>NC_136068.1:1692986337-1693586337 GCF_964261635.1 Lissotriton helveticus | reverse complement strand
GACCAAAATAATAAATGCATCACTATCACAAGGGATCCTCCCTGATTGCCTGAAAACAGGCCAAGTGGTTCCCATAATCAAAAAACCTACAGCGGACGCAACAGATCCGAACAACTTTCGCCCAGTGACTAACATCCCTCTACTGGCCAAACTAATCGAGAAATGTGTGCAGGGGCAGCTAAGCCAACACATCTCCGAGTTCTCACTACTAGATGACTGCCAATCAGGATTCAGAGCAGGACATAGCACGGAAACGGCTATACTACATATTGTGGACGACGCGCTACAAGCCCTAGACCAAAATCGAGCATGCCTGCTGATTCTCCTGGACCTGTCATCTGCATTTGACACGGTAAATCACGAAGCCTTACTGGCTAGGCTTCGAGATAGGATGGGATTAACTGGAAATGTGCTGAAATGGTTCGACTCCTTCTTACGGAACAGAACACAAAGATTCCTGGTCAATCATTCTACCTCAACTCCATGTCCCAACTCAATAGGAGTCCCACAAGGATCGACACTTTCCCCAGACCTGTTTAATTTGTATGTCGAACCACTCACAGAAATTCTCCGAGAATCTCAGATATCCTACCACATGTATGCGGATGATACGCAAATTTACTTAAAGGTCGCCTCTGTTGAAGACATTGATCGGATGAACGAGGCCTTGAGAAGGGCACTGCAATGGTTATCCACCAATCACTTGAAGCTAAACGCTCACAAAACAGAGTTCCTTCTAATTTCACCACCTAGGTGCCAGTCGGAAATAAGGGAATGGACCAAACTAGTGTCTGCACTAAAATGCACCCCAACACTAGTCGAATCAGCGAAATCACTTGGAATCACCCTAGACGAGAACCTCAACATGAAAGCTCATATTAATGCAATGGCTAAAAGTGCCCGCTTCCACCTTAACTACTTAAGGAAAATGAAACCCTACATCTCGGAAACTGATCTAAGATTGGCAATCCAATCTCTTGTTATTTCTAGGATTGAATATGGCTGCTCCACCTTAGCAGGTTTACCAAAAATCTCAACAGCTCCGCTAAAAGCCTGCCTCCACGCAGCGGCAAGACTGATCACAGGATCAAGGAAATTTGATCATATATCCCCTCACTTGAAAGCATTAAACTGGCTTCCTTATGAAGCCAGAATACAAATGAAGTTAGCATGTATCACCCATAAAGCGCTTCACTACAACACTCCTAGATATCTAGCCAAGAAAATTAAGATATCTGGAGGTGACAGACCAGCTCGGAGTGCCGTTGAACTGCTATTGCGGCCAGCCAGATTCCGAAAGAAAAAGACTTACGACAGAGCGTTCTCTGGAACTGCCCCTAGAATCTGGAATGCTCTTCCTCCAAGCATTAGGAAGATTCGCAATATTTCATCATTCAAACGGGAAGTGAAGAGCCACATGATGAGCAAATATCTTGCATAGTGTCGCTGATCTGGGGCTGCTCTCAGAACGAGAAGCACCAACCTGAATAATATGTAAGCTAATTGTTTGGCTCAAGACTGACGCCTTATATAAGACGCAGATGTACCCTTACCTAATTGCCCTGAGGGACGATGTGATAATATTTATTTATCTCACAGTCTAAACCTACCCTCTCCTACCTCACCCCTGTCGGGGTATATGACATATGATATAAGCCCTACCCCACTTATTAATGTGAATTGCATGATGTCTGTGTGTTCATATATATATTGTTCTCACATATTCATAGCCACACTATTATCTATCTCACAACGGTTTTGTTCTTGGAAAGCCTAACTGGTTGTTAAGCCAAAACCTGACCATCGCCTACCTCACGTTTCGATGCAGATGGCATATGAGTTAATCTTAGCCTTACCCCACCTCCTAAGGTGGTTTGCACATGTACTTTGTTTACACTTATATTGCTTACACAATCACATTCATGCTATTATATACCTCATATCTGTTTGTTCTTTGTAATGTCAACACTTGTGTGTGTTAACTATTTTGATGTTAAGCGCTCTGATACCCACGGGTCTTGTTCGCGCTATATAAAACTCTACAATAAATAAATAATAAATAAATATGGCTTTACTGCACTTACAATGTGTCAGAATGAGCTTAGACGCTGTAGGGGTACAGTGCTCATGCAACTATACCCTCACCAGTGGTATAGTGTACCCAGCTAGAGGGGTGACTTACCTAGAGGGTTGCAGGCATGAAATACAGGTATGTGTGCCATGTCCACAATTCACTTTTCCCTGCACCACAACAGGCAGCCTGCAATGGCAGTGTGCGTGTGTTAAGGTACAGGATCTCTAAGGTGGCACAATATGTGCTTCAGCCCTTAGACCATATTGCCCTTGGAGCCCAGAGTCTCCATGCCAGATAGGTGTCCGAGGCCCTCCTCCACTCTCAGGCTCCTGCCGGCGCCTTATCCCTGGTGCTCCAGTGGGAGAGCACACTGCTTTTCTACTGTTCCACTTTTTTTCTGTGTCCTCATTTTGCTTTTTGCTTTTCTGCTCTCACTTTCTATCTCTTTCCTCTCTTTGCCCTCTTTTTGCTTTTTTTCTCCTCGCAAACCTACCTGGCACAAAGGCTCTGAGGGCAGTACTTCAACGGTGGAGCTGCGTGGGGGATAGCAGTCACACTGACCAGGTCAGTGCTCTTGCTCTTCTTGCTGTGAAGCAGGCGCCATTAAGTAGGGGTCGGGGAGGGCGGTCACCTTGGAGGCGCGAGCGGGACGAAAAGACCCGCTGGAGGTCGGGAGGGGCCGAAGGGACAGCAGCAGAGGGGATTGCTGGAAAGAGAGAGATAACAGAAAAGTGAAAGCAGGAACAAAAGAGAGAGAGCTGTAAAAAAAAGAAGAGCAAAAAGAGAAAAGAGAGAGCAAAAAAGAGAAAAGAGGGCAAAGAGAGGGCTAGAGGGGGTGAAAAAGAGAAAATAGGGCAAAGAGAGACAAAGAGAGCAAAATAGTGAAAAGAGGGCACAGAAAAAGAGCAGAAGTGCTAATTGTGGGTACAAATGTACAGTTTTGGGAAAGAACACAGGCACTGGGAAACTGTTTGGCTGGGACACAGTGCACATCAAGTCAAAGTGCGTAAGAAATCTGGCAAAGGGGGGGTGTTACTGCAACAGAAACCCACTTTCCTACAGTTCTCAGCAAAGACAAGTCAGACATTTGTTTAGGCAACAAAATATAAATTACTGCCATTTTCAAAAAAGTCAGTCTCTTCAAAATGCATGCACCAGGCTGCTTATGAAAATTGCGAAATTTACATCGGTTTCTCAGTCCCACTGAAGCCTTCATTGGCTCCCGGACCGGGAAAGGATACATTTAAAAGCGCGTTGTGTGGTGCATAAAGCCCTCCATCGGACAGGTCCGAAGTATTTTCAAAAGATGTTTTACCAGGCATATGCTACGTACACTCAGATCAAGCTCCGCCAAACTAGTAGCCATTCCCAGAATAAATAAGGAGAGAAGGGGCAGCATGAGCTTTTCTCTCTTTGCCTCTAACTTTGGAATTTGTCGCCCTAGATGTTGAAATTTCAATCTAATCTACTTCTCTTTAGGAAAGGGCTAAAAACTTGGGGGCAGATTTACAAGCCCCTTGCACCACTTTTGCGTCATTTTTAACATGGGAAAAATGACGCAAAAGTGGCGCAAGGGGATTGTAAATCTCCCCCTTGGTTCTTTACTCAAGCCTCCACTTAAAACTAACTGCCTTTGCACTTGAGTCGGGAACACTAGAACCAAGATCACCTGGTGCATTTGAACACTGTATAAACCTGGTTACTTACTTTTCCAAATAGCTGACACAGAGTTATTGACCATTGAAACACAAAAGGTGGTAGGAGAGATGGTCAGATTCCTTCTGGGGACTACATTTAAACATATGCTTGAGAAAGCACCAACTGTCGAGCCTGAGATTGATCAGACTAAATCAGGCATTGAACGTTCCTACAGGAGATTGGATGCTTTGATGTAGACTCCCGAGATTTCCGCTGCCAGAAAGACAATAATAAAAGCAAAAATTCTGTGTCTGAAAAAAGACGAATATATTTTGTTTGAACAGCCCACGCTTCTTTACACTGAAAAACCAGGAAGAAGCATGGGGCTTGTACTGATTAGCTACACTGCAACGAACTTGAATGATATGATACAGTGGGCAATTCTGATTGGTTTAAGTTTGTGAGATATTGTAGGCGTGTCAAACAGAATAGCAAAGGCTAAATAGCAAGAGAGGTTGAAAGGTAGAGAGAGCACGAGGGTTGGTTAAGTCACCAGAGCTTGTGAAGTTAGGCATAGTGAGTGAGAATTAAAGGAGAAACGAGAACTTGACAGAGATTAAAAGACAAGATTAAGGACTAACGCATGTAAGCATAATGAGAGGGAGAAACTCCACCACAGAAATTCTCAACAAGCACAGCTGTAGAGCAAAGCAGGAATCATCAAACGCATGAGTCCAATAAGAAATATGACCAGACCTCACTGCATCACCCAGAAGAGATGGGCCAGATTAAATCACACACACACACTGATGGACAGTAAATATAAATCAGTGGCTGGTTATTGCAGCTCACATAAACCCCAAATTTACTAGGTATCAAACTGAACAATCAGTTATCATATAAAAATTGTAAAAACAAGCTAAATAATAATATTGGGTGGGTGGGGAGCTGTTTGTGTGATGAGAAAAGGCCTTCTAAATACTCCAAGAGATAGAGAAGCCCTTAGAAAACAAAATGGTTCCGCAGCACTCCACAGTACTCTTAATGTTGTCATCACCAATAGTTGAACATCTTGACGTTGAACAATTAAGGTATTATTTCCCATGGATCAAAATAGCAGTACTTGATGTACAGGTTCTTGCACAACACTAGCCAGCATATGTATAGTCGTTGGACAATTCTTTTTCAACTGTCTTTGCTACCTCAAGGACTAATCCAGTACATCAAAAACACAGTCACAGCAGGCGAGTAAAAAGCAGGCCAAGTCAGGCACGGAAAGTAGAGTTCTTGGGTCCTGGGGCAGAAATGTGTCCATCAATGGTGCTTTAACTTCCTACTTAATAATGCAGTTGAGGGATTTAGTCTGATTTCAGGGGACAAGGAGTTCCAAATTCTCAAGGCAATACCCAAGAAGGCTTGTTTTAAAGTTTTCTTTTTATAGGATTTCTGTGGTATCAACAGTAAGTTCCTGGTACTTCTAGAGGATCTGCAGCCTCCTGATAGCTCCAGTTTTTGTGCAAGGTATCTCGGGCTGTTGGAGTGCAGGGCTTTATGGTTCATGCAGGCAGTTTTTAACTCTATCCTTGCTTCATATGGGAGCCAGTTTAAATACTTCAGATCGGGAGTGATGTGGTTGTTTTTTTTAGATCCTGTGATGACCCTTGCAGGAGAAATAAGGCCCTCTGGGAAGCCTTCTTGGATCTAGGTAGGCCACAGAGGGTTGCACCTCCATAGTCCAACCTAGAAATCAGTAGGGCTTGCATGGCGGACTTGAATGCATTGAGGGGGAGGAAGGGTTTGATTTTTCTTATGATGCTCATTTGGATGTTTGCTCCTTTGGTGGAAGCACTGGTGTGCTTCTCCATGTTCGAGTTCTTGACAAGAGTTATTCATAGTGATCTCATCAAATCTATAATGAGCAGTAACCAGTTAAGAACGGTTAGTTGTTTCATCCTTTCGTCAATATTGGATGACTGGGTTAGGCAATTAAGAGGAATTTCATTTTGAGAGCTTTTAGCTTGAGGTGGTTGCAGGTCAGCCAGTTTTTTTTTGTAGAGTTAAGTTAATACCTGATGTCAATGGGGGAAGAGATCTTCAGGTACAAATGGGTGTCATCGGATGTGATAGTGGATGTTGGATCATTTCAGACCCTTGGATACAGCCACCAGGCACGAAACATCCATTGGGCTCACAGGCCTTCAGCCCCTCCCCCCCCCCTGTCGTGTGTGTCAGCCCGGGTGAAGAAAGCTTCGTGGGCTGGTGAGCATCTAATTGCAGCCGCACGGAGTACTTAACAGGTCTTTAAAAGACCATTTACTTGTAAATGAGGCTTTTGTTGTGTGTTCACCCCTTCCTACTGCCACTCTGTCTATGGTTGGAAGAATTAGCCCCCCCCCCCGAAATATTTTTCAGCACGCTCCCGACCAATCCATCCCCCCCCCCCGGAAATTTGGCTCTAGTTGCCCACCTGAGAGCCACCATGGCCAAGTTAAGGAGCGTGGGTGAGAGTGTGGACCCCTGTTTTACTCCTAGCATGACTGATTAACCTTGAATCTTTGAGTTCTGTTGTGGAGAAATGAGGCGAACCAGTTAAGTACAGGCCCAGATAGCCCCATCTTATGTTCCAGTAAGTCAGTAGGTTGTCATGCTTAACCGTATCGAAAGCTGACAAGAGGTTGAGGAGGATTAGAAGGCAAGATTCGATCTGATCTACCATTTTTGACATGTTGTCTACTAGGTATGGAAGAGTCAATTCTGTGCAATAGCCCTGATGGAATCCGGATTGGAATTGGTCTAAACGTCTGAATTGTTCTATGTCGTTACATAGTTGGACGTGGACACATTTTTGGAAGAGATTCGTCAGAGTCGGAATGTTGGAGATTGGGCGGCAGTGGCTAGGTCCTTGTGATCTGCAGTGGGTTTTTTCTAAATGGGGGTAATCTGCCCAGACTTTAGGCAGTCAAAAATATTGTCTTGAAGTAGGGAGGCATTTACTATCCTGGTCCAAAGTGGGTGTATAGACCATTCGTTCTCACTGATGAAATTTTAAGAAAGAGGTCCACTGAAGTCTTTTGAACGTTACGTTATAGTGCTGCTAGAAATTTCAGAACAGCGTTTTCTCAAAGGGTTCAAAAAGTTCCACAAAGCCTTGTTTTTTGGGGGGTGCCCATGGGGATATGTGGTGGCCAGCGATCCAGGGAGGGAGAGACAGAAGTGTGGTGTGACTGGAAGATGCTCCTATGCAATCCACAATTCATTAATAATCTTTTCCATCTTTTCAAGGAAGAAGGAGGCACATTCAATGCATTTTGGCTGCAGTCTAGACCTATTTGGGGATTGATTGGGTTGGCTAGTTGATTGTAGTTTGACAAGTTCAATTATTTCTTTTTGTTGGTTTTTAGCTTGATTTAGTTAGTTTCTAAAGAAATTTGCCTTTGAACTTATAATGCATTTGTTATAGATGTTCCTCTATGCTCTAAAATGCTTGAGGTGTTCAATGGACAGTAAGGATCTCTACAAGGGTTCATCAAGTCTCGGATTATGTCTTTCTGCATGTAGGCTACCATTGTACCATGGTTTGGAGTCTTGGTAGACATTCTTTTAGCTGTAGGGGCACAATCGAGTCTAGAATGTTCATCATGGAACTGTTGTACTGATCCGTAAGATCATGGACATCTGACAGGTCCAAAGAAGGAGGCAAGATGTTATTGCTGAGAGATGTTAGTTGATTCAGGTTAATATTTATTTATTTTCACAGATTCTGTGTTGAGGAAGGTGATGAGGTGGTAGTCACAAGGGACAATAGATACAAGTTTAATGGAATTGACGTTGGTAGTGATTAGATCTAAGGTCGCTCCCTTGGTGTGTGTAGGGCTGTCACAGATTTGGATTTAAGGCTGTTAAATGCAGGGTCTTTAAGGTAATTACGGTAGAGGTTGAAATCTCCGAAGAATATCTTGTGCAGTATTGCTCCTGATTAGTTGAGATGATTTCCATAATTTGTTCAATGAAAGAAAGGTTGTCTCCTGGTGGGTGGTAGATTGTATGCAGTTTGCATAGTGGCCTGTTTTTACATGTAATATTGATGCATAGCTATTTGCATGAGGATAGAACAGAGAATTGTGACTGTTTCACTAAAAAGTTGTTATGGTGTAGGCAGGCAATAATCCCATCGGGTCTTAGATCTATCCACTCTAATGATGTTGTCTCAAGGAACGACTAGTATGTCAAGGGTAGGTGCAGAGAAATCATTTATCCAAGTTGCAGTCAGGATTAAGAGGTCAAGCTTATGTGCAAGGATGAGGTCAGTGATGTCCGTCGCTTGTCTTACTGCCAATCTACAATTGAGTAGCATGTATTTCCGATTGGGTTTGGAGTCAGCTGGAGTAGTCTGGGTGAAGTTAACCTACTTAAGGTTGTATTTTTTTACATTTGTGGAGTTGAGCCTAGGTTATCTGTGTGGTTCTGCAGGAATTGTTTGGGTTTTACCCAGATTGTCTATTACCAAAGTATGGCAAGGGGGTGTTCAAGACTGTGGTGGTGGAATACTGCTGGCCTGGAAGAACAAACTGAGGGGAAGTAGGATTAGAGATGGCGTTAAGCTTGAGGCTAAAGCACTGGCTAAGTGGGGGCGCTGGAGTCATATGGGTCATGTTGCAAGTTTAGTTTGGGAGTTCAGACTTTGGGAGTGTTGTTGAATGAGCCCTGGGGAGGGTCAGGGTTATATTCCGGGTGAAGGTGTTACTTCCGTAGCTCTGTTGCTATGTGATAGCTGCTCCACAGGTGTGGTTTGAATGCAGTCTAGTTTGGAAATTGATGGAGGGGGAATTGGACCTGCCAGATTGTGGTGAATACTTAGTTTTGTGAATGTTAATCACAGAGGAGCAAGGGAGGGAAAAGGGTGGTAGGTTTGATATGGTGCGAATATGTGAGGATACTAGTTGGGGATCCTGTAGATAGCATGAAGGACGAGGATGGCCTTGGAAGGGGGCAGATTCAGTACTAGTCACTGAGTTTTTGATGATAGAGAATATTTAGTCAAATATTTCTAGGTTATGGTCTGATGACTGGATGAGGATGATCCCATTGTTATAAAGTGAGATGATTGTTTATTCTCTGCAAACAGATGAGGGGGCTACAGAGAGCCTTAAAGCATAAGGAGTTTTCCTGGATGTAGTGATCAAAAACAATGAGTACAGGGCTTCCTTTCATTGTCCTCTTCTTTTCATTTAGAAGATGAGATCAATTGTTATAGCTCCTTTTTTTGGGCAGAAGTAGGGGTCAGAAAGGAGAGTTTCTGATTGAGATTTGAGGAGTCAGAGTTTTAAGCTCTGGGATGCATTTTTTGTTAGATTAGGAGGGTACTTAATTTTATAAGCATGATAGCCAGATGACTCCAATTGCTCTCCAATTGGTGTCAATTGCTCTTAGTGAGTGAGGATTCATGTCTTAGCATGATACAACTAAGGCCAGAATAAGAATGGGTGGCGTAAACATATGAGGTCGAGGGTTTTGGACATATTATTCGTCAAGTTGCAGGCCATAAATTGCCCCGCGACTCTCCCCTCTGCTTCCGGGCGGGCCACAGTACGTCTATTTATTTTATTTATTTATTTATAAAGCGTGACATTCATCCCATGGGGATATCACGGTGCTAGGAGTAGCAGTGAAGTGGTGAAGCGTGTTGTGATTGATGGGGTCATGGCAGACGGTGGTTAGGGGAATAGATATGTTTTAAATTTCTTCTTGAACGTCGTAAATTTGTTGATTAGTCGTAACTCCAGTGGCAGCTCATTCCAATGCAGTGCTGCGAGGTGCGAAAAGGAACGTCCACCTGTCCTACCCCTACTGATTCGTTTAGTCTCAGCTAGTACTAAAGAGCGTAACCGTAGGCATCAAGGTGGGATATAGAATTTAATTCTATTCTGTAGAATCTTAGAGCCTGTGTGGTGGAGTGCCCGATGGGCGTGTCCTAGGAGTTTAAAACGTGCTCTTTGGAGCATGGGCAGCCAATGGAGCTTTTTTAAGCATTTTGTCACTGAACTGTATCTATTCTCTTTGCACACCAGTCTAGCATCTGCATTCTGTAATACCTGCAAGCATTTCAACAGATAGTCTGGCATGCCAACAAAAAGTGCATTTCCGTAATCCAACCTGCTGACCAGCAGAGCGTGCGTGATGGTTCTCCTGCTGTCCAGAGGGATCCATGGGAAGAACCTTTTTAGGAGCTTCAAGGTGGCGAAACTTTTACCACACAGGGTTCGCACGTGGTCTTTCATTGACAGGGTGCTGTCAATGGTGATGCCCAGGTTTTTGACGCACTGTTTTGGTGCTGGCGCCATGCCCAACAAGTGGGGCCACCAGGTGGAATCCCAAATGTGATTGGCTCCGCCGAGAAGCAGGATTTCTGATTTCTCCAGATTGAGCTTAAGGCAATGCTCTGACATCCAGTTTGCCATCTCAGTAAGACAATTATTGAGCTTGGTTCTGGTGTCATCATGCTGGTTTCCAATGGCTATTGTCAGTTTTGTATTGTCCGGATAGGAACACAGTCCAAAGCCCCATTTCGTGCCAATCTTTGCCAAGGATGAGACATAGGCGTTAAAAAGTGAGGGGCTTAGGGACGCTCCCTGCGGAACTCCACACTTAATATTTTTTGAGGTGGATGAAAAGGTCTCCAGCTGTACAGTTTTGAGTTCTGTTACATAAAAATGAGCTCAACCATTTCAGGGCTTTAGCATGCATCCCTTTTTCATTTAGTATTTCCAGTAGAAGGTGGTGGGAGACCGTGTCGAACGCTGCCGACAGGTCTAATAGGATTAGGGCTACCGCCTTACCCTGATCCAACAGTGATCTTACATTGTCTAGTACAGCCAGGAGTGTTGCCTCTTTGCTGTTGGTGGCCCTGAATCCTGTTTGAGTGGGATCCTGCAACTCGTTTGATTCTAGATAGTTGACGAGCTGTCTATTGACACGTTTCTCCAGGACCTTGGAGAGGTAGGGAAGTTGCGAGATTGCCCTCTAGTTAGCTGGATTGTTAACATCGGAGCCTACCTTCTTAAGCAATGGAGTTACTAAAACTTGTTTCCATACCTCTGGAAAGGTCGCTGTCTCCAGAGATTGGTTAAGTAGCTGTGTAATGTAAGGGCATAGAATAGGTGTGAGTTGTGAGAAAATAAGGTGCGGACATGGGTCTAGAAGGGATCCAGATCTGACTTCCCTCATTGCAATGGCAATTTCGTTTTCTGTAAGAGGGGTGAAGCTGTCTAAATGCACAGGGCTGCCTGGGTGAGGGTTAGTATTGTCCCAATTATTGGGATTTTCTGGGGGGATATTTTTAAATGATGAATAGATCATATCTATTTTATCTGGGAAGAAACAACTAATTTGTTCACAATTGTCTACCGAGGGTGGCAGGGTTTGGGACATGCAGGTTGGCTTGCAAAGTTTGCGTACTATTTTATAGAGTTCTTTTGCTGACTTTGTATTCTCATTAATCCGTTGTGTACAATATGCCTTTTTTGTCTTCTTTATTTTGTGTTTGTAGCCCTTGTGTTGTGTTTTGTACACTGATTTGTCCGAGTCTAATCTGGACATCCGCCACTTGTGTTCCAATATTTTAAACTCTTTTTTCAGTGTCTTAAGTTCTACCGTATACCATTTTTCAGATACTGTTTTCTTGGGTTTCGATTTGGTTTTTGGTGCAAATTGGTCTAGTATTTTCTGTTTCCAGGAACAGTGCCCCTCGGGAGGGGATTTTTTCTCCAGACTTGCTAGATTATTAGGGGAAAAGTGGTGGTGAAATGTGTCAGGAGATGCCAATTTCCATGCTCTATATGAAGCGTGCATGCGTTTGGTGGTTCTTTTCTTTTTTTTTTTTTTTGCAGAGTTTTATATAGCGCGAACTAGACCCGAACCGAATCAGGTATCAGAGCGCTTTACATATTTTCCAGTTACCTTACATGAGGACACACTTTCATTTTAGGCACGGGGAGATTAAGTGATTTGCCCAGAATCACAGGAGGTTTTGGCGTCGTTACCGAGACTCGAACCCAGATCCCCAGGTCCGAGGTCGAGCGCCCTAGCCGTTAGGCCAACTCCTCTCCCCTTGCTGATTTCTCATGTGTGGAGAGAGTAAACCTAATCAATGAGTGATCAGTCCATATGCCTGCCTTAGTCTCTTTAACTATAATGTTCTCTATGTTAGAGAACAGATGATCTAGTGTATGCCCTGCTATGTGTGTGGGTGCCTTAATCCATTGTTTTAGTTGAAGAATGGACATGTCGTTTTCAAGGTTGCCTGCTGCTACATTATCAGTTAATTCATAATGCACATTAAAGTCTCCAATAACCAGATACTTTTTGTATTTTATAAATGCGGGCAGTAGGTCCATGAGCAATTTGGTGCTAAAATCTGCCTGATAGCCTGGGGGATTATAAATCACGGCTCCTCCAAAATAATGTGGTTCCTGATAGATAGTTCAAATGGTAGTAATTCATACTCTCCTGCTTGGGTTATTGCGGTAGGGTCGCAGGTGATATAATCTTTAAATAGGATTGCTAGCCCCCTACCCTTTCGTCCAATTCTATCTAGTCTAAGTATTTTATACTCGGGGGCAGGGTGTTGGCGATGTCTGGGCAGTTGCACTCACTAAGCCAGGTCTCAGTGATGAAAACCAGGTCTGGGCCTGACTCTTTAACAGTGTCCCAGATCTCCAGTGCGTGTTTCGGCACTGACCTGTCATTGAAATAGATACAGTTAAGCTCGCTATGATTGTCCCTTTCTCCTTGTAGTTGCTCGTGTGAGGTTAGACTGCTCCATTTGCACAGCATGCAAGAGAATAATCCTTCGATACAATCTGAAATTGGTTTACACGCGGTATGGGTTGCTAGCCCAAGAAGTATGTCTCTTGAGTAGCACAACGTGTTTTTTGAATCTGTCTCGGGTGAGGCAGGGGTTCTGGCCCCTGGTCCCTGTTGGTCGCGGACGGGCACTGAAGGGCTTGCCTTAGGCGCACCATTGGCCCGACCACTGCGCGCGTCCGCTGCGCGGACGCTGGCACATTGTTCTAAGAGGGCGAGCGGAAGTGCAGCTCTGCCCCCTTTTTGGCCGGAAATGCGATGCAGCGACTCAGGTGTTGTCGACCCTGCCCTCCATTCAAACAGCACGTTGCTGCGGTGGACCGGGGCGGAAGACAAGTCCCTATGTAGCTGGGCCCTTCAATTGTTCAAGTAAGCAATTAACACCAAGTGGACTGTGCTCGTAAATCAGCAAAGACACACATACAGTGAAAGTTTTTTTTTTTTTTAAATGATGAGGACAGAAAGTTTTAAAACATTCTGAGATAGGTAAATAGATATTACCCCCTCCGCCGTACTTCCTAGCAGCAGGTGACCGAGTCAGGTTCCAACAGACTCACCACGCTCCGCTGCACGCACGCTGGCACTGCGGTCTAAGAGGGCGAGCAGAAGTGCAGCTCTGCCCCATTTTTGGCCTGAAATGCGATGCGGCGACTCCGGTGTTGTCGGCCCAGCCCTCCACTCAAACAGCACGTTGCTGCGGTGGACCGGGATGGAAGGCAAGTCCCTATGTAGCTGGGCGCTTCAATTGTGCAAGTAAGCGATTAAAACCAAGTGGACTGTGCTCGTAAATCAGCAAAGACACACATACAGTGAAAGGTGTTTTTTTTAAAAAAATGATGAGGACAGACAGTTTTAAAACAGGCTGAGATAGGTAAATAGATATTCCCCCCTCTGCTGTACTTCCTAGCAGAAAGTGACCGAGTCAAGTTCCAACTTGACTACTAGTGATGCCCATTGAACTATTCTAGTTTCTGAAGATACTGTGGTTATAGGCCTCCTTCCAAGACGAAGGTAGAGAGCCTTTACTAATTTGTATAGCCTGAGAGAGAAGAGCTAAATGGCATTAAAACATTCCACCCACTCAAGGCAGACTATTCTATATTAAACAGGAAGCAATAGAAAAGCAAGCATTGGAATGTTGGAGCAGCCAGTCTATGTCTGTCAATATTGGCCATCTGCCTCTGCGTTGTCTTTAGTGGGGCTCTCAAAATTCTAGTGTTCCAATAAAGCTACAGCAAGTCATGCCTGAGTCAAGGCAGATATATACAGACATGGTGTGATTATGAAGTCCATAAAATGTGGGATAATTTGTTACACACAAGATGCAGATGATCTTAACTTGTGGAATTTTAGTTCGTGTACTGAACATCATCTGCGCCATCTTGCAGACTCACGTATGAACATACACGACAGCCATTCTAGGTACCATGGTCTCCCTGTTCACGATCGATCGTCGGCGCACTTCCCTGACCCTGCAAGCATCCCCCATGCACCCTGGCTGCCCCCGCTCTCACATGCACAAGTCATGAACCCTCCCCTCCCGCATGACTCTGTCTCTGGGAATCACACCCCGCGCCTGACCAGCACCTCCTTTTCTTTCATGAATACCCCTCCTTTGATGACCCCTTCCTCTGAGCCTGATTGTCTGCACGGACCGCTGGTCATCCCTCAGCCTGAGGATACAGTTTATTGCCCACTACTGTATGCACTCGCCCCTCTTCAAAGGAGCTACTATTGATCATGACCTCCCCACCCCCTGAGATTCGATCAGGCGCACACATTCCAAAGGGATCTGCAGAACACTCAGCTGCATGATAGACCCCTCCTATTGTATGAGGGGTAAGGGCCTCTACTGTAGCCATGTGTCGAAATGGACCAGAACTGGGGGGGGGGTACCGGGGATGTCATCTTCATACTTCACAATGTCATTATTGTAATAAAGAGCGTTCACATGTCTTAAGCCAGTGTATAAAAGACCAGGTCTTAGAGAGGCTAGAGAGAGCACCTCGAGACGATACCTTGTTGTCTGATCTGATGTGTTCTACCCCGTCGGAATAAAACTTGTTTCCTGTCTTCCTGTCTCCAGCGCCTGCCTCTTTATTTGATAAACTTCGTATGGTATTAGAGGCGTTTAACGCCGGGCAAAATTACTTAAGAAACATCGACTAAATCGCCTGACCATTTTGTATTGATCTTCGTCAAACTGACTCTGAATATCAGGCAACTGACCCAGTAATTATACATAATTAAGAGGAAAAAGTGGGATTACATAAAAAGATGTTGGTCCTTAATGCTAATGATTGTTTAGCAGCATAGAGACCACAAATTGTGGAGGATAGTTAAGACGTGAAACGCTCCATCAATAAACCTGTAGGAACATCTCCCCTGGTTTTGTCCACTGATTGTGTTACACACTTGTCTGCTATTTAGAGCAGTGATGTAAGTAGAAACCACATGGATAAAAGTGGTTAAGCACTATTCAATGAAGTCCACCACAACAGGACATGACCATTGCAACTGAAACCGCGAAATAACTTTTAGGCCAACTCGTTCTAACGTTCATCCCTAGAACACAGCTTTAAACATTCTAGGGAACACATGGCACCATAAAACTCTACCTCTCAATGCCTCACACTTATCAACATCATACATAAAAATATACTACACACCTTCTTACTTCCCACTTTTATAGAACATTGGAGAAGAAAAACTACAACTAAAAAAAAGAAAGAAAGGAATAAATAAATTAATGACAGGTATAATTACACTTGGAAACTATACTTATATAGATATAAATACTTAAAAACTATTCCATTTATGTTACATAGACATGTCTTGGAATTCATTTTATGTAGTTAAAAATACTCAATGAAACCACTGAATTTCCTACAGCAACTTTGATTTTTCACTGGTCTAACACTTTTATTTTGTACATTGGATGAAATATTACTTCCTTTCATATCATTGTCAAATTCACCAATGCTCCTTTGATCTGAAGAAAACTTAAGACTCTTCAGCACTCCCTTCTCCAAATCCATCAGACACATGACCACCTGAGTGTGACTTTACGCCAGCAATGCTTCCAAAGTCTGGTTCCATTAATGAATCAAAATCATCAACCATGAGTTCACCTCTTACATTTGGCAATCTCGACAATCCCCACCATGACCCATTATTCAAACGTGCAGATGTTTTACCAATGAAAACACGTTTAAAACTTTTCAAAAATGTAGATTCCCCTTTCTTCACTAGAATAGGTTTCTTGACTTGTACAAAGTCACCATTTCTCAAATGAATTTGTCGTTGATTCATGCAGCACTTTAACTTTTTATGATTGTTTTCAACATGTGTTTTGGCAGTTTAATACATCTTTTCAAGTTGTACACAATGCAATTCTTTTGAAAACCTCAAGGAGTCAACCATGTCCTTGGATACCGCACTTTAAGAAGTTTAAACAGTGCAAAGCCTGTGAAATTGTGAGGAGTGCAATGATAAACCATATTAATTTGGTCACATGATTCTCCACCTTAGTATCTGCTTTGATGGCTAACTGGATACTTTCCACAATGACTCTGTTAAATCTTTCAACCAAACCATACATGTTAGGTAAATAAAGAGCAGTACAAAAGTGTTGTACACCACATTTTCCAAACATTCCGTGAACTTCTGAGGTATAAACTGTTTACCATTATCACCTAGGATAGTGGTGGGTAGTCCCTCTCAGCAAAAACATTTACTCAAGAAACTATTGCAGTGTCGGTATTAGGGTTCTTGCACCAATCTATTTCGGCTTATTTAGAAAAATTGTCTACGACAACTAATATATACACTTTTTCTGAACCAATATTTTCATATAGACTCAAAAAACCTATAGACAGCTCAGACCAAGGTTGATCCAAAAACTTGTGTGACTAATTACCAACTTGAACTGTTTTCAATGTCTTATCAGCATTGGAACAAATGTAGCAATTGTCTACAAACATCTTAACATGACTATCAATGCTTGGCCACTAAAGATTACCTTTAATCTCCCTCAATATACCTGTCTGATCAATATGTCCTTCAAGAGCTAAAGAAATAATAGTTCTCTTCACATTCAACAAAGGAAGAAAAAAACCTGCTTTTACAATCAATTTACAATATGCAGATAATTATTCTCTGACCTTCCAATAAGATCGAAAATCTGGCAAAAGTATTTTCCCTCAAGGCAAACAAACCGTTGATCTGGATCCCTAGATTGTTGCCATAACTCTTCTGAAACACCTTCCAAAACCAACAATGACATCACTAACAGAAACTACAACATATTCTTCAATCCGCACAATCGACAGAACTTCCTCATTCTATTTAGACAGTCCAGATAAACAATCAGCAGTGACATTTTCACTCTCAGTCAGGTAAGATACAGACAAAATATATTCATACAACCTTGCTAAAATATTTACTAAAGGTGAAGATGCTTTTCCATAAACAAAGATTTGTCAGTCCTAATAGCAAAAGGGTTGCCCCAAATATATGCTCAAAATTTTCATCACTCCACACACATGCCAATGCTTGCTTTAAGTGGTGGAATATTTAGATTCTGCTGTTGGCAAGAGAACTAGATGAAAATGCAATGGTGTTAAAAATTGGGTTTCTGTTTGGCAGAGGTATGCACCCTGTCCAAGCAGGAACCACAGTCCTAGTCAGGGCGAGTCAGATTCACACCCTTATTTAACCTGTGTACACCCTTTGGTAGCTTGGCCCAGAACTGTCAAGCTTAACATAAGAGGCAATGCGTAAAGTATTTGTGCACACTTCAAACAGTGAAACACCACGTTAAAAATATTGAGCGTAATTGAATGAACAAAACGAGACCAAAATTACAAAAATCCAATATGTAGAACCAGAGTTATGAATTTTTAAAGCATAAACTGAAATATAATGCTTAAAAGCATAAATCGCTAAACAGGCCTATCTGGTTACGCTAGGCCGGGTCAAATCCAAAAGTCCAGGCGGACCATGATGGAGCACAGGTTGGATACAGGACCAACATTGTCCAGCTGCAAATTACCTTGTTGAGTCATCGATGAAGACCTGATATGAGGAGCAGAGAAGATGATGCATCATCAAAGATCCTTTTGGCTAGAATCCTGATGAGGTGACCTTTTTAACTATTTAATTTTACCTATTGATGTGCTTTTAATTACTTCTTCATTTTATCAGCTGACTTCTTTAGGGTAATTTTCCCTTACCGGCTGTTTGTTGGTTTTGCCGGCTGTTTAACCCCTTCCATGCGTCGGACGGCCCCCGGACGTCCGATATCACAGTGGGCGTGTGGGGAGGATTGCCGGGGGACATTTGAACCCCACCCACTCAATAAATCACCAGCACAGCGGCGGAATTCGCACTGCGGTCAAGGTGTTAAGACATTCAGTCTTTCTTTGCATCCAGTCCTCCATAGCATTTTTTTGCTGTTTGAGTGGAGGGAGGAGCTGTAGATTTGCTTTCTTCTACCCTCCCGCCCATAGATGCCCTTTTGGGTCGGTGGCGTTCTAGCTGCTCACCCATCCCCCTTCCTCCAGGATCAAATTGGAAGATGGCGCTGACGTGCAGCGGGCGCGCTGCAGGCGCACCAAAGGCTAGCCTGTCTGCGCCTGGACAGCGCCCAGTGCTGGTCTCCTGGCTGTCCACTTTTAGTCTCTGATCAACGGCTCAGTTATACCCCAGAAGCCTTGATCACCTTAAATACCACAAGTAAGTCAGTTCCTTGTCCTCCATTGAGTCTAACAGATGTGACAGGATTCCTGTTTAATACCTACACTACTTCCAACAGAAGCATCTTAAAGTTGCATCCATCTGTGGATTGATATCTGTAAAACCCTTGATAATAGCCTGGAACCTTCAGCTAATCTTCCAAACATCCTTTTTGCCCTTATCAATTCTAGGTTGCTGGTAAAACATCATATGGAGGTCTTTGACTTCATCCTCAACCCGCATCTAGGTTTGGTATTTGTGACAGAAACGTGGGCAGATGATTCTTCAGGCCCGGAGATTACAGTGGTGACACCTGCCGGATACATGGTGTTTCGTCTTGCAGACCCATTAAAAAGGGTAGGGTGCTGGCATTTTGTTTATAAAGAACACTTGCAGGCTGCTTTTAACCTTGTCTCTGTTGAAGGTATGGAGGAAGTAATTTTTAATATTGAAATTACCAAGACCCAATCACTTAATGGCCTAATTGGCTATCGCCCTCCTGGGCCAAGAGCAACATTGGTAGGAAAAATCAGCCATTTACTGGAAGCCATTTGTTTAAAAACAGACTTTACGGTCTAGGGGGATTTTAATTTCCATCTGGAAATTCACTCAGATTTAGAAACAGAACACCTTTTAGACACACTGTCAGGTCTTGGTCTATCCTAGATTGTGGTGGGCCCCACTCATCTTGAGGGTCACCTGCTAGATAGCATTTTCACTAATAACCCCACCATCAACTTCATCCATGCTCTGCTTTTAATTTGGACAGATCATTATACAATAATGTGGACAGTCACAAAGTAGCTCTCTTTCCAGGGTTTATAAACTACACCAGGCAAACCGTGTATTGGAACAGAATTAGGACCTCAGACTTGGACAAGCGGTTATTACAAACACTTGTTATTAATGAGACCAATCCTGATCAGGTGGTAGAGGGTTACCAAAACTAGATGTGCTCCTTTCAGGGACTCAAAAATGGGGTTGCTCCTTTCAGGGACTCAAAAATTAAAAATACAAAGATGAATCAACCCTGGTTTGATGACTCTCTTAAAAGAAATGGTGCTCACATTATAAGAGGGAGGAGAGGGATAAGTATAAATCCTGTCTAGGTAACTATAAGAAACTAAATGTGGCTGCCAAATCTAAATATCATACATTACAAATAAAAACAGCTTCCTATATTTCTAAAACAATTTTCCAAACTATAAAAAATTTGATTACCCCAATGGGTGCTGATTTGGCAATCAGTAATCACAAATTCTGTGATTCCCTAGTTTGTTCTTTTCAGGAAAAAGTTTTCAATATTTCTAAAAACGTCATCAGCAATTGCTCCACAAACGCATCTTTAAAATCAAGCTTCAAGTCAGTTAGTTTGGAAATTTTATGACTCCCTCAGTGGCACAGATTGTGGAACTGATCCCAAAGTTCAAAGCAGGATCTCCCATGACCCATGTCCTCCTAAGATTGTTCATCTTGTTCCAGAAGTCGTAGCATGTCATCTATCTGCTATCTTCTCCACCATGTTCAATATGGGGATTGTTCCTACCTCATGGAAAGCAGCCTCAGTGTTTCTGCTCTTAAAGAAACCTAATCTTAACATTCTAGATCCTAACAGTGATCAACCCATTACTCAACTCCCCTACCCGGCTAAGTTAGCAGAAAAAATTATGGATCTCCAACTTTCCTTTTTTATTGAGGCTAATCATCGTTTAGATGATATGCAGTTCAGTTTTAGAGAAAACCATAGTAGCAAACCTGCCTTGGTCACAGCCACAGAAGAAATTAGAACCTCCCTTGACGGAAAGGGAAATGCAATTCCCATCCTGATGGACCTTTCAGCAGCTTTCGATACGGTCAACAACGAGATACTGGTTGACCACCTGCTGGACGTGGGTATTGGAGACTCAGACTTTGCTTTACTAAAGTCTATTTCCTCCGGCACAGACACGTGGTATCTCTTGGTTTATTTAAATCAGATCCATACTCCTTGCCTTGCGGGGTTCCTCCCTGTCTCCTACCTTGTTTAATCTTTATGTTACACCACTCTCATCTTTGATCAAATCCTATGGTTTGTCTTTGGCATCATATGCTGACGACACACAAATAATAGTCTCACTGGCGAAAAGTAAAATGTATTCCGGGAGCACGGTCAACAATTGCATGAGTGCCGTGAGCAGATGGATGGATAGCAATTGCCTGAAGCTTAACTCCAAAAAAACAGAGGTCATCCAGTTCAGCAAAAATCCGTTCATCTGGTCATCTAGTTGGTTGCCACTGGATTTGGGCACGGCACAAACGCCAACGTCCAAAGTAAAAACCTTGGGGTCCTGCTGGGAGTTAAAATATAAAGACCAAGGGCCAGATGTAGGTGGCCATTTACCGACCAGTAACGGCCGATTTCGGCTGTTACCGACCGGTAAATGGGTATTTGTGATGTAGGGGCCCTATTTTACCGAATCGGTAAATTTACCGAATCGGTATTTTTACCGATTCTGTAACATCCTGATGTAGGTGGGACTCTTCTGAGTCCCAAAGGCCTTACAGATTCGGTATTTTACCACCCAATCCAATTGGGTGGTAAAATACCGAATCCAGGTGTGCATGCACATTTGTGCATGCACACCTATGCCATGTGACCGACAGACATGCCTGTGTGCCACATGGCACACATGCCTGTATTTGGGGTGCTAGAGGGTGTCAAAGTGTATTGATTCCTATGGGCTTCACAGCCCATAGGAATCAATAGGAAATACCGATTCGGTATTTACCAAATCGGTAAATACCGAATTTTAACGAATCAGTATTTTTATTTTTGAAATTACCTACATCTCCTGCCTTCATATTTACCGATTCATAAATACCGAATCGGTAAAATTCGGTATTTATGACTCTGTAAATACGAATTACCTACATCTAGCCCCAAGTCATCATGGTTACTCCCTCCTCCTTTTACTGGCTCAGAACTGTAAAAAAAAAATGTATTCCGTTCAATCTGCTAAAGGCAGTGGTGATTGCCTTGGTCCTATCTTGACCGGATTATTGTAATAGTTTTTATGTTGGCCTTCCGAACAGTCCACTTTAAAAGTTGCAGACCATTCATAATGCGGCTGCTTTCTTCTAAAAATCCCTAAATCTCAATCAGTTAGGTCAACCATCAGACAACTGCATTGGCTTCTGGATAAACATTGTATTACCTTTAAGGCTCTTTGCTTAGCCTATAAATCACTCTACGGGAAAGCCCAAGCCTACTTTATGAAAGCTTTTGTGCAGTACACACCAGGATGAACACTATGTTCTTGCTCAGCTAGAATTTTAAAAGGTTGCACCCATCAAACTCGCAACTCTTGGCGGAAGAAGTATCTTTAGAACCACTATCCCTCTTTGGAATCATCTCCCACTTGAGCTGCAAACAACATCCTCTCTCTTTGCTTTTAGGAGGAATCTCAAAACCTAGCTTTTTAATCAGCGATCTCCTCTAATACGCTTTAGGTTATTGTCAGCTCTACTCCAGTCCACACAGCACCAAGACGCCTCTGGACATTTGTGCGCTTCTGAAGTCGCATCATTCATTCATTCATAAAGGAGATACGTTGGTTATAAGCTGAGCAAGATGTAGGCTTGCATCGTTGTTGAGCCAAGCACATAGAGGATGCATCAGGAACTGGACGCATTGTGCCACGCAGTCGGCAATGTGATGTCTTCGGTCATTTCATCAGTGGCTAAGAGTTGGCATCTAGGGAGATGCTCTGGTTCCGAGCTGTGCAACGACAGTGATACATGGGTTTCGGTAGCTTCAGCACTTTATACCCACTTCCAATGGCTCAGGGCTGGTCTGGCACCATTAGCAGGTCAAGACTCTCAGGTGGTAGAGCCCAGATGCTGTAGGTAGATGGGTTGGAGGTCTTTGATTTCTTTGATTTCCCTGAGACTTCAGAACAGGAGGCAAGCAGACAAGTCCATTGAGCCACTCTGGTTCTGGTTTGGAGAGATGCAGGTCCAGTCCTTCTCACTACCATACAAAGGGGTAGCAGGTCAGCACAGCAGAGTAGGAGTCCTGCAAGGTAAGAGTTCAGCAGTGTGGCTGTCCTTGTAGCATCATGGCAGTCCTTCATCCTGGCAGAGTATCCACAGGTCCGGAAGTATACTGAGTTGGTGGTTTCAGGGGTCCAGTACTTATTCCCATTTGTGCCTTTGAAGTGGGGGAGACTTCAAAGAGGGGCCTTTTAAGTGCACAGAGTCCCTGCTCTTCCTGCCTTGGATCCAGACTCTCTACAGGAGGATATGCAGCCCTTTGTGTGGGGACAGGATACAGCCTATGCAGGTGTACATGTCCGCCCCTTCTTCCCATCCTGCCCAGGATAGCCCATCAGGATGTGGATGGCCCATCAGTCACACCTAAGCTCTCTTTGTGTGTGACATCCTATAGGGAATGCACCAAGCCCAGCTATCACCCACCCAAGACATATATTCAGAGACCAGCAGAAGGCTCTAAGGGCCAGATGTAGGAGGCCATTTACCGACCGGTAACGGCCGATTTCGGCCGTTACCGACCGGTAAATGGGTATTTGGGATGTAGGGGCATCATTTTACAGATTCAGTAAATTTACCGAATCGGTATGTAGGTGGGACTCTTCTGAGTCCCAAAGGCATTACAGATTCGGTATTTTACCACCCAATCCAATTGGGTGGTAAAATACCGAATCCAGGTGTGCATGCACATGTGTGCATGCACACCTAGCCATGTGACAGACAGACATGCCCTTAGGGCATGTCTGTGTGCCACATGGCATACATGCCCGTCTTTGAGGTGCTAGAGGGTGTCAAAGTGACACCCCCTGCACCCTTGCTGGAATCGCTATTTACCGAATCGGTAAATACCGATTCGGTAATGCCCATTGATTCCTTTGGGCTTCAATGCCCATAGGAATCAATGGGCATTACCGAATCGGTATTTACAGAATCGGTAAATACCAAATCTTAACGATTCGGTATTTACCGAGTCTGTGTTACCTACATACCCCCCCTCTATTTTACCACTTCTTAAATACCGAATCGGTAAAATTCGGTATTTAAGAAGTGGTAAAATAGAATTACCTACATCTGGCCCTAAATGGCTAAAATAAGAAAATGTCAACTTTCTAAAAGTCCAACACCACACAGATGCCAGTAATGACTCTGCTTCAGCACACCCTTGGTTTCCTTCGTGACCACTGTATTCAATAGCAGTGATCACCATTTATTCATAATACTTTTTTAAATAGAAATTGTTATACACAATTGAAAAATATGAGCATATCATACATATACATTACAATCACCCCACATCATAACACAACAGAAATATTTTGTGCCAACACAAAACATACAGCAAAACAACAGTGTCAGTTTTGAATTTAGCTGCCCAAAAGGCGGTAATACTCTTTACACAGTCTACCAGTAACTCTCAGTTCTTGTTTAGTGGGCCAAGCAACCAAATAGTGCTGCACTGGGTGAGACCAGAGTTGTGGGTTTCTTTTCATTAGCTTCCACAGTCTCAATCCCTCAGGACAGAACCTCCAGGCTCCTGTAGTAGACTTTGAAGTTGCTGCTGCTCATCGTCAAACTACACTGATAAAATCGTTAAAGACGTATTTGATTAAGTCCACTACAACAGGACATGACCATTACAACCTCAACCATCAAATAACTTCTCTGCCCTGGCTCATCTCTAAAACACATTATAAACATTCTATAGAACTCGATACCATATAACACTAGCTCTAGATGTGTCATGCAGATCAGCATCACACATACAAACATACTACAGTTAGCTCTGAATCAATTCTGTTGAAATGATAAGAAGTGTGTAGAACAGAAAGATATTGAATGCTGTTCATCTAGACATGTGGACAAATAGCTCACGGTATTGAGTACCCCTTATTTATATTTGTAAGAAGAGCAACAAGTACTTTCCACAAAATGACAGGACACTGTCCATATTAAACCCACCTGCAAAGGGTGTCACAAAGTTACTGGTAGGTAAGCTGAATCCCTGTGTGTATGATATGGATTTGTAGCTCTTGCATCAAGCTGTATTGCAGGAGGCTATGTCTGTGGTGCAGAGTTCGATAGCACTGACTGTTTGTGGTGGCGCCATTACCCTGTGCATTCATGGACTGTTCTATACCCCTTGACATGGTTAACCACAGGAATAAGCTGATCCAAAGAAGTTGGTCAAATCAAGCGCCATGATCAAAAACATAAGAAGAAAATCATTGTCACAGTAGAGTGAGGCAAGGCTGTGTGCTGTATCCCATCTGTGCTGTAAACTTCGATATTCATGTGTCAGCTCTTTCCACTGAAAAGTGGTTTCCTTTAAATGTCTATATTATTTATTCTGATCATATATATATATGTTCCTATTAGACCACACTTTGCTTGTACTCCGGTGGTATTTGGTAACTGTCATTATTGCAGAATACTTTTTAAATAGCTGTTAGTTTATTTCTTAAATGTTTATATGGTTGGTAATTAAAACAAACTATTAGATTTTAATTATTCGCAAAATGCAGTCATGAAGGTCCTGATGTCAACATTTATTGATTGACGTCCCAACTGCCAGAGAGTCTGAGGTCCTTTGCCCACCCAGTGCTAGAAGACGTTCAGCCCTAATGCAACATGGATGCAATGACATGACATCTGAAACTTTAGTGGTGCGAATCCCACCATGCCCTTCTATAACTACATCCGGGTGCTGGCAGGGTTAGTTTGCCAGAATCCACAAAATAAGCGATCCAGGCTCCATACGTGTCAGCAGCGCTTGAATCCACATTCCATTCGAGACCAGCATGATTACAAAAAATGCCGTCGACCCACTAGCCTAAACTGGATGGGCGTCGTGACGGTGACATCATTTCAGTGGCGCCAACATTGCCAGTGAAATCTTCTTGATAGTGGAGCATGTGGAGTTTCCATCATCCGTACATCCACTTACATATAGGTCTGAAAATAGGGCACGAAAAAGGAAATGATGGCGGATGAGAGCCATCTTTAATTTTGACGGAAGTAACCCTATCTCCCACCCATAAATCAGCCCCTGGTCTAAAAACATCAGTATCTTTATACATATTAACTTAATGACGTTTAAGTATACGATTTTTTTTTAAATATAGTGAGAATCATGTAGACATGTTTGGAATCGCCTACATTTTCAAAGGTTAAAGATGGTTGCTCAAGTCATAATGACAATGCATTTCTAGGCTTAGTGATTCCGACTAGTGTGTTAACAGTGCCAGAGTCGTTTAGCGTGGCCTTTTCTTCATAAGTTTATGCTTTTGTAGTGAAATTAATAGCTCCTCTTACCAACGACTCACAATTTTGTACGAAAAACATTTTAAAATCTATTATAATTTTAATAAAGAGTGATATAAATAAAAATCTAGACCATGTTTCTAAGTACATTTCTAAATTTCTAAGTAAAACTCTATAATTAAGAGCAGGAAAAGGGAGAAGTTTAGGATCAGGGTAACTAACAACACTAACATGAGGCAAAAAATTGAGGAATCTTAGAATGTGTTTCAAAGATTCGATACCAGCTGGCATCAATGTGCCACATGGTAGAAGATTCCCAGCCACAGTAGCACGTGATTTGCAGTCACAGTTGCACGTGGTTTGCTGCCGGCAGCATTTCTAATACTAGTAGTTTTACTGACCGTTTGTCTACAAACATGTTGGATTGCAAGAGGTGGAATGTAAAATTGTGCAAGCAAAATAATTCCATTCCAGCCAGACCAGTCCTACAGAGGAACACGGCCCTAGGCCCTTCAGTGAACTCTATTACTAGGCCCAGATCTCCAGAGCATTCCAGCCAAACTGGTCCTCTAGTCTGCAGTCTTACAGGCCCTTCTAGCTAGGCAGGTAGCTTCAGAGCAATCATCCTATCTACAAAATCTGGCCAATCAGTAGAGTCCTCGACGAGCCCTGCAATCGACCAGTCCTCTCATAGGCGGGCTTGTTATGTAAGGCATGTCACGTTGTTGTATCATTATGTTATGCGTCAGTTGGGATCCATACCTTGATGGAACCTCCAAAGTAGAGCACGTTATGTCATCTTAATTTCTAGAGCACAAGTATACACCACAGTGTGGCCCCAAAGCTTTGACAACGCATGGGACGAGGCAGCGAGGGCAGCGAACATATTGGACTCTTTTTGGACCTGTTCAAAGCCACCTTTGTGCAAGGAATCCCCTCCCTTTGTGCAAAGACACCTGCACCTAGCAATCCACAATCTCTCTCCAAAACACACACGTCCCGTCCCGCTTCTCACATAAAATTCCGCACCCACATTTTTGCAAGGCTGGATGTGTGCACGTTTCCAGTGGTCGGATTTTACAGCCTGGAGCCCTGCATTAGTCATAGATTTGAAGGCATTGCTGAAAGTGGACATGTTTGGCACTCCTGTTTGCACAATTATTCATGGGGTATCAAAGAGCACGGGAGACACCGTCGCTGTTGTGACATCGCACTTTTTGCCTTTTTAATTTCACGATGGATTTTTTTTCTCTCTGGATAAACCCACCCCCCTGCACCTTTACCTATGGTGGCGGTATTCCAAGTCCATTCCATCCATGGAAATGAAATACACAGCTACCCTTCTCAGTGGTAAATCCTATGCCATGTTTGAGGTGGGAATGTATCAGGAAAAGGTTAATAAATACACCAAATCTTTTATGTTGTGGTTGTTCCCTCATTCCCAGTGCATGACTGCCTTTGCTGCCAACACCCTGGCCCTGTCCCTCATTTGCAATATTACACCATGTAGGGAATGAGTAAATGTATTACTAGTGTTTATTCGTATTTTGAAAAAAGGTTTGCATGTGTAAATCAAGTCATAGGGGTGTAC
Source organism: Lissotriton helveticus (assembly GCF_964261635.1). Taxonomy (NCBI): domain Eukaryota; kingdom Metazoa; phylum Chordata; class Amphibia; order Caudata; family Salamandridae; genus Lissotriton; species Lissotriton helveticus. Next base: position 1,693,559,146 of record NC_136068.1, on the reverse strand, counting down.
CAGTCAAACTTACACGCCTAATGGCATTGTGAATGGAGCCCTCAGAGGGAGCTGCAGAATCAGAAAACCCCTAGCTTTTGTTTAATAAATGACACCTGCTTACCAGTATTCACAAAGCTGCTTCAATTTAGTAACTAGTTGAAGACTTACTCCTCAAGGAGCACTTCATGACAGTACATTAACCACCCACAGCACCTCTTACGCTGCTATTACTCGCCGACTTTAAGCTTGCCTTAACTAGGTATAGAGCTCTGCTGCCTTTTGCTAGGTCTGAGCTATAGAATGATCATATACATTCATACATAGTTACCTGACTTTAGGCATAGCAGACCTTACTAAACCCGCACATAGCAAAACTGACTCACAATCTACCTAGCTGCCCACTCTCGGTGTGCCTAACAGCCTTCCTTCATATTATGCCAGGAAGCCCAGCCTTATTTTGTGCCTAGCGGATCTAGCTCACAAGCTGGCTGGCAAATGTCACTCACACTCCACTCAGCAGACCCCTCTTACACTTTGTTTTACTCAGTTTTTATGGGGGCGCACCAAAAAGAAGTCCAATGAGATAGTTTCTTGTATGTATAGAAAAGTTCTTTATTTGTTTATATCTATTCCTTTAAAATACAAGTACAAATGATCAGCCAACGCGTTTCACTCCCTTCCAAGGAGTTTCTTCAGGGCAAAATAAATTAAGTACACCGGAAACGTAGTGCGGATCCTTCAAATGAGGGTTCAGTAATAGTGTTTTCTCTTTTTTATAGGTAAAACGGATCCTCCAAATAATCTGGTATGGGGGGCAGTGTAGTTTCACCCACTTGTGTCCGGCGATTCCTATATTTCTACAGGTTTCTTGCCAGGGAAGTCGTGTCGCTTCCTCCTCTTGACCATCCATGCCGCTACGGGGAATCGACCACTGAATTTTGTAAAGGTTTTAGCCGACTGATCCTTTATACATGGTCAGGAGGAGGAAGAAACTCCTTGGAAGGGAGTGAAACGCGTTGGCTGATCATTTGTACTTGTATTTTAAAGGATTAGATATAAACAAATAAAGAACTTTTCCATACATACAAGAAACTATCTCATTGGACTTCTTTTTGGTGCGCCCCCATAAAAACTGAGTAAAACATCATTTTGATATGGAAAGCACAGCAACGTCAAATAGCAGCTGACGTTGGGGCTGGCAGCACAAAAATATAGAGACTATTTCGGAATTGGATTTTAAGTGCGGCATCGTAGTGTCCGCTGCTTTCCCTCTTGTGATCACCCTCTTACACTTTGTCTAGATTTCTCTCAAACTATGTCTATAAGACCTCACTAGCTCTGTAGGTGGCGACCAGGTTTGTTGTCTGTATGGAAGACTCGCCAGCTGTTTCGAGCACACGGACAGGGAGATTGTGCATGAAGTTTCTCCCTCCTCAGTGGTCAGATCTGGAGACTTATGTAGAATTGATTACTGACTTTCAGCAGCATTGCAGAATCAAATGGGGTTTTTCAGACACTGGGGACATACTTATGAGCCAGATTGAATCACGTTTGTGCCACGCAACATGGTACATTAGCTACTGAAACCTTAAATGCGATTTATGAAGCCACGCAAGGCGTCTTTGTGTAGCCCAGAGTGGCTCTAAAAATCTGGAGCAAAGCAATACAGCGGAAACCACTGCGTTGCCTTACTCTGCGCTAGGGAGTCGGGCCATTGGCGTTGCATGATTTTTGATGCATTCCCAGATTTACCAGAACTGAGAAACCTGGAAATGTGCTAAAATTATACTCTTTCCCATGAGAGGCATAACAAGGAGAAATATCTTTATACTTCCTTGTTACTGCCTCTTTCTATGTGTGCTGCATTGTGCTGCACATATGGAAAGAGGAATATGCCACTCAGGATTGTTTTTTGTGTAGGATGGTGCACTTTCCTGCACAAAAACAGTCCACCATGGTGCAAGGATGCCTGCATTGGCGCTAGGCTGAGAAAAGGTTGCTAGCGCGGAGGAAAAGGCAGGAATGCACTGTATTGACATAAATATGGAATATTCCTGCCCTTTCCCTGTCCCTCAGTGCAACACAGCAAAGTGAGAATTTTTTTTTTCTAAAATAATCCTTAGCAAATTAAAAGCTTGGGTTGAACATAGGTCTATCGTGCCGGTAGAACAGGGTGGGTTCAAAGAAGGCCACTCCACAATAGACCACTGTTTTGCACTGTGGGCAATGGCCAGGAAATCGATGGAACAAAAAGGCACGTTATTTGACTGTTTCGTCTATTTCCGGGCAGCATTCGACACGGTGGACCGAAATAGCCTTAAGGAAGTATTAGAAAAGTATGGAATGCCAAAGTGTATATTGAATATCTTAAAAGAATTACATAGAGGCAATTGGGCCCAGGTCATTAGAGACACAAATGGCTCATTAACCCAGAAAATTCCAGTAAAAAACGGTTTGAGACAAGGGTGTGTTCTGGCACCCTTGCTTTTTTCAATTTTGCTAGCAGACCTCCCAGCGGTCTTGGAAGTTGAAAAAAGTGCGAGCCCGCAAATGAATAGTAATAAAGTGTCATGTCTCTTATATGCCGATGATCTAGTGATCCTGGACCAAACGGAAATGGGGCTCCAAAGGAAGTTAAATGTGTTCAAAAAGGATTGTGATAAAAAGCTTTTAACTATGAATATGGAGAAAACAAAGATCCTATGTTTTGGAAAGAGGGTAAACAATTTTAATTGGTTTTTAGGACAGGAAAAGTTAGACGTAGTAGGTGAATATAAATATTTAGGTCTTTGGTTTGACAGCGCATTAAAGTGGAATACCCACCTGGAGGCACAAACCGCAAAGGTGTATTCATCGATTTGTGGTTTAAAAAAATGTAATAAAGATTATGGTGATATGTCACACAGACCGAATCTAAAGGCTTTTGAAGTTATGATCCCCCCACAAGTACTTTATGGAGCAGAAGTGCTGTACCTGAGTGGCAAAAGGGGGTGGGACCGGGAAGAAGGTAAGATTATGAAAATGCTGCTGTCCCTACCAAATAGCTCCATGATTCAAGCCATTAGAATGGAAGTGGGACTGACAGCATGGGAGGTAAAGTCTCAAATGTCCTTAATAAGATTTTGGAACCGACAGGAGCCTGGTGGTGACCAGAAGGTCTTAATTTGGTGTAGAGAGGAGATTCAAGTGAGCAGCTTACGCTGGGCGCGAGATGTGAGGAAAGTCCTCCAGTCTGTAGCTGTTCACTTGAAATTGAACCTCCGTTCACCTTGAATATAGTTTGTACTAAAAAAATCCTCAGAGACCAAGGGCTTGAATACTCTAGATCACAGGACATGGACTACCTGAGGCTAAAAAAATCAGTTAACTGGGTAAAAAATGAATGGGTAAAGGAGGCCCGGTTTCCTTACTTGGATTTGTTGCCCAATAGATGGCTAAGACATGAAATTTTGAAGGTTCGGGTGGGCCTAAATCCATGGAAGATTGAAAGAAAAATAAGACTGGCCCTGATCCAACCAGATGGTACTTGTAAATGTGGTCTAGGAGTAAGAAATTATATTTTACACATACTGCTTGACTGTACATGGATTTTAGCAGTTCGGAAAGTATTCTTACGCCCAATTTTTTTAAAATATGAGGTGAACTCACGTGCTGACGCCATTGACCCCCTTGCAGAAATGTCATTTTTGGATATTACAATTGCATTGGGGAAATTTCTGAAAGCGACAAGAGATTGTGTAACGGAGATAACAAAGGAGGGTGGGAGAGTCCAAAATTAATAGAGTATCCCAATTTTATGTCCTATGGTTTTATAAGTGTTAAAGATATGTAAAATGAATTGTGGTTTTAATGATTTTATCACTATGTGGATCCATTGTATTATGTATGGTTTATAGACTATTGTCTAAATAAACTTTGTTATAATCATCAATCATCAACACAGCAAAGTGATTTGAGGCACTGCATCGCATGACAATCTTGTAAATCTGCCCCAGATCTAACCGGTCCACAAAGTATGTCACCAATGTAAAAAGCCTTCAAACATTTGTGTTCTCTTTACCTCACGTTTACCTTAAGTGTCTGCTGCTATAACCTTGAGATTTTTATATTGATCAGATGTTCTAGACTTGTGACTAATGATAATGTAACAAGTCAGGCTAAAGGGTATTCAGTCATAACACTTTTTCACAAGTTCTGCAAAAGGTGACGTAAAAATTCTCTGAACTAAAGTGCAGAAAAGGCATACCTACATGGAAACCGTAGCTAAACTGTAATCTGTCCTGCGTGTACTTAAGAACCTCGAACTTTCCACTAAAACTAAAATACAGAATAGTAAAAGCACGTGAAAATAATAAAAAAAAATCGTAGCATTATGAAGGGGATAGGGCATAGTGTTTATGACATCGATGGACTCACTTCTAAATGATACAATTAATTAATGTGTTTTACATGAACTTCGTTATCATAACTTCATGACACATTTGGGAACAAAAGAATGTGCTAGAAATACAGGTTGTGGAAACGCCGCTCATTTGTTGCATGTTCAATAACACATTTTTCCACCCTGAAATGAAAAGGGTTTCTGCATTGGAAGCCACATGTTTTACTGCAATATCCGAGCTCCTTCTCTCTACTGCCCTGGTGCTGGAACCATTATCAGTGGGAGGGTTTCTGAGCTGCATCATTATAAACAGCAAACCATTTTCTAGTCCTTGAGTGCTCTGAGGTTTGACTGGGGCTGCTGGAACACCCAGGCTTCCATCGCCTGAGCTCCTTTACTCAATAGAGTTCTCACTCATAATGGGCTTAGCAGATATGTCACTGGCAACCATAACTGATGTGCCATCACTGTACCTTCTTGAGAGTACTCACAATGTATCCAGGGGCCCAACCAGAAAACTGTGACCCACACACCTCTTTACCCAGTGAAGTGCATTCATAATTTAAACACTTCTTTGCCACTCTTCCAATTGTTGCACATTATTCCAACTCTGCCCTTGATTGGCAGTTCCATTCTTTACCTGGTATGTGCAGCCGGCGCTCCCACACCCTCTTAATAAACCACAGCTGTTTTATGAGACTACAGGTAAATCCCACAATGAATGCTTTTGTTATCAATCAGTGCAGAAAAAGAAACTATGACCAAGAATGCGTAGCGAGGAATGAAGTTAATCAAGGTGAGCTGGTCAACACCAACCGCCTGCCAGCGGGTCCCTTGTCGTTTCATCTGTGCCGCTCTTCCTTGGACATTGCTACATGCAGTGTCTCAGAATCCTGTCATGGTGTTAAAGTCCACCTCCTACAGTGGGAACTTTTAAGCCCTATTTCAATTCGTCATTTACGTCTACAAGGGAATGGATCCACTTGGACTACAGTCAAGAGGGATGGGTGATTGTATGGTGAAGAAAGAACTTCTAGGTTACGCCTTATTTACTTAAACATCATCCATTCAGGTAAGTGGGTGTTGATACACCTTTTATGAGTCATGTATTCCTAGAAAGGCAACTAAATCATGAGAAATGTGACCTTATGACAGTCCCTCCCAATGTTTCCAGTTCAGTGACAGCTTAGTACACTGATTGATGAATAATTTCACATTAAGTTCAGAGATCTATCTGCCTTTTGGTATCCCAAGATGATTTGCCCATACAGACCCTCAATAGCGGAGAATTAAAGGTATCATGCATTTGCTTATGACTCAAATGCTTCAATTGCATGAGCTGCTTTGAGCAATCCTCTGAAAACAAACTGACCTTCAGCAAGAAAACTCAGATAGCATGGCACCAACTTGCACTCCTATGGAGTAAAACGCATACCTAGCTGAAAGAAGTCACCGTCATTTCCAGTGTCCCTGAATTAACACTGGACCCTCTGAAAGGCATTCTGAACAAAATGTCCCAATCAAAGGGCTAAATAAATATATTCACATCAACCAACTCTAAAGAATATACATTGGCTGTTGCTTTGAGGCTGTGCCATGTTTTAGGCTTGTTTCATCACTTTCCATTTTGTTAGGAGTTTTTATTTGATGTTTCATATAGCTCGCGCTCGACCCGAAGACTTTGGAGCGCTTCACATGGGCACTAGTTACATTACACAAGGAATTCATTTTTAGACAGAGTTAGATTAAGGCCCGGGGTTTGAATTTACTAAGCTTCCACGCAAGACAGCAAGGTAAGTTGCAGCTCTGTGTTGCGTGAAAGAGATAGAAAAGAAATGTGTCATATTTACAAAGATATGGCACACTTCTGCTCTGTCCTTTTGATGGCGCCTGTGTGCCAGCCTCGGCCAGCGCAGGCCCCCTTGCACCAGGACGCATCTGTGGTCAGAACAGTTTTTGCGCAGGAAGAGATACCTTCATGCACAAAAGCTATTCTTAGACGATTACGCCTGTTTGTATGTATGCTGCACAATACAGCACACGTTCAAAGTGGAATTTACAAGGACAAATAAAGATATTTCTCCTCCTTACGCCAACTTTGGGTAAATGCACCATTTTGGTACAAACCCAGGTATGAAGACTTTAGTAAAACTAGGGGGCATACGTACAAGCCTCTATTGCCACCACATTGTCGCCTATATTGACTTTGTGGTGGCGATAGTGGCTGCGCCTTATGTAAAATGCAGCGTTAAACCACTTAACGTGGCTTAACGCTGCCTTGTACATGATGCCCACTTTCACGCTATAGTTAGCGTGAAAGGGGTGGGCGGTGGTTGTTGCAGTAGGCGTTCCAATGCTGTCCCCATGTACAAGGGTTGCGTACATAGGAGGCAGCGTCTCAATTAAGACCAGGTAAAAACTGGTCTTAAATTGGCAAAACTAGGAGAAATTGATTATTTCTCCTCGTTTTTGCTTTTTCCATGTGTGCTGCTTCATGCATTACACATGGAATAAGCAAAATTCCATGGTTTGTTTATGTATAGGAAGGTGTGCCTTCCTGTACATAAACAAACTTTTAAAAAAATGCCATTTTGTCACTTTCATGTGTGATGCATGAAGTAGCACACATGAAAGTGACAGAATGGCATTTCTAGGATTATTTATGTGCAGGAAGGGACACCTTCCAACACATAAACAATCCTCCCATGCATGCAGACACCCGAGTGCAAAGGTGCCAGCATTGGCGCTAAGTTGCCATTACAGGGAGAGACGCAAGGCTGCACCACATTATTGTAATTATGGTGCAGCCTTGCGTTTCAGAAGTGGAGGAGAGAGGCATTAAGCTAGGAAGGCTGACACCTCTCTCATCGACTTCCTTTTACATATCCCCCTAGGTTTCCATCAAAATCCATGGGTGGATGTACAAGCGCGTCCTTGCTCCACCCATGGAACCAAACCCTGACAATGTTAGTAAATACGAGACTTCCCCAGAATGATAGGATGTTGAGCCAATGCTTGTTCTCCAATTCGACAGTCAGCAGCTTTGGTCGCAACTCCTTTGTTAACAAAACAAGAAAAATGAAGTCATCAGACCCAAACACTAGAAGGGAAAAGATTCAAAAAAAGGCAGGAGATCTGGAATGCTGACTCGTCTCACATTTATTTGTAGGTCTCGCCTGAGCCTGCGCATGCACTGCTCTGGGGGAGACATTGCGTAGGGCTCTGAGAAATGCTACTTGCCGGTGATCAGCTTGCTAGAACGCGCACAAGAGCGCGCTCGACATGCTTCTTCTTCTTCTTTGTGGCTTCTTTGATTAAGCGTTCGTGAAAGCTTTCCCCTACCACCAGCTGGCATGCGGCCTCTTTGATCCACTGCGCGTGAATGCGCGCACACACAACTGCCGTTTTTCGCCCTTGATCGCGATCACTTTCACTTTCACTGACGTGCGGTCAATGCTTGTTTGATTCAGTGTTCTCTCATCCACCGCAGTGCCACATCCACGATTGAAGCTATAACGGTGGTTCTTGAACAGTCATCCTTATAAAACCTTCGTGAGGAGTAGACATGCCTGCCTTTACTTGTATAAATGATTCAGCTAATTCACTTTTTTGTTGAGTCTTTCCTTTACAAAAGCAACAGAAATATTGCCTGCCTTTAATATCCCCTCAACACATTCAGCCGCCAGAGTCGCAGGTGTGCCTTTGTGTCCTTAAAAGCATTCCATGCTGAGAGCCCGCATCCCAACAATGTGCGCCATTTGCTTCCCTCGCATCGTATGTTCACTTACTCATGGCGGCATCTTGAAAGGCTGGGGATGTTGCTCAGGTGTTGTCGTATTTACTCATTTGAGATGTAGAAATCAAGAAGTTCTGTATAAAACCTGAAGTTCGTAACAGCCTAATCCTTTGCTGTTTCTGTTACTCAGGAAAGATTGTCTTTGCTTCTGAAGCATCTGCACCTGTGTTTGACTTTGTGTACTGCAGTGGTATGACGTACTTATGTGTAAGTGGTGTATCAAAGACGGCCGTGATAGAAGATGTTGGATTACATATATTGCACATACGCATTTGTGCAGTAATGCGTCCTGTGAAGAATGAAATAGTACACCCATCAAAATGGTCCTTATGTATTAGCCTGACTTGTGCGCAATCCAGCCAGATGTTTACTGCAAGTAGGCGTCCTTCCTGCTTGTGTTTACCTTTCTCTGATTTTCTAGGCATGATTCCAGTTAGTTGTTCTTCCTTATCCAGTGGCTATTCTGAACACTGTTTGCTTCCAGCAGGCTTTTAATGCCTCTCTCGCGTTCTGGGATATTTCCTGGTTACAACAGTGCTCCTTATTGCCTTCCTCTAAGCCTATAAGGATTTATGTGCTATGATACCTTACAGTTTTGGGGCTTATGTCTTCAATTTTTCTTGTTAATCCTATCGCAGTGTCAGCCTCAACTGGTAAAGTCGCACTCCCTCTTGTCTTGTTAACACGCTGGGGTCTTCGGTGCTGTGTTCATACTAAGTGCAGTGCATGGGAGGTCTTATGATGTCGCCTATGCTTTGCTAAGCTTCTGTGTCTCTACTTATTTTCTGCATTTTCTCTTCCGCACAATATATAATCCTGATTCTTATTATGGTATTTACTGGTCATGTCTGTGCGCAGATCTGCAGTGCCTATGTAAGTTATACCTCTGCCAGCTTACTTAGATTCTTGACATACAAGTAAAGCCACATCGGTTGAATCAATTAAAAATGATAGTAGTTTGATATTCTACACTGTCTTAATATAAGAAAGCAAACATTATTTACTATCAGCCAGATTCATCAAGCGAAATGCGCTCGCAAAAGGGCCAGATTCTGAGAATCTGGCTCTTTGCGAGTGCAATTTTTGCATTTGGGATTCATCATCCCAAATGCAAAAATCGCTAATAAAGAATTCGCAAATTTGCGAGGATTAGCATTTAAGGAATCTCTATTAGAGATTCCTTAAATGCCATTCATGAAACATTTAAAAATTGCGAATTCGCAACATTTGGCCGCTATTTACCACGAAGTCAGACTTCGTGGTAAATAGCGAAAAAAATAGAAAAAGCACTTTAGTGCATTATTCTCTGTTGCATGTTACACACACACATGTCCTTTGGATATGTGTATGCGCAACACCTGTGTAATGTTGCATTTCAGGGGTGTTACAGGGTGTCCTTTGGACACCCCTGGCACCCTTGAAATCGCATCCTTATTTGCGATTAGCAAATTGGTAATCGCAAATAAGGAATACCTCCCCATGCATTCCTATGGGCCAGGCCCATAGGAATGCATGGGGAGGTATTCCTTATTTGCGATTACCAATTTGCTAATCGCAAATAAGGAACATGTAGGAATCGCAATATTTATTGCAATTCCTACATGAATCCCGTTTTGCAAGTCCTTAATAGCGATTCCTTATGAATCGCTATTAAAGACTCGCAAAACGGGTCTTTGATGAATCTACTAGTAAGATCCGAGTTCCTTGCAAACATTTCTACAAGATATATCTAGAAGTTCCAGTTCACCTTCTTGATGAAAAAAAACCGATTGCCAATATGAATAAAAAAGATGCAAACATTTCTACAAGATACATCTAGAGGTTGCAGTCCAACTTCATGAAGAAAAAAAACCAGTTGCAAGCATGAATAAAAAAGATCAGGCTTTGGAGGGAGGCAATGTAGGGTTATTAGATTCAGCTTAAAATGTGTTGGGGCTATTGACATTTGCCACCCAGTTTTCCGCTGCTATAGGACTATGTTTGCTGCTTATGAGGTGAGTAGCAGCTCCCTCAGCTGCTGATACCCTAGGCAGCCTTGGAGTGATATTGAGAGGTGGGAGCAACAGGAAGAAGTAATTAGTTGACTGGGTGTTTTCGGTTTAGACAAAGTGCTTTGACTCTGTTCATAGAGTTCCAATGATCACAATTGCTCAGTTCAGTTCAGTTTCATTATTTCAGCATAATGGGATAAAAGAGATGTACAAATACAGAATGATAAAAACTACAAATCATAATGATCATATTAAAGGAAAAAAAAGAACTAGACATTGAAGCATCAAATAAAACAATTAAAAACTTGTAATTACGGGGGGCGTGGCTAGCAGCCTAAGATGGTGGCAGCTTAGAGGGCGAGCTCCGCGGTTGAAGCGGCCTCCAGACCTATCCGAGCAATAATCCGAAGCAGAATTTCACCTTGCGGGCAGGGACTGAAGCCTGGGACCGGGCGGCACGCCCGACAGCAACCAGACCGAAAATCCGGCGGCGGGAAGCCAAGTTACTCGACTCGCCCGCTCTGGCCTTGGGAGGACATAGGAGCCGGGGTCCTGCCTGGCGTGACGGGGCCGACAGGAAGTGCTGCGGATTCGGCGTGGAGGGGCCGGAAGCGGTCGCTCGCAGCGGAGCACCAGGGACGCGAGCGGCGAGCAGCTCGGACTGACCATCGACGCGTCTGTGGCCTGAAAGGGGGAGAGTGCCTTACATCGACTGCAGCCCGGTGAGTGAAAGGGCGAGCTAGACCTCGGCCCGGGGGCGGTCGGACCCGTCCCGTCGGAGCCCGGGGCAGCCATCTTGCCTACCGACCACCGGAGGGTCCTGGCATCGGCTTTGCCGGGGTGTTGAGTTTGCCGACCCGGCTTTGAAAACAGCCGTCACTCGGACAGCGGAGGGCCTGGCACGGGGGACACCAGCGTCTTGAGCGGGGACACGGGGGCGGCCATTGAGACGCCGGAAAAGGGCCGCGCTAAGAAGGCGGCACCATAACCTGCCTGTCTGCGCCGACCACCCTGAGCGCCCACACCCTCGACTAACCGGCTGAGAAGCGGAGCAGCGGGGCTGCCGAAAATACGGAAGAGGCTCCTGATCCACTGTGAGTCCTCTCTGATACACAGACTGGTGGGCGCGCCCCTAGACACGGCTGGCACATCACCAACTGGGGCCGGGAGGTGTTAAGAACTACACAGAGCCGAGGGGGGCCAAGGAGTGGGTCAGTTGGGACATTATCCTGAGACGTCGGACACGCACGTCATCCAGACCACGAGCAAATTCAGCTCCCTCAGTGGCACAGGTCTGCGGGTCCGGCGGACCACGCAGCAACACAACCTCATCAGCTAACCTCACCGGGGGACCCGGGACCTGGGCGGTCGACAGTAGCTACTTTGGCCGGCCGCACCCGAGGGCTGCAGTCACTACGGTGGGCATCCACCGGGACTCCATCTGGGGAGACATAGCTTCCTGACTGCTCTGCTCACAGCGATCATCTTAGGGCAACTACGGAGGCAATGGCGGGCAAAGGTCCGAAGGGAGGCAACGCACAGTCACGTCTTGAGAGGTATGCGTTTGAAAGGCCGTCCGCCTCCCCACCAGATGCCAAAGCACAGGCGAGCAAGACGACCGACCAGAAGGGGGAAAAAAAAGCAACCCTTGAGGACGTTATGCGTGCCTTGACGCAAGTGCAGGCTACAGTGGGATCGATCTCAACGGAAATAACCCTGATAAGAGCTGATTTCCACAAGATGTCCGAAAAAGTTTCGTCAATGGAGGTGGTGACCAAATCTTTGGTGGAGGACGTCTCGGAACTCCAGATCAATGTGGAGCGAATCTCGAACGAAAACAAAGACCTACGTGCAAAGCTGGATGAGCAGGAAGGGCGCTCAAGACGGAACAACATCCGCATTATAGGGGTTCCGGAGTCGGAGGACACGAGAGCGATGGACCTCTACGTGGAAAACTTGATCGAACAAGAACTCAAACCCAAGGGCCTATCCGCCTTTTTCTCTGTGGAAAGAGCACATCGGGTCCCGGGAGGAAGACCGAAGCAAGGCGCAGCACCGCGGCCGATCATTGCACGTCTCTTCAATTTCAGAGACAGAGATGCGATCTTGCAAGCGGCTAGAAACTCACCTCCAGTTAAGATCCAAAATTCAACTTTGGCGTTCTTTCCAGACTACACGGCGGAGGTCGCACGCAGAAGGAGGACATTCTTTGAAGTCAAAAAGGAACTGAGGGCGAGAGAACTCCCCTATGCCATGCTCTTCCCAGCCAAGTTGAGAGTAGTGGCAGACAACAAAACTTGGTTCTTTGACACTCCAGAGGCTGCACATGACTGGCTAGAAGGATGGAGACAAACGGGCCCACCTCGCCGCTCCACACGACCAAATAAATACCGCGCAAATGGATCTCGCGCAGGCTCCCAAGCTTCCGGAGGAGACCTGGATCCACACTCCCCACTGAGTGAGGCCCATGACACTGAGAACAATGATGAACAATGACATCCCGGGCTTAATGAACTAGAACAAATGTACTGTTGATTGGGCTGGCCGTCAAGGACACCGGGCGGAGGTCCTCCGTGGAAATGGAGGGAGGCCGCCGACTCCGGAGAGTCCCTCACCCCGACGAGCAAGTACTGTGTTTGGGGTTCGGGTCAGGCACTCTGCTAAGTTGGGGGGGCGGGCAGTTCTGGGTCCGTCAAGCAGGGGGGCAGGGAGGGGGGGAGTTGGGGATGGGGGGGGGGGGTTTAATTGTTTTCCAGGTGTAGATTGGTACCACGGGTCACACACACTACATAGGGCGAGCGCATGTCAAGGTTTTAAATCACACTTTCTATGGTACATAGATTTTCTCTACCACGGAAGCAATGGCACACAATACACGGTATGACATAGGGAGGGGAGAACCTGAGACAGGACCCGTGGCGCCTCTACAGCTTATGTCTTGGAACGTCAGAGGTCTGGGAGACAAGGTCAAACGAGGGTTGGTGTTACACAGTATAAAGAGGTTCAGCCCGGCCCTGGTCCTACTGCAGGAGACACACCTCACAGGCACAGCCACACATGCCTTAGACAGGAAAGGCTACCGGATGATTGCCCATTCGGAATTCACGAGGGGATCCCGGGGGACAGGAATATTAATGCACCGATCCTCCAGATTCATACTCCAATCCACGAAGGTAGACACACAGGGGCGCTTCGCAGCGGCACTTGGGCAGTGGGAGGGGAGACGGCTGAATGTGGTCTCAGTATACATTCCACCGGCACTGCACACGACGGTTCTCCCAGAATTGGGTAAATTTCTGTTGGAACTTCCAGAAGGTGACCTCATAGTAGGGGGGGATTTTAACGCAGTGGCGCACAATACACTAGATAGGTTCCCGTCACGAACACAGGCTCCAGGGCCCTCCCGGCTACATGATTTCCTAGAGGCGCAAGGCCTGATAGACCTTTGGAGGCGCCTACACCCGACAGACCGTCACTACACTTATCATTCAGCGGTCCACGACAGTCTGTCGCGGATCGACTATTTTCTTACACCGGGGCAAGGACTCCTTACTGTCGACGAAGTACAGATCAAACCAAGGGGTGTCTCGGACCATTCCCCGTTGACACTGACCCTCTCCAACCCGGAGCGGTCCCAAAAACGCATCTACCCGATATTCCCGGGCTTCATTAGGGTCCCACAGGTGACCAAAGCTCTTAACACAGCGACAAGATGTTACCTAGCAGAAAACATTGGGTCGGTCTCATCCCCGTCGATTCTATGGGAAGCCTATAAAACGGTACTCCGAGGCCAAGCCATCTCCACTATAACGAATTATAAGCGCACCCAGAAAATAGAACTGCTAGACCTGGAGGACAGACTTGCCGAGGCGAATGAGGTTCATATGGCTGACCCGACCGGGGACACGCTCCACACATTACAACTGTGTCAGCAACGCCATGCTGATCTTCTCCGACGTAGAGTGGTTGAAAACATAGCAGCCACTACGACTAGGGTTTACGATGTGGGGGATAAGGCAAGTAAGCTCTTAGCCTGGCTAGACAAAAAACGGGTGGGACAGAGGAATATCTTACAGTTGAAAGACGCTGCGGGGGCGCTGCACACCCGCCCCGCACGGATAGTCGAACTCCTGGCTGATCACTTCCAGATGGTATATACCTCTGAGATAGAGGTTACACGGGAAATGGCGGAGGTAGCGCTTGTGGGAGTGCCCACCCGAGCCCTGACGCCAGACAATGCAGAGGACCTGGAAGCAGACTTGACGGCCGAGGAGGTGCAATCAGCTATAGCGGCACTACATCCAGGAAAAGCCGTGGGTCCCAATGGAATCCCGATTGAGTGGTATAAAACCATGTCGGAATCGCTTTCGACACCGCTACTCAACATGTATTTAGATAGCTCAGAACGAGGACACCTGCCGCCTGATCAATGCATGGCCACCATTGTGGCGATTCCGAAACCTGGCAAGCCCCCTGAGGACTGCGGCTCTTATCGACCGATCTCCCTCCTCAATGCTGAAAGCAAAATCCTGGCGAAATTATTGGCCAACAGGCTGTTGCCTCACCTTAGTCACCTTATCCATCCGGATCAATCGGGATTTATGCCGCACAGAAGTACGGCGCTGAATCTCAGGCGCCTGCACGGTGTTATGGCAAGGGCCCCGTTGCTGACAACTGATGCAGCAATCCTCTCGTTGGACGCCAAGATGGCGTTCGACTTGGTGGAATGGAGATACCTTTTTGCAGTCCTACGACATATGGGCTTCGGCCCAAAATTCATAGCATGGATCAGGCTCCTGTATAGTGATCCCACGGCGCGGGTGACGGCTAATGGACACCTCTCGAGAATCATTACATTGGCCAGAGGCACGAGACAAGGCTGCCCGCTCTCACCGCTACTATTCGCCCTGGTACTGGAGCCATTGGCCACAATTATTAGGACCACGCCGCTACTGCGTGGCATTACCTGGGGTGAAGGCTGGGAGGACAGAGTGTCCTTATATGCGGATGATATGCTAATATACCTTGAGAAACCGGCAGAGGGGATTCCAGTGCTGCTGGCATTGTGTGAGCGGCAGGGAATAGCCTCAGGTTACAAGATTAATTGGATGAAATCGGTGCTCTACATGCTGCATGGGACCCCGCCATGTCTGGAGGTGGACTGCCCCTTGGTGGTGGAGACAGTCTCCTTTCGCTATCTAGGGATTCAGGTCACACGAGATCAGGTGACCTTTCAGGATTTGAACCTAAGGCCCCTGCTCGACAGATTGAAGGCGGACGTGCGCCATTGGAAGACACTCCCGTTGACATTACTGGGCAGAGCCGCACTTTTCAAAATGATGGCGCTGCCCCGGTTCCTCTATGTTTTGGAAAATACGCCGGCACTGGTCCTACCTTCCTTTTTCAAACAGATAGCGGGACAACTGTCAGGCCTGTTGTGGGGGGATAGACCGGCGAGGGTAGCGCAGGTGAAGCTGATTAGGGATTGGTACAGTGGGGGGATTGCGCTCCCAAACCTGGAACTATACTACTGGGCAGCACACCTCAAGGTGATTAACCAATGGGTGCATGCGCCGCAGGAGGACCCGGCATACTTAGCGGACAGACGGCAGCTTGGCACTACTACACTACTTGCCCCGCTTTATAACAAGGGCCTGACGGCGAAACTGATCGGCCCGACTAAGCACACTGTAACTTTATGGCATAAAGCTCAATCTCGTCTGAAATGGGGGGGGGTGATTACACAGTTCACACCCTTGTGGGATTCTAAGGCACTGGGCAACTTGAGACGCAGTAAAGGATTTGATCAATGGGACACTATAGGAATATCCACGGTGGGGGATCTATGGACACGGGAGGGAGTGGTCCCGTTTGACACCCTGAGAGAACAGTATGAGTTGAGCACCACTGAGACATACCGCTACATACAGATTAGGCATGCATTACTGGCTGCACTGACACCGGGCACCATTGTCCCGGAATCGGCCCCTTTGGAAGACCGACTACTCACTGATTACATGGAAGCTAGCGCCACCTCCCTCACATATCGCAAACTAATCAATAACTTGCCTGACCCATTACAACAATTGAAAGAGAAATGGGAGGATGATGTTGGCGACTTGGATGAGGCAAATTGGAATGCCGCAATGGCATCGCCTAGAGAAGCGGGAATATCAGCAAGATTCCGTTTGGTACAGTTCAAGATACTACACCGAGTATACTACACACGCACCACACTCCACAAATTCCAAAGGGCAGACCACCCGTATTGTTTACTAAACTGTGGGGAGGAGGGCACATTGTTTCATACCCTGTGGTCCTGTCCAAACATACTGGAATACTGGAAGCGAGTGGCACGTACGGTCGCCCAGACGCTACAACTCCCGTTCACTCCAGATCCTAGAATTTGTCTGCTGAATGTGTGGGGCCCGACCGACCTGACGCCACAAGGGCGATTATGGGTGGTTATAGGGATGATGCTAGCAAAACGAGATATAGCACAGAAATGGGGGGCGGCTGAGATACCGACTTTGACACAGTGGTGCAAAAATATGGACATGATCATGATGACAGAGCGGGCGATATACCAACAGAGGGCTAATCCACGTAAGTGGAACAAAATATGGCTGCCATGGAATACATACAGAGGGGAGCCCTGTGAACCACTGCCGGAAGACGAAGAGGTAGATAGTTCAGAAGAGGGGGACGATGCAGAGTAAGAATGGGCCAGCGGGGGGAACAGGTTGGATTGGACGTGGGCAAACTCGGTTTTCCAACGCCCTTTAGGCGTAAGAGATTATAAGAGTAACTGTGGGTGGGGAAATTTGGCTGATGGCCTGCAATGCCTAGAATGTAATGTGTACGTAGCATGCTTCTGCCAAACCAAGTTACACACCTGGATGTTGTTGTTGTTTATTTACAAAAATGAAAATGTTGCGGTCCTGATAGAAGATGGCGGAATGTTGACGCCACACTTCGTTATGCCTGCACTACTGATTATGATATTGTGATGCAACAATAAAAACAAATAAAAAAAAAAAAAAAAACTTGTAATTACTACACAAGCATTAAAACACAATTCTTTACCCTGTGGATGCATGTTGAACAAGCAATGGCATTGCCAATAGGTCTCGCTTTTCGGACCCTAAAAGTATTTAGTTATGCAGCAGAATAGTCTTGGTGCAACAACACCAACTGTTGCATGGCTAAAGACTGATAAGGTCCCAAATGCGAGACCTATTGGCTATGCCAATGCTTGTTTTACATGGCTTTTGCACTTCAGAAAAGGAATGAACATTCACCTGCCTTTTAAAGCAGCACCACATAAACCATTGATAAAAAATACAGCCCGGTTCCCTGTCCATAACCACCCACATCCTTCTACTGCGTTAGGCCCTTATTTTGCGTTGGCCAGTTATTAGGTCTTGCGTGGCATACTGCGCACATGTGCAGTCGAGCTCGCGAGATTTTATGTTTTAGAGTGTACTTCACTAGCGAGGGTTAACCCCGCCCCTCTTCCCCATTGGCTGGCCTCCTAAACGGTGGTCAGCCATTGGAGAAGAGGTCCTAGTGACGTTCTTCTTTCTCTTTTAGCCCCGTCCTTTTCAGATTGGGTTCCTTGACTTCCTGCTGGCGTAAAAGGTTTCTTATCTTCTTTATGGGTCCAGATGGCCCCATAAAGAAGATAAGGAACCTTTTACCGCAGCAGTAAGTCTTATTGACCCCGTCCGAAAAGGTTGCCCACCCCGGCAGGGACTTTGTGCCATTCTCATACCCCTAGCGGGTGCCCACCCCGCCAGGGGCTTTGTATTTAAAAATGGAAAAGAAAAGCCCAAGCCCAAGCCCAAGCCTGATGGTAGGCGGGGCCGGCCGAGACAAGAGAGGAGCCTTGGGGGCTCTATTTCCGCTTCCCCCGGGTGGGTGGAAGCAGTGCGGCATCTTGCAGGCATCCCTGTGCAGTCTTCCTAGAGTATGGTGCATGTGAAACAGGATTTCCTTTCAGCACAAAAGCAATTACTGGGATCGTAAAAACTGCTTTTGTGTGAAGAGCCACCCCGGGCACACAGGCAAAACCCCCATGCACTGGAAAGACACGTTACCAAATCTGAGGAAATGGCATCTGACGCGCAGCTTGGGGCTCAAGAACCAATATGAGCGAGGTATGCGTGCCAATCTCTGCATGTCACAAGCCAGCCGGTGGTCCCGCAGCCCGGTGGCGGAGCAGACACTGCACTCGAAGTTCACCAGATCTGCGCCGATCATCTCAAGACAAGTTCTCCCAGCCTCGATGTGTCCCAGTGTCAGTTGGGAAAAGCAGTGTCATTGTGTCAGTGGGCAGCAATGCTTAACCCTCAACAGAGGCTCAGCTCAGTGGAAGGATCAAACGTATTTATTTATTTATTTTTTTAAAGTTGGACAGGTTCATGCTGTGACGAATCGAATATTTGCCCAATACTTTGTGCTTCGGCTGAGAATTCAAGCAGATCAGACCTGCGTTACAACGGTGAGCGCGGCTCAGATGTCAGATTAGAGCAGGTGTCCCTCCTGTAGCGATAACACTTCTCCCCGCGACAGTATCCTGCTGATGGTGAAAGCAGGTGCACTCGCCCGACACGCAGGGGTTTGGGCGCTGGGCTTTGCCAGTCTGTGCCATGATTCGCACCCCTAATGTTGTGAACGGCGTCTGTGACGAAAGCAATACCGGTGTGTTGGCGACACTGCCGAGGGGGGAAGAGGCAGCTCGCCGCCTAGGCACACCAGGGAGCCTAGTAAGCAGTGCCAACGACGGGCTCCCATCTTCCTGCAAATCCGGATTGCCGCGCTGGCTGCCAGTCTCTTCCGCCTCACCGTTATTTTTCAAAAAGGCAGCTGTCCTTCCTTTCTAACCTAGGCGGAGGTGACTAAAGTCACATGTGTCCTTCCTCTCTGGCATGGGCTGAGGTGCCCTGGAGTCGCGGAGACAGTGACAGCCTCCCTCGCCATCACCCCTTCACCCCTCAGGGTTGGCTGGAGGGTGTGATAGTGAGCCAGTGCCCCACAGTGCTCCAGTGACCCTCGTGCAACCTTCATTTCCAAGTAAAGTACACCACTTCTCAGATGCGACCTCCGAAGCATCGCACTGAAGAGGCCAAGCCGGAGAAGGGTGTCCTTGGCAGCAGACACGCAATGTATCGTACTGGAGAGTCCCCGCCGGAGCAGCCTGTCCATGGCAAGAGACCCACGGGACTGTTGCGACAGGCTACGGCTGCAGATGTCGGCGGCATCCCCTGTCACGGGTCTGACAGCTCGCTGATTCTCATCACAATCCGGGCTATGATAGCAGCACACGTGTGACATGCTTTTGCCACAGTCATTCTGCAGCCGTCGGAACCGTCCACATTTAAGGTGGCAGTACCAGCATGCACTAGTCACCAACCCTCACCAGGCGGTCCATTGTCCCAAATCATCCATCCAATCCACCCAACCTGCATCCATTGAGTCCATCCATCGACTCCTCAGCCCATTCACACTCAGTCCGTGGATCCATCCAACTGTCCACCGACCATCTCAGCCACCCATCCATGTATCCAGTCATCCATCCATCTGTCAGTGCCTGCGTCCATCCATATATACATCAAACAACCCATCCATCCACCCTCCTGCCTGTCCGTCTATCCATCCACCCGTCTGTCCGCCGTCCAACCATCACCCCATTTCCCCACTCGATCGATCGATCGATCGATTCCATCCGTCCGTCTGTCCACTTCCCACCATACATATATAGTTCCAGGGATGGACAGGGATGTATTGGTTCTCAGGGAGGGTTCACAGGATCGGGGTGCCTAGGGTGCACGTGCATCGCCATCTGAGACCGATGCCGAGGAGATTTCCACAAGTAAACCCTGCCAGTAGGGATCACGAGGGACTGAGTGTAATGTGCTCTTTGATCCCGCAACCGCTCGTGTGTGGGAGAGTACACCCTACACGGGCTTATGTGACATGCCACTAGAACACGTCACGCATGAGCAAAACCAATATCCATCACATGCTTGTACCTGTATGAACGTGAGCATGCAATCATGCATGCCGCACGCACACACACACGCCTCTCCAATCTCTTTCTTCCTTGATCCCACTCACGCCCATTAAAAGGAGGACGCCGTGCAAGGCGCGAGAGGTCCCCTAACGCCGATCGCCCGATGGGTCATAGATCACTGATTGGCTGTGCCATTTGTAAAGTGAAGGGCCATCATATCGATTCGTTGGCTGGAGGCGCAGCTGAGTTGAGACCCTTTCAGCTGCCTCTAGGAGCAGGCCTTCCCAGCAACCAAAGAGGCTGGAGCGAGGCACAGCATCCCAGGCGCGGTGTGACCTGTGACATGGCCACCCTGGTCAGCCGCGGCCTGCAGAAGGAGCTGGGCACAGAGGCCGGGCAAGCCTGGGTACTCAGCGCACGGCAGGCCCTCGAGAACAATGACAGCCCCCACGCCTGTGTGTGTGTTGGGGGGCTCTGTGTGTGTGTGGGGCTTTGAATGTGTGTGGGGCTCTGTGTGTGTGTGGGTCTGTGTGTGTGTGTGGGGCTCTGTGTGTGTGTGTGTGTGGGTCTGTGTTTGTGTGTGACTCTGTGTGTGTGGGGGGCTCTGTGTGTGTGTGTCTGTGGGTGTGTGGGGCTCTATGTATGTGTGTGTGTGTGTGGGTCTGTGTGTGTGGGGGGGTCTGTGTATATGTGTAGGGCTCTGTGTGTGTGTGGGGGGCTCTGTGTGTGTGTGTGAGGGGGCTCTGTGTGTATGTGTGTGTGGCTCTGTGTGTGTGTGTGGGTCTGTGTGTTTGTGTGTGGCTCTGTGTGTGTGACTCTGTGTGTGTGGTTCTGTGTGTGTGGGGCTCTGTGTGTGGGGCTGTGTGTGTGTGTGTGTGGGTCTGTGTGTTTGTGTGTGGCATTTGCGAGAGATTAAGCTATTGGCATTGTAAATGACAATGCCATTTATTTATCTGTTTTCAAAACCAACACATAAATACACATTTTGTCATTTACAATGCCAATAGCTCTAACTTTTACAAAGGCGAGCCCGTTGCATTGTAAATGCTTGTTAGTTCTGGGATACTGGGGCCCTGCATATTCAATTTTGGCCATTATCTAAATGCCTAAATCCAGCCGTTGCATGTTTCAGTCCCAGGAATGGAGATTAACTAGGAAGACCTTAAATGCCATATACACATCTGCATTTTTTGCACTTCCTGTGACTAATCGACTGAAATGTACCACATATTCTGAGCAGGTGGAATATGTAATAAAGGATTTTAGGGGCGTGACTTACTGGCGATAAAGATGGTGGCTTGGCTCTGACCTCCTGCTCAGGCTTCCAGCATCGTACTGCATCCTCCTAAATAGCGGACACCTAGAGGACTGGAGGCCCCAAGGCCGGACAGATCCCCAAACACACTCGATGTGCCCTGGAAGACAGGAGAGATGCAGTGGGTGAATTGGACCAGGCCAGCCCTGTGGTCCAGGAAGGCAGCCACGGATGGCTGATTGCGGGGAGAGGACTGAGAGGCTGAGCGGTGTTGTGACGTGTTGGCCTTTGGGGATCGTAGTGTGCCTCAGGCCTATAGGTACAGCCACATATAAATAAATGACACCCAGAATCTAAGGTAGTGGTTTCGGAGTTAGCCCATGAACGGTCTATTCACATTTATTAACTCCCCTCTGTCCACGCCTGGGTAGAGGATGACGTGTCTCAAAATCCGGCAGATGCCTATAGCAGCAGGTCTGCTGACCTGCTACAAGGGGAACCCAGTGATGGACTACAGGAGTAGCCTGGTGCAATGGGGGCACCCCCTGTGTCAGCGGGGCATTGAGTGAGACCCGGAGTGGCCTTTGTGGTGCGACAGCCTGGAGACCTGCTAGGAAGAGAGATCTGCTGCCCCCTCTGAGCCCAACTGCTGCCCTGAGTGCCAGTGGCGGTTCCAGACTGAAGTGGTCGATGGATGTCACACTCCTGGTGGAGAGACTGCACCACATGGTAAGTGTCTGGAGATGGTGTAGTGTGAAGAGAGAGAACCTGACACCTGTGTGGTTGTGGTTGAACTGCAAGCGTACCCCGTTTTGCCCTGAGGAGTGCTCCTGAAAAAGCTAACATGACACCCACAACTGGTGGCTTGGGGAGTGACTTGCAGCCCCTATTGGGGAGTTTGAGGTGGCTGACAACTGAGCTATCAACTGGGACTCCTAGGGGGTCCTCACTGCTGGGGCCAGTAGGGCACAAACCCTTGAAATGGTTCTTCTGCCAAAGGCCTTGAGGAAACTGGCTGGGCACCATGCAACAAGCTTCTAGGTCCCCGCAGGAATTGTGAAGGGGCGCTGGTGCTGACACTCACAGGTGGCTTGAGAAGAGTAGAAGGGGAGATATGCTCGTCGAATTGGACCTTTCACATGATGGTCCCAGGGATTCCAGCTCCTACACCGGCAATGGAGATGCTAAGAATGAGCCGGATACCCTGAAGTATCACACTCGCTCCCCAAGTTCCCTGATTTTGCGGGCCCTGGATAGACATTGCTCATACGAAGGCTGAGTTGGGGGACCATAAAGTGGGAGCCAGTGGAGCACGCCTCACCATGGGGATAACCAGATCTAGAATGGGTCGTGGAATGCACATGGGCCTGGACACTACACACCCCACAGCGATGGCACACTTGTGCAGGGGCCCCTGATCATCCCAGGACTGCAACATGCGGGTGACAAAGTGGACAGGATCTTGAAGGCGGGCAACACCTCTAGAGAAGTCCTTGAATCCAAAATTGATATGGTGGCATTAGACTTGGGCGACATAACAATCATTGCGGGTTTTCAGACAGGGTGAAGCGTCATGAAGATGCGGTTGGGGGTATACACCCAACAATGACTGCGCACCAAATACAGGTGGCAGGTGTTATGAGTCGGGTCGCACACCTGGATAAGAGGGAGGAGGACACAGAAGGGTGCAGACACCGTAATAACATCAGGGTGACTGGCCTCATTGACAATGTAGAGTTAAAAGACATGATACACTTTCTAAAGCCCTGGTTGTCGACGGAGGTTCCCCAGAGGGGCTGTTCCCCCTTTTCTCTCTTTAGCATGCCCTCCCACCACCGGGGACCCTGCCCGGGCAAGTGGTGTCTCACCTCCTCCACTACAGGGACATTGGCTTGCTCATCTCAAAGGCAAGTACCAATGGCAACTTGCGAGTGGAAAACAGTAAAGTGAATATTTTCCCTGATTTTACCATTCTGGTTCAGTGATGGAGGACTCAATTCCTAGAAGTCAAGAAAGAACTGAAGACAGCAGGCATTGCATATATGCTCTCATTCCCAGCGCGCCAGAAGATCAGAACGGATGGGCAGACTCACTTCTTCACTGAACCATCCAAAGCCTAGGACTGGGTGGAATAGTTTAAATCCGAAACAAACAATGGAGTTCGACCATGAATCATGCCCCTGAAACCTAAATGATAGCAGTGGATAAATAAGAAGTCACCGCACCACCCCTCAAAAGAACAGGTGTCCCAATCTAAGGAGAATGCGGTGAACTTGGCCTTCACCATATAAGCCATGGTGCCGCACTTTCACAGTGACACACCGGAGGACATACAACCATATGGTTTCACAATGGATTCTTCATGTGAGGAACATCGTGACAGCCCAACCATGACCTGTTGAATGATGGGCGACCTGTAAAGAAGCCAAATGCCAACACCTGCATAACGCTAATAGCAGAGACGATCCGGAATGGCACTAATCCTGATGTGAGTCCCAGGCATACGCACTGAACCATGCTAGACAATGTACCCAGAAAACTACAACAACCCCCAGTTAACTTTCCAACCGATGCCTAGGCGGGCTGTGCACAGATGAGCACTGACAGATGACCATCTCCTCCATTGACTACTGCTCACAGATGTCTAGGAGGATGAACAATAGACCATTGACAATGTTTGGGCCGATGGCATTGACCATGCCACCCTGGGGTGCAGGAGTTAGAAAGTGTATATGTTTAATTGGTTGCTTCACCATGCTGCACACACGAATAACACCTGAGCCACTCACGAAATGCCCCCCACATACCATATCATACCACTCAAATAGCAGACACACCAGGTACGTATAATATCCAAACTTGGAACATATTGGGAATGGGACACCTTAGGACACACTGGGAAGCTCTATAAGGTACTGGCCTACCTGAGACAGAGGGGAGTGGACATTGCGCTTTTATAGGAGACGCACCTGGCAAGTGTAGGGACACCAAATCTGAGGAGGCATTAGAGAGGACAGGTGTTTATCACAGGATGGTGGGTGTTTGCCTAGGGCACGTTAATCTGGGTCACATTGGAAACACCCTTTGACAGCATCACCACCCTCATACACAAGGACTGAAGTTATGTGCTATTGCATGGGAGACTAGATGTCATTGAGGTGCCCTTGGCTAATCTCTAATCCCTTAATGATTGCCAACCACAATTTCTTGTGACCATCACTAAGACCCTGACCAGAGAGGTGCCCCTGGCCACACTGTTAGGAGGAGACTAACTGTATAGCCAATATACACCTGAATAGGTCAAGTCTAGAATTCTTTATTCGATGATTAAAAATCACCATAAAAGCACATGTATATATACAACAATTTAAAATTCAATTAAATCTTTGTCAGAATCCTGCTTGTAATACTATCTAATACATATAAAAGGAGAAAAGACAATCTAAAAGAATACAATGACAGCCTTGACAATCATTCCTCCCCTCTGGGTACCCTTAATCGGACCGCCACTTTAATGAAATTCATGATGCAACACAATGTCAACGGGTCAGATGCTTGTTGTAAATAGATTAAGGCCTCTCGAGCATGTTTCATTTAAGCTTGTTTTAAAATGTTTACCAAGAATCTACGCCTAGGCATTGAGTAAAAAGGACACAACAATACAAAATGAAGGGCATTCTGCGGAGACCTATTGTCGCAACCGCAGGTTCAATCAATCAATCAATCATAACACTTGTATAGCGCGCTACTCACCCGGGAGGGTCTCAAGGCGCTTGGGGGAAGGGGTCTGCTACTGTTCGAACAGCCAGGTCTTGAGTTGTCTTCTGAAGGCGAGATGGTCCTGGGTCAGTCGAAGGTGGATGGGGAGGGAGTTCCATGTTTTGGCCGCCAGGTAGGAGAAGGATCTTCCTCCGGCGGTGGCTCTTCGGATGCGTGGAACGGCGGCGAGGGCGTGGCTGGTCGATCATAGCTGGCGGGTGGGTGTGTAGAAGGTCAGGCGGTCGTTGAGGTACTTGGGGCCCAGGTCGTGGAGAGACTTGTGTGCGTGGGTGAGGAGCCTGAACGTGATCCTCTTGTTGACGGGGAGCCAGTGCTGGTCCCTCAGGTGGCCAGCGATGTGGCAGCGTCGGGGGATGTCCAGGATGAGTCAGGCGTTCTGGATGCGTTGGAGTCTTCTCTGTAGCTTAGTTGTGGTTCCGGCGTAGAGGGTGTTTCCGTAGTCCAGTCGGCTGGTGACAAGTGCCTGGGTGACCGTCTTCCTGGTTTCGGTCGGGATCCATCGGAAGATCTTGCAGAGCATGCGTAGGGTGTGGAAGCAAGATGATGAGACGGCGTTGACTTGTCTGGTCATCGAGAGGGAGGAGTCCAGGATGAAGCCCAGGTTGCGTGCGTGGTCTGTTGGTTTGGGAGCGGTGCCCAGGGCGGGAGGCCACCAGGAGTCGTCCCAGGCGGAGGGTGATGGTCCCAGGATGAGGACTTCCGTCTTGTCTGAGTTCAGTTTCAGGCGGCTGGTCTTCATCCATTCGGCGACGTCTTTCATCCCTTCGTGTAGGCTGGTTCTGGCGGTGTCGGGGTCCCTGGTGAGGGAGAGGATCAGCTGGGTGTCGTCGGCGTAGGAGATGATGTTGAGGTTGTGTTGGCATGCGATGGCTGCAAGAGGTCTCATGTAGACGTTGAAGAGGGTGGGGCTGAGTGATGATCCTTGTGGTACGCCGCAGATGACTTCAGTGGCCTCGGATCGAAACGGGGGGAGGCGAACTCTCTGTGTTCTTCCGGCGAGGAACGAGACGATCCACTCCAGTGCCTTCTCCTGGATGCCGATGTTGCTGAGGCGTTGAACTAGGGTGCGGTGGCAGACAGTGTCGAACGCTGCAGAGAGGTCCAGGAGGATGAGTGCCGCTGTTTCCCCATTGTCGAGCAGGGCTCGGATGTCGTCAGTGGCTGCAATGAGGGCGCTGAGCTCGGCATGCTTCCAGTTCTCCGGGAAGGTGGGGGTGTTGAAGGAGGAGTTGATGATGTTCCGGAGTTGGGGTGCGATGGTGGAGTCGGCCTTGTTGAAGACGTGGTGGGGCACGGCTCGGTGGGTGATCTGGAGTGGATGGTGTTCATCGTGCGGTCTGTGTCTTCGGTGGTCACTGTGGTCCAGGTGCGGAGGGTGGTGGTGGGGGGCGTTGGTTTGACGGTTGGGTGTGTGGGTGGAGCGCCAAAACTGTTGTGGATGTCGGCGATCTTGTGGTGGAAGAACGAGGCGAGAGAGTCGCAGAGATCCTGTGAGGGAGTGATGTCGTTGTTGCCGGTGCTGGGGTTGGAGAACTCCTTGACGATGCTGAAGAGTTCCTTGCTGTCGTGGGCGTTGTTGTCCAGTCGATCCTTTAGTGATTTCTTCTTGGTGGTGCGGATGAGCTGGTGGTGCTTGCGGGTGGCTTGTTTGAGGGCGGTCATGTTGTCTGTGGTCTGGTCGAGGAGCCAGGCTTTCTTGAGAGTGCGGCAGTTCTTCTTGGAGTCCTTGAGTTCGTCGGTGAACCAGGAGGCCTTCTTGCTTCTCGGTCTGCTGGGAGGGTTCTTCAGTGGTGCGAGGTCGTCGGCGCAGGCGGTCAGCCACTGTGTGAAGTTGCGGGCTACTTCGTTGGGGTCCGTTGTGCTGGCGGGTGGGCTCTGGCTGAGGGAGGTGGTGAGCTGGTCGGCGGTGATCTTGCTCCAGCTCCTGTGAGGTACCTGTTGCGGGTGGTGGTGAGTCGTGGTTCTTTTGAAGCTGAAGTGGACGCAGCTGTGGTCGGTCCAGTGGAGTCCGGTGGCGTGGCTGAAGGTGATGTACTTGCTGGAAGAGAAGACGGGATCAAGTGTGTGTCCGGCGTAGTGGGTGGGGGTGTTCACCAGTTGCTTGAGTCCGAGGTTGGCGAGGTTTTCCAGCAGGGCGGCGGTGTTGCGGTCCTTGTTGTTCTCCAGGTGGAAGTTGAGGTCTCCTAGGAGGATGTAGTCGGCGGAGGGGAGGGCGTGAGAGCTGATGAAGTCGGCGATGTCTTCGCTGAATTGTGTGCGTGGTCCCGGGGGTCTGTAGATGAGGGTGCCTCTGAGGGTGGTCTTGGGGTCGGTGTGTATCTGGAAGTGGAGGTGTTCCGCGGTGGCGAAGGTGTCGTCGGAGTCGGTCGTGATGCGGATGGTGTTCTTGTGGACGATGGCGATGCCTCCTCCGGTCTGGTTGATGCGGTCCCTCCTGATGATCTTGTACCCGTCCGGGATGGCGATGGCGGTGTCGGGGGCTGAGGAGACGTTCATCCAGGTTTCCGAGAGGAAGGCGATGTCGGGTGATGTTGCGTCGAGGAGGTCCTAGAGTTCCACGGCGTGTCTGTGGACGGAACGGGTGTTGAGCAGGATGCACTTCAGGTGGTTGCTGCTGGTGTTTGGCTTGGCGGGTGCGGTGCAGGTTCGGAGGCAGGTGAACTTGCAGCTTTTGCAGGTGAAGGGTCAGTGGGTGCGTTTCGGGGTTGCTCGGTAGCAGGCGGGGTTCCGTCCGGCGTTGAGTGCGTTGAGGCTGGCGGCATCGTAGGTCCGTCGGGTCATCTTGCATCGGCGGGGGCCAGGGGTCCTGGCGCTGGGCGCGGGCCAGGCGCGGGCCAGGCGCGGGCCAGGCGTGGGCCAGGCGCGGACTGGCGCAGACGGGCTTGCCTTTGGCGCACAATCGGCGCGCCCGCTGCGCGTCAACGCTGCGCGTTCGTGGGAGCGACATAAGAAGGAGCCGGGAGGGAGGAGCAGCTGGGTGGCGGGAGCGGGGCGGCGAATGGGCAGGAGGGGGGCAGGGCCGCAGGGGGGCAGCGGCGGGAAAGGAGAGCAGAGGGCGGCTCAGCGGCGGCTGGGTCGCCCTGTGGGACAAATGCAAGTGAAAAACGAGTAAAAAAAAAACTAAGGCAGCAGAAATTAAGGCAGCAGAGGGCACCAAGGGCACCAGATGGCAGATGACAAGAGAAGAGAAGAAGGAGGAGGCAAAACGTAGAGAGAGAAAAACGAGAAAAAAACGAGAAAAAACTAGTAAAAAAATTAAGACTAAGGCAGCAAAAACGAAGGCAGCAGGGGCACCAAGGGCACCAGAGGGCTGATGGAGGCAGTAGCAGGGGTGTCTGGGGGCGACCTCGCCTGGTTACAGGCTCAGCGGTCGCTTCTGCTCCATTGTAGTTAAAAACCCTACTAGTGATGCTAATAAATACGGTAATAAATTGAGCCTAAAATTACACATCAAAAACCTATCCTGGACATTATGCATGAGGTAGAAATATGGCTCCATTCCCTCAGTGCTCTTAACAAGACTATGAGCCCTCACAGTCTTTTTTGACCCTTCGACCTCAGCTCTCTGTGTTGTTTTCTGGGCTAGAAAAGCTTTCTTTACGATCACTTTATGCTGCGATACAATTACTGCCGGATCAATAAAGAGATTCCCGTAGCCCAGAGCTTCCAAGGTGGCCTTTACATAATTGAGCCATGTAATTCTCATACATTTCTCTCTTCCTAGGCAATCATTTAAAATTTCCCTGCTCAGGGACGCCTCAGGGTTAGACCAAATTTTTAACCAAGCCACTATAGGTCTAAGCTTTACCAGGTCTTCGAGGTATGGCCTCCCTAATTCCCTATGGGCTATTATGCCAGCGGTGCTTGGTGGGGCTTTCAAGGTGGATCCTAAATATTTATTTTCTTCCCGCTGAAGTTGCGAGATATTAGCAAAGCCCCATACCTCTGCCCCATAGATGACTTTGGAGCAGCATATAGAACCATAGAGGTTCATCACCTGTTCGGGGCACCATCTACCCTCCTCCCGTAGCTTGCGATAGCACCATTGGTAGCAATCATTTTGCAACAACTCTCCTCTACCAGGGAGTTAAATTGTAAAGACCTATCGAATAGTAAGCCTAGGTAGGAAAATATTTTGACCTCTTCTATTTTGTGGCTT
Source organism: Lissotriton helveticus (assembly GCF_964261635.1). Taxonomy (NCBI): domain Eukaryota; kingdom Metazoa; phylum Chordata; class Amphibia; order Caudata; family Salamandridae; genus Lissotriton; species Lissotriton helveticus. The sequence goes on along the minus strand of NC_136068.1, from coordinate 1,693,529,787 downwards.
CCTATCGTATAAGTGGATTTGGTACAAGGTTTATTGCCAGCCAACAACACGTATGATTTACCCAGATTAACGGGCAGATCTAAAGAACCCATAAAGTTGACAAATCCGTCAATCAAGATCTGTAGACTCTTTGGCGTACGTGCAAGCAGGACCGCGTCATCCGCGTAAAGTAAATATGAATAGGTCAACCCTGCTTCTTCCAGATTCTCCCTCGGTCTGGTTAGTCCAGGATTTTTCTCAGTGGATGGTGCATTGGGAGGTCCATGACATATGGCATGCAAGATATTTTGGACAATGGGAATTTTCATTCTTTTCCCCTGTACATGACTTGCACATACAATTAGATGCCCTGCTGGGTACGCACATATTGAGAGTGGCTATCACATTCATTGAGTACCTTTTCCGCACCATCTCCAACCACAGTCCGCTACTTATGAGGATGCAGTAGGGCAGTCGTAGAACATCGATCCTGAAATGGGGCATTTTTATAAGAACTGACGCAACGTCATTAATGCATCAGAATTCTTGCGCCTGCCGCAAATGCCCTAATGAAGACATGGATGCACTGTATCCATGGCACAAGTATTCACAGATACATCAGAAATCCTGATGCATCTGCTGGCTCTAAAGTGATGCATTGCTGGAGTTGGTTGTAAGACTGTTGCAACTCCAGAAATGTGTCAGAACACAGAGGCAAGATCCATGTTAAAAGCTCTGCATCAATCCTAATGCCTGGTTTGAGAAGGCGTAGGTATTTTGATGCAGTCAAGTTGTAGAATGACGCAGTGGAAAGTTTTAAATTTCACTGCGTCAGTTCTTCTTGGCTTTTAATGGGGGATTGCCTACCCTGAATACATTATACCCGGCACAGGTATAATATGACTCAGACCTCTACCAACTGAAGCATTGGGTTCAATGCGTCAGTTTGTAAATATGGAGCAGTGTAGAACACTGATTGTGCCACCGCTGCTGCATTAATATATATGACACTGTGGTGGCGCTAGCCCTTTGTAAATATGCCCCATAGTCATATCCCGAAAGCTCCTACATAAGATCAGCACTGAAACAAAATCGGCCAACCCATTAGCAACTATTTCCAACACAACTAACAATGCAGTGACCACACCGTTACAGGATGGGTAGCATTTAAGAAGGTGCTTAGAGGACAATACATGCAGCAGTTAGTGGGAGTGCAAAGATTCCTAGAACGTGAACTTCTGGAACAAGAGGGTCACATGAATCAACGGGAGCAATCTGCACCACAAAACACAATGACCAGGCAAACACTAGGAGAGACGAGGGAACAGTATCAGGCTAAGCAGGAATAACTGCTCAAGCACACGCGCTGAAAGTATTTGAACATTTCCCATACTGAAGGGGACAAGGTGGGGAACATCCTATTCAACGCGGATGTTACCCCGCAGTGCTTTTACGACGCATCCTTTACAACGCAAGTCGTAACCACGACTTGCACTGGAGGGCGCTAAAGGATAAAGAATAGTATATTTACTATTCCAACACCTTCCCTACTGTCCATGGGGACTGGTGTTAGAATAGTAAATTATACTATTCACTCTCCGTGCCCAACAGCGCAAGTCGTTAAAGACGCGTTGTAAAGGCACACGTAGAAACGGTACGCATTGTACCGTCATACATCCGGACAAGGCATATATAATAATTGGCATGACTGGTGAAGGCACACGATTGAGGCACATCAGCCTTGCAGATCCAAACTAAGGGGGAGCAGTGAGGTACTGTCATGTTCCAGTGAAGCTTTGAGGGAAACGCTGCCATTTAACATATACACAGGTCTTTCTTAAAGTTGCCTTCACTTTTACATGATGACTTCTAACACACATTTGCATACGTGACAGTCATAATTAGTTTCTTAGAAAGTATACATGCTTACATGATCAACTTAACAAGAAAAATTTCCTATCACTTTCACACCATGTACAAGGTTTATACATACATTGTGCAAATATATGTTCTTGTTGTTTTCCTGCATATGGCGACATAGCTATCTATAACACACAAACAATAGAAGGCTGATCAATGTCTCGGCTCAAAGCAAGAATGCCTTCTGTTATAAATAAACATCTGTTTCTAGGTGTTAGCAGAGGAGCACTTTACTGTCACTGAGGCATCTGCATGCTAATTCTTTGGCCCAGCAGCCTGCTGATATCTCTACGAGGGGTGTCCAGCGCAAGACCACATCGGGGACCAACATTCTTTCCAGCCAGGTAACAGGGGTTGGATCATCCAGTACAGGGATTCTTGGTAGAACATATACACATGCCCTATCCTAGACACTTAAGTTAGGGGATGCATAGTAGGAGTACACCAGATTTCTATATTGTTTTATATGCTTACATATATATATTGTTTTAGCACAATGGTCGAACTTTTTATTCTGTTCACTGACCTATTACTTCTGATAACTCTCCTATGTTTCTGTCTAATGATCATTGCAGCACATATATTTTATACAAGAATCAGGTTGGTTCAATAAACATTGAAATTGTTCATCTGGGTATTACTTGTATATTGTTCTTAGAGGAAGAGAGCACAAGTGACTGACCATGATTCCTGGGCGATCAAGGTTGTCATGTTCAGTGGTTGCCACAACCATTTGCAGCCCACCTAGGTTTAGAGATCCTTATGGTGGCACTGTGAGCTAGGTGGCCCATAGGACAGCATATCCTGCGGGGGTGCATTGAATCAATCTGGCACCATCCCAATGATTATGCTGTTCACAAACATCTGGTTCCTACAGTAGCGTGGAAAGTAAACGACATGGCACAGCCAGCGTTGGTTGGGTTCTAATATTAATGGATCGCCTGAGGAGTTTACTTGTGACTTCTCAGAGACCCCTTTTTACTCCCAAACCGGATATGTCCATGGTGGCAGGGAAAAACCTCCTATACTCCTATATATTGGCTGTAGACTGTTCAAGCTTGAACTCCAATATATTGGCTGTTCAAGATTGAAGTTCATTTTTTTTTATGTCTGGAGACAGATCAGTGAGCTTTAAACATATCAGAGAACTGCAGACAAGCGGTTACTCTGAAAATATTACTCCATGGCCTCACATCCAGGGGTGGTGATGTTACCTGCGTGGATGAGGCACACAAAGCATTTAGGCCAGAGTTGTTCTATTCTTGGGTTACATCCCGGCTGCAGACAACATTACACAATTATTTTACACCTACGCTGAGGATGAAATACCTGATAACTATATTCCATATGAAGCGATATAAATATCTCTAACCTATGAAGAACACATACATTGGTTTAAAGGTGCCCTCCCACACATGACAGCAAATGTTAGACTCGGTCCTCTTAGCAATGAGGGAGCAACATGGCCATTCTTAGCCGGTTGCACACTGTATCCTATTGTTGATAATTTACCACCAGCAGAGGTGCAAAGACTATACAAAGGTTTAGTAACTTTTATATTGATGTCTTACACAGCTAGTTATGAGATCATTGACACTTAACCCTCAAGCTGCACAACCACAATTGGCAACCCACAAACGCAGTCATGGGAAAAGTTACCATCAGAGGGGAGGAGATTCCATTCTGCTTTGCACACAAAACAAGCCAGCTTGAAGCGGCGTTTCACCATATGGGCCTGCAGGAAAAACACAGAATATTAACTATTTGCTTGCCAATGGGGATGGCTCCTTTTGTAGAAGACTGCACAACTTGGGGTACAGTCTTTGCTGCAGTATATACCGGATCCTATGGTACCCCTTCCCTGGCTTAATTGCCTGAAGTGCTGAGACTGCTCCAGAATGAGTATGGGGCTGCACCTGCCCTGGGATTGGGGGTAAAATTGATGGGCAATTTTCAGCAGTATCCGCAATTATGTTAAGGAACATAAAAGGGGAAGCATTGGCTAAATGCCAGCACATAAGGAATTTGACACCTGCACAAGAAGAGTGTGAATTACCTAAAATGATTGGAGAAACCTATGCTATGCTAGTTAGAAATAACTTGGGAGCAAGACCTGGTAAGCCCCATTGAAGAGTAATTCTTAAAAGAAGTAAGTATCCAACTCTTCAACAAAGACGAAGTGGGACAATAAGCAAAAAATTAAAGATAAGACAAAATCACGGGTTGGGTCTCCTCAACAGAAAAGCCGCGGAAAAACTGTATAATCTTCGAAACCATAATAATATTGGACTGGCTGACAAGTATAAAGATAATGATGCATGTTTATCTTGTTCCTTTCAAGGGTCCTCCAATAAACGTTCAGAGAGAGGTGGACGGTCAGATCACAGATCCAAGGAGCACATGAAACATAAAAAGTACACACAACACTCATCTGACTACATAATAAAACAGGAAAATAAACCAAAACCTTTCAAGCTACAATTCAAAAGGCATATCTCAGATATTAAGAACTCTGGTTCTGAGCAGAGAATGGGGAGTGACAATGCTAGACCAGAACTTGATGGATTGTCTGGTGGGGGTAGCGCTGAATGAGAATATCATATTGGAAATATCTGGTACTAAGGTAAGTGTCCCACAACATTTATACAAAATACAACTCCAATTGGAAGGGAAATACCCAGAAATATCAATGTTCTCTTTTCGGTGGACTTAACTTACGGATATGATATTCTTTTGTCTGAAAAAGACTGCCCACTGATTTCATAATGGAGTGTCCAAACGGGGAAACTGTAATTTTACCTGCTTTCTCCGACCTCATTCCAGAATCAGTAAAACATTCATACACAAAGGAGTGGACTTTAGCACTGGCTCCTGCGTTATACTGCAATCATGTGGGGTGGAATGACCATTCCCCCTTATCCCATTGAGGACGACTCCACAACTTCAACGGCAATACCCAATAAAACATGAATAAAACATGAAGCTAAAAAAAAAGTTAAGGAAATCCTAGAACAACTTAAATACGAAGGTGTAATACATAATTCCAGCTCCTCTATGAATAGCCCTTTGTTTCCAGTATTGAAACCAGACTATTCATATCATCTAGTATTAGACTACAGACACTTAAACACAGGTACTCGCATATTTGCAGTACAGAATGTACATACTGTGCCGCACTATTGAACAACACTTGATATTTCAAATTGATTTTTCTGCCAGAATATAGTGCCTGGAAGCAGACATCTGACCAAATTTTTGGCACTAGGCTCTTAGAGGCAAGTCTGTCACTTGTCCCAGGGGAATAAGAATAGCCCTGGACTGTTTTCAGCCAGAGTAAGAGAGCTACTTCAAAAGTGTGATGACCAGGCATTGACCTATGACTTATATCTGAAGGACAAATCCTGACAGCAGTAAAAACTGTTGTGGTGAGGGAGCGACCCATGGCTCAGGATAAATGCATAATTGTCATGATGACCCCAGTGCAGATGTTAGATGCTGTCACCAAAGCGAGTGTTCCAAATGTTAAAGTTTTACATCCATGATGGGTTTAATGGGCTAACTCACTCACGCAGCAGATGTTGACAATAGATTAAATTCTATTCTACAAACACAAGCTTTTCTGTAGAAGAACAAGAACATCCTCTGCCTAATTAAATATATATACTGATGGGTCTGTCCAGCCTGCCATAGAGACTAAGCTCCAGTACTCAGCTGCCTGCGCAATTGTGAAATGGCTCATGCACGATGGAGAATACCATCTTGAGAAAACCTACACACAGTCACTTGATGACTGCACAGTGCAGCTGACAGCACTAAAGTCTCTAATTCTTGCACTAGGAAATACGGATCTGGATTGCTCACACTTATAGTGTGTGACTTGTATTACTGTGTCCTGTCCTATAATGAATACCTACACTATTGGAGCTAGAAATAATTCAGAGATCTAAAGGGTTGCACAATAAAGTTCGGGATGCTGTGGGAACAAGTAGCAAAGCTGAAAGACTGCTCGCCACGGACCCATGTAATACACACATTGAGTCATCAACGTGTTGGCGTTCAGGTTGCAGAGAATTCCATGGCTGGTGAAGCCGCAAAAGCATCAGTTCATACTGCTGCATTTGCTGCACTTACTCGTTCTAACACGAGGACAGACAAAAACATCATGGTGGCTGTCAACGCTGAATGCAACAGTATTCACCTGCCTAAAAGCTTTCTATTCAAGTACTTCTACAAATTAGATGCACAGAACATACCATTTGCTCTCGTTCCTGGAGTGGGGGATGGAGTAGTACCAAGCACTGATCGCAGATTGGGGTTAATACTAGCTGTACATGAGGGTCTGGCTTGGACACATGTAGGGGTGACTGCTACAATTTAATTATTGCAGCAGCACAATTAGTGGCCAGGTCTTTGCAAACACCCAAGGACTTATTCCTTAAATGCGACATCTGCCGGCAGGTGAAGGGTTCCACTGTAGTGCATCCACCCCAGCCACCTCTACTGACACCATTTGACATTAATGAATGTTTGGCTGTTTTACAGGAACTGAGCGACTTTCAAGACAAACAAAGCGACATCCTGATAAAACGCACAGCCACTGGAGAAGTGAAGGTAGTCCCGACAAGGCCCGCCTGGATCCCAAAGTTTGGGGATCTGCTCAGGGGAAAAATTGTGAAGAAGAAAGATTTTGAGCCATCCTACAGAGTGCCTGTACCTGTCCTGGCTGACAAAGGTACCAGGACCATACTACTTCCGCCCCTTGACGGTCATAAAGACAAAAGATTTGTCTCCATTAATCTGATCGAACCACACTATGGGGCTGATTCTCAACAGTAAGCCACATGAGCTCCTGGGTAGCTACCTGACTCCTCTCGCTACCATACAGGAAGTTCAGAAGGAAGCTTTGATAACTGAAGATTCATCCTCTCTCCAAGAGAGACAACAATCAACAAAAAACAAAGTATGTATTCTACCTGTTACAACTATAAAAACGGTACAGACAACTAGTGCAGAAACACAGATCTCAATTCAGAAACCTGACAAGAATATGGTCTACTACAATGCACCACAGATCAAGTCTGATCCCAGTTATACAGAATCTGCTGAGCTGCCAAAAGCAGATCGGAACGCCTCTGGCTTCTTCATCGACTTTGATGACTTCTCATCGTATTCAACTGATCCACCACCTCTTCCTTCCAGGCTGAAAGTGCGTGTTTTCCATCTTTGGCTGAAAAGGACATATTTTGTTTCTCCATGGATACATGTTTGGATCTTAATTGCATTACTTTCCCTAGTCCTTTGGATTGGTCTTTTTCCTGCTTCTGAATTAACATTTCCTCCCAGAATGTCCTGCGGTACAACTGGGTAACATGATTCTTAAACCACATTTGTCATCACACCGAGAACGAGACAACCTTTTCCTGGTGAACATTACAGCTGTTCCAGTTCCCGAGGGGATTGTTTGGTATAGGGTATTGAATGATGTGTATGACCCCAGTGAGCTTTAAAAAATTAAATGTTTGTGCATCATTGATACAGTGTATGAGCTGGTAGAAGATCTAGACCATTTAACTGTCTTTTCCTCTGATGAATTGTGTGAAGGTACATCTAATTATGAAGAAATGTTCACTTTTCATTTTCTGCATCAAGCAATTATTCCACATGGTACTTACAATTACACTCAATGGCAACATTGCCCTACACCACCACGGGGTAGTTAAAAACATTTGTACAGAAGTTTGCTTATTTTTCTGGTTATGATACATCTAACCCTGTCTCATATATTTATAGGGACGCACCATCACCTGCAAAGAAAAATATGCTAACTGCTTCTTATCCATCCCAGCTGTGTGTACAGGGTTTGGACACTGTCAATGTAAAGTCTATTTGGGGAACAAAAAACTGCCAGTTCAGGGAACTGAGGCTTTGTTTAGAGCATAACATATCACAACAAAGGATGTTCCTGAACATAACAGTGCAACACGCAACATGTGTTGGAATAGCCAAGTTGAAAGATTTGAACACACACCACGTATTCCCACATTTATAAGTTTTGAAAACTGGCACCAATTTACACACTAAACAATTAGACTATCCCTTGGCGAATTTACTTCATTTCAATACACTCTATAGTCATGGAAAAGATACCCATATCTATAGTATGCCCTGCACACTGTTGTATACTCACACACAAATTCTATTCTTAAAAAAGTTTATTCTTTTTTTATATATAAAAAAGACCGAGGGTCTTATTCACAGGTCACATTAAAAACAACAACAGCACAGAGTGTGCCCACAATGTAAATTTACACAGTTTCAATTACACCAATATATACACAAACTTGATTAAAAATACATAGTTTTACAAAGCATTATTCTTCAACACGAGTATCATAAAAATAACAGTGAACATTTTTAAGAAAAAGGGGAGAGACATACAAAGACGTAATAATCGGTCATTCAAAATTGCACATCTGAGAACCTAAACAATACTCAGAATCAAACCCTGGGCCCGTATTAATTTTGTCTACAGGGTAGATTTGTTCTGTTGATTGCACAGAGGTAGCGTCGACGCGTTTCGATGGCTATTCCCGATGTACTGCCATCTTTGTCAAGACTAACTGATCAGTCTCTCCTGGTTACTGGGCAATGGTTGGTTGCCACTAGCAAGATTTTTCCTACAAGTAAACATAATACTATCATTATTGTGTACACAACCATTTCTCAATTTATACAGGTTTTTTGTTGCACTCCTGTTGTACTATTTACACACTGCAGTGAGGATAAATTATATACTGTGCTGCATAATAGCACATACAATTGGAAGGAATGGCTAGTTTGGCTAGTTTGGCCACTAGGCATGAATGGATGTCAGACACACGTCCTCCACAATTCTGATGGTTTTAAAAAAGTAGGCCTGATATGTCGTACATGCAGACTGAACACTCGAGGTAGTGACAACTTACAGTATTGGGAAGTTGTTCTTTGATTGGCTAATAACCCCAACACTGTCTCAGGTGGAACAACACTTGTCCCTTCCATCTGATGACCTCGAACTCTGGAAATTTTTATTAGATCCCCTGAAACCACGTCAAAAGCGCTTCTTGTATGCCATATCCAAAAAATTGGGAAGGTCTCTATCAGCAGGAGGCTGCTGAAAAATTGCACAAAATTGACAGGGCTAATTTAGAATAGACTCTTGCAGTGGTTGACAACGGTAAGACAACCTTATCATTTAGGATATAATCTTTGGGAAATATAGTATCTTCAGCGACAGACATTGTTCAACAATAAATACCCACGTTATACCATGGGCAGTCACAACTTACGTCTATTATGCCATTGAGCTGGACATTACAAACACTAAAATCTGGCCATGTGTGTTGGGGCGACCTATAACCGTCTCAAATCTGTTTTCCCCATGCCATCTTACAGAACAACAGCTACTTATGACATGCAAGAGAAGGGAAACATCCTTTACAATGCAACTATAACAACGCCCTACCATTACATCAAAACTATTACAACGCAGGATCCATTACAACACATGCCATTACAACGCATGCCATTACAACGTAGCTGCTACTACAACGCATGCCATTACATTGTAAGTATGGGTAAGTATTTAATTTAATTTGAACCCTTACACCATCCAACACTTACCCTACAATTTCACCCCCTTGGAGTTAGAATAGTAATTTTAACCCCTACACTATCCAACACTTACCCTACTATTACGCCCCCCTGGAGTTAGAATAGTAATTTTAACCCCTACACTATCCAACACTTACACTACTATTACATTCCCATTAATTTAAAAAAAATACTTAGCCATACTTACGTTGTAATGGCATGCATTGTAATAGCAGCTACGTTGTAATGACATGCGTTGTAATGGCATGCTTTCTAATGGATCCTGCGTTGTAAAAGTTTTGTTGTAATGGTATGCGTTGTGAAAGTATGCGTTGTAACGTCATGCATCCGCAAGAGAAGTTACTCTTTCACCGTTGCTGAAATTACATCCGCGAATTTGATAATCCCTGGATATATTACACTGTGAATCTTGACATTTCATTTTCAGTTCTGTCTACAAAATCACCAAGTGGAGAGAAAGGAAGCATTGGGAGAAGGGTTTGTACACACGTCTTGGGAACTTCCTTTTAAGTTTCAGTGTTGAAATAATGGAACTGGAGTGTTTCTCAGTGGTTCCGACTATGAAAGTATTTTACGTGGATCTTTGGTTTGCAAGGATATTTCATTGAGAGAACTCTACATGCTGATGCTTTGGCCCGACAACCAGCCGATATCTCTACAAGGGGTGTCCAGTTCATGCCCACGATGGGGACCTACATTCTTTCCCTTCAGGTAACAGGGATTGGATCATCAAGTACGTGGATTCTTGGCAGAACATGTATGCACGCCCCAGACACTTAGGTTAGGGTAAGCATAGTAGGAGTAAGCCAGATTTCTATATTGTTTCATATGCTTGCATACATACATTGTTTTAGCACAATGGTGGAACATTTTAATCTGTTCTCTGTCCTCGTACTTCTAATAACTTAAATTTGTTTTTCTGTATTGATCATTGAAGCCATATATTTTGTACAAGAATTATGTTGGTTCAATAAATATTGAAAACGGCCCTCTGTGTATTCCTTGTATATTTTTCTGCAAGGAAGAGAGCACATCTGACTGAGCAAAAGGGCTCTAGATCTGTTACCATGATTCCTGGGGCATCAGGGTTGTCATGTTCAGTGGTTGCCAGAACCATTTGCTGTCTGCCTAGGTTTAGAGGTACGTTTTGTGGCACTGTGAGCTAGCTGGCCTTTAGGACTATATAACCTGAGGGGATGCATTGAATCAGTTTGGCACCATCCCAACGGTTATGCTCTCCTCAAACATGCTCATCCTACCATAGGGTGGATACTACACAACAGTACAAAGAGATGTTTACACAGAACTGTACCCGCCTCAAGAGACGTTCACCAATGAGTCAATAAAGACCTTCCTTGACAGAATGATACTTCCACAGCTACAGAAGGAAGTGAGAGAGACATTAGGAGGCCCCATTACAGAAACGGAGATCTAGAGAGCGCTAGAAGATGGCCAATGGTAAAATGCCGGAAAGCAATGGTTTCCTAGCGGCATTCTATCGAGAGTATGTCACAATCCTGACTCTTAGGCTGTTTGCTGTGTACAGGGAGACCTACAATAGAGGCCTCCTCCCCGAGACAACAAAGTAGCCATTTTTGTCTTGGTCTCCAAACCTCATGGAGACCCTGCGAATGTGGCCTTGTACTGACCACTCTCTATGCCAAATCTCGATTTCAAAACACTCAGTAAAATCCTGGTAAATTGGCTCTACCCCTTCATTGGGACTCTAATCCCTGTGGAACAGAATTTGTTTATTCCCTCCCAAAACACGTCTCTTAATATATGTTGCCTGTTCAGGGTATTGTGGGAAATGCCCATGGACTACCACTACTCTCTGGTGGTCCTTGCTATCGATTTGCACAAAGCCTTTGACACAGTAAACTGGACCTACCTCATGGCAACTATGAGATGCATGAACCTGCTTGAGATGTGGACATGGTGGGTGATGCTTCTGTATGTGGGTGCACGGCATAGAGTATGCATGGGGCACCTAATTTCCAACCCGATTGAGATAGGAAGAAGCACTAGGAAAAGGATGTCCCTAGCTGCCTATATTATTTGCTATTGCTATCCAGCCCTTCATGGCCATAATCCACACAGAGGGCTGGAGGCGGTGCATCCCGTTGAGAGAGTGAGAGCACTGCATCTCGCTGTATGCAGATGACATGTTACTGCTCCTACACAACGCAAGTACAGAAATACCCCGGGGAATATGAATGCGAGCAGGAGGAAGACATGCACATTCCCTGTGCACCCTGCTAGTGAGGCAACCCCGAGAACGGTGGCAGAATGAAGTATCTCCAAGAAGGCTACAATGCCTAAATACTTTGGGCCTCATTTATGAGACCGTGCGTCACTTTTATGCCACCAGTGCATCACTTTTTTGTGACGCACCAGCAGCGTAAAAAATGTGCCTTGTTGCACCATATTTACAAAGTAACGCATCTAGGTAGATGCATCACTTTATAAACCCCTGCGCTACATTATACCTGCCCCAGGTATAATGTATGCAGGGGGGCGTTCTAACGCAAAAAAGGGTCATCGAAGTGACGCAGTGAAATCTATAAGATTTCACTGTGCCACTTCTAGGACGCAAATGCGTCAATTTCTTATGCCTGCCTCACAGCAGGCGTAAGACTGATGCAGGCCCTTTCACATGGGGCTTGCCCCATGTGAAAGGACACATTGCTGGAGTTGTGCCACTTTTGTGACACTTTTGCACCATACAGATATGTCAGAAATACTGACGTATCTGTAACTCCTTGCGCCATAATGCGTCATACTGTAAATATGACGCATCATTGGTATGGCAAAGAGGGCGCAATGAAAAGTGACGCATCGCTGTTTTCACGCAGCGATGCGTCACTTTTCATAAATGAGGCCCTTAGGAGTGAAAGTCATCACTGAGATGAGGATGCTTGTGGCGTAATCCACAGACCGCACTGCAATTGCTGAGAACCACTGTGAAATTCTGTTGCACATTGAACCTAATTGCAAGAGTTTCACTGACAAAAATGGTCATGTTACACAGAGTTCTATATTTCTTCATAACCCTTCGAATATGTATACCCGAGTCCTGGTTTACAGACATGGCCACACTTCAGAGAGAACTCCTCTGGGATGGGAGCATCAGAGAATCTTGTTTCCCCTTTTTCAGCGACCAACAGAGTGGGGAGCATTGGGCATGCTCGACCTTCGATTTCAGAGAGGAATGAAGTCCACTTGGAGAAGGACATAACAAAGGAGCTTTAGTGGCATTTTTACCAGGTAGGCAGACTGCCATGATGGAAAACTGCTGGTAATACTGCTATGGATGTGAAGGAGGATCATTAAGAAATCAAAAGACAGACTTCTTTACGTCCCCACACTGCCACTAGTGGAACTCCCAATGCTGAGAGGGACGTTCTTCAACCCTACTGGACACCATGCCTTGCATACCGATGTTTCAAATGAAACTGCATAATGATTAGACTGAACGTATGTGAGCAAGTGACAATCAAGGAATCCGTTTAGGTGGTATCAAAATATAGAATGATGCTAGATGTACTACCGGAAAAAGTTGTACAATTCAATAAAAATAATTTTTTGAAATGGAAGCAGGGATTCAGCGTAGACTGGGTGGTTTGGCAGTGGGCGGGATCCATGTGGGGTGGTGGGAAGCTGTGGCCTTGCTTTGGGGAAGTTGTCTACTCTGCTCCCCCTGTGGTGCTGGTGGAGGCTGGCAGGGGCTAGGCTGAGCCTGTGCCCGGAGTGTCTGCCCCTCTTTCCATGGACATATCTGCAACCGATCACTCTGGGCAACTCATGATGAGAGCTCTAGGGTGGCAAGAAGCACTCTTTAAGACTCGACCGCTACCTATCTTTGACTGTGCTCCACTGCCCACAATGGGGATTTGGGGGGGTGGCCGACCAGCGGGAGGCTCTCCCCCCCCCGGGGAAGTTTGGGGCACCAGGGGAAGGGGAGGGGGAGGAAGCTTGGCCCCCGGGGCTTGCCGTAGCTGGCGAGTTTGGGCTGGTTGGGCTGGTTGGGCTATTTGGGCTTGTTTTGGGCTGGCTAGGTATTTAACCGGCCATTTTGTGTCACTGCACACTGTTTGTGGTGCAGTGACACAGCAGCCAGGGACGTAGGCAGTTTCTTGGTCTTGTCGTTGCTTCGCGAGGCGGACTGTAGCAGTTCGTGGTCCTTTTCGTGGAGTGGCGTGGCGGACTGTAGCTGGAGCGTGCGGTGAGCGTGGTCGGGCGCTTTCGGTTCAGGCGGCGTATTCCTGGTGCGTGGTGCGTGATGGCGGAGGGCTCCGATCCGCGGGTGGCCGAGGCTTTGCGGTTGTTGAGCGAGGCGGGCCGCCTGGACATCGTGCGGCCCGACCTCAAGGTAAGGCCACAGCGGCGCGCTGCCAACGGCTGTGGTGGCGTGTGAGCCGCCTCGGTCGCGGCCGCGGCCGGATCAGCGGGGGAGGGGGGGCAGAGGAGCGAGTGGCGGAGGACGGCGCAAGGAGGCAGCGCCGCGTGGGAAGGCGAAGGGAGGCGCCAAGCGGACCGGGCGGCAGAGGAAGAAGCGGGCCCTTGAGTTTGTTGGGGAGGTGGGGGGGGAGGGGGGAGGGGTCGGGGGCAGCCCATGACACGGTGGCTGAGCTGGGAGGGCAGGGGGGGTGGGGGTTGATGTGGGGGACCAGGTAGTGTTGCCGGGGGAGGGTGGGGGGAGTGGGGAGGGGGGACAGGGGGCGGAGGGTGGTGAGGGGCTTGTGGTGGAGGGGGGACGCGGTGCAGGAGGAGGAGGGGGGCCGAGGCGCGAGGAGAAAGGGGGGCGGGTGGGGGGAGGGAATGGGGGCCTGGGGGGGCAGTTTCGCCATTATTGATTGAGGAGACCGATGTGGAGGAGGAGGTGGGGGGGAAGGGGGGGGCGGACACAGAGTTGGACTGGAGTTCGTCCTCATCGGAGGAGGGGGGGCATGGGGGGCCGGGGTGGGATGGCGTTGCCGGGGCAGCGGGGGAGGGGCCAGGCGGAGGGGCGTGGCAGACCAGAGGTGCTGGGGGGGTGCGCGGTGGCGGCGGTGCGGCTGGCGGGAGGGGTAGGTCGGGGATGGGGGGCTGGGGCAGTGGGGGTAGTGGAGGGGAGGCAGGGGGAAGTGGGGGGGCAGAGGGAGGTGGCGGGCCAAGGGGGGTTACGGCAAGGGGGAGGGGAGCGGGGGTGTGGCATGGGGGGGCTTGGGGGTTGGGCGTGGGGGGGGTGCGGGGCCGAGCTGGGGTTACGGGGGGTGGCGTGGGCCATGGGGCTGGGCTGGGGAGGGGGGTTGGGAACTAGGGGGCGGGGGGATCCCGTCGCGGCGCGGAGGTAATTCGGCAGGATGGGGGAGGGGAGCGGCTATGGGATGGGGGGTGGGGGAGGGGGCGGCGTGTGGGGGGGAGAAGGGGGGTGTTTTCTCCCTGGCATGCTGGACTCCACCTTTTTTCCTTGGCAGGAGCTGTTTGCGAGGCGCTCGGGGGAGCAGCATGCGGCTCCCACCCACCGAGAGGATGGGCCGGCTCTGTTTGGTGCGGGCGGCCGAGCTCCAGCGAGGGACCTGAATCATGGCCACAGCGAATGGAGGCGGGCTGCGTCTCCGCCGGCCCCTCCCAGAAGGGACTTTACGGCCGCCAGGGGTAGGGGAGTGAGGATGGATGCAAATCTTTCTGATTTGACTGCGGGCGTGGAGGATGGGAGGGCGAGTGTGGACTTGATGGATTTGATGCGGGTGTGTCGTGAGAGAGCGGGGTTGAGTCGGCTGGAACCCCAAGTGGGGGGCCGGAGTGGTGTGGAGCCGGCTGATGGAGAGTCGGAGGAGGAATGGGAGATTCGGGAGGACGGGGGTCTGGTAATGTTGTTGACAGTGTATTACAGGTGCCAGCAAGGCAAGAAGCGCCTAGAGTGACGGCCCCCTCAGCTCCACTGGTTAGGCACGGGATCCAGTGAGGACGCCGACCTTGACGCCAGGTAAGACAGGTGACGGCGCGGGGAGTGGCAAGAGGCGTTGGGCGCATGTTTCAGTGGGGACGGGGGGCAAAGGGGAAGACGGATGGCGGCTGGTGCGGGGACGGTACGTGCAGGACGCGGGAGTGGGCACGGACGGCGCGGCGCCGGGCGGAGACGGGCCGAGCGCGGGCGGCGGGTCGGTGGCGGCTGGAGAGAAGGAGACGGCGGGGGGAGGGAAGGAGAGTTGTGTGGTACCGGTGCGTAAGTTACCGTACATGGGGCTGACCAAGCCGCTGGGGGCTCACCTTTCGGCAGCAACGAGGGAAAAGATATGGAAAGGGGAGTACATTGACATCTTGAATCTTCTCCACAGGGAGTTGACGTCCAAGGAGGGGTCGAAGGAAGAAGAGCAGGAGTTAGCTAGGCGCCCAAAGGTGCCCCTGACGCTTAACAACTGGTCAGCGGCGTTCCTCATATACGCGAGCGTGTATTGCGAGAAATTCCCGGACCGGTCCGTCGCGCTGTTCAAATACATGGATGTGGTGCGGAGGGCACAGGTGACTTACAGCGGATATGCGTGGTCACACTATGACGAGGAATTCCGGGCGCGCATGGCTGCGGACCCGGAAGCGCAGTGGGGGGAGCTGGATTCGGATCTGTACCAGCAGACGATGGGTGGGGCCAAGTTTGGCCGCACCATTTACACGGCGAGCAGTTTGCCGCTGGTGCCGCCCCCCTTTGCGGCCCGCCCCACCCATCACCCATGGGGGGGTGGGGCAGGGAGACTCTGGCAGCCAGGCCACAGACGGGGCCTGCTGGGACTTTAATAGAGGAGCCTGCGGGCGGGCGACCTGCCGATTCCGGCACGAGTGCTCGTCTTGCGGATGACGGCATCCAGTGCTGCGTTGTTGGGGGCTCGGGGGCCTGCCGGGGCAGCAGCCCGTGCAGGGAGGTGCTCCAGCCAGAGGGGGACAGGGTGGGGGAAGGGGAGGGGGCAGAGGGGGGGAGCTGGGGCTCTGGGAAAAGGCTTGTACGCCGGTTAGGATCGAGCGGATGGAGCCCTGGCTGGCGGCATATCCGCGGGCGGAGGATGCTGCGGTGCTGCGTCGTGGTTTTCGGGAGGGGTTTACGCTGGGGTACGAGGGCCCTCGGATTGCCCACTGGGCGGACAATCTGAAGTCAGTGAACGCGCACAAGGGCATTGTGAGAGAGAAGCTGTTCAAAGAGGTCAGGGAGGGTCGGATGGCGGCCCCTTCACGGCGCCGCCGTTGCCGGGCTTGATCATCTCACCCATCGGGGTGGTGCCCAAGAAGGAGGAAGGGCAGTTCCGACTGATACAGTGCTTGTCTTGGCCGGAAGGGGAGTCGGTCAATGCCTACATTTCGGCGGATTTGGCGTCGGTGACTTACTCGTCGGTGGACTGCTGATGGCGAAATGCGATGTCAAGTCGGCGTTCCTACTCCTTCCGGTGCACCCGGCGGATCACCAGTTGCTGGGGATCCAGTTCCAAGGTCTCATCTTTGTGGACAAGGCGCTGCCGATGGGGTGTTCCATTTCATGCGCGCTATTTGAGCGTTTCAGCTCATTCCTACAGTGGGTTTTTTCCAGGCGCACAGGCTCGGAGTCAGTGACGCACTATCTGGATGACTTTTTCCTGGTGGGGCGGCCCGGTGCGGAGGACTGTCAGCGGCAGCTGGATGGTTTGGCCGGGTTGATGGGGGAATTTGGGGTTCCCCTGGCACCAGAGAAGACGTGCGGTCCCAGTACGGTGTTGTCCTTTCTCGGTATCGAGCTCGACTCGGTCGCCATGGAAGCGCGCCTACCGGAAGACAAGAGGTCAGCGATGCTGGTTCTGGTGGATGGAATGTTGTCAAAGAGGAAGGTGACGGTGCGAGAGGTGCAGGTGTTGTTGGGGCATTTGAATTTTGCTTGCCGCGTGGTGCGGGTGGGCCGAACGTTTGGCCGGCGTTTGGGATTGGCGTTATCCGGTTTGACTTTGCCTCATCACCATGTGCGCCCTCGGCGGGAATGAAGGAGGATCTGCGCATGTGGCGGGCGTTCCTGGAACGGTTCAATGGTGTGCCCATGGCGCCGGCGGAGGACTGGGAGTGGGATGTAACCATGTACTCGGATGTGGCGGGCGTCGGCGGATTCGGTCTGTATTGGGAGGGGAAATGGTGTGCGGAGCAATGGCCGGAGCACTGGCAGGCGGGCGGGAGGAGCATTGCGTTCTTGGAGTTGTTCCCTTTGGTGGTGGCAGTCACGGTAAGGTCGGGGGAGTTGGCGCACAAGCGCGTGCTGTTTCGAGTGGACAACATGGCCGTCGTGCAGGTGGTGAACAGGCAGTCGGCTCGGGACCCGCAGGTTCTGAAGTTGATGAGGGTGTTTGTCTTGCGTTGCTTGGAGAATGACATACTGTTTCAGGCGCACCACGTTCCAGGAGTGGACAATGACATTGCCGATGCCTTGTCTCGTTCACAGTGGGAGAGGTTCCATGGGCTAGCCACGGCGGCGGAGGAAGTCAGAACGCCGGTGCCGGAGGACCTGTGGTCGGTGGGCGAGGCCGGGTCTTTCAGTTGGTGAAGGCGTCGGTAGCAGTGTCCCCGTGGAAGGCATACGAGCTCGCGTGGGAGGAATTCCTGCAGTCAGGTGCAGTGAGGCAAGGGGACCGGTGGCGGTGCGAGGAACAGGTGGTAAGGTTCATGCTGGCACTCATGGATAGAGGGCTGTCGCGGGTGTCGATTGCGGGCAAGCTGTCGACGGTGGCGTTAATGGGTAACATGTGGTGGGGCTACCCCCCGTCGGCGGCGGAGTTGGGGACCCGGCTGCTAGAGGGGTGGGCAAGAGAGAGGGGTGCGAATGTGCGGCTGCGCCGTCCTATCACGGTGGATTTGCTGGAAGGAGTAATTGGCGCGGTCCCGGCGGTGTGCAGGGATGAGGGCGAGGCGGTGCGTTCCTCTACCTTGATGTCCTGGCTTTTCTTTGGAGTGTTTCGAGTGTCGGAGTTGCTGGGCGCAAAGGGGAGGCGGGGGGTGTTGTGGGGGGATGTGGAGGTGCGAGCTCAGGAGGTGGCGGTGAGATTGCAGTGCTCAAAGACGGACCAGCGGGAGGTCGGGACATGGGTGGTACTGGGACCGGGCGGCCGGGAGGGGGTGTGCCCGGCGGCGTGGGGAAGGAGGTTGATGGCAGTCAGTGGCGAGAAGGGGGGGGAGGTTTTTGGTCGGGGTGGGGGTGAAGGAGTGACAGCGTCTCAGGCTTTGGGGGTTCTGCGGCGCGCCCTGCGGTACATGGGTGAGGACCCGCTGGCTTTCGGGACGCATTCCTTTCAGATCGGGGCAGCCACGGAGGCGGCACAGAGGGGTTGGGGTAAGGAAGAGATACAGAGGCTGGGACGGTGGAAGTCGGATTGTTACAGGACGTATGTGCGCTTGAGGGAGGCGGAGGGGGTGTTGTAACAGTGATTCCCAATTTTGATATGTGTGTCTTTACAGGTGCTGTGGCGGGGCCGGAAGTGGCTGTTTTGAATGTATATATTGTGGGACACTCATTCGTCAAGAGGGCTGAACAGGCGGAGTGGGACAGGCATCGGACACTCAATTTGGGATTGGATGCAGGGCTGTACCGTTGTCACTGGAGGGGGAAAGGGGGTAGGCGTTGGCATGAGTTATTGCCCTTGTTGAACACGGTGGTGAGAGGGGGGTGTGCCCGGATGTGGTGGTGATTCATCTGGGCGAGAACGATTTGGTGCAGTGCAAGGGGCTGGCGCTGCTCAAGCAGATGAAGAGGGACCTGAGGGAGATTAAGAAGCAATGGGAGGGCTGTCATATCATCTGGTCTGAGCTTATTCCCAGGCGGGTGTGGAGGGGGGCGGAGCGCCCAGGATCCATAGACAGAGCACGGAGGAAAATTAATCGGGAGATGCGTGAATTCTGTGCCAGGGAGGGGGTGGGGAGGATGGAGCACCCGAAATTGTGCTACGGCGCGGTCTATTTTTTCCGGGAGGATGGGGTTCACCTGTCCAGGTATGGCATGGAGTTGTACATAGTCCAGATGAAGGAGGCTTTGGATGGGGCGTTGGGGGTGCTCAGGTATCGCAGGAGGCAGGAGTCCTGGGGGGAGTCGAAAGTCGTAAGCGACTTTCGAGTGGCGCTTTCCTAAGGAGATAGGGTGGTTTTGCTGGAGGCCTGGGACTGTATGGTAGGCGGGGGTGAGGTCATGGAGGTCACTGGGGCATTCAGTAGAGGGGTAGGTTGCTGAGCGGATGTGTTGTATTTTCAGTTGCAATGTTGGGGTTAACTTTAGTGGTGGGGGTGGGGGGCTGTCAGGCAGTGGTTATTTAGTGAGCAGCAGTTTTGTTCGGCACAGGCCAGGTGGGGCATTGTTGTAGGTGCACCTGATTCCAATAAAGCGGCCTTTTTCACACAATTTGGTTGTCTGTGACAGTGCTTCCCCCCCCCTCACCTACTGGTGTGCCCCAATGGGGATTTGGGGGGTGGCCGACCAGCGGGAGGCTCTCCCCCCCGGGGAAGTTTGGGGCACCAAGGGAAGGGGAGGGGGAGGAAGCTTGGCCCCCGGGGCTCGCCGTAGCTGGCGAGATTGGGCTGGTTGGGCTGGTTGGGCTCTTTGGGCTTGTTTTGGGCTGGCTAGGTATTTAACCGGCCATTTTATGTCACTGCACACTGTTTGTGGTGCAGTGACACAGCAGCCAGGGACGTAGGCAGGTTCTTGGCCCTCCCTCCCTCCCTAAACATTTTTAATTTCACTGTGGTTCTGGGGTGGTGGGGTTTGGCCTGCTCTTGAGGGGTTTTGTTGGTCGATGGTGCATCGATTAGGGTTTCAGTTGTGGTGTCGCTGGAACAGGTGCGGTTACTGGGGGCGCTTTCCTAAGGAGATAGGGTGGTTTTGCTGGAGGCCTGGGACTGTATGGTAGGCGGGGGTGAGGTCATGGAGGTCACTGGGGCATTCAGTTGAGGGGTAGGTTGCTGAGCGGATGTGTTGTATTTTCAGTTGCAATGTTGGGGTTAACTTTAGGGGTGGGGGTGGGGGGCTGTCAGGCAGTGGTTATTTAGTGAGCAGTAGTTTTGTTCGGCACAGGCCAGGTGAGGCATTGTTGTAGGTGCACCTGATTCCAATAAAGCGGCCTTTTTCACACAATTTGGTTGTCTGTGTCAGTGCTTCCCCCCCTCGCCTACTGGTGTACCCCAACGTGCTCTGTACTGTACAATAAACACATACACATGCATAGATGCAATAACGTTCTGTCTGTGGACTAAGCTGTCTCTCCTACTATTAAAATGTGCATTAGGAAGGTGCTTGTATATAGAACAATAGGCATCCATTTCCCTTTAAATCCACACTGAAGCATTGTAGTACTGTGGTGTAAAAATGCGTCTGTGCTATAAAACCACAGCAGTTGGACGCCGGCCTATCTGCAGATCGTAACTTTCTGTATTCAACTAACATTTGATATCTTTCCTCAGTTGGCAGTTCCGTTAAACGTTATTTTGCGGTACACAGATGTAAGTCTTAAAACGAATTAATGGTGTGACCTTTTTCCAGCCTAATATTCTTTGGATCTGTTCCAGGAAAATGTAATCTAAATGAAAATATGACTTCTTCGATAGCCATTCTTTACTTTTTAGTGGAAGTTAATACATAAATATCTCTTTTTAGTTGCAATACTTGTTTTTTGCCACTTTTAATGCACACACCTATTTCAAGGTACTTCCAAGAAACATTAGCCCCAGTAACCCGAAGGCAGCATTGGAATCACAATACAAACCACACTATAGGAGAAGGAATGAAGGGAGGAACCAGGCAACCGAGACACCAGGGGTCATGAGCTGGCTCAGCACAGTGCCTGAGCCACTGTTTTTTGTGTTTGACATGTCTAAAGTTCATACATATAGCTCAGAATTTGTCCACGTTATCACATGAAGTGCAGGCAGCACAATTAGAAAACAGTGAGGGGAGATTACCTATTACTGTTTCCCATTTGTTCTGACATTTTTGATGTTCAGTAGCAGTATATGCAGGAACAACGAAAGCTTGCAACCTTTGAACTTTACATCCCTTTTCCCCTGCAACATTGGGTGACAGTTTCAAGCTCTATTGGTGCTCCCAGCTCAACCCGCCAGTTCCCACCCCTGGAGTTCAAGCTTAAAGAAGCAATTAGGTCACAAATCATCCTGCTGCAGGAAATGAGGCATCACTGCTCTCAAGTGGTGAATATCAATGGCATTCCTAAAGTCCTTAATTTTGCACCATGAGATTAATAGAGAGAAGACAACTATTGCCGTGGAACAAAATACTTTATCCCCCTGCCCCTTTACCTTTGGCTTCTTTAGGTGGACTTGAAGTTGGCCAATGTCAACTAGGTGATCACTCCTCAAACATAAAACTTACTAAGTTAAGAGTTAATGGTCAAAGTTCTTAGTAGCTGGGCTTTGAAGACTGAACCTGGTCCTGCATGGGCATTCCTCCTGGCTCACAACACTGCCACACCAGCAGGCCATGGAGCACAGGGCCCCTGTTGATCTGGTTCTCCAAGTGTCTTACAGAAGCATAGCAACTGGGATTCGGTCCCTACCCTCAGTTGAACACAGGTGCTGTCAGACACTGCAGCTGCCCTTGAAAACCTTCTTGCTTTTTCGTCTTTGATATGGACAATATGCCTGGGGTGATGCTCTGCTGCCTCTGGAATTGTGGGATTTTTAGAGCAATTTGCAACACTAGGCCACTCAGAGATGTGTCTGAATGGGAGCATGGATAGCTCGATCTTCCTTCTGTTCACCTTTTTTTTTATAACAACCTTAGTTTATAGTGTAAGTTTGGTTGATTGTATACTGCAGTGGTTGCTGATTCCTGAATCACCAAGACCTCTAAGAGAAATAAGACGAGAGTTCAGTCTGTTCTAGCCAAAGATCAGTCATAGATACTTTAAGGATTTTAGTCTGTCATAATAATTGTATTAGAGCATCATAGGACCTCAGAAAAAAGCACCATTTACTTCGTGTCTGCCAATGACATCCTCATGCATAGGGGATGATTTAAAGAATCGTGGTAGCAGGACATACTACAACAAATATCATAACACCTCCTTTGTGATGCCCAGCCTCTCTGTGAAAGGAGTATTTCCTTTTGGCACAGCCCCTACCCCCTCTCCCCCCCCAGCTTTGCCATTGAGAATGTTACCTGCCTGCAACTACCTCATCTGTGCAAAGTCACCATGGAAAAGATGGAATGATTGCATGGAATTGCAGACAAGTGCCCAAAACGTGCAGGCAGAAATCACCAGGCAGAATTGATGTGTGCAGTATGGCTTTGGGAAGTCACAGCTGGGTATGTGGATACTGGAAAAGTACCACCTATTTCCTGGTTAATTTTCCAGTTTCCACATGCTGTGACTACGATTCCACCTGAGAAGAAAGACTTTCTGTTACAGAGATTTTCCATAGACCCAGTTGACCCCATGCAAGTGGAAGATCACAAAAGGCAGCAATCTTTAAATGGCTGGTGTTCACCACCAAATGGGGATAGGTATTTGATCCACCACACCAGCAGTTGCATCGTCCATCTGTCAGACTTTGAATCAGTACCTTGGTATATTTATTCAACCAGATGATGAAGCGCTAGAGCATAACAAATTCTCTTCTGGCAGCTGTAGGTTTACCATGTTATATGATGACAGTGCATACAATAGTCTTGACAGAGAATCTCTTTCTAGCACAAGCTTTGCACTCAGACTCAACTTATTGAGGGATGAAACTTTTACTCCAGAAGGTAGTGGTGAACTTAGCTTCATATTGTCAACTGTTTGTGATCTGTTTAGATCTCTATTCTCCCTTACAACAGGCTAGAACTGTGTAGAATGCCTGGCATTGCAGAACTATGTGACAAAAAGGCAATGTCCAGTGTCCATTTATAGGGAGAGGCAGTCCTGTTCTTTAACCTTACGTTATACTGGTGTCTACCTCCAGAATAATCAGCCATGATGCTAGAATTAGCCTCTAATTCTGAAAAGAGCAGTAGGAAAGATTTGTTTGACTTCATAATACTCTCCTGTACATCACGCAAAGAGGTTTTATTTTATTATTGGGGTGCTCTGTGATTGAGAAAGGAGAGGTCTAATAGGTCAGCTTCCAACAAGGAGGTGTGTTGAGCAACATAAGGATCTGTTCAATCTTTCTATTGAAATATATTTGGAAGAATTGTTTTAAGATCTTATAGAAAAATTGGCCCAGTTCAGTATTTAAACCTTACGTTATGCCTTCCATAAAGATGATTTTGTGGGGTGAAGCGGGAGGAGACAGACACAGAATACCAGGTCAACATACCATTTTACAATATCTTTTTTGTCCAAAAATTAAACTATATTTGGGAAAACGGGTAGCAAAATAATGCACCACTATGAATGTTATGACTGTTATAGGCTTGCAAGAATGAGAGTATTTGTATCTGATCAGTTATTTCTATAGGATAGTGGGACGGACAAGGAAACAGCTAGGAAGGAGCAGGCTGGAGTCAGGAATGACAAACCGTAATCAAAATGGCCACTCGCATGCACTCATTTCACTATGTGCGTTTTTGCATCTTTTTTTTGCGCTCAATACCAGAGCTGCATTTCGTATTGTACCGCTACTTTCACTCAATTTCTGTTTTGGAAATTCCACTTGTTTTTTTCACTAATTTATTTATTCATTTAATTATTCGTTCTTCAGTTCAGAAATATTCATTCATTTCAAGCCTAATGCACAATACAAAAAACAATTCTGTAACTGTAAGGAATGAAATATGCGAGCAATTACACTAGAAATAATTTACATCAATATATTGAACCATATCAATAATTAAATATATATGCAAAAGGAATGAAAACAAAGAAGGGCTACAATAAAAATTATGACATAAAATAAAATTGCATACATTTTATAATGAGTTACATGTATTAATATGTGAGTCCAGCATATGCAACATATTTGGCCTAATAACAGAGAGGGCTTTACGAGTATGTATTAATGAGGATTGTCCACATCTCAGGAAAATAATCCAGTATTTGATTTAATCACAGTATATATGAGAAAATCAAAAAGTTAACAATCATCCGGAAATAATAAAGTTTTAAAAGAATACGATTTGTAGATTAATATTGAAAACTATAAAGGTCCCTTAATTTTAAATAGCTGGTTAATAATATTACAAACTTCAGACCAAAATTAAAAAATGATAGGACAATTATAAATTATATGCTGGAAATCTGTAGTGGAGGTTTTACTATGCCAACAGTTTGGTGAATCAAAGAGTTTAACTTTGAATAATTTAACTTGGGACCAAAAACATTGATATCATAGATACCTATTAGTTTGTAAAAGAGTAGCCGAAAGGTAATGCGCGATATTAGATAGCCAAACAAATTTAAATTTACATTTGAAGAGTGTAATTTTATGTTTAAGGACTATTTATGATTTAGAGCCATAAAAGGAAAGGATTAGCAGAAATTTTTTATATACTTTTAAAGCTATTTTTCTGTTTGTCTAAACAGGCCTAGATAGAACTCCATATTAGATAACGTAGCAGAAGGTAAGTATTGCAAAGTAACTCATATTTAGGAAATACCACTTGAGGTAAATGGTACTTGGTGCCTAATTCATTGAATGAATAGAACATATTACCTTGACAAATATCAGTCATATAAAAAGTGCCAGCATTAATCCATGAGCTTCAAAAAGAAATATGCTTTTTTATGTAAGTTTGAGATTAAACCAAAGGGAAACTTTTTTAGATGATTTAATGATAATAGGACATTTTTCAACAAGAAAGAAAAGGGAAAGTTTAGAGGCTGCGATAGTGGGTGAAATTTTACCAAATGTACTGTTAGTCATGGTAATAGGAGCAGGTAGAGGGTAGGATTTTAGGAAGTCTATCTCTAATGTAAGCTACTTGAGGAAGTTAGATGGATCAATATTATGTAACTAAAAGGAGCATTGTGCAACAGGAAAAGATATTTAATATTTCTGGAAATCAGATATTTATTTATTTTTGACATTTTTAGAGCGCACTGTTAACCGGAGGTGTCCTGGCACTGGCTGATCGCTAGTGGGGGTGAGCAGGGGTCTAGAGAGAGAAAAGCCAGGTTTTGAGAGCTTTCCTGAACTTGAGTAGGTCGGGGGTCTGTCTTAGATTGGCCGGCAGTGCGTTCCAAGCCTTGGCAGCACCAAGGGATAGGCTTCTGCCTCCCCAGCGAGCTTTCCTAATTCTGGGGACGACAACCAGCCCCTGCTCGGCTGATCGTAGCGCTCGGGCTGGTTTATACCACTGGAGAAGAGAGGTCAGGCAGTGGGGGCCAATGCCGTGTAGTGCTTTGAAGATCACACAGAGTGATTTTAACAAGATTCTTTTCCGCACTGGCAACCAGTGTAGCTTAACCAGGTCCTGGGAGACTGAAGCGAACTTGGAGGTGCCTGTGATCAAACGTGCTGCAGCATTCTGCAGGATCTGAAGTTTGTCTAGGAGACCCTGCTGAGCATTCAGAAGGAGGGCGTTGCAATAGTCTAACCGAGACATTACCAGTCCGGTCACTACTGTATTTTTGTGTTCCGCCGGAAGGAATGGCAAGAGCTTCCTGATAGTTTTAAGTACAAAGTGCGTGGCACTGGACAAGGAGTCTGAGTTCCGCAAGCAATTGAAAACCTGGATTTACAATCTTCCAGACCCAATGGCCAGAGCGCTAGTGTGATCCCGGCTATGGTCTCCTTAGCAGTAAGGCAACTTTTTCATCTGGTTGTCCTCATATTGGCGCCGAGATGCTCCTTGGAGCGATTGCTAGCGCGTTATAAATGGACTCTACATCTACATCTACATCAGAGGATAAAGCATTGATTTGGGGCCTGAAGGACAGGGAATCGTCCATCAGGACCCCCAGATTTTTTACCTTTGTTACTGGGGAAGGTGGTGGTCCCATTTCTTCTGGCCACCAACGGGAGACCAAAAATTATCTTTAGTCCCAAACAGTAACACCTCTGTTTTTGCGGAGTTGAGCTTAAGGCAGTTTCCTGCCATCCAAATGCTCACTTCCCGCATGCAGCATCTGAAACGATCTGCGGTGGTGTCTAGATCTCCCTGGCGCAACGACACCACAATCTGGGTGTCGTCAGCATAGGAAGTAAGATTAAATCCGAAGGATCTAATAACTGGCGCCAGGGTGGAGACGTAGACATTAAACAGAGTCGGACTCAGGGAGGACCCCTGGGGGACTCCGCAGGGGAGCACAAATGGTTCAGATTCGAAGTCCCCCAAGGCCACCGCCTGAGTCCTCCCAGCCAGAAAGGCTTTCAAGATATCGAGTGCCTTTCCCTGTATCCCACTGGCCCTCAACCGGTCCACCAATAGTTTATGGTGGACCGTGTCGAAGGCCGCCGACAGATCAAGCAGGATCAGGGCGGCCCTGCCCCCGGCGTCCAGCACCATTCTAATGTCTTCGACAGATTTTATAAGTGCCGATTCTGTGCTGTGTCCAGCCCTAAATCCATGTTGGGGTGAATCCAGCCTCTCTCCAGAACCTAGGAATTTGCTGAGCTGCGAGTTCAGTATGCCCTCCATGATTTTGGCGGGGAGGGGGAGCCTGGCGATGGGACAAAAGTTGTTTAAATCCGAGACGTCTAAATTATTTTTTTAGCAGGGGCAAGATCGAGGCTTGTTTCCAGCGCGAGGGGAATTCCCCCTTGTCCAGCATGATGTTGAACAGGGGAGTGAGTACAGAGGCGATGGCTGTAGGGGCCATTTTAGCGATAGTGGCTGGGCAAGGGTCGTGGGGGGACCCTGATTTTATTCTCATGAGCCGACCTGATACCTCCTCCTCAGTGGCGGGGGAAAAGTTGATTAAAAATTCAAGGTTCCTGATACTCTCCAAGTGCGTCGCAGGGGTGATATCAGGAACGGTAGACATAATTTGGCTGTTTAGAGGATGGAAGATTTTTTCCACCTTGCTCGAGAAGAAGTTAGCTAGGTTCTCACATAGTTGGCGACTTGGAGGGATGTCTATAGGTTTGGGGGCCGCCAATGACGACAGTGTGCTAAACAGTTCTCTGAGGGAGTTGGTCGCTTCTTTAATGCGCTTGGAGAAAAACTCACATTTGGCGTGATGGATCCTTTCCTTATAGGCTCTCAGTTCTGCATTAAGCAGTTTTTGATCATTCGCCCTGTAGTTTTTCCGCCATATTCGTTCTAGTTTTTTACAGCGAGTTTTGTGGTCCCTAATTTGTTCCGTATACCATGGGGCCGAAGGTTTGGAACGGATGGAACTATGTGTGACTAGGGGTGCAAGCTGCAGACAGGCGGCATCTAGCCATCTAGTATAATCTTCAGCTGCTTCCTCTACATTTCTTGGAGGGGACTTAGAAGAGGATATCAAGAGGTCTGTTAGCATGGTGCCTTCTATGTTTTTCCATTTCCTGATCTTTTTAAGTGGAATTATAGCCTGAGTGGATCTGGCAGTGGGGGCTGAGGTGATATTGAAGAAGATTGCCGCATGATCTGACCAAGAGACTTGCTGGACTGCCGTCACATCTAAGTTAGGAAGGTTGGAAAAAATACCATCCAGCGTATGTCCTGCCTTGTGCGTCGGGCCATGGACCAATTGTGTTAGTTCCACCCCCTGTAATAAATCTAGGAGATCATGAGTGTCTGGATCTGAGTCCTTCTCAAGATGGAAATTGAAATCCCCAAGAAATGTAAATGAGTTGGTACAAATAACTTCTTCTAATAGGCTGCTCATGCTGTAAAAAAAGGTGCTTTAGCGCCAGGTGGCCTATAAAGTAGGCAGCCTCTAAAAGTTAGATGGTCAGAGAGGGTGAAATTGAAGATCATTGCTTCATCTAGATTAGTCGCACCGGGATTTACTGTCCCTCTAATGGATTTGTGATAAATAATGGCCAGCCCCCCTCCTTTTTTTCTTTCTCTGTTCATTGTGAGACAGATATAGTCCGGGGGGGTAGCCTTAACGATGTCTGGACCTGAAGCTGCATCTGTCCATGAATCTGTAATGAAGGCGATCTTAACTTTAGCATCCAGTATGAGCTCTGCCAGTTCGGTGCTATGTTTCACCAGGGATCTGGCGTTGAGGAGCATGCAGTTGGTAATATTGTTTTTTTTTATTTCTGGGTCCATAGGGATGGCCTTGGGAAAAGGTAAAGAGTGCCATAGTACTTTGGGAAAGGTTTGTTTGCAATTGGCACAGTGATGGGGAAGGGGCGGCCGGTCATCCTCCATTGCAATGGTGGTGCACCCATAAGTACCAGTATAGCTGCCCAACGACAGTAGAGTATTACGGTTGTACACTAACCGAGGAGCGGAATTTAGGGCCGCCTGAGCAGGGTAACTGGCCCTGGGCGCGGGTCCGGCGCGGACGGGCGCAGACGGGCTTGCCTTTGGCGCGCCTTAGGCGCGCCTTAGGCGCGCCCGCTGCACTTCCTAGGCCATGGTGTCATTTATGCAGGCTGTGGTGGGCGTGGCGGAGCACTAGACTGCTCGCCCAGCTCGTCTGCCTGATTTAAAATGGCGGGACCGGAGGGGCGATTCTTGGAGTTCGAGCCCCGGTATGTGCAAAATGCTTTTTAAAATCAACACAAATCACACACAATATTTTTTAAATCAGTTAATATTTGCTAAAAAGAGAAGAACAGAGTCCCGGCTAGCCCCTCCTTTATGCTTGGGAATTTGTAAAGTTTTAAGATTAAGACATGCAGGTTTATTCTTCCAAATAAACTTAGTAAACAGTTTAAATAATTTGGTAAAGAAAATAGAAGGGAGATCTAAGGGTAGGATATATAAAATGTAAAGAATTTGTGTTGAATAGTGGTTTTGAGTGCTTCAATACAGCTCCACCAATTTAAATGAAGGGTTGACCATTTATCAAGTTAATCTTTCTTGGTGGTTAGTATTTTAGAGCATTTGATTTCAATTGTATCTTTAATGGAGCCAGCAAAAGTAATCCCCATATACTTTAATGTCACTGGTGACCACAAGGTGTTGGTATTTGCTATCATTGTAGAACTACATAACATATTTGTTGGACTTGGCCCGCAGGGCAGGTTCACCCCTAAACTTTTTGCTTTATGTGTGACCCTGTGTCAGTGATTTTTGGGTCTCTGCGCACTTTTCCCTGGGTCCCAGAGTGAAAGTGCGTGCGTGTAGTATGGCTGGCCCGCCCTCCCATAGGAATGCATGGAGAATGTGTGTGTCCCTGGTAGTTCCTGATGCGTGGGGAGTGCAGGCTCGAGTTTAGTATGTGTAAACTCGTGAGAGTGAATGCTGCGAGATGGTGTCTGCGGCATGTATGTGTCTAGAAGGGAAGTGCTACTTCTGGACATTGATGTATGTGTGCAGAGAGGGTGCTGGAGCGTGATTGGCTGGAGCTGGCTGGCATGCCAGGCTCCAGGAAGTCTGGATGGGTCTGCCCGGTGGTGAGTGTGAGATTAGCATGAGTGATGTGTGGGAGGAGTGTACCTGTGTCCTGGATGGGCTGAGTTTTCCCCACACAATGCTGGCTCCGCCCCCCTGTGGTGTGTCTAACGACCCAAGCCTCCCCAGTGAAAGAAATGGGTGGTTGGGCCATCAAGAGTGCTCCAGAACCAGCTGTAACTCGTTTTACCCCCACCCTGCACCTTGAAACAAAGGATTTGTTAGTATAAGAAGGGGCTGTGTCCCCTTAGAAAATGTTCTGCTTTTGGATCCTGCCAGAGGGGGCTGTTTCTGCTGCTGGGGCCAGGAGGACCGCCACTTGGGGTGTCTCCCTGCCTGGAGACCCAGTGTGCTGGCACTGGCCCAGCCTTGCCCCCCTGCCTGCCTCCAGCCCCTGCTGGAGCTTGTGCTGTGCCTACAGCACTGAGAGCGCTGCTCTCAGCCCTTCAGCGCTGGGGAGCGCTGAAACCCCTTTCCTAGCGCTGTGAGCGCTGTAATTTATCCTGTGGCGCTTGGGAGCGCCTTGCCTTCGTTGTTAGCGCTGTTAGCGCTTTGGGAGCCCAGCCGGTGCCCACCCGGCATCTGCTGCTTTGGTGGCGCATTTCTGGTTGATGTCCGAGTGCCCACCTCGGATTATTGCCCTTTTTGGAAGCCGGTGCCCACCCGGCATTGCCCCGGTTTATTTAATTATTCAGAAGCCGGTGCCCACCCGGCATTGCCTCAAGATCACCGCCGCAGCCCAGGGACATCGAAATCGTGGCCGGGCCGCTGCCTAGAGCGACCCGGAAGTCCCGCCTCCATACCTCCAGGGCCGCGCTGCCATTGGCGGCCCCAGAGGAAGTCAGGCGAATTGCAGCGGGACAGGGCCAGGAGGAGAAGCAGGAAGCAGCCTGCACGTCCTGCCGAGGCTCCCGAGTGAGGAGAGCCCCGGACCTCTGCCTGCTGCCAGTGAAGAGGAGCACCAGAGAGAAGAGTCCCAGCACCAGAGAGGTGGCGTAAGGTGCGGGCGGGGCTCCGTTGTCAGAAGGAGAGCCCCGCCGCCCAGGAGAGAGACGCCGCAGGGACCCAGTGACGTCGGAGCCCGGTGAGTGTGCACGGACAGGGGGAGGCTCAGGGGGCATTTGTTTAGAGCCGGAGAGGCTCTACTTTGTCGGGGCACATTGTCGGTGCCCGCCCCCCCCTACGGTGTTCAGAGCCTGCTAGGCTCAGGGGCATACTTTGGTAGTTGAGCCCGAGAGGCTCAGGGGGACAATTATTTGACGAGCCCTGAGAGGCTCTAGGTGCCCCAATTTCACTTCGAGTCCCCAGGAGGGGGGACTCCAATGTTGGGGGCCATTATGTATTCAGAGCCTGCGAGGCTCCAACTGCGAGGCTCTTGGGACACGAGTGCCACTTCATTACTTTAGCGCCCTGAGAGGCTCTGGGTCATTTTTCATTATTTAGAGCGCGGAAGCTATGAATTGCCTATTTGCTTTGCGAGCCCAGAGAGGCTCTTCAAGTGTTCCTAGGTCCCCCGTGGGGGACCCCACTGCCCAGTGAGGCGGCCCACTGCCCAGTGAGGTGGCAGTCTTGTTGGAGAGCCTAAGAGAGGCTCCAACGTTGCCCTAACTTTCCCTGCACCAGTTGCCCAGCACTTTGTGGGCAACTGCCACGTTTAGGCCCCCTGACTTTGGACACAGGGCGTCCTAGCCCTAGAGAGGCCAGTTGGCCTAGGGACAGTCACAGGTGGTGACTTAAGTGAGTTTGGCGCAATTGTGCATTTTGCTTACACCTCTGAATGTATTGTGATGCATCATGTGTTTTCCTCCCTTACACCTCTGAATGAATGTTATGCATTGCATCATGTGTTATGTTTTTACACCCCTACAGGTATTGTGATATGTAGGTGGTTGTTTTCTCCCTAGTACAGGTGGTGCTAGTGAGGTCCTGTTACCAGGGATTACTGGTTGTGTGCTCTAGTTTTATATTTTTGTGCTACAGTAATTTTATTCTATGATCTAAGAAGTGCTAAGTTCTAAAAGTGCTGATACCCTTGACAGTGGTCCAGGTGGCCCTGTCCTGTACATAATCCCTTGTAAATTCCGCCCGTGCCTGCTGGCACAGTGTAACAAGATGTGTGTCTTATCTAATGTATGTTTCTTATAATACAAAGGCTATTTTTTATATAACCTTGTGTGGAGTGTCCTTTGTGGTGGGCCTTTGGGTGTTGTTGCTGGGGTGCGTGCGCAAATACTTAACTTACATCGCCTCCAAGTTTAGCCTTGCTGCTCGCGCCACGTTACCTAGAGGGTGAGCAGGGGTTATCTTGGCGTGTAACTCCCTTGCCCTGACTTGGGAGTGGTGGTCTCTGACTGACTTTGGCGAAAGCCCTGGCCAGCCAGGGATCCCATTTCCAACATTGGCGGCCAGCGGTGAGGATAAGGATTTGTGTTTGCGTGGTACCACAGTAGCGGCTGGCCGCACTTCAAAGCTCTACATGTTTAGAGAACCACATTTTGGGGATTATTGTTTTTGATAAAATTCCATTGTTTCTTCTCCTGAAGAGTGTCATTTTATAATTGTGTCCTGTACATTTGTCCCCCGCCCTGCTTCCAGAGTTTGGTACCTGTGTCGCTTTTGGTCAGGTTGAGAAGTCAGGGGTGGTAGAAACTGCTTTACCGATCCGAGGGGAGGGTGTGTGTGGATGAATGGTGTGTTTTCCTGGACGCATGAGTATGAGTTCTCTTTGTTAAGGAGAGTGTGGAAGTTTTGGAATTGTGTACTCCTACTTCAGATTGCTAGATCCCTTGTGTTGCACGTGTCTGTGAGCATCCTGTCAAGATGGAATCTCCTTTTAACCTCTGTGGCCTGTTTAAGTACAGTGTGCATGAGTTGGTACGGTTTTGTAAGGAGAGAGACATCCCAGTGAGTGAGTCAGACACCCAGTCCAAGCTTAGGGATAACATGATCCTGTGGCAGAAGAATGACTGGGAGCGTGAGCACAGTGAGAGGGAGAGGGCCCGGGCCGCACACCATGAGGGTGGTGGGTCTGAGGGGAGCCCTGAAGAGTCTGAATTGGAGAGTGATTTTGACAGTGGATGGGCTCCAGCAGAGAGCGAGTATCCCCTAGATAGGGAGTCCCTTGCTGGGTCCAGTGTCAGATGTAGCACCCCATCCCTTTCCCTGTCCCCAGAGGAGTGGGTGGATAGGAGAGAAGAGAGGGAGCACCAGCTGGCCATGGAGAAGCTCAGGTTAGAGCATGCCAGAGAGATGGCGCAGCTGGGTGTGAATGAGCGGACTGCAGAGGCTGAGAGGGCCTTGGCCAGGGAGAAGATAGCCCTAGAGTGTAGGTTATCCCCTGACCGCAGTCATAATTTTCTGGATCCCCCCGGGAGGGTTGAGTCCAGTGGTGGCAGCTATTTAAATGTTAGTATAGACAGTCCCACTCCCAGTTCCCCGAGCATGGTACCTGTTTCCCCAGAGGAGGAGTATAGGTTGAGATTCAGGGGCAGTAGGAAACTGTCTCACCAGTCTTGGGGAGAGTTTGTGGGTGAATGTCAAGATGCACTGTCTGATTGGTCATCGGTTCACACAGAATGTGATTTTGTCAAACTGTTTGATCTGGTTCTCAGAGAGCAGGTGCTCAGTAGTTGTTTGCCAGGGTTGCGACAACACCTGTTGGACTTTGGGTTGACTGATCCAGACACGCTTGCTGAGGAAGCAGAGCGCTGGGAAAGTGCTAGAGGTTCTCTAGGGTCATTGGTGAGTGACTCCGAAAGTAGTGGGTCAGGGATCTTCCAGCCCAACGTGGTGGAAGAGGCTCAGTGTAGCCCAGCTAGGTCCCAGGATAGCGAGGAGGGTGTAGGGGCTTACTGCCTGGCTCAGTGGAGCAGGAGTAAGTGGGTGACCGAGGGTCCCCAGGTGCCCGATGCCCTGCCTCAGGACTTGGATGGTTTCTTTAGGGAACACCAGGTTGGGGACCTAGGCTGTCCTGTTAGTCCATTTGAGGAGGATCTCCTAGTGAGTAGAGGACCTGGAGCGTCTGTAAACAGAGCTCCTGTGGTTCTAGAGGCTGGCAGTACCGCTCCGGTAGGGAGGGTACAGGAGTCCAGCGTGAGGAGTGATTGGGGGATGAGTTTCCCAGTGGATGCACCAGTGGACCAGAGACTAGCCAGTTGGGCTAGATCTTCTTGGGGGGACCCGGGTGGTGCCACTTCTGGTCTGGGGGATCGTCACGCACTGTCAGGTGGACAGAGGGCGGGAGATCTGCGCCAGACAGACAGTCACACAACAGATGTGTCATTTGTTAGCCTCAGGGGGATTGTGTGTGAGTCTCCAGAAGTCCTGGGGTGCCAGGCAATTGTTCCACCAAAGGTTTTAGACCGGAGGTTGGGTGGCCAGGTTCAGGATCAGCCTGACCTTGAGGGTAGGACGACTGTAACCAGTGTCCTGACCGGTTCTTCTTCCAGGGGAACTTCTCCAGTTGGGAGAGGGCAGACCTCTGGAAGGGGGTGCAGAGGGTGGGAGAGCCCACCTCTGACCCCGGTGCAACCTGAGGGGTTAAACCCTGGGTTGGAATGGCGTTCAAGGTGTCCCCCTCGCAGGAGGAGGAACCCTAAAAGAAGAGGTAAGGGGAGGAGAGCCTTCCCTGAGACTCCTGGTCCGCCTGAGGTTGTAGACCCTAGGCTGGAGAACCAGTGGCAGTCTGGCCCTGTCTTGCAGACAGGAAGAGTGGAGAGTGGCTACTATGGGCCTGGGGTTACTACCCCCCACTTCGTGAGTAGGCAGGAACCAGTGGCACCTGGGTGGCCTAGGGCCTGGTCCTGGCCGCGGACAGCTGAGGAGTACCAGTGGGGTAGCCCAGTTGGTCCTTACAGTAGCTTTAGAAGGAACCCTAGGGGTTCACCGTGGCATAGAACAGGAGGGTGTCCCGGCAGTGGCGGGCCTGCGTCCGTGTTCTATCGCCCCAAGCAGGGAAGTCCATCACGGTGGTGCTTGTTCTCCCCTGCGTTTTGGCTGGAAGGGGGTTGTGTTGGACTTGGCCCGCAGGGCAGGTTCACCCCTAAACTTTTTGATTTATGTGTGACCCTGTGTCAGTGATTTTTGGGTCTCTGCGCACTTTTCCCTGGGTCCCAGAGTGAAAGTGCGTGCGTGTAGTATGGCTGGCCTGCCCTCCCATAGGAATGCATGGGGAATGTGTGTGTCCCTGGTAGTTCCTGATGCGTGGGGAGTGCAGGCTCGAGTTTAGTATGTGTAAACTCGTGAGAGTGAATGCTGCGAGATGGTGTCTGCGGCATGTATGTGTCTAGAAGGGAAGTGCTACTTCTGGACATTGATGTATGTGTGCAGTGAGGGTGCTGGAGCATGATTGGCTGGAGCTGGCTGGCATGCCAGGCTCCAGGAAGTCTGGATGGGTCTGCCCGGTGGTGAGTGTGAGATTAGCATGAGTGATGTGTGGGAGGAGTATACCTGTGTCCTGGATGGGCCGGGTTTTCCCCACACAATGCTGGCTCCGCCCCCCTGTGGTGTGTCTACGACCCTAGCCTCCCCAGTGAAAGAAATGGGTGGTTGGGCCATCAAGAGTTCTCCAGAACCAGCTGTAACTGGTTTTCCCCCCACCCTGCACCTTGAAACAAAGGAGTTGCTAGTATAAGAAGGGGCTGTGTCCCCTTAGAAAATGTTCTGCTTTTGGATCCTGCCAGAGGGGGCTGTTTCTACTGCTGGGGCCAGGAGGACCGCCACTTGGGGTGTCTCCCTGCCTGGAGACCCAGTGTGCTGGCTCTGGCCCAGCCTTGCCCCCCTGCCTGCCTCCAGCCCCTGTTGGAGCTTGTGCTGTGCCTACAGCACTGAGAGCGCTGCTCTCAGCCCTTCAGCGCTGGGGAGCGCTGAAACCCCTTTCCTAGCGCTGTGAGCGCTGTAATTTATCCTGTGGCGCTTGGGAGCGCCTTGCCTTCGTTGTTAGCGCTGTTAGCGCTTTGGGAGCCCAGCCGGTGCCCACCCGGCATCTGCTGCTTTGGTGGCGCATTTCTGGTTGATGTCCGAGTGCCCACCTCGGATTATTGACCTTTTTGGAAGCCGGTGCCCACCCGGCATTGCCCCGGTTTATTTAATTATTCAGAAGCTGGTGCCCACCCGGCATTGCCTCAAGATCACCGCCGCAGCCCAGGGACATCGAAATCGTGGCCGGGCCGCTGCCTAGAGCGACCCGGAAGTCCCGCCTCCATACCTCCAGGGCCGCGCTGCCATTGGCGGCCCCAGAGGAAGTCAGGCGAATTGCAGCGGGACGGGGCCAGGCAGAGAAGCAGGAAGCAGCATGCACGTCCTGCCGAGGCTCCCGAGTGAGGAGAGCCCCGGACCTCTGCCTGCTGCCAGTGAAGAGGAGCACCAGAGAGAAGAGTCCCAGCACCAGAGAGGTGGCGTAAGGTGCGGGCGGGGCTCCGTTGTCAGAAGGAGAGCCCCGCCGCCCAGGAGAGAGACGCCGCAGGGACCCAGCGACGTCAGAGCCCGGTGAGTGTGCACGGGCAGGGGGAGGCTCAGGGGGCATTTGTTTAGAGCCGGAGAGGCTCTACTTTGTCGGGGCACATTGTCGGTGCCCGCGCCCCCCCCCCTCCGGTGTTCAGAGCCAGCAAGGCTCAGGGGCATACTTTGGTAGTTGAGCCCGGGAGGCTCAGGGGGCCAATTATTTGACGAGCCCTGAGAGGCTCTAGGTGCCCCAATTTCACTTCGAGTCCCCAGGAGGGGGGACTCCAACGTTGGGGGCCATTATGTATTCAGAGCCTGCGAGGCTCCAGCTGCGAGGCTCTTGGGACACGAGTGCCAGTTCATTACTTTAGCGCCCTGAGAGGCTCTGGGGCATTTTTCATTATTTAGAGCGAGGAAGCTCTGAAGTGCCTATTTGCTTTGCGAGCCCAGAGAGGCTCTTCAAGTGTTCCTAGGTCCCCCGTGGGGGACCCCACTGCCCAGTGAGGCGGCCCACTGCCCAGTGAGGCGGCAGTCTTGTTGGAGAGCCTAAGAGAGGCTCCAACGTTGCCCTAACTTTCCCTGCACCAGTTGCCCAGCACTTTGTGGGCAACTGCCACGTTTAGGCCCCCTGACTTTGGACACAGGGCGTCCTAGCCCTAGAGAGGCCAGTTGGCCTAGGGACAGTCACAGGTGGCGACTTAAGTGAGTTTGGCGCAATTGTGCTCTGAATGTATTGTGATGCATCATGTGTTTTCCTCCCTTACACCTCTGAATGAATGTTATGCATTGCATCATGTGTTATGTTTTTACACCCCTACAGGTATTGTGATATGTAGGTGGTTGTTTTCTCCCTAGTACAGGTGGTGCTAGTGAGGTCCTGTTACCAGGGATTACTGGTTGTGTGCTCTAGTTTTATATTTTTGTGCTACAGTAATTTTATTCTATGATCTAAGAAGTGCTAAGTTCTAAAAGTGCTGATACCCTTGACAGTGGTCCAGGTGGCCCTGTCCTGTACATAATCCCTTGTAAATTCCGCCCGTGCCTGCTGGCACAGTGTAACAAGATGTGTGTCTTGTCTAATGTATGTTTCTTATAATACAAAGGCTATTTTTTATATAACCTTGTGTGGAGTGTCCTTTGTGGTGGGCCTTTGGGTGTTGTTGCTGGGGTGCGTGGGCAAATACTTCACTTACATCGCCTCCAAGTTTAGCCTTGCTGCTCGCGCCACGTTACCTAGAGGGTGAGCAGGGGTTATCTTGGCGTGTAACTCCCTTGCCCTGACTTGGGAGTGGTGGTCTCTGACTGACTTTGGCGAAAGCCCTGGCCAGCCAGGGATCCCATTTCCAACAATATTTAATGGAAAGAATTCTGTTTTATTGACATTTAAAGACTAGATGGAGATATCTGCATGCTTTTGAATAATAACAAGAATAAAAGGAAAGTAACAGGATCATTTAAATATAATAAAACATCATCAGCATAGGCAGATACTTTTGGCAATTTTTTTTTAACTACTGCACTATATTGTTGGTTATTACAGAAAGAACATAAGAGAGGTTCAATGGCTTTCGGGGCCAGACACAGACGCGGGATCAGTAATGGCATCACAGAGGCTCATCTCTCAGGAACCCCCCTCCCCCCTTGCTGACGTAAATGTGGAACACCGCTGACATTCGGAGAGCCACCGCCCCAGTGCCATGAGCTCCTGCCACCATTGAGTCTCGGATGTGTCTGAGGCCCTCCAGTGAATTTAGATATGGCGGCAGGTCTTACACGACTCTACCCTGCCCTTCCTTCACTTTTGTTGTCCTCATTTTGTTGCACCCTATGTCCCAGGTTATGTTTGAACTGCACTGTTCCTAAAACTATTGTCATACTATCTGATGTATAGATCTAGCACTATTATTTTGTCCTCCTTGAGATATTGCCACAAGATTGGTTATGATTAATGCAACCCTGTTTCTGCACTGTTATGTCATACCCAGTCATAGTGTACCTATTCTTTTCCCATCTGTTACACGAATGCTGCTCTGATTGTACGGTTTTACTGAGCGATGTGCAAAGCAAACAAAAAATGGTTAATGAAGATGATTTAAACAAAAAAAAAAAGAGAGGTTCAATGGCAATAAAAAAAATAATAAAGAGGATGATGGGTAACGTGGCGCGTTCCTCTATATAAACTGAATGGAGTAAAAAGTGTACAACTGATATAAATGGAAACAGATAGAGCTGAGTATAATGCTTTAACCATGTTTAAAAATGTGGGTCCAAAATTAAAGATTTCTAGTGTGTTAAATAAGAATTGCCAATTTACTCTGTCAAACACTTTCTCTGCATCCATGGGCAACAGCCCACCGGATAATTGAGATCTTTAGCAAAGGAAAGAACATGACACAACAAACTAGTATTATGAGCTGATAATCTACCTTTCATATATCTTTTCTGGTCAGTTTGGATAAGTGATAAACTGTGTGCCAATATGTTAGTGTCTATTTTGAATTCTTGATCAATGAGAGATATAGGATGTTAATTAGGAACCAAAATAGAGTCTTTGTTTGGTTTTGGGAGAACAATGACGGTGGCTGCATTAAAAGAACTACCCACCATGGAAGTATGCTGAAATTCCATGAATAATTAAAGTAAAGTAGGAAGCAGTTGAGTTTTAAAACATTTGTAAAATTCAGCTGGGATACCATCTGATTTGGGTGATTTGTTGGAATTGCCGGGCATATTAGCAAGAACCTCGTTAAAATTATCGCCGTTTTAGCGGCAGGAAACTGCCGGTAAAATGGCGATAATGGGCTTGCTAATAAGCGTTATAGAATTCCAATAGAAGCTCAGGTTAGATGTGCAGGACATCTAACCTGCCCCTCAGTGCTTTGAAAGCTGTGTTGATTTCCTGAATATCAATTGGATTTTCTGGAGCCGGTCCATCTGCATCAGTAATTTGAGGCAACTGACAAGTTTTAAGGAATATATTAATGATATCGTCTTGAAGTACTGTAGACTTATGATACAATGAGGCATACAAAGATAAAAAAAATCTCTTGGTATCTCCACTGTAGTAGTAAGCAAGGTGGCATCATTACCTTTAATGACAGGTATTTGAGTTATTTCTATTTTTTAATGCCCAGGTAGTTGGCTAAAAGTCAACCAGATTTGTTTGAGTTAAAGTGAAAGCTTGATTTTTCTTTTGAGACAAGTAACCCTGCTCTTTTACTAAGCATATTGTTATATTCATATCTGTGTTTATGATGTTGAGATTTGTATTGTGAATCTTGTGATGAAATAAAAAGGTTTTCAAGATCCGCTATTTGTTTTTCTAATGTGGAAAGATGAGCATTAAAGGTTTTTATCTTCATGATCCATAATACAGATGGTGGTTCCTTGAATAAAAGCTTTAATTGTGTCCAAATTGATCATTTTGGAAGTATCTTCAGGTTGCTGTTAAGAAAATAATCAGTTATGGCAGATACTAATATTTGGGAATTATTTAGGCTAAGAACAAACTTATTGATAGGGCACAAATCTGATAGGGATAGTGAGAAGGCGATAGGTTGTGTATTGGAATCTGTAATCATGTGACTTAAGTTACTTGAGGCCCAAAGGTAATCAATCCTGGAGAGAGTGGAGTGCACATTTGAAAAGAAGGTAAATTATTTTTCTGTATGGTTTGCTAATCTCCAATTAATTTAGTAGAAGAGAAAAATGATTCCAAAAGGTTAAAAGATTTATTGGGCCGGAATTTGAATGCAGAGGACAATTCAATAGAGGATTCCTTAAAAGATTAAAATCAACTCCCATAACAAGGGGAACATTGTCTAATTTTATTATTTCAGTTTTAATATTTCTCCAAAAAGATGGATAATTTAATGTGGGAGCACTGATGTTAACTGCATTTAAAATGTGCTTGTCCACTTTAAGTTATTCATAAACATATCTACCTTCTGATTCATGATGGTGAGTTAGTATTTGTGTATGAGCTTTGCGTGAGAAATGTAGAGAAACACCATTTTTAAGTTTTGCAGTAGTAGATGAAACTGTGGGGCATATTATCAAGGGGCTTTATCTCCGCTTTTTTGGCTTTAAAAGCCAAGAAAGCGGAGATAAAATTATCTCCCTATTACCAAGCTGTCGCTAACACCAGTTAGCGACAGCTAATAGGAGATAGTGACCATCTTGGGCCCCGCTTTGCATGTCAGTGATATTTATCACTAATGACATGCAAAGTGGGCGTGCCAAGATGTTAGCAACTGAAAACAGTCGCTAACATCGCTATCTCCTATTACCAACTTTTGGAGATATTCGCGCTAAGCGCGAATATCTCCAAAAGCTAACACTTGCCCAGGAGCAGTTCTTAGCCATGTTATCCAATGGGAGGTGGATAACATGGCTAAGAGCATTTGCTCGATAATGCATGAATATCGCTGACTTTTCAGCGATATTCATGCATTGCGGCCGTTTTTTATCGCATTTGCAATAAACCTTGCTAATAGCAAGGTTTATCTGCGATAAAAATCGCCGATTTGCGGCGATAATTTTTGTCTCTAAATAAGTTAGAGACAAAAATTATCTCTATTGGTTGGTAATATGCCCCTGTATCTCCTACTCATGCGTTAGAGACTGAATGCAGATTTTTATCATCCACCTGCATTTTCTTTAAAAAATATTGCAAAAAAATGTGATGCTTGTCAAGATGCTTAAACCCTTAACAGTCAAAAACACAACAATTAGCTTTTTTTGCTTGACCCTATCAAGATATTGAAAATGGACAACATGAGAAATTAAAAGGGCAGTGAAAAGGAAGTAGCCATATATAGGAGACTAAAGATGACAAACAACATATATGGTGGTCATCACCAAATACCTCATATTAAATAGAACACTAGAGATGGAGGTAAGAAAACAAGACTAGACACACTACATATACCTGCTATGACAGCGATATGTCAGATAGAACAGGGAATACATTCTAACCAGTAGATACTGAAGGCTGGGACTCCATGACAAGAGGATAATGCTGTTCTAAAAATTGTATTAAGTATGAAGGTGAGGAGAAGGAATTAGAAACATAATTTTTCCATATGCGCATTATAAAAGGGCTGAAGAGGCAATACTTACATTCAGCATCTCATAGTCTAGGTCGCAAGTCTGAGAATTGTCCTTAAATTTTCACTGTCTCTTTTGCAAAGTATTGGTGAATAAAGATTTTATTTCCCTCAATCAGAAGGTTTTATATTTCTTGTGCAGCCTTTCTAATGAAAAGAAGATGATGGGGTCCCAAGACTTTAACCCCTTCACTGAGGCGGCTATTCCGCCGCAGTGCTAAGGGGGCGGGGCAGCCACACGACGCTCCCGTGCTCGTGACGGAACCGCTCCGTCACGAGCCTCGGGCGCGCTGTGCTTGAGACGGAACGGTTCCGTCACGGCCCCGCCCGCCCAATAGCAGGCTCAGCGCAGGCGCGGAATTCGCGCCGCGCAGGTGCGGCGATCTGGCCATGATGGAACCGTTCCGTCACAAGCACAGCACACCCGAGGCTTGTGACGGAACGGTTCCGTCACAAGAATGCAAGGGGTTAAAGATGATTTGTCGTGGGTTAGTTTGATGAGGTTTGCGATGAGAGGTAATACAATAAACCTTGTCTATTTTGAATCGTTCTGGAAATGTAATATTTAGGATCTTTGGTAATGTAGATTCCAGGAAGAGAAGACAACTTTGACGCTCAATATTCTCTGGACCATTAAAGATGCATAGATTGTATTGTCTATTTCTGTTTTCTAAATCAAGGAAGGCTGTCAGAAGAGGAGCGCCTGATGAACAAATGGAGTCATAGTTGCAATGGCTTTGGAATTATTGCATATTTTAATTTCATTGTCTGCTACCTTCATAGAAAGGGAGGCAATGTATCGCTGAATATTTTTAATACAGGAGGAGATGTTGTCTGTGTTCATATGAATAGCCTGGATTTCTTCCAAAATCTTATTTAGTAGAGTATCTTCAGAGCCGTTGACCTTAGATTTTGTGTGCGGCAGTGAGGCAATTTCCTTCCGTTTGTTTGGGTGAGCTGATGCTGGTTTGGATTCCATTTTCAGTTTGTGAAAAGCAACCGGTGATATATATGAAAGTTTAGAATATTCTAAAATATGATGTAAATTATTGTCAATATATGTTTTTCAATTAGCAGTGCTTTTCTGACACAAGTTGTGGAACAGGGACATGAAGAACAGTTATAGCTGCAATAATTGAAGGCTGCTGCACCAGGGTCTGACAGAAAGCAGAAAGCCCCTTTAGATTTGAGAACAGAAAGTTCCAGTCAAAAGGCAGAGAACCAGAGATCCCTTTAGGAAGGTGGGAAGCAAGCGGGAGGAAGGGAGGTGGCAATAATGAATGCACCCACCTCCTCACCTCTCCTCTCAGGCAGGCAGGCTGAACCAAGACTCGTTGAGGAGAAACTGCAGAGGAGCGTACACCGCATCCGACGCTTCAAAACCTCACCACAAAGACCAGATGCCATGAAGAGGATGTTGCTCGGGTAATAAAACTGAAATATGTCTCCGTTCGGCGGATATTAGTTGTCGTTTGACAGGTACGTGACAACAGTTAATGTACAGTGTTAATCTTGAATCGCACAGGCTGCAATCTTCCAAAACTCCACTCGTTTTACAGACCTCTAACTAGCACTGCTCTGTTAAAATCAGCATAAATATATCACACTCTTATGCACACAAAACTGCATGATAATTACATTCTTGGATTGTAATGCATGTATTGAAAGCATCAGCCAAGCAATGGTCAACCAACTGCCCCCAATTCAAGTTTGCAAAACACTGTTCTAAAAATACTTTATCCTCGAAAAGGTTTCTCGTTTTTTTAAATTGAAATCCTTTTTGCAGTACTTAATTAGACCCAGTGGTTGCTGTTGG
Organism: Lissotriton helveticus; assembly: GCF_964261635.1. Taxonomy (NCBI): domain Eukaryota; kingdom Metazoa; phylum Chordata; class Amphibia; order Caudata; family Salamandridae; genus Lissotriton; species Lissotriton helveticus. The sequence continues at coordinate 1,693,486,463 of NC_136068.1, read as the reverse complement.
GGACTAGCAGCACTTATTTTTCCCCATTGGATATTTCCAGAGAGCAAGTAAGGGAAAAAAATACAAGTAGAAATAATGAGGAAGGGAAAGAGTGAAAAACTGTCACAAAGGGAGAAAGCAAGATCCTGCAAGAGTAAGATAAAGGGGCACAGAGTGTCTGGTGGTGGACTAAAATGGAATGAGGTGACTCCAAGGCAACCCACCCAGCCTTCCTATTCAGCGCGCAGACATTTAACAGCGCAGATCACAGGTTTCTGATCAAAGCTTGCGTTGGGCACCTGCAATCATTTTGTTTACCAACTAAGCACTGCCTGAGTGTAGTTTTCTCTGTAGCTGGCAGGGTCCGGACTGGGAACTGAAGGCAGCCCTGGCAATTTTCTTGGATCAGTCCTGGAGGGAGGAGGCGGGGTTGTTGGGGATGGCTGCCTTGCCCCTGGGGAAGCAATGCCTGCCCTGGTAGGCTGAAAATGCTTGTTTGCTGCTTTTGTTTTTGGGCCAATATTGCAGCACTGTTGCAAAACCGACCCCCCCCCCCCCGGCACCCATCGCTTTAGAACCGGCCAACACCCTTCCAGCCTTTTGCGAAAACGCCTGATGCCCGCTACAGTCAGTCTGGCCCTGGTGAGCGGTTTAGTAATTTTTGTGCTTTTCAGAGTACTGTTCTGTCTCGTACAATGGAGAGAGATAAGCCAGGGCCAGCGCTAGGCATGAGCAGTGTGGGCAGATGCCCAGGCCTTGCACTCAGCCCAACAGCATGGGGCCCGCACCAGTTCAACACACCACCTGCCCTCTTGTACTCCTGCTGATTCAATTGAAAGAAAGGCATCTCCATGCAATTGGGCCCATGAGAGGGAGGGGAGGGGGCCTCTTAGGGATGGTGTCCCAGTTGCAAGGAGACGCATTTTGCAGGGTTGTCCTGCAATTAGGCCTCCGGCCCTGCTACCATTTAGAGGCGCTGAACCCCACAGGTTTAACTCTAAGTCCCCAAGCAATTCTCACACCTTCAGCCCGAAATGGGCTGTAAAAAGATGCTTGTAGTTGGCTGAGAGCAGGAGCCGTGGTCCATTCCGTTTCGGCCCTGGGCGCCAAACATCCTTGTTTGGGCCACTGAGATAAACAATCAGTACAAAATGCTGTAAGAATCTGTTCATGAAGTCTTGGCTTAGCAGCTAATAGTATGCGCACAACGTGACATTCACCCTTCTCCATTTCCAACAATCTTACCCCGCTATGCCCAAGAACTCTCAGAGTCAGAACATGTTGTCTATGGTGTAGCCTTTTATTCACATCAAACCAGGTAATTCTTCACAGACCAATAGGAGAAAAACACCCTGTCTGGATATATACAATTATTCACAGCATCACGCTTTAGCCGCATCAACTTGTCAAAGGCATTAAGTAAATCAGGCACGACATTACTTGAACTTCAGTTTTGGCCGTACACTTTAGCGGCAACCACATGTCAAAGGCAGTAAGAAAATTAGGCACAACTTTACACCTGCACTTAAGCTTGGCCTTACAATGGAACTTGTCCGACTCGCACAGCAAACAGTTGCATTACATGAAAGCCAGGGCACCGCATAACGCACCGGCCCTCCGGGGTGCCTGAACACAGGCAGCCTCCTCAAGGTTCTACTCAGTCCATAAAATGTCAGGTTGGGGCAGTAGAGACCCCGATCACTGTCAGGTCGGTCCACCTTTTCCGCCTACCCTCAGCACACGTGGATCCTACCCCCTCCTGGGGTCCATCCAGACGCTGGGCTTCCCTTGTTGTGCATCCCCCTTTGTTGCTAACTGTCAGTGCTCCGCCCAAAGCCTCGTCCTTTTGCTGGGAGGGTGGTCAACGACGTCTCAGGGGACAAAGAGGCAGCGTACAGCCGGGCGCAGCCTTAAATAACACCAGTCTACATTCCTGCACGCCCTGATGACTTCACCTTCCCTCCTTGCTCGATCCACCCCCTTTGTTAGTCAACCCGTGCGGGGCTCAGTCACTTTGCGCAACTAAGGGCGCCCCTCCCCTAGGCTCGGGGTGGGCGCCTGTTCATTCTATAAAAAAATTCACCTTATACTTTGGGGCGCTCTTTGCTTAACAGATTCTCTTTCCCTGCCACATGCTCGCCTGCTTACCTAGGGATACCCGCTGCTGCCTGGAACACTCAGCTGGTCTCCTCCGCCGCCACTGCACTTTTCCATCGGTTCGCGGCCGCTGAGAGGAAAGACCACAACCCCCGGCGATCCCTGCGGGCGACCACGCCCACCACTCGTTTTGGCGCCAGGAGGCACATTTAAACATCGATAGAGCTGCTGAGGAGCGGGCACTCTTTGCTTAACAGATTCTCTTTCCCTGCCACACGCTCGCCTGCTTACCTGGGGATACCCGCTGCTGCCTGGAACACTCAGCTGGTCTCCTCCGCCGCCGCTGCACTTTTCCATCGGTGCGCGGCTGCTGAGAGGGGAGACCACAACCCCCGGCAATCCCTGCGGGCGATCACGCCCACCACTCGTTTTGGCGCCAGGAGGCGCATTTAAACATCGATAGAGCTGCTGAGGAGCGGGCGCTCTTTGCTTAACAGATTCTCTTTCCCTGCCACACGCTTGCCTGCTTACCTGGGGATACCCGCTGCTGCCTGGAACACTCAGCTGGTCTCCTCCGCCGCCGCTGCACTTTTCCATCGGTGCGCGGCCGCTGAGAGGGGAGACCACAACCCCCGGCGTACCCTGCCGGCGACCACGCCCACCACCAGGAGGCGCAGTTAAACATCAATAGACTTCACGTGTCGCGGGACGCGCGCAGGTGCGCGCCGGGCTAAGCCCGGGCAAAGGGCGGGCCCTCTGTGGCCCTCAGAGGCCAGAGGAGGCCGGGTCGGGCCATACCATTGACATCCACGCCCCGGGAAACCAGGGCTCACAAAAAAGAAACAAAACAAGGTACTTTGAACTGGGCTTTAAGTATTTGTTTGACTTAACATCATATCCCTGTTTGCTTGTACTACTATAAGAGTGTTCAAATCTTCAGTGAAAGCAACCTAGGACAACAGCGTCTATGAACAATGTCCCTAAAGGGCGGAAAGGCAGACAAGGGTAGGAAATCCCTAGAGGGAGGGTCACTAAGGGGCACCATTGAGCAGTATCTTACAAAAGCGCCTTCAGCCCTGGGACAAGAGATAGCAATGGCTGAGCGCCGCCTATCTACAGAGCTCCAGAATAGACGCTGTTAGACCTGTCTGGTTTTTTTGCGTAGTCCCTCCAATTTATTATTTATTTTGTCCCCTTTTTGCCCCTCATACCCTTAATAATTTTTGTGTCCACTAGTTTTTATAGGTGTTGGCCAAGGGGATAGGTGTTCTTTTGTCCCTCATAGTCTTTCACCTCAGGTCCAGAGGCCTGTTCTGACAGGAAAAGTTGGAACCACACAAAATGGTGGTTACCAACTGCCTTAACTGCCAAACCCAGAACTTGCCCATAGACCAGTATAGGGCGTTCCAGAACCTTCTGGTCCTTTCTGGACCACTGAGGGGCAGCCTATATAAGGCGGAATGCGGGGCAGCCATTTTGTCTACCTGAGAGAGTCAGCTGGAGGACAGGCTATCTTGGAAGGTGGGGGGAGACTAGTGAGAGGGTTGATCTCCTGGACTGGGAAGCAGCCTAATTAATCCACTTCTCTACTCCTCCTTTGGGATCCTTGTCTTGTCCCCGCTGTGGAAGTTTAAGGGAGACCCTGGGCGCCTGACTAACCCCTAGCTTCAAAATAGTGGGGTGTAAACAGGAGAAGGAGACTGCGGCGCTGTGGAGCGCAGTCCTCTGCCCAGTGAGAGAGAGACCTTTGAAGAGAAGGACCCTACATTCCCAAACCCTGCCAGCACCAAGGGTTAAGAAGTCTCTGAAGGATAGAGACTGGAAGCCGATAGGGGAAGAGAAATAGCTCATGTCCCTTTGCCTTAGGAGTGTAGCAGACTGAGGCCAGTGTGTCCCTGTGGGACCTTACCTGAAACACAGGCGACAGAACTCCACTTCCTCACAGGAAACGGAGGAAGGAAAGGGGTGCCGGTTTTCATGAGGCAGCGCTGATCTCGCCGTGTTCAGAACCCCGGGGGCACCGGTCGCGTCATGGTGAAGATGCCACTGTTTTGAAGTTCGTTGAGCGCTACCGCGCATGCCCCAGGCGATCCCACTTCCTTATTACAGGAGGGGCCTAGGACCAAGCAGGCCCGGAAGAGTAGCGTCCCACCACTGAGACAGCGTGAGGAAGCAGCGTCTCATCGGCGGAGCCAGCGCAGAGGAGGCGGGAGCGGAAGGCGGGTCTGGAAGCTGAGGTGAGAGGCGGTGACAGTGTGAGCGCCTCGCGCATGCCCAGGAGTATAGCGCGTCCCCTGCCAGTGCGAGGAAGAACTGAGGAGGAGCGCCGGGAGTCCCACGGCGGCGGAGGCAAACGGGAACTTCTCTCCCCTGCTCGAGCGCCACACAGTGAGGCTGGCGTGAGCGGGAGGGGAGGTCTGTGAAGCCCAAAAGCGGCTTAGGAGATTCGGCGGAAACTGCCTCTTTGGTTTTTGGCGCCACGCAGAGGAGAGCTGAGGGGCCCCAGAGGCTGGTGAATCTCGCCAGCGTGTGGCTCCCTTTTGTTCTGCCCACTGTTTTTCCCTCACCCTCTGGCGCAGCAAGACTACCACCGCCTGTTCTGACACAAGTAAGGAGGTGTTCTGCAGGGGGAGAGTGGCGCTAGAGTTTACCAGAGAATAACTCAGACACTGGTCATTTCCACAGCTGTGTTGCATAAAGTGGGGAGAAACTTGAGGCTACCCTAGGTGACCTGACATCCCAGGTTCTAACATTTGGTGCCTGGCGGTGGGATTCTGACTTGGTTGCAGCTACTCATTAGTAATTCAACGCAATACACTGACCTACACCAGGAGTTTTCTCCTTGCGGCCCTCCTAATTTGAATTTTGTTTTTTCCAAATTTATTTCTGGTGGTGGGTGGAGGTTAACCTCAGGTCACTTCTTGGTTTTCTCCTGTGTGTTAATTTTATTCCATAGTGAAAGATGGAATTGAATTTTAAAGAGCTAGAATCCAATACTGTGGCCCAACTCAAAGAATGGTGTCAGCAACAAGGGGTATTCTTTAACAAAGGTGCCAAGAAAGGCGAGTTGCTGACAAGCATAAGGGCATGGGTGGAAGCTCATTTAGTGGAAGAACCAGATACCGAAGAGAGTGACGGGGACACTGTCCTTGAGATTGCAATGTTGAACCAAGCTGGAAGGGGGAATCTGCTGACAGGTCCCAGGACACCTTCGAGGGAGGGCAGCAGCGTCTCAGAGAGGGGTTTAACTGACGCCGAGCTAGAAGATAGGAGGGAGGAGAGGAGAATGAAGTTGGAATTAGCTAGGATGGATATGGAAAGGGAGGACAGGAGGTTAGCCCATGAGCGAACCATCAAAGAGATGGACCTACAAGCCTTAATACAAAGGTCTCCCAATCCAGATAATGGTGGCAGCGAAAATAAGATGAATACCAGGGAACCCAGACCCTATCTACCCAAGGATGTCATTGCCAGTTACACCACAGGCGATGACATTGCCAAATGGTTAGCCGCATACGAGGTTTCTTTAAGGGCTCACGGGATCTTAGAAACTCACTGGGGGGGTGGGCTGTATAAATACATGCCACCTGCTGGCAGAGACACCTTGTTGGCTCTGGAGCAGGATGAGCAAACCCACTACCCTACAATGAAGGTGGCACTGGTGAAGAAGTTTGGACTTACCCCTGAAAGGTACAGACAGAAATTCAGGGGAAGTCACAAACTGGGTACCCAGAATTGGGTAGACTTTTTAGACTACGCCAAGAAAGCTTTGGAGGGTTGGGTCAAGGGCAGCAGGTGAAAGATTATGAGGGGCTGTACAATCTATTTTTGAAAGAACACCTCCTCGAGAAATGTTTTCCCGAGTTGCGCCAACACCTGGTGGACAGCAAGCTGACCAATCCCCGGAAGCTTGCAGAGGAGGCGGACACTTGGGCAAGTACCCGGGTGTCCTCAAAGGGGACTGGAGGGGATTCTCAAAAAGCCGGACAGGGCGCCCCCCAGAAGAAGGAGGGGGGAGATAAAAAGAAGGAGTTCTCCAAAGGTCCCCAAAATAATTTCCAAGGTAAGGGAGCAGGTTTCACCCCTAGGGCAAACCCGCCCAGAAACCCTAATCCTGGCCAAAGCCAGCAGCCAAGGGTTCTCCACTGTTTTGAATGTGGTGGTGTTGGACATTATAAGGGAGATGTCAGATGTCCAAAAAAACCACCCCCTCCCACCGGAGGAAAGTCACCGGGAGTAGCTAGTGTAGCGCTCGGGGAGGAGTTGCCCTTAGATAAGGGGGTGAGTGGGCGGGTGTCACCTTAGTGTCCCTGGGAGAACGGGAGATGGTTCCAAAGATCCAGGTGCCCCCAAATACTACAAAGTATGGGCAGTGGGTCACCATCAATGGCCAGAGAGGGGAAGCTCTGAGAGATACAGGAGCCAGTATGACTATGGTGAGGAGTCAACTGGTGTCTCCAGAGCAGGTGGTTCCCCATGTACTCCACCCCGCCGCGATGGCTGACGGCAGAATGGGCCACTATCCAGTGGCTGAGGTTCCCTTTGAGTGGGAGGGGGTTGCAGGTTCACTTCGAGTTGCCGTAAGCCCTGCCGTGCCAGTTGATTGTCTGTTGGGGAATGACATGGAGCACAACACTTGGAGAGAGGTGGAATACCGGACGCATTCTGCGATGCTGGGTACACCTGACTGGGCCTGTGTAAGCACACGGTCTGCGACTGCCCGGAGAGGGAGTTCGCCTGGGTTGGAGCCTGGAACAATGGCCCAACCCTCTGCCAAAAAGGGACAGACCCGGAGACAGGAAGAGCCTGCTTCGGCTTCCACGCCCCATGTGACAGATCGGCCACCTGCGGTGGTGGGCCAGGAGTCCATGGAGGGGGAAGTAGACTCTCTGGAGGATTTACCCATCCCTGCTGAGTGGCATGTGGAGGGAGGACCTACCAGAGAGGAATTCTGTAAGGGGCAGAGGGAGTGCCCTACCCTTGAGGGACTGAGGCGTCAGGCTGAAGCCCAGGCAGCAGGTGATGCTACGGGACACCACCATATTTACTGGGAGGATGGACTCCTCTACAGTGAACCCAAGGTACCCCTACCTGGCTCATCAAGGGCCTTGGTGGTCCCGCAGCAATACCGAGCCTTTCTGCTGGAATTGGCTCATGCAATACCCTTGGCAGGACACTTAGGCCAGGACAAGACCTTTGCTCGGCTTGTCCTCCACTTTTACTGGCCTCAGATGAAAGTGGCGTCCAACACTTACTGTCGGACATGTGTATCCTGCCAGGCCAGTGGGAAAACAGGAGTGAAGCTGAAAGCTCCCCTGGAACCACTTCCAGTCGTTAGCACCCCCTTTGAAAGGGTGGGCATCGACATTGTAGGGCCATTGGATCCACCAACAACAGCTGGTCACAGGTTTATCCTGGTTCTGGTGGATCATGCCACACGTTATCCAGAGGCCATTCCTCTGAGGACTGTTACTGCACCTGTGGTGGCTAGGGCCCTGATGGGAATCTTTACCCGAGTAGGATTCCCCAAGGAAGTTGTGTCCGACAGGGGGACCAACTTTCTGTCAGCTTACATGCGGACAATGTGGAAGGAGTGTGGAGTGACCTACCGGTTCACCACTCCTTATCACCCCCAGTCAAATGGACTGGTTGAGAGGTTTAATAAGACCCTGAAGGGCATGATAAGAAGTCTGCCTGAGAGCCTACGGAGGAAATGGGACGTCCTCCTGCCTTGCTTGCTGTTCTCCTACAGAGAGGTGCCGCAGAAGGGAGTGGGCTTCAGCCCTTTTGAATTGTTGTATGGGCACGCTGTGCGTGGACCTCTCAGCCTGGTGAAGGATGGATGGGAAAAGTCTCCCAGGAAACCTCCTCAGGATGTGGTGAGCTACATGCTGGCCTTTAGGAGCCAGATGGCCAAGTTGTGGAAGCAGGCTTCTGATAACTTGGAGGCCAGCCAGGCAGTAATGAAGGAATGGTACGACCAAAATGCTCACCCGGTGGAGTTGGAGCCTGGCCAAAAAGTATGGGTGATGGAACCTGGAGAGCTAAGTGCCCTTCAAGATCGTTGGACAGGCCCATTTGAGGTGTTGGAAAAGAAGGGTAAGGCCACTTACTTGGTGGATCTTAAGGCCCCGCGACAGCCCCTACGGGTGCTGCATGCCAATCGCCTCAAACCCCACCATGAGAGGCCAGAGGTCATCCTGATGTTGGTGACTGATGGTGCCGAGGAAGCAGAAAGCGAGCCTCTCCCGGATCTCTTTTCATCCCAAGAGAAGGATGGGTCGGTGGAGGGAGTGATTCTCTCCCCATCCCTAACTCCTGAGCAACGAGAGGATTGCCGCCAGGTATTGGAGCAGTACTCTTCGCTGTTCTCCCTTGTCCCGGGAAGAACCCACCTGTGTACCCATGATGTGGACACAGGAGACAGCCCCCCAGTGAAGTCAAAGACCTACAGGCTGTCAGACAAGGTGAAGGCTAGCATCCATGGCGAGGTTGCCAAGATGCTGGAGCTAGGAGTGATAGAACCTTCCAACAGCCCTTGGTCCAGTCCGGTGGTGCTAGTGCCAAAAGCCGCCCCACCAGGCACCACACCAGAACTGAGGTTCTGTGTGGATTACCGAGGACTGAACTCAGTTACAAAGACTGATGCTCATCCGATCCCTAGGGCGGATGAGTTAATTGACCGGCTAGGAGCTGCCCAATACCTAAGTACCTTTGACCTCACTTCAGGGTACTGGCAGATCTCCTTGACAGATGGAGCAAAGGAAAGGTCAGCCTTCTCCACGCCTGAGGGACACTTCCAATTTTGTGTGATGCCCTTTGGGCTCAAAAATGCCCCTGCCACATTTCAGCGGCTGGTGAATCAGGTCCTCTCTGGAATTGAGAGTTTCTCTGCTGCCTACCTGGATGACATTGCTGTCTTCAGTAGCAGTTGGGAGGACCATTTGCAACATTTGCAAGCAGTTCTCCAGGCCCTGAAAAAGGCTGGATTGACAATCAAGGCCAGCAAATGCCAGATTGGGCAGGGGTCGGTTGTGTACCTTGGACACTTGGTGGGTAGGGGGTCAGTGCAGCCCCTGCAGGCAAAGATTGAGGCAATCATGGCCTGGGAACCCCCCAAGACACAGACTGAGGTCCGAGCTTTCCTGGGCCTCACAGGCTACTACCGTCGCTTTGTGAAGGGGTATGGCACTATAGTAGCGCCCCTCACGGAGCTCACCTCCAAGAAACAACCTCGATGGGTAGTTTGGACGAAGGCTTGTCAGCAAGCCTTTGAAAAGTTGAAGCAGGCAATGTGTGTAGCACCGGTCCTGAGGGCCCCAGACTTCTCCAAGGAGTTCATTGTCCAAACAGATGCATCAGAACATGGCATTAGGGCAGTGTTATCGCAACTAAATGAAGAGGGCCTGGATCAGCCTGTAGTCTTCTTATCCAGGAGACTACTTCCCCGGGAACAGAAGTGGAGTGCAATTGAGAGGGAAGCTTTTGCGGTGGTGTGGGCTCTGAAGAAGCTGCGGCCATACCTCTTTGGCTCGCACTTCCTGGTTCAGACTGACCACCGACCCCTTCGTTGGCTGATGCAAATGAAGGGGGAAAATCCCAAGCTATTGAGGCGGTCTATCTCCCTACAGGGAATGGACTTCCGGGTGGAACATCGGCCTGGAGTGGACCACGCCAATGCAGATGGTCTCTCCAGGTATTTCCGCCTTAGTGATGAGGACTCCCAAGGGGTTGGGTAGTTCTCCCCACTTTCAGCTGGGGGGGACGCGTGTTAGACCTGTCTGGTTTTTTTGCGTAGTCCCTCCAATTTATTATTTATTTTGTCCCCTTTTTGCCCCTCATACCCTTAATAATTTTTGTGTCCACTAGTTTTTATAGGTGTTGGCCAAGGGGATAGGTGTTCTTTTGTCCCTCATAGTCTTTCACCTCAGGCCCAGAGGCCTGTTCTGACAGGAAAAGTTGGAACCACACAAAATGGTGGTTACCAACTGCCTTAACTGCCAAACCCAGAACTTGCCCATAGACCAGTATAGGGCGTTCCAGAACCTTCTGGTCCTTTCTGGACCACTGAGGGGCAGCCTATATAAGGCGGAATGCGGGGCAGCCATTTTGTCTACCTGAGAGAGTCAGCTGGAGGACAGGCTATCTTGGAAGGTGGGGGGAGACTAGTGAGAGGGTTGATCTCCTGGACTGGGAAGCAGCCTAATTAATCCACTTCTCTACTCCTCCTTTGGGATCCTTGTCTTGTCCCCGCTGTGGAAGTTTAAGGGAGACCGTGGGCGCCTGACTAACCCCTAGCTTCAAAATAGTGGGGTGTAAACAGGAGAAGGAGACTGCGGCGCTGTGGAGCGCAGTCCTCTGCCCAGTGAGAGAGAGACCTTTGAAGAGAAGGACCCTACATTCCCAAACCCTGCCAGCACCAAGGGTTAAGAAGTCTCTGAAGGATAGAGACTGGAAGCCGATAGGGGAAGAGAAATAGCTCATGTCCCTTTGCCTTAGGAGTGTAGCAGACTGAGGCCAGTGTGTCCCTGTGGGACCTTACCTGAAACACAGGCGACAGAACTCCACTTCCTCACAGGAAACGGAGGAAGGAAAGGGGTGCCGGTTTTCATGAGGCAGCGCTGATCTCGCCGTGTTCAGAACCCCGGGGGCACCGGTCGCGTCATGGTGAAGATGCCACTGTTTTGAAGTTCGTTGAGCGCTACCGTGCATGCCCCAGGCGATCCCACTTCCTTATTACAGGAGGGGCCTAGGACCAAGCAGGCCCGGAAGAGTAGCGTCCCACCACTGAGACAGCGTGAGGAAGCAGCGTCTCATCGGCGGAGCCAGCGCAGAGGAGGCGGGAGCGGAAGGCGGGTCTGGAAGCTGAGGTGAGAGGCGGTGACAGTGTGAGCGCCTCGCGCATGCCCAGGAGTATAGCGCGTCCCCTGCCAGTGCGAGGAAGAACTGAGGAGGAGCGCCGGGAGTCCCACGGCGGCGGAGGCAAACGGGAACTTCTCTCCCCTGCTCGAGCGCCACACAGTGAGGCTGGCGTGAGCGGGAGGGGAGGTCTGTGAAGCCCAAAAGCGGCTTAGGAGATTCGGGGGAAACTGCTTCTTTGGTTTTTGGCGCCACGCAGAGGAGAGCTGAGGGGCCCCAGAGGCTGGTGAATCTCGCCAGCGTGTGGCTCCCTTTTGTCCTGCCCACTGTTTTTCCCTCATCCTCTGGCGCAGCAAGACTACCACCGCCTGTTCTGACACAAGTAAGGAGGTGTTCTGCAGGGGGAGAGTGGCGCTAGAGTTTACCAGAGAATAACTCAGACACTGGTCATTTCCACAGCTGTGTTGCATAAAGTGGGGAGAAACTGGAGGCTACCCTAGGTGACCTGACATCCCAGGTTCTAACAGACGCTCTTCGCTAGGGACACTCCAATTAGCTACAACTCCTAACTCGAACAACAGGAAGGACAAATCTCCGAACGGTGATATTAGCGTCCCCTCTATTTTTCTTGACGCCACTACAGTATCGGAGCCTAGCAGATCTCATAGCGATAGGAATACTAGTATAAATCCCTCGTTAGAAATCATCCCAGAGGAATCTCTGATACTCCACCCCTTAATGTCGAACCAAAAGAATAACCTGCAACCCACTCGCCCACTACTAACTAAAAAGCCTACACTAGAGAGAAAGAGGGGGGGAAATAGTCATAAGGGAAGGCAGGCAAAACTATCTAATAATGCCCGAAATCCCCCAATGACGCCTAAGATAGGAATTGAGAACACACCTTTAGCACAGATACCGGCTCACCCCCCCCCAAATCAAGACCCAATAGGGAACATAGAGATCTTAGTCAAATCCTTAATATTACCTCTAGTGGAAAGAGTTAAAAGGTTAGCAACTCAGCTGGAATCAATAGAGGAAGCTATGATCTCAAATACAACTCTATTAAAAGGCTTCCTATCAGACAACACAGAGAAACCTGAAATACATAATCAAAGTAAAGGGAATAAATCCGCAAAATTGATGCTATTAAGAAAAGGGGAGAACATTGTAAAACCAACACCCCAGGCATCCGAAAACACACAGGCCTCCTCCAAGTCTAAGAGCGACCTACAAACATCTAAAACATCTAGTTTGAAGGGACCCGATGCACATCCAAGTAAAACAGTGGACATGCGTGGAAAAAGCAATGGGGAGAAGTTAGATTCCAGACACTTAAAAGGCTCTAATGTACAGATTGATTTGCCCCCAGAAGCCGCCCCATATGTGGCAATACTGACAAGGGTCCCAGAATTAAAACCAGGGAAAAGGGAAGGATACACTGACTTTAAAAACCTACGCGCCTGAGTGGTACTATACCTGGCAGATATTGGCAGCCATCGGCAACCCCAGTACACGGCCTATCCCTGCTGATGAGGGGTAATACCCCGAAACACGTGTCCAGGGATGGCGAAGACAGCGAAGATAGCAGAAGATCGAAAGATGATGCATCGCGAACACTTTACTACATTGACCAGAGTCCTTAGGGGCGACACCGCCGGTGTGTGAGTAGTGTGCGACCCCACCCCCATTTGTAACTTTAAAGCTCCCTTGAGCAGCGGGCTGACGAGCCTGGGATCCCGCACCTACGCGCCTGAGTGGTACTATACCTGGCAGATATTGGCAGCCATCCGCAACCCCAGTACACGGCCTATCCTTGCTGATGAGGGGTAATACCCCGAAACACGTGTCCAGGGATGGCGAAGACAGCGAAGATAGCAGAAGATCGAAAGATGATGCATCGCGAACACTTTACTACATTGACCAGAGTCCTTAGGGGCGACACCGCCGGTGTGTGAGTAGTGTGCGACCCCACCCCCATTTGTAACTTTAAAGCTCCCTTGAGCAGCGGGCTGATGAGCCTGGGATCCCGCACCTACGCGCCTGAGTGGTACTATACCTGGCAGATATTGGCAGCCATCGGCAACCCCAGTACACGGCCTATCCCTGCTGATGAGGGGTAATACCCCGAAACACGTGTCCAGGGATGGCGAAGACAGCAAGGATAGCAGAAGATCGTAAGATGATGCATCGCGAACACTTTACTACATTGACCAGAGTCCTTAGGGGCGACACCGCCGGTGTGTGAGTAGTGTGCGACCCCACCCCCATTTGTAACTTTAAAGCTCCCTTGAGCAGCGGGCTGACGAGCCTGGGATCCCGCACCTACGCGCCTGAGTGGTACTATACCTGGCAGATATTGGCAGCCATCGGCAACCCCAGTACACGGCCTATCCCTGCTGATGAGGGGTAATACCCCGAAACACGTGTCCAGGGATGGCGAAGACAGCGAAGATAGCAGAAGATCGAAAGATGATGCATCGCGAACACTTTACTACATTGACCAGAGTCCTTAGGGGCGACACCGCTGGTGTGTGAGTAGTGTGCGACCCCACCCCCATTTGTAACTTTAAAGCTCCCTTGAGCAGCGGGCTGACGAGCCTGGGATCCCGCACCTACGCGCCTGAGTGGTACTATACCTGGCAGATATTGGCAGCCATCGGGAACCCCAGTACACGGCCTATCCCTGCTGATGAGGGGTAATACCCCGAAACACGTGTCCAGGGATGGCGAAGACAGCGAAGATAGCAGAAGATCGAAAGATGATGCATCGCGAACACTTTACTACATTGACCAGAGTCCTTAGGGGCGTCACCGCCGGTGTGTGAGTAGTGTGCGACCCCACCCCCATTTGTAACTTTAAAGCTCCCTTGAGCAGCGGGCTGACGAGCCTGGGATCCCGCACCTACGCGCCTGAGTGGTACTATACCTGGCAGATATTGGCAGCCATCGGCAACCCCAGTACACGGCCTATCCCTGCTGATGAGGGGTAATACCCCGAAACACGTGTCCAGGGATGGCGAAGACAGCGAAGATAGCAGAAGATCGAAAGATGATGCATCGCGAACACTTTACTACATTGACCAGAGTCCTTAGGGGCGACACCGCCGGTGTGTGAGTAGTGTGCGACCCCACCCCCATTTGTAAAAGTAATTTACTGGTTAGTGAATAACAGACCGTTACCTCCCAATATCAATGGGGAAATCATAAACGTTAGAAGGCTTGGATGGGTAGATCAGAGGCCCAAAGACACACAGGGGGACGCAATAATCATTAATTTCAGGGACCGAAGGGTCATCACGTACCTAAATGACTGGTAACAGGAGTCTGAGAGCGGAGGGGAGGGGATAAGGATACACGACCTGACCTATTTTTATCCTAGGTCGCTAATACCCCGGCAACAAAGGAGAAGTAAGCCACATTATGACAACACCTTGGGGGGGATGGTCTCTAACATTCAAACTTCAAATAGATTCTCTCCCTTTGTAGGGTTGGATGGGGTCGATTGACCTATCAATGTACTACCCACGGCCCCAAGTGCATTAAGTGTAGCGAATATATCAAACGCTCCTATGGGCTCACTATTAGCCACTTCCGAGCCAACAAGCAACCGGACTGTCATTGACTGGAAGGGTACTCCAGAACAAGGGGCTACTGAACAGCCCACCCTATTTGATACACCTAAGACAGTACCTTCTCCAACTAAAACTGTACTACCATCGGAACTAGGCATAAAGAAGCCGATAATAGATACTGCCTCCTGGAATATAACTGCCACATCCGCGCCCCCCAATACCCCCAAAATATTATCAATAGAAGGAGCGGAAAGTGATAACTTAACCCCTCTTGTCCGGGACCTATCAAGTGTCCCCCATAAAATAACCATAATACCAACAGCAGGATTAGGACAAAGGGATAAGGTTATAAATAAAAAATAAAAAAATCTAAATGGAATGTGGCAGGGCTAAAAAATAAAATAGCAGATAGCAATTGGAGATTATTAGTAACATCATTTGATGTAATTGCTTTGCAGGAAACTTGGCTCTGCTCACCCTCCCATCTTTTGGGATACAAAAGCTTTTTTTCTGAAGTAATTCCGTCGACCTCGAGTAGACCAAAAGGAGGTCTTATAACATACATATCAAATACTCTCTCCCTGGGTAAAATTGAAGCCCTGAAGTTAGATCACAACCACCAGATCTTTATGATAACTGGTCCCAAAAGGCTCATCTATTTAATGATTAACTTCTATAACAATCTTGGAACAGCTGACTTAAAAGAGATTTTAAACAGCATTCTTGGGCTGCTTCAAAATGTATATACGAGACACTCTAATAAGTCCATCATGCTAATATGGGGAGGCGATTGCAATCTGCATCTCTGTAAAAATAGTGATCATGATAACTGTGGCATACAGGATGAGCTCGGCAATAACCTATCTCATTTCGAACACACAGCCACAGGAAATCGAATGAGCGAGATCATGGCCAGATTTGGGCTATGCTAATGACTTGGTCAGTCCCCCAGTTCCCTTTTCAACCACCTTTAACGGTCGGGGAGCAAATATTATAATTGATTATATATTAGTTTCTAACTGTATGGCATCAAGAATTCATGAATTTGAAACCTCTATAAATATATTTAGCGATCATTCCCCTAATAGTGTTCGAATAACCATTCCCCCCCATTGTAACAGAGAAGGTTTACTGGAGCCTCTTGGACCAACAATCCCTTAATGCAGACAAGAAAAATGGCTTCACGCTAAAATGGGCAAATGTAGACCAAAAGGAATTTTTGGCAACCATTCTAAAGAAGGTCTTGCCAGCATTAAACGCATGTCTAGATCAGAACTTCAGCCCCGAGACAATACTTTCCAGCTACGAGGATATTACTAAAATAAGAAGGGAATAGCTAATTATTACTAGAAAATCTAATAGGTCCAACGCAAAGGGGTGGTTTAACACTGAATGCACTAAAGCGCTAACTAAACTGAAGAAGGCATTAACTAAAATCACAAGGGATAGGCAAGAGATCGCCGACTTGAGAAAAGCCTACCATTTAGCCCAAAAGAAACATAAAGCCCAAATCAAAGATTCATTAAGGAAACAACTTCACCAAAGTTGTGCTGTGAAGGATTCCATTACCTTCTGGAGAACAATTAAAGCACCGTTTCTCTCTGTAGAGAAGGAATCCCCAAAAATAGAAGTAGCTGTAGATCCTGATGCGTGGGTGGACCACTTTTCAAACATCTTTAAATAGGATGAAGAGCTAACACTGGATCTACCTGATAACTCCATACAACCAACTTATCCCATTCAGATAAGCTTTGAACATAATGAAATCATCAAAGCTCTAAAAAAGTCAAAATCTGGAAAAGCCCCGGGTCCGGACGGGGTTCCAGTAGATCTATTCAAATCCGAACTGGATTTATGGTCCCCCGTTTTGACAAGAGTACTCGAAGCGACCACCCAGGTAGGACAAGTTGAATCGTGATCAACATCGATTTTGGTACCTATTTTTAAAAAAGGCGACCGTAGTAACCCAGGGTGTTATCGGCCCATATCACTTTTGGATACACTTGGCAAGATAGCAGGGCGTATCCTTCTGGAACGCCTCCAATGTTGGGCATAAGAAAACAGCATTGTCTCAGACCTGCAATATGGTTTCAGGGAAGGGCTTGGGACAGTCGACCAAGTACTAAACCTTACTCTGTTAATGGAAAAATATGTGTCAGGAAAAGGTGGGCCACTGTACATGGTCTATGTAGACCTTAGTGCAGCATTAGACTGCATAAGTCACTGAAAACTTTGGCCGAAAATCAAAGATATGCGAGTCGAACCCGCACTGGTCAATTTTTTAAGAGAACTTTACTCCAATGCAACAGCAAGGGTCAGATTTGGGTTAGATGGAGACCTCACCAAGTCATTCAAGGTACAGAGGGGGGTCAGGCAAGGGTGCGTCCTGGCCCCCTTCGTATTAACGTTGTACACCAACAGCCTTGAACAAGAAATGGTGAGAGACAGTAAAGATCTGCCTGCTATTCAGCGTCGTCCAATACCGGCATTATTGTATGCCGACGACGCTGTTATCTTAGCGAGAACCCCTGTCCAACTTCAGCGATCGGTGGACAGATACTGTGAGTACATGTCCTCTCTGAACTTAAAAGTAAATATAAAGAAAACTTTTACTATGACTGCAGGGCTAAGGAAAAAGAGTAAATAAAGGATATATATATCAATAATACTGTCCTAGACACGACGACTGTCTACCCTTATCTAGGAATCCTGGTAGATAGCAAACTAAAATGGTCAAAAGCTATTGACACAAGGAAACTATCTTTCCTTAGGGCCACAGCAGTGCTAACCGCTTTTGCCCAAAAACTTGGGAAGAGAGCCCCCGAGGAAATGTTAAAAATATGTCAGGCCAAATGTATTAGCGTTGCCAGTTACGGCTCGGGTGTATGGGAATATTCAAATACAGATGACTTACAGAGAGTGGAGAATTATTTTTTTCGTTATCTCCTCTCAGTCCCCGGAAGCACAACGACATACGGATGTCATCTAGAACTAGGCATGGATTACATCTCGGATATCTTAAAGCTCCAACCTATAATGATGCGGAGGCGCATCTGGACATATGATCATTGCCTACTAACTAGAGCCCTTATTGAGGATTGTATGTCATTAGATAAATCGCACAAAATAAGATGGCTGGAATACGTAAAAGCGTTCTTCAACGATCTGGGCATCCCGAGCTACTTTTCTGACCCCATTATGATTTCCAAAATTCCAAAAAAAGAACTAAAAAGGTCATGTCTGTCGCACATGAAAGACCTCAGATTGGTTCAAGAAGTTGGCAAAAATTCAGTTCACCACCTACTGTCTATTCAAACCACCTTTTTGTTACAGCCTTATTTAAAATACGATCTGAACCATTTTGAAAAATTCTTATTGACTAGATTTAGACTGGACAATTTCTATAGGCTTATCTCATTTCCAAAACAAAATGACTGGTCGACTCACCTTCCACCTTGTCCCTGTGATTCTGTTTCCATTCAAAGTAATATCCACATAGTATTCTTTTGTAAATTCTTTGCAGCTCCCCGTACTTATTGGATAATTCCAATAGTAAAGAATATGGGTCTTCGAACATGCGTCTGACTTTTTTAGCTTGGCAAATGCTGGAAAATTAAATGTATGCCAAATCGATTGTTTCCTTTTTAAAATTTTGTATTAATCATCATCCTAATCTCAATACTGATTGATTATTATGTTTTAATGAATGCAAATAATGTGTAAATTAATCTTTCAGGAAAAAATGTTTTTATTGTTCTTTTATGGTCTTCTTTGAAAACCGAATAAAGATGATTTTGAAGTTTAATAACATTGTCAAACTTTATTTCAGAGATGCATTATGGATTTAGGATGTGTTACAGCTCTGACGCACAATGTTCTGTGGAACAGGACGTCTTGGGAAATTGCTAGGCAATCTTGTCCGTCACAGCTGTTGTCATGTTTGGTGAGCTCAGTTATATCATGCTGTTTGGAGAGCAAATTCATGTTGGTTCTGGGGCTTTTCTGGAGCTATATTTTGGAGGCGCTCTAGCACAATCTTTGCAGCTCAAGGGCCATGTTTTAATAGACTACAATCCTCCACATACACATTATCACTTTCGTGAGCTTGTACAGCCTTATTGATAATGTTGCTTTCAGGATGTTTTACCTTTCTGTAATTTGTTTTGCATGGGTTTATAAATATACCAAATAATAGTTGTAATTTATTCTATATCCAGTAAAAGTATTTTTTCAAAGGGATCATGGCATTACAAAGCAACATTCAAAATTACTTTGAAAATGTGTTATGTTATATTATTTTATTTTCATAGTGCTTAATGGCAACATTGTATTATAGTAGTAACCGCTCAATTCTGGCTCATTTTCTTGTGCACCTAGAAGTGCCCTTATTCAAGAGTGTGTTTTGCGTTTTGGTATCTTTGTGTGGTTAGCTAAGAGTGTATTAAGTGTTTTGTGTAAGTTGGTCGGAAATTAAAATTAGTTTATTCTTAGAATATCATTGTCGTTTTTTCTATTTTTCTTTAGGAGGTGTGTTTGGTTGCCCATTACTTGGTTGGTGCTTTCAATATATGCATCCCAATCAGGGAATACAGTTATGATGCAGTTTTGTGTGGATACGAGTATTGTACATTTATACAACTTTTTTTTGGAGTAGTTCTAGTTACTGGTGTGCGAAACTTGTCTAAGTGGAAATTAAGTAAAATTGGTGTTATTATATGATACGCAGGTCGAGTGTCTTGCACACAAATACGATACAAAAATAGCAATCCTACGCACTCTCCTTTTTTTTAAGTTACTGTTCTCTTTTTGTGTACTTTTCCTGCCCTTATGCATGTAGTTTTAATTTTTTACCCTGCATGTCTGTCTTTTGCTTTGCACCCCAGCCTTTCCATGCATGACAGGGGCAGAAAATGGATCAGATAAAAAGGGCACCACCTGCTCGCAAGGAATTGCCTAGGTGTGAACTCACACAATGTATTTTCTGAAGAAAAAATGTCAGACCATGTTTTCTGTACAGTGTTGCTTCCCACTCAGGCTGGTGGCAGGCTGGCAAGGGCGACAGCTTCTCTGAGTGGACGGTGCGCTAGGGGCTAATGTGGCATCGCATATGCCACAACACCGGGGTCTCGAGCTCCCAGCAACAAGTTATGCACTGTTGGACTGCCATTTAGGAACATGAGTACACAATAGCTATCCTTTTCTACAGTGCTAAACATTACATAATATTGCATATCATTATGCAAATGTGTATATATATATTCACTGAAAAAACCATAGGTTTCAGGAGTTATATAGTTAGGAATTAGTTTTTAAAAAAAACCTTTGAAATTCACTCAAAAAACTATAAGTTTTAGTGGTGTTATAGTTAGCTGGACATTTTACTCATACAAAACCAATTAAATTACTCCTATATAGTTAGTTGTACTAACTATATTTCGCGCACCCGCAATCCACTGCTGATGATGTCACATATTAGATCATTCATGACATGGTCAGTGACATCACTGATGACATCTCAAATGACATCACTGATGACATCACTGATGACATCATCCAGTGAATGTGGTTTGCTTCGTTATTTAAATATGCATTATATATATAGCAATTTACATTGAAGAATGAGTGGATATATATAAATAAATATTTGGATGGAGGATTTAGTAGCAGTGTAATTGACGGTTTACTTGACCAATTTATAATGTCTCACTAAATATAGTGGATAGTGACTAAACTGTGTGAATATCTGTATCACTTTGTCAGTTGTTGTGTAAACTGATTCTACAGTTGGTTACTAGCTATGTGAAAGTCTATATTAGTTATTGATTAGTTAACTGAGTATTTGTATGGGAGTGTGAAAGTGTGTGTGGTTCGGTGGGGGGGGTGTGACTGTCCAAAGATGTGTGAATAGTTGATTCAGTAGATATATGAAGTTAAAACTACATGTTCTAACAGTTTGGGTGAGGGAATCTCTTTATGGGTGTGGTGATGAGCAAATATATTTCTCAAAGGTACAGGTCCAACAAACTAGAAAAATAAAAGGCAGTGTATGTGTCAGTTGTTGTATATAAATAAGTATACATAAGACACACTGATTGTGTGAGTGACTGTATGGATAACTGTATACTTGTAATAATGATTTTATAATTCACTAAGTATGACTTACTATCTAAATGAATAGAAGAAGTGGTGTTTGTATAAGTGTTTTGCTAAGTAAATATGTAAGTATGATCCATTGTTTGCATAAGTGAGTAGGATGACTTCATATGTGAATAGGATGCGTGCTGTTGTTTAATGTCGATATAGATGTATAAGTATTTTTGATAGTGTTCTATTGTTCATTGACAGCATGTATGAGTGAATCCATAGGTAAGTGATAAGATGTGTGTATACATCTATGAATCACTGAGTGGATTTTTAGATACTTGTATTGCTGTGACAATGGATTTAAATATGATACTCTGTATTTTACAAACAGTGATGAAAAATTGTAATAGTGTATGAAAAGGTGTATGTGATTGTCACGTGGATGATGTCATCAGTGATGTCATCAGTGATGTCATTTGAGATGTCATCAGTGATGTCACTGACCATGTCATGAATGATCTAATATGTGACATCATCAGCAGTGGATTGAGGTTGCGCGAAATATAGTTAGTACAACTAACTATATAGGAGCAATTTCATTGGTTTTGTATGAGTAAAATGTCCAGCTAACTATAACACCACTAAAACTTATAGTTTTTGAGTGAATTTCAAAGGTTTTTTAAAAACTAATTCCTAACTAATATAACTCCTGAAACCTATGGTTTTTTCAGTGAATTTCAAAGGTTTTTTTAAATGCTAATTCCTAACTATATAAGGCCTGAAACCTATGTTTTTTTCAGTGAATTTCAAAGGTTTTTTAAATGCTGATTCCTAACTATATAAAGCCTGAAACCTATGGTTTTTTCAGTGAATTTCAAAGGTTTTTTAAATGCTAATTCCTAACTATATAAGGCCTGAAACCTATGGTTTTTTCAGTGAATTTCAAAGGTTTTTTAAATGCTAATTCCTAACTATATAAGGCCTGAAACCTATGGTTTTTTCAGTGTTTTTAAAAAAAATTGATTGGTTAACTGGCTTATTAAGTGTATCTTAGTGAATACATATATTAGCGAGTAATGTTTAAATATTTAAATACATGCATGAGTGATGTAATATGTGACGTCATCAGCAGTGCATTGCAGACGTGCAAGTTATAGTGAGTCTAACTAACTATAACGTGGGAATTTCAATGGTTTTATGCGAGTAAAATTTCCAGCTAACTATAACTGGTGGGAAACCTATGGTTTTTTCTGTGAATTTCAAAGGTTTTTTAAATGCTAATTCCTAACTATAACTGGTGTGTAACCTATGTTTTTTTCAGTGAATATATATATATATAACATTTCTATGGCAAAATGAAACCCCTCATTTTGTTCCTTTTCAAATTAAATGTATTAAGTGTTACCACTTTATTCCAATCAAGATGACTTTAGGTGTGCCATACTTTTGTCATAAGTAAGACTGTTAGCGTTCTAGTTGTTCTTCAGAACACTCTGGGACATTCTGTTATTGGGCTATAGTTGGGCTACATCTGGCTGATATTTGGGCTACATTTGGGCTCTTTTGTCTCTGGTGGCCATCTTGGGAGACTGCATATCAGAATTATTTTAATGAAATATAAGAGGATTTGAGAAGTCACTCAAAATGTGCCCTAATTTTTCTTTCTTCAGCACTAATCATAATTTCTTTGGCAAAATGAACCCCCTCATTTTGTTCCTTTGCAAATTAAATGTTTTAAGTGTTAACACTTTATTCCAATCAAGATGACTTCAGGTGTGCCATACTTTTGTCATAAGTAAGACTGTTAGCGCTCTAGTTGTTCTTTAGAACACTCTGGGACATTCTGTCATTGGGCTATAGTTGGGCTACATCTGGCTGATATTTGGGCTATATTTGTTTTTTTTTGTCTCTGGTGGCCATCTTTTGGCTACATTGGGCTACATTGGGCTACATTGGGCTACATTTGGGCTCTAACATATATATAGCCCAATGTAGCCCAATATATATTTTTTCAAAGTTAATTTTCTTAAAAACCACTGGAGCACATATCTTGAGACATAGCAAAGGCACATCGGGCTACCAGTCCCTACAATTTGGCTACATTTGTTTTTTTTTGTCTCTGGTGGCCATCTTTGGGCTACATTGGGCTACATTGGGCTACATTGGGCTACATTTGGGCTCTAACATATACATAACCCAATGTATACATATAAAATTTCTATGGCAAAATGAAACCCCTCATTTTGTTCCTTTTCAAATTAAATGTATTAAGTGTTACCACTTTACTCCAATCAAGATGACTTCAGGTGTGCCATACTTTTGTCATAAGTAAGACTGTTAGCGTTCTAGTTGTTCTTTAGAACACTCTGGGACATTCTGTCATTGGGCTATAGTTGGGCTACATTTGGCTGATATTTGGGCTACATTTGGGCTCTTTTGTCTCTGGTGGCCATCTTGGGAGACTGCATATCAGAATTTTTGGGATGTATGACGTTACAACGCATACTTTTACAACGCATACCTTTACAACGAAATTTTTACAACGCAAAAACTATTACAACGCATGTATTTACAACGCATGTTTTTACAACGCAGGTACCTTTACAACGCATACCATTACAACGTAAGTATTGGTAAGTATATATTAATTTTTTTGAATTTAAATTAATTGAAATTAATATAATTTAATTTAATGTAATTTAATTTAATTTAATTTAATTTAATTTCATTTCATTTCATTTAATTAATTTAATTTAAATTTAATTTTATTTTATTTTTACCCTGTACCCCTGTACCCCAAAAACCCAAAACTGACCCTGAACCCTAAAAATACCCCTTTACCCAAAAACCCAAAACCGACCCTGAACCCTAAAAATACCCCTTTACCCAAAAACCCAAAATTGACCCTGAACCCTAAAAATACCCCTTTACCCAAAAACCCAAAACTGACCCTGAACCCTAAAAATACCCCTTTATCCAAAAACCCCAAACTGACCCTGAACCCTAAAAATACCCCTTTACCCAAAAACCCAAAACTAACCCTAAACCCTAAAAATACCCCTTTACCCAAAAACCCAAAACTGACCCTGAACCCTAAAAATACCCCTTTACCCAAAAACCCAAAACTGACCCTGAACCCTAAAAATACCCCTTTACCCAAAAACCCAAAACTGACCCTGAACCCTAAAAATACCCCTTTACCCAAAAACCCAAAACCGACCCTAAACCCTAAAAATACCCCTTTACCCAAAAACCCAAAACCGACCCTGAACCCTAAAAATACCCCTTTACCCAAAAACCCAAAACTGACCCTGAACCCTAAAAATACCCCTTTACCCAAAAACCCAAAACTGACCCTGAACCCTAAAAATACCCCTTTACCCAAAAACCCAAAACTGACCCTGAACCCTAAAACTACCCCTTTACCCAAAAAACCAAAACTGACCCTGAACCCTAAAAATACCCCTTTACTCAAAAACCCAAAACTGACCCTGAACCCTAAAAATACCCCTTTACCCAAAAACCCAAAACTGACCCTGAACCCTAAAAATACCCCTTTACCCAAAAACCCAAAACTGACCCTGAACCCTAAAAATACCCCTTTACCCAAAAACCCAAAACTGACCCTGAACCCTAAAACTACCCCTTTACCCAAAAACCCAAAACTGACCCTGAACCCTAAAAATACCCCTTTACTCAAAAACCCAAAACTGACCCTGAACCCTAAAAATACCCCTTTACCCAAAAACCCAAAACTGACCCTGAACCCTAAAAATACCCCTTTACCCAAAAACCCCAAACTGACCCTTAACCCTAAAAATACCCCTTAAAAAACCCAAACATATAACTTTTTAAATATAATTATATACTTACCAATACTTACGTTGTAATGGTATGCGTTGTAAAGGTACCTGCGTTGTAAAAACATGCGTTGTAAATACATGCGTTGTAATGGTTTTTGCGTTGTAATAGTTTCGTTGTAATGGTAGTGCGTTGTAAAAGTTGCGTTGTAAAGGTTGTTTCCCGAATTTTTTTAATGAAATATAAGAGGATTTGAGAAGTCACTCAAAATGTGCCCTAATTTTTCTTTCGTCAGCACTAATCATAATTTCTATGGCAAAATGAACCCCCTCATTTTGTTCCTTTGCAAATTAAATGTTTTACGTGTTAACACTTTATTCCAATCAAGAGGACTTCAGGTGTGCCATACTTTTGTCATAAGTAAGACTGTTAGCGCTCTAGTTGTTCTTTAGAACACTCTGGGACATTCTGTCATTGGGCTATAGTTGGGCTACATCTGGCTGATATTTGGGCTACATTTGTTTTTTAGTCTCCGGTGGCCATCTTTGGGCTACATTGGGCTACCTTGGGCTACATTTGGGCTCTAACATATATATAGCCCAATGTAGCCCAATATATATTTTTTCAAAGTTAATTTTCGTAAAAACCACTGGAGCACATATCTTGAGACATAGCAAAGGCACATCGGGCTACCAGTCCCTACAATTTTGCCAAGTTTGGTGGAAAACCATTCAGCCGTTCGGGCTAAAAGTGAGTCCAACCGCCCTATGGAAATTAACATGGGGAAAACACGTTTTGGGACCCCCTTTTATCTGGGCCCCCGCTTGACGAATCCCCCCCAA
This sequence comes from Lissotriton helveticus, assembly GCF_964261635.1. Taxonomy (NCBI): domain Eukaryota; kingdom Metazoa; phylum Chordata; class Amphibia; order Caudata; family Salamandridae; genus Lissotriton; species Lissotriton helveticus. The sequence goes on along the minus strand of NC_136068.1, from coordinate 1,693,461,226 downwards.
ACTTTCAGGGAAGGAGCAGGAATATTCCTCAACTGGCGCCAATGTTATTCCCAATAGAATGTTGCGATTTCCCTATGGAAAACAATCCTAACTATATATACCTACTGGCTATCGCCAGTAGGTAATATATATATATATATATATATATATATATATATATATATATATATATATATATATATTTATATTAAGAAATATAATATACAGGATGGTTTCCTTAGTCTTTGTTAGTTTGGGTACTTTTGGTCCAGAGAGACTAGTGGGGCAGGGAAGAGAGTGTTTCAAGAGGACTGGAAATGGATGTCAAGTGAATCATTCCGTCCGATATTAGGATTCTGCTCCACAGTAAGTGGAGGTCACCTAGAAATTGATGTCAGCACAGGCAGAGTGGCATCCAGCTATGCTTAGGGTTATGTTATTAAGCAGGAAGTGGAGAGGGCAGGCAGATCTCAAGGGTGATGGGGCTTCTCCATGACACTTTTGTTGCAGTGCAGTCTTCATCTGTGTGAGGTGTGGTAGATTAGCACACAACTTTACTGTGACAATAGTGAAAATGTATGTACGCCCTTGTTAATTCCCATAGAAGCCCATGTTAACACAAGAACATGGGCTTCTATGGGAATTAACAAGAGCTTCTTATCAAGCCCATTATCGCCGTTTTATCGGCAGTTTCCTGCCGATAAAACAGTGATAATTTTAACACTGGTCCTTGATAATATGCCCCAAAGTGTTTAGTCCCGTGAGTTAGCTAACTGTTTTTATCATTGATCTTAACTTATATATGTCCAGAATTTCTTAACCATCTCTTCATAATCACACCGACTGTGATATTTTATATCTTTTTATATTGTAACGTTTTGATTAATACAACATATTTCACTTCAATCACTCAGTGCAGTCCTTTGAATCTTCACTGACAGCTGAGTATGGGAATAAAAGGTCAGGCATGGAAGGCAGGCATCTTGTTTTATCAGGAAATTGAATTATCCATTCCAGATTTAGTTTTATGTGTTTATCACCTCTCAAAACTTAGTTATGAGGTCAAAATGGCTTAGTCCTCCTTCGTTGTCTGTCTGTGCTATACACACTTCACATCAAATATAAAAATTAAGCAGATGTTTTTTGTTTTTTTTACAGCAGACACTTCTATGGTACAATTTCTTTTTTTAATCTGGAAAGTAGAGTTCATCTTCAAATTCAGGAAGGAAGTCTAGAGGAGGATCACTGACTATACTTGTGCTGTCTCAGAAATTTCGCTTATCCACAGTTATGTCTTGTGGGGCCTTATCATTTTTGGGTATGACATTTTTTGTCATTAGAGCTAAGGTCAGTCTCTCCACGTTTTTAATAGGAGAGACTGGACTTTCTGACCATCACAATCGACCCAGCTACACTGAAGAGCTGTTGTGAGGATGCGCTGGCTAGAGAACATGCTAGATATATCATTGCTAATCTGCTGAGTCCTGAACGCTGTTCCCTGAGCCATGTAGACTTCTCTCTGGTCATCAAATATGTGTTGTACCATCTTCTCCTTTGTCATAGTTGTTTGGATTTGCTGTTTCCGAGATGCCTGTACCTACGGACTTGATTTACATCATTGAATATTACAACCCACTACAGGTATTGGAAATAAAAGTGATGCTGTTAGTGTTGTAGGTTTAATTGCAGGTAATTGTGTTCCTACTGATTGGTCCTGCTGCTGCATTTGTGTCAGGATTCTAGACTCAGAGCCACCACTGCATTCTACGGAGGTTGAAGGTAGCACTTTAGTTCATATATGTTCTTGTAGTTGCAATCTTTCATCTTTTAAGTTGCTCAATTTCCTGATGATCCAATTCTTATAAATGGAGACATTCAAGTGATGAAAAAGGAATGAAAGAGAGCAGCTCTTTTTTGTACCTTGATTTCAGTATCATGGTACAGATGAACTCAGTGAAGGACACAATCTCTTTTAAAAGCCTTTGGTTTGTATTCAAATGAAGGATGAGGATATGGACCAAAGTTGATAATTCATGTATGCATATTCCATTGTTTACTAATGGTCCTACAACACATGCAACATTACAATGGCTTGGCTCATAGTACAATGTTCTTTGCTGACTTACCATTTGAAAATCTCAAAAGATAGAAGCATTTGGATCAGGCACTCCACTACCTCAAATTGTCAACCTCCATTGTCATGACATTTGTAGTTGCATTCCCTCTCCTTTGTTGTAGGTAATCATTGCTAGGCCTGTACTACTCAAACATGCATTGCAGTATGTAGACGGTGACGCTCCAATGGATTGAGATCTCCTTCAAGAAGGCTTTTACAGGGACTCTGTTAGCACGCTAACTGGCCCACAACGTGCTCACGGCTTTCAAAGGATTAACTGGTATGAGTGCCAATACTGTAACAGGTGACCAGTATGTTATAAAAACTTTGTTTTAGGAAGCCCTCCAAAATAAGCTTGCTGCAATGGATATCAGAGGTATTTTGCATCAGCTGCCACATTGACAAATTTACTGGCATTGTAAGTGCCAACAAATTCAATGCTGAGAACTCTGGGTTTAAGTTATTCTAAGATTTTGGTAAAACAATTCTTCCAGGATGCTGGCAGCTATATGTTTTTCCTCCATATAGAACAATGAAACTTTGGCAGGCCAATACCTTGAAAAGCATCAGCAATTGTGAATCCATTGGCTAGTCTTTGCTTAACCACCTTAAGGGAGAGTGCAGTGTAAAAGTGATGCATATGTAATCTGTGTTTTGACAACTGCTCACATGTCGGTCATGAGGTGGTGACCAGAGCTCTCATTCACGAGTCCACAAACCAATACTAGCACTTCATGGATAAGTGTTGGCACAGCAATAGCTGAAAAATAGGACTTGTTTGGGAAATTACATTTTGGAAAGAGTCTCAACAGATTCCAGAAACCTATCTCCTTCTACCAAAGAAAAAGGGAGGAGGACATGCTAACACTTTATACAGCTTTCCATTAGATAAATGGACTAGATCATGGGTTTGGTGGTGAGGCAACCTCTTGCTTAGCATCAATTTTATAGTGGGCTGTTGTGTCAGGTGTTTTCCTTGTGACAATCGGACCTGAAGGGACCTATAGGGAGTGGGTACACTTTTGGATACATGTATCCCTCTTTTCTTGTGCATAGCAAGGTTGCTGCTGGTGATGGCTCCAATCTTAGAACACCAGGCCTTCTTCACATGATAGGAAATTCTTCTTACTCATCACCACCACCGCCTTCTATCTGTTTGCCTTCTTCTTCTCTTACAACATCAGCTATCCCTTTCAGATGCTGTTCCTACATGATTGCATGTTGCTTTTTAAGATGGGCCAGTTGCCCACTGGTTCCATAATGTCTACATGGCTTCCCACGATACACTGGTTTGTGGAAAATTGTGTGAACTGTGATGTGCTCTTCACGTTACCAAAGGTCAGAAAAGTCACAGACCAGGCATGTGTTTTGTGGTGGGGCTAGGGATTTGTGTTTGCCTTTCCTTAGTTCAAGTGTCAACTGTGATAGGGATGGTGGTTGTTGCAGATGTTTGGATTCTTGAAAATATTGAGGCAGATGGTGTTAGTGATACTACATGACTCAGAGACACACTCTCAACATTAACAATTTCAGGTTCTGGAATGTTCCCTTTCTGTTGTCTCCCTGGACAGGGCTCCGGAGTCCAATCCATGTCACAGTCATCTGACGTGAAGGGGTGTAGTCTTGGAGCAGAAGTGGAGTACTCTTTCCTTTTCTTAGAGGAGATAGTAAAGATGATGTGTACTGGGGAAGAACAGTCACAATATCATGCCCAACAGAAAGCTCCAATTCCTGCTCTGCTCCGACCTCAGGAAGATCAGGTGTAGCACACTGTAGTTGCTGTGGAGTTTTCTGTGAACATCTGGTTTGCTGCTGGGACTATTCAGTTCCAGATTCACTGCTCTCAGCCATGACTGCAGTCACTGCTGTGCTCAGAGCCATATTCTTTGGAGGCGATGGCATGCTTTTTGATCCAGTGACAATACTCCTCCTGTGTCTTCCTTCCCAAGTATGCCACATTCCTGGAAAAAGGATGAGTGCTTAATGCCAGTGGTGGCAACAGACTTCTTGTCACTAGCCGCTTTCCAGTCAGGAATCTGCTTCTCTGGGGCCTTCTTCCATACTACTTGTATTGTTGTATTATTGGCCAGCAGCACGAGCAGGACCATTTAGCAGAAAAGTCTCTGAGTGTCAGTTAATTCACAGATTTCTTAGCATCGCAGTGTTATCTTGCTCACCTGCAGGCAATAACAAATAAGGCGGAAGACAGTCTGACATGGCCATTCTACTCATTGCAGTACAAGTCATCATCATCATCATCACCATATGATACACCCATATGTAATGTAACTTATTTGTAAGACAGGACACTACTTAAATTCAGGAAAAGCTAAATAAATACCTGGTGTTCCTCCAGGGCCTATGAGGCTACTATAAGAATCAGGGAGGGGCAGGCAAAAATCCATTAATTAAAAACAAAAATGCCGGTATCCGCCCAAGGCCTACGGGGTCATAATGCCTAGGAGCCCTGTATGAGGGGGGCATCACTTTGAATTGAATAAGTGCAGATACACCGAACTGTGAACTGTTAAGCTGTTGCCTGTGATCAAGGGCGTTGCACGCCGAAACGTGTTAGGCGCTTACTTTGGTTTTCTGCTGTTCAGCTAGTCCTCTTTTGCACCTACAATAAAGGAAAAGATAACCACCTGTGAGGCTCTTCCCGAGTGGTCACTCTTTTTGTTGTGTGTGTGTGTATATATACATATATATATACATATACATATATATATATAAAACACACTGATTTGGCGTGCTCGAGCCCCTGTCGGCAGCGGGCTCCTGGCGGGGTCACCGCCCCCTCAAAAATGCCACACACTCCTGGTACAGCAAGTCCGTATTTTACGAAAAAAGACCAGAACCGGGGCCCAAATGTTGTTCAAAGTGCTGTATTTATTGGCACACGGAGTAGCAAACCCTACGCGTTTCGAAGCCTTAAGCTTCTTGCTCACGGGTACATTCGTTAAAGCGGCCATTCTTTTTAAAGTGATAGACTTCATATTGTTTCGTGCACGTGATTATACTGACATAGAAGAGTTACTATGTTGCAACAGTAGTCCATAATTTTAAAGCAATGTTGCTGAAGGAGAACAAAATAATTATTAAGTTGCAGTTGTGAAAATCGGGCACACTGCCCTCGTTTTGCATGATAATTACAAATGTTGCTGCACAAAATGTGATATATCGCCCAAGTGGGCTAATTGACAATTCTCGTTTATATAACATAAATTCTCTTAATTTACACATCAAGTGATGAAAATTTTTTCAAAAGAAATTGTCAATGATTCAAACAAGGCCAGCTGCCTCAGCAAATGTTCATATTTTAGATGTCGAGCCCAAGTTGGCTATTTAGGTCCAACTGTACAATGTATCTCCATCTGAAAATAAAAGAACAATGTGCACAATGTTTACTATGTCAATAATTTTGCAGTGAAAATAAAAACACTAAAAGACTTATAGAATGGAATTTTGTCAGAAAGCAGGCAAGTAAAAAATACATTAAGTTTGTAAATGGACTGAAAGTTCTTCTCCCATATTGTGTCCTGCGGGTTGTGTGGTATTATACCTGATGATGTAACGTGATTCTAATTTGCGAAGTTCCAATAGCCTATTCCCACCCCGTTCTTTCTGTTCTACACAGTCAATGACAAAAAATTTCAAAAGATTGGGGTTCTGTTGATGCTCAGCTACGAAATGCCTGGCTACTGGGTATTGTGGATTCGCATTTTTAATGGCCCTCAAATGTTCTAATGCCCTCAACTTGGCTTTTTTGGTGGTCATGCCAATATAAAATTTGTCACATGGACATTGCAGTGCATACACTGCGTATTCAGTATTGCACCCTACACGTTTGGTAATTTTGTGTTCAGCTTGGTCTTTACACAACTTTAAACCTTTACATGTGTGGCTGTTTTTACAAGCTTTGCACTTAGTACAGGGGAAAAATCCCGTGATATTCCCGGATTTGCAAGGTTCTGGTATTAGGGCATTGCTGAGCGAGTCTTTAAGAGATTTCGCTTTTCTAAAGGTAATAGAGGGATTTTCATTAATTGCCTCCTTTAGGTCACCATCCAATCTGAGGATATTCCAATGTTTATTGAGACTCTTACTCAATTGCCACGATTGATTGTCAAAGCTTGTGATGAATCTGATTTGCTCAGAATTCTCACGGATTTTAGACACCAAAAGATCTTTTCTTTGCATTTGCTCAACTTTGACTTCTGCTCGGTTAATCACAGATCTACTATAACCTCTTTCTCCAAACCTTTGACACATAATGTTCTTTTCCAAATCAAAACCCGCTTGTGTACTGCAATTCCGCTTGGCTCTGATAAGCTCACCTAGCGGAATGCTTCGTATCAAATTCGGGGGATGGCAGCTTCCTGCGTGTAGTAAACTATTCCCCGCAGTGGGCTTGCGGAAAAGAGAACTAATAAGTCTCCCATCAATGACCTCTAGATTCACATCCAGAAACTCCAATTTTTTTGTGTTAATTTGACTGGTAAATTGTAGATTCAACGAATTATCATTGAGTAACAATTCAAATTCCTTCGCTTCCTCAAATGACCCCTTCCACACACAAAAAATGTCATCAATATATCGGACCCAGAGAACCACGTGGTCAGTAAAGTGAGAGATGTTGTTTGCTGAAATGGTGTAAATTCTTCCAGTAGTTTCTGAGAAAATTAAAAGAAAAAAATATATATATCTATAAGCGCGCACTGTGCATGCAACCGTGCGAGCACCGTGCGCGAATCGGGTGTGCGCGAGCGGAATTCTGATTTGCTGTTGGACGTCTGCCAACATTCTAATCAGTGGAAACCAGAAAGTGTTGGCCGCCATTTTGTCACTCCGAGGCAGAAGAGAGCCCATAACAAAAGTGGATAATGTGAAAAGGGGGCAGGGTAGGGACTCCCTGACCCCCTAGGTCTTCTCAGGGGGTCCCTGAAGGACCCTGAAGGGCAAAAAAAGCATTTCTTTTTTTAAACGCAAGGTGCGCACACGTTGCACTCACCTCAGAGGCAGAAGAGAGCCCAAAACAAAAGTGGAGAACATGAAAAGGGGGCAGGGTAGAGACTCTCTGACCCCTAGGTCTTCGCAGGGGGTCCCTGAAGGACCCCAAAGGGCAAAAAAAACTTTTTTCTTTTTTTTTTAAATCGCGAGGTGCGTGCACGTTGCACGCACCCCCGAGGCAGAAGAGAGCCCAAAACAAAAGTGGAGATCGTGAAAAGGGGGCAGGGGAGAGACTCCCTGACCCCCTAGGCCTTCTTAGGGGGTCTCTGAAGGACCCCGAAGGCCTAAAAAAAAATATATATTTTTTTTTTAAATCGCGGGTTGCGCGCACGTTGCACGCACCCCGAGGCAGAAGAGAGGCAAAAAATAAAAGTGGAGAACGTGAAAAGGGGGCAGGGTGGAGACTCCCTGACCCCCTAGGCCTTCTCAGGTGGTCCCTGAAGGACCCGAAGAGCAAAAAACAATTACAAAAAACGTAAAAAAAATTGCACGTCAGAAAAATCAAACAAAAAAAATACAGTTAAATAACAAGTTTGAGTGTTTAAGTTAAATTGAAAAATGTATTCTAATGTGGAAGCAGGAGTTTATTTGTATAGAGTCTGATTTTGAATTTGTCTGCTTTGGGAAAAACATTGTGAAAGGAGCATTTGGTATGTTGATGTGTATGAGGAGATATTTTTTGGCAGTACAGTGCTGTTGTTAAAAATGTAGAGTTTGTACACTCACAGTGTGATCTTAGACACATAACAGTATCCCTTGCAATTCAGTAAAATGATTACTACAGTGAAAGGGGGTCTTGCTGGGAGTGCTGTTTCAGGGTTTAGAAAACTACACTAGTATTCAACCAGTGTAGGTGGTATAGCAAGAGGTGTTCTTTCAGACTTTAAGACATAGCAGCAGTGTTCGGGCACTTTCGGAGATCATGCAGGTAGTGCTGTTTCAGGGTTTAGGGCAGTGCAGTGGCATTTCAACATTATAGGGGCATTTGCTGAGGATGGTGATTCTGGATTTAAAGCAGTGCAGTAGTGTTGAACGAGTTTAGCAGGTTTTGCTAGGGATGGTGTATCAGGGTTTAAGACAGTGCAATGCAGGAAAGGCAGTGTAGGGGGTCAAGGTGGGACTGAGAATGTAGAAATGAAAATTCACTGAAATGATTACTACGTGCTACAGAGAGAGTTGCTATGGTGAGGGTGGGATCCAGTGGTGGCAGCGAGAGTGGTTCCGGTGCAGGGAGTCCCACTCCCAAACCCCAGGAGACCGTGCCTGATTCCCAGGAGGAGGGGGACGGGTTAGTGTTCAGGAGCAGGGGAAAGCTGTCCCACCAGTCCTGGAAAGAGTTTTAGGAGGGGTGTGCAACTGCATTGGAGGATTGGGTGGTGAGTAGAGCAGTGGAGGATTGGGAAGGGCTGTGCCATGCAGTCATCAGAGAGCACATGCTGAGGAGTTGTTTCCCAAGTCTGCATCACCATCTGTTGCAGCGTGGGTTCTCAGACCCCAGGGAACTTGCACGGGAGGCAGACCTCTGGGTAAGTGCCAGAGAGTCTTAGAGGACATTGGGGAGTGATCCAGAAGGGAGTGGTGCAGGGATCTTCCGACTCAGTGTGGCGGGAGAGGTGAGGAAAAGCCCAGCTAGGTCCAGGATAGTGAGAGGGTTGTAGGGCCTCACATCCCATCTACAGGAGGGAGTGAGACGGGGAGGTGTCCCCAGGTGCCCCAACCGCAGTCACAGGGCCTGGAGAGTTCTTTAAGGGAACCCGAGGTTGGGAGCCTAGGCTGTCCTGATGTGTCTTCTCGTGAAGGGGATCCCCTAGTGTCAGGAGAACCCGGAGCATCAGTAATCAGAGCTCCAGTGGTTCGGGGGTCTGACCAGTCACAGGGTTTAGATCCTGGACTGGGGTTCCAGGTTCAGGGGTTGCCTGACCTGGAGGGTGGGGTACCTGTAATTAAGGTCCCTACCAGTTTGACTCCCAGTGGTACTTCTCCCGGTGGGAGGGTGCAGAACTCGGGGATGGGGTGCAGAGGGAGGAAGGTCTCTCCTCTGTCACGGGCTCAGCCACAGGGCGCAGATCCCGGGTTGGGTGGCCAGGTTGAGCGTTTGCCGGACCTGGCGGGTGGGACATTTGTGATCAGAGTCCCCCCAAATTTGACTCTCAGGGGTACTACTCCAGTTAGGAGGGTGCGGGGTGCGGAACTCTGGGAGGGGGTGTAGGGGGAGGGAGGACTCGCCCCTGCCACCGGTTCAGCCTGAGGGTTTTGACTCCAGGTTGGGGAGAGAGTGGTTGTGTGAGGGTGTCCCCGGGAGAAGGAGATGGCGGAACCCTAGGAGGAGAGGTAAGGGGAGGAGGGCCTCGCCCCTGAGTACTGGTCAGCCTGAGGGTGTAGACCCCAGGTGGGTGGACCAGTGGCAATTTGGAAAGAGGAGAGTGGTCCAAGAGTATTACAAGCCTGAGGCTAGAGCCTCCCACTCTAGGAAGCAACAAGGGCCAGAGACTTCTGGGTGGCCTAGAGGCCAGTCCTGGCCACATCCCACTAGGGAACACCAGTGGGGTGGTTTTGTTGGTGAAGGGAGGGTTGCGAGAGGGAACCATCGGGTTCCGGAGTGGAGAAGAAACTGCAGGTGCTCCTGTAGTTGCAGGCCTGCGTCCAGCTTTTTCCGCCCCAAGCAGGGAAGCCCATCAAGGCTTTGATTGGTCTACCCTGGCTTTTGGCTGGGGGGGAGTTGTGTTGGACTTGGCCCTTTTCCTCCAAAACTTTTTCGCTTTTTGCCCCCCCTAATTTGAAATGTCTCCCCCATGGTAATAAACCTGTATAGGCCATGTGTGGTGTGAGACACCTTGTTAATATGTAATGTCATGCAATGGTGTGAGCACTTGTCAATTTCCCCCATTCTAAAATGTACCCTCGTGAAATGTTGTGTTTTTAAAATGGCTGTCATGGTTGTGCGTTGTGCCACCTGACTGCAGGAGGTTAGCAGTCTAGTTGTCAGGTACCCAGCCACCCCTGCATTTGGAGGGGTGCTCTACTCCTCCCCCTGAGCCAGTTAGTACTAGTTCGCCTGTCTGAGGTGGGTTAGCGGTCTAGTTGTCTGGTACCCAGCAATCCCAGCATTTGGAGGGACCTTCTAGAAGCTTCCAGCCTTTCTGGTATATGGAGAGCAGTAGAGATGTGATGTGCAGAGACAGAGCTGGGACAGGAATGTGAGGGGACCTGCTGCCAGGGGATACCGCCACTTGGGCCTGTGTGCTGGACCCTGCACCCATCTAGGACCCCCTCTACTGTCCCCAGGGCTAGTGAAGCCTCACTTCAGGAGTTCAGGCTGCTGTGTAGGAGGAGGGCCACGCTGCAGTGGGGATGGTGCAAGCCTACCACCCTGCTTTGATGATGCCCCCACTACCTGCTGACCTGGCCCAGTAGTGCCTGCTGCTCTGTCCTCAGGGCCCCTGAAGAAGGAGGACCCCCCTAGGTCCCTGGAGCTGCCGGGACCCTGCGCTACGCAAGCGCTGCGCAAAGAAGCGCTCAGAAGGGAAGGAGCATCTTAGACCCTACCACCCAGGAGGTGAGGAGTGTTACCCTGGGGCTCGCTGCTGGGACTTTCCGCCCCCCTTGCGCTGGGTGCCCCTGGAAACTACTGTGCCTCGTGAGTGCTGCCTGCTAAGCGCTAAAGCTAAAGGATTGTGTCCCCCAGGAGCTATAATCTGGGAGCGCTGCACTGCAGAATCCTACAGCGCTGTATTTCCCTGGGAACTGCTATTGGGGAGCGCTGTGCTGAGAAGAAGCGCTGTGTGCCTGGAAGCGCTGTGCCTAGAAGAAGCGCTGTGTGCCTGGAAGCGCTATCCAGCCTAGAACTGTACCTGCACTGGCCTGCAGAAGACTGCTTGTGTCCCCAGAGTGCTGTGACCAAGACTGCCCTGCTGATTTTCTGCCCAGCGCTATAATCTGGAAGCGCTGTATCTGCTAAGCGCTGTATGGGAAGGATTGTACCCCCAAGGAGCTGTGCTGTGAGGAGCTGCCTGTTAAGCGCTATAGCTTCGAAGCACTAGAGAAGAGAAGCGCTGCTGGCCTTTCAATCGCGATGTGACCTGCCTCCCAAGCGCTGTCCTGAGCGCTGTGCTGCGTGGGACTTGCCTGCTCCACCCCAGCGCTGTGATCCCTTGAAGCGCTGTATGCCCCGTGGAATGCTGTAGCGCCCAAGACTGCTGGAGTGGGGGCACAGGGTCAGTGCTCGCCCCCCCCTTCTTTTGGGAGACTGTTGGTGGGCCCTGTTGGCCCCCACAAGGCATCAGAACTGGGCGAGAGCCCCATTAGACCCGTGGTATATCTTTTTAGGAGGATTATGCACGCCACATGTTAAATGTGATGATGCCCCCAGGGGCCCTATGAAAGTTGCTGGTAGGTACCCTGTGTTATTGATGCCACTGAGGTTCCAGGTTGCTAGTGAGGCCTGTGTAATGAAAAGTTGCCTAAGTTCTTCTACCCAAATGGTTTTATTCCTGCCTCAGGATTTAGGCTCCTGCATGTCGAGGCTGGTTGTTAATATGGTATGCTTAATGGTTCTTTTTGCAGGAGGTGCTAATGCCGGGCCGGCTGTGTTTATGCCTAATGTTTCCTTGTAAGCTTACAGCTTACTTCTAGGTGATGCCAAGGATTAATGCCTGAGTTTGCCCTGCACTATTGACCCTGAGATTTCATGCCATTTGTAATGCTTTGTTTTTATTTCAGCCATGGACTCACGGACTTAATCTTTTATTCTTGTCCCATTTCCCATGTAAATAATCCCCCTTGCATTCATTGCCCTGGCGCCAGTTAGCGCCCGCTTGTGATTACTGCTATTATTGTGTTTTTACCTTTTGCAGGTTGGAGATAATACAAAACGTATTCTTTTTCCAACCAGAAGCAGTGTTGTGTCTCTTTTGTAGTGTGCCTGGTGTGTCGTCTGTGAGTACTGCGTGGACGCTTTACACATGTCCTCTGAAGTTTGGCCTGCCGCTCTGCCCCATGCTACCCCCTGTAGAATTGGTAACCCCATTTCTGACACATTTCTACAGTACACCTATGATCTTTATTACATGTATTGCTACAAAGTCCTATGCAGCATGTGTGTCAGGTCTCTTAATTCTCAAATAGTTTCCATGCTGTGTAATAAAGATCCTGGATGTGCTGTAGAAATGCCATTGCAACTCTCTCTGTAGCATGCAGTAATCATTTCAGTGAAATGCAAGGGATATTTTGATTTGTCTAGAATCAGAATGTGAGTCAGTGTGTTTTTGGGAATATTGTGACAGAATTACTTGCTCGATGCATGTGTTTGCAGATATGAGAATACATGTATTCATGGAGTGAGTCAGGCTTTAGGACATACAGTGCTTTATACTCCTAGCCCTGCATTGTTCTAAACTCAGAATTATCAGTCCCACCTTGGACCTCTACAGTGCCTGAACACCACTTCACTGTCCTAAACCCTGAAATACCATCCCTAGCAAAACCTGCTAAACTCTTCCAACTCTACTGCACTGCTGTAAACCCTAAAACATAATTTTCAGCAAATGTCCCTATAATGTTCAAACACCACTGCACTGTCCTAAACCCTGAAACAGCACTCCCTGCATGATCTCCTACACTGCCCGAACACTGCTGCTGTGCCTTAAAATTACTTATGGAGTGAACCAGACTTAACAACATATAGTGCTTCTAATTGCTATGTAGTATGCTAGTAGCGGTCTACATTAAAAAAGAAAAAAATGTAACAAGTTTTTTTTCTTCACAACAGATTTTAATTATCTACAGAAAGAAAAAACAAGATACCGTCAAAGAGTGAGAAAAGAAAAAGATATAAACAGGCTTACTTTTCCAAGAAAAAAGAAGTACAAGATTTAGCTAAACAGCAATGTGTGGAAAAAACAACGAAAGCTCCTGGTAAGTCAACAAAGGATTTTATAAGGAAAATAACACAAAGTAAAAAAAGAGTGGAGAATCAGGAAAAAAAAAATATCTGTAACTACAAAGAAAAACCAGACTGGAGAACCGGGCCTTATGGGCCGAGCGGCGCAGGGCACGCCTAATATCTTCGGGTTCATCTGCCTTGTCAGACAGAGACACAGGACACTCTGTTAGGCGTAGGAAATCAGGTTTATTAGCTGCAGCTAAGCAGAGTTATCCAAGAAAAACGTTCTTACCCCTTTGCTTCGACTAATGCAAAAGTCGAATAACAAAAACAAGACAAAACAGTGGGCGCTACCCACGAATACTTAACTAAGTGTTTTCTCACGCCAACAGATGTCTGTCTAACGTCTCGCGATACCAATCATCACCAGAGGGCCAAGGCAGGGCGGCAGTCAGGGCAGCAGTCGTCAGCAGCCGTCGGAAAGGAGTAGCCGTGCTGCAAAAGACCTTCGGTCCACTTCGACATACAGGGGTTGCTTGACGTGGTTCGCGAATCCTCCAGAATTTTCTTGCGAGGCTCCTCACGACCCTTGGGCTGAACCGCTACCACTGAAGCCGCCCGAACGTTGGGCGCCAGTTGGAGAACCGGGCCTTATGGGCCGAGCGGCGCAGGGCACGTCTAATATCTCCGGGTTCACCTGCCTTGTCAGACAGAGACACAGGACACTCTGTTAGGCGTAGGAAATCGGGTTTATTAGCTGCAGCTAAGCACAGTTATCCAAGAAGTACCAAAAAAAGTATATTCTTAGGAGACTGCCACTTAATTCCGTGGCACACAATCTTTTATACCACACATATTTACAATGTCTTCTCCCAAAACATACAAAGCTGACAAATAGGAAAAGTTTGAAAACAAGCTATCCAGTATCTCGAATACGCCCTCCTTTCAGACCCCGTGTTCTCCCCTCCCCTCAAGTTAATCAATGCTAGTGCATGTAATCCAATTTGCAGGTGGCAGGACGTATTTGCGTGCTTCAAAGGATAGTTGTGTAATAGGAGAATACAAGGAGAGAATAACGACGGCCAGTTGAATAAGATAAAGTAAGAAAGAATGGTGGGACCCAAACAGTTAACTAAGACAAGGATCAATCGGTCTAGACATGGATTAACAAACTCGGCCGGACCCTGACATCGGTTTCGTAAACAAGGACAAAGGGTTACTTTTTAACAGAAGAGACGCATAACAGCTGAAAAAGCAAAAACACTACGTCTGCCGTGCTGCCTGAGTAAAGGCAACACAAAATGGCGAGGGTCACAAGATGGCGGATAAATACGAAGCGAAGTCGAAACCCACAGAACCGCAGTCCCTCCTTTTGCCATTACTCGGGCAAAACACAAAAGACTCAAGTTAGACTGAGTCAATGTCAATGGTCATGAGGTCATTGAGCTGTTGCTGCAACATCAATTTAATGTTCTCTGTTTTCTGTGACACAGGCTTTGGGACACACAAGGTGGCACAAAGACCACAGATGGCGGGGCCACACTGCAAACAAAGACAGCAAGAAAAAATGATGGCCAAAATCATTCCGAGGAAAGTTAACACTTTCCATCCCCATTTGGACAGTGGTCCCCAAAACCATCCCATCACAGACCAATCTCCTGTGTCCTTGTGAATAAACTCGGAAATCACGTGTAACTTAGAAATGGCTTGGTATACTGTAGGGGCATTATCAGGAATGTAAATACAGCAACTAGACCCAATCATTTTACAGACTCCTCCTCTATCTGCAAGGACAATGTCTAAAACCATTCGGTTTTGCAAAGACATAAGACGGTCCGCCTGAAGTTCGGCTGTCAAATTAGTCAAGGCTCCGGAAGTCACATTTATCATAGCCTCAACAACACGAACTAGATGTCTAATGTTTCTGCTATTGGCGATTGGGCCCCAAAAGGGAAGAAACCCTTTGAGAAAGTCTCCCCCCTCTTGTCCAGCTGTGTCTTTAGAATCAATAACCCCTCTGCCATATCTTTTTTTGTGATGACCTGAAGGAGCAGTGTATGTCGGGGGAAGAAGGAAAGCTACATAACATGTTCCTGAAAAGATGGTGGGAAGCCATGTATAGGCTCTATCATGACAAACAAAATATGTACCTTGAGATGGTACCAACGGTGAAGAAATCAGGGGTGAATAGATGTATGTATGGGAAGAAACACTCTTTTCCTGTTTATTTTTATTATTCTGACCATTTATCTACAGACATAAATTGCCTTTATGAGGTATGGTCCAAATTGGCAAAGATCTTTTTTGTCTGGCCTTATCAGTGAGACTAGTAACGTAACGAGTCACGTTCCAACCATTATATGCTCGTTTCTCATCAATGGGAATCTTACCAATTTTGGCAATTTTAGCCATAGTCACTATTCCCTTTATCAAAGAACTATGACTAAAATCTGCTCCACCAGCATATGAACCACCAGGAGGATATCGAAGTTGATTCTGGTATGCATTAGAAAACATAGCCAAATAAGCCCAAGCGCAACCTTCATAAGAAACGGGAGGACTAAATATGGCATCGCTTTCTCAGCGTTATGGGGCATAAGGACACAAACCCAACAGTCAGTAGTGTTGACTACCAGTTGATGCTGATGTGGCAACTGGATGAATGAATTGTTGAAGTATTCTGTTCTCCTAATTTGCTCATGATCTGGGAGTGTATAGAACTTATGCGGGTAGGTAGTAGTGGAAAAAGGCAAAGAAACAGAAGTTGGAGCAGGTGCTTGCTGCATAGCGTGGATAACCCAACCCACACACGCTAATAAAATACATAAACATACTGAAATACACAATGCTACGCCACATCGACTAAACAATAACTTCTTATACTTAATGTTCATTGCAACTCTCTTATCATTCCCTTCCACTTTATTATCCATTCTCTAAAGCGTTGCTCACAGTAATCTTCCTGGATCACTTAGTTGTGGTTATTAGCCGTCCTATGACACTGCAAGTCCTGCTGGCATAGGTCACTACTCAGGTCACAGCCTAAGACTCATACCGTGACCCTGCAACTTGATGGAGAGTAAAAAGGAAATGTCTTTCAATAAAAAAAGGTATAACCAGAAAAGAAGAAAAATAGGAAAAAGTTCAATTGTCTTTTGTCAACCTAGGCCTTAGGTTGTACCGTGTCTTGCCAGGTATCGTCTGGTCTCGAAACAAAGTCTCTGGATTTGTTGTGTTCAATCGCAAATGTGATGGTACAGCTTCTTGCAACACGTCGTCATCTTCTTTCTCAGAACTTGTCCAGTCCAGGCGTGCACTACTGAAAGGTACAAATCTGGGTACTTTTTCACTTTCACTGTCACCTACGCCTTCTCGGACCCAGTGGTCATAAGGTAAAGGCAAGGGTACCCTCTTACAGTGCACGCCGTGGACCCAATTTTTCTTCCCAACGACCTTAACTGCTGTACGGGTGACAAGAAGCACCTGTCGCGGCGGCCCCCAACGAGGTTCCAGGTTCTTTTTCCTCTGGAAATTCTTCAAGCAAACAAAGTCCCCAGGTTGGAAGGAATGACCTGGATCTGAGGAAGCCTCCGGCAAAGCGTTTTGGACATGTTGATGGATAACACGTAATTTAGTGGTGAGGTCATGCAAGTAACCAACCAACAATGGGTAGGGGATATCGGAATACTTTTTAGGTCGAGGGACTCCCCAGACATTGGCCGGGCGCCCAAAAACGACCTCATAAGGACTAAGTACTAAACGAGAATGTACAGTTGTTCTCGTAGAGAGAAGTGCCAAAGGCAAAGCATCGGGCCATGCGAGGCCCGTGCTGGCCTGAATCTTGGCTAATTTGAGCTTGAAGGTGCCATTATAGCACTCTACCAAACGCGCTGACTGAGGGTGGTTTGCTGCATGGAATTTCTGCCTAATACCAAGACCGCACACACCTTCTGCATAATTTGACCTACAAATTCACTTCCATTGTCACTCCAGACAATGCGCGTCAAACCAAACCGCGGGAAAAATTCCTTCAAGAGGACTTTGGCAGTGGACAAAGCAGTATTATCCTTTAGGGGGTAGGCCTCTATCCATCTGGAAAAGGCACACACCAAAACCAGGACATACTTGAGATTATTGGAACGTTCCATGTGAATGTAATCAATTTGTAATACATCAAAAGGATACATACGGGGAGCAAAATGACCTGCCGGAGTTGGTGTTCCCTTTCCTGGATTATGCATCAAACAAACAATACAATGCTTTACCACATTTTCCGCACATTTAGGGATACCTTCATTCTGCCATACTGGAGCCAGAAGCTTACATATTCCTTTCGCACTGATATGAGCTGGACCATGTGCCATAGTAACTACAGGCAGCACATAGGCATCTGGTAACAACCAACGTTGATGTTCTGACAACTCCGTCCAACACCCTGTCGCGTCCAACATTCCCGTACTCTCTCTCAACCTACTCAATTCCTTCTCTGTTGCTTCTTCTTGGATCATTTTCACACTTTCTACTGTGTCCTCACACATACCTACTTCTCTGACCCATCTTGCAGGACCTGCAACATACATACGACTCTTAACATCTTTCGCTGTTTCTTTCGCTACCTCATCTGCAAAAGCATTCCCGCGACCTACATCATCAGTGATCTTTTTATGTGCACTGCACTTCACAATCGCTATCTGAATAGGCAAGGCAAGTGATTCGAGAAGATCAGTTACCAACTGACCATGCTGTGTTTTAGTCCACAAACGACCGAAGCTATGAGCCACGCCAAAGGCGTATTGGCTATCAGTGTAAACAGTCACTCTCTTTCCCTTTGCCAACACACACGCTCTCGTCAGTGCAATCAACTCAGCTACTTGTGCTGAATTCTGTGTAATGCGTGCAGTCTCTACTACTGTGTACAAAGTAGTAACAGCATAAACTGCAGTCGTCTCACCATTAGGAAGCTTACAAGACCCATCTACCCATAGGATCCCATCCGGGTCCACGAGTGGTGTATCTTTTAAATTTATCCTGCTTTTAGTTTCCTCCTCTGTACGAAGAAAACAATCATGCTGTTCTTGTATATCTTTCTCTTCTGGAATAGGTAACAATGTTGCTGGATTTAAAACATTACATCGCTTGATATGTATGTGACTAGCCAAAAGCGTCAACTCATACCCAGACAAGCGAGCCCTCGTGAGATGTTGTGTTTTCGTTCTGTTCAAGAGAGTATCCACTGTATGTGGTACCATAACAACAAGAGTGTGATCCAATACCAATCCAGCAGATTGACGAATGGAGATCGCTGCTGCTGGTGTTGCTCTGAGACAACTAGGCAATGCCTTGGCTACAGGATCCAATGTAGCTGAAAAATAGGCACATGGCCTTCGTTTGTCTCCAAATTGTTGTATGAAGACTGACAATGCACAGCCTTCTCTTTCATGCACATAGAGTGTGAAAGGCTTATTATAATCTGGAGTACCCAACACAGGAGCAGAACACAAAGCAGTACGTAAATCAGAAAAACTCTTCTGACATTCAGCAGTCCAAGGAAGAGGTTGGGGTGTATCTTTCAGAGTAAGTGCCAACAAAGGTTTAGCCAACAAAGAAAAATTGGGAATCCACTGTCTACAATAAGAGGTAATGCCCAGAAAGGCACGCACCTCCCTTTGTTTGGATGGTACAGACATTCGTGCAATTGCATGGATACGTTCTGGGGTCAATTGCCTTCCCTCCTTCGAAAAGAGATGACCTAAGTAGGTAACTTCTTGGCGGCAATATTGTAACTTAGAAGGAGACACCTTATGATGTAAATCAGACAAATGACGCAAAAGTGAAAAAGTCGCATTTTTACAAACATCCTCTGAATCGGCAGCAACTAACAGATCATCCACATACTGAATAAGAGTAGCACCTGAAGGCAAAGAAAAAGCGTCAAGCTGAGATTTCAAAGCCTGACTATAAATAGTGGGACTCTCACAATAACCTTGAGGTGCACGTTTAAATCGAAAACTTCGGCCTCCAAGAGAGAAACCAAAGAGATCTCTACTCTCCTCAGCAATAGGAATGCTAAAGAAACCATTTTTGAGATCAATGACTGAGAACCAAACAGCCGAAGCAGGTATCATTGTAAGCAAAGCAGTAATATCCGGAACAACAGGAAACTGAGGGACAACAATTTTGTTGACCTCTCGAAGATCAATCACATAACGGTATACAGGAGGCTTAGAAGGATCAGTACGTTTAAGAACCGGCAGAACAGGACTATTGCAAACATTTCATCTCGTTTCTTCAACCACACCCTTCTGAACTAAATCATAAACGATAGCCAACAAAGCTCTTTCGCCATCGTTAGAAATCTTATACTGAGGAATGCGTGGCAATTTAACATCAGGTTTGACAGTAATCACGTAAGGTCGAATTTTGAGCAAACCAACATCATTCGGACCCGTGGCCCAAAGCGTAGCAGGAAGTGAACGCAATTCAAGTGGCAGTTGATCCTTAGACAAATACATAGGAGAAACCAATGTATCACCCAAAGTAAGATGTACACCAGAGGGGGAACAATACAATGTTGCATGTAGACGTTTCAATAAATCCAAACTCAACAAATTCTCACCGCAACCAGTCATTAAAATGAGCGGGGCCTCCAAATCATAAGGACCAATGGAGATAGGCAAAGGACAAGAAACCGGGTTGCAAACTGGGGCGCCAGAGAATCCTGAAGAAACATTCGTTAAGCCAGACAAAGGTGCCCCAGGGAGATTGGAGTGAATGATAGAACTTCTCATTGCACCAGTATCCAAAATACATGGCTCTGAAACACCCAATGCAACGTCAACATAAGGCCCATTCTGATCCACTGGAACTGATACCACTCCCTTACTTTGTCCGTGTCTGTCCTAACTAGTATGGAAATCCTGATTTTCGCTTTCAGTACAATAATCGTCATTGTAATATTGGGCAGACTGAGTATTCTGTTGATCAAAATAATTCATAGAATTCTGAGGGGGAAAAGAACGTTGTCCCTGAGACAACATACCTCGCCCTCTACCCCTAGGTGCTGACTTAAACCCACCACTGCCACGTGGCCCTGGCAGTCCACCATTACGCTGTAATAAAACCGGACAACTATTCTAAAATGACCTTCCTCTTTACAATAGGCACATGGATTAGGACCCAGCAAAGGTCGGGGAACAAAAGTTGTAGGTTTCTGTAACAATCTTTGAAACTGTGAAGGCTGTTGCAATTGACGCTGAGCAGAACGAGGGGGATAAGCTTGTTGCAAAAGAACCATCGTTTTTAACTCCTTAGTCTTCTTCTCCACTTTATCCTTTTCTTCCTTATCCCTATTCTCGTAGTACTGAGCAGTAGCTAATATCTGGGCAGACGAAGAAACGGCCCACGAACTCTCAGAATCTTTCAATTTATGCGATAATTCTGGAAGTAAATTAAACACAAATGTATCCACAAATAATCGCTGTCCACCCTCAGTACTCATGTCTTGACCACTATGGTCGATAAATGTCTCCTCAAAACGGGTAAAGAAATCGGAGACACTCATCTTTCTTCTGTTTACACGCAGCTAACTTATCCCAATTAACACGTAGGGCAGGCATCATTGTTTTCATTAAAGCTATTATTCTACCAGGCAATTCTGTGATCAAATCATCGGGTTTAGCACCATCTACTTGTGCTGTATCTGCAGCAGTTATAGCAGCCCAATTACCACCTAAAGCTTGGTTGTGGTCTTCCCTACGAATCCGAGCCCACAATGCTTGAGGGACTACATTTCCCATCAGTAAATCAATATCTGCAAAATTCATAATACGCGCATCAACAGTCTGGGACAGCTCTTTATAATACCCAGCAGGATTCTTACGAGGGTCCGGTAAAGACTGTTTATGCGCCAAAACTTCCGATCTTTTCCAAGGGACATGTACCCATATACGCTGTAAATGAGCTGGGATAGGCGGAACAGCACCTACTTGTGGAACCGCATCTCTCCATACTGGAGGAACTACTCACATAGGATAGTGTTTTATTTTACGCCGGACCGCAGGATCAGGTTCGAGAGAAGCTTGATTGAAAAAGGAAGACCTATAAGTGACAAGACAACTTCCATCTGGAGAACAACAACGACCGCAACACCAGCACCCTGCTCGACAACCTCGCCAACCTGGGACTCAAGCAACTGGTGTCCACCCCCACCCACCTCGCCGGACACACACTCGACGCAGTCTTCTCTTCCAGCACAGACATCGACTTCAGCCACGCCACAGAGCTTCAATGGACGGACCACAGCTGCGTCCACTTCACCTTCAAGAGAACAACGACCCACCAACACCAGCAACAGGCCGCCCGCAGAAGCTGGAACAAGATCACAGCAGACCAGCTCGCCACCTCCCTGAGCCAGCACCCTCCTGCTAGCTCAGCGAACCCCAGCCAGGCCGCCGACAACTTCACGAAGTGGATCAGCAACTGCGCGGACGAACTCGCCCCACTGAGGACCCCGCCTAGCAGACCCGGCAGCAAGAAGGCCCCATGGTTCACCGACGAACTCAAGAGCTCCAAGAAGAACTGCCGAGCCCTCGAGAAAGTCTGGAGAAGGGAACCGACACCAGACAACAGGACCTCCTTCAAACTTGCCACCCGGAAACACCACCAGCTGATCCGGGCCGCCAAGAAAACAGCATTCAAGGACCGGTTGGACAACAACGCACACAACTGCAAGGAACTCTTCAACATCGTGAAAGAGCTTTCCAACCCCAGCGCAGGAAACAACAACATCACCCCATCGCAAGACCTCTGCAACTCCCTCGCTTCATACTTCCACAACAAGATCGCGGACATACACAACCGCTTCATCAACCAACCAACGCACACCATGACCGAACAACCACCCCCCACCACCACTCTCCACGCCTGGACCCCGATCAGCACCGAAGACACCATCCGCACGATGAACTCCATCCACTCCGGATCACCGACCGACCCCTGCCCTCACCACGTCTTCAACAAGGCCGACGCTGTCATCGCACCCCACCTGCGAGACATCATCAACACATCCTTCGACACCACCATCTTCCCCGAGAGCTGGAAACACGCCGAACTCAGCGCTCTACTCAAGAAACCAACAGCGGACCCCACCGACCTCAAGAATTACCGCCCCATCTCGCTCCTCCCGTTTCCAGCCAAAGTCATCGAGAAGACCGTCAACAAGCAGATGGCCGCCTTCCTCGAGACGAACGGATCCCTCGACCCCTCACAGTCCGGCTTCCGAGCCAACCACAGCACCGAGACCGCCCTCATCGCCGCCACCGATGACATCCGAGCCCTGATGGACAATGGAGAAACAGCGGCCCTCATCCTCCTAGACCTCTCCGCGGCATTCGACACGGTCTGCCACCGCACCCTAGTACGGCGCCTCAGCAACATCGGAATCCAGGACAAGGCGCTGGAATGGATCATCTCCTTCCTCGACGGAAGAACACAGAGAGTCCGTCTACCACCGTACAAGTCAGAGGCCTCCGAAATCATCTGCGGCGTCCCCCAAGGATCATCTCTGAGCCCCACCCTCTTCAACGTCTACATGAGCCCCCTCGCGGCCATCGTACGCAAACACAACCTCAGCATAATCTCCTACGCCGACGATACCCAGCTGATCCTCTCCCTGACGAACGACCCCGCCGCCGCCAGAGCCAACCTGCACGAAGGGATGAAAGAGGTAGCCGAGTGGATGACGACCAGCCGCCTGAAACTGAACTCGGACAAGACGGAGGTC
The DNA here is from genome assembly GCF_964261635.1 of Lissotriton helveticus. Lineage (NCBI taxonomy): Eukaryota > Metazoa > Chordata > Amphibia > Caudata > Salamandridae > Lissotriton > Lissotriton helveticus. The sequence continues at coordinate 1,693,438,459 of NC_136068.1, read as the reverse complement.
CTCATCCTGGGCTCCTCACCCTCCGCCTGGGACGACTCCTGGTGGCCCCCCGCCCTGGGCACCGCACCCAAACCGACAGACCATGCACGCAACCTGGGCTTCATCCTGGACTCCTCCCTCTCCATGACCAGGCAAGTCAACAACGTCTCCTCGGCGTGCTTCAACATCCTACGCATGCTACGGAAAATCTTCTGGTGGATCCCCACCGAGACCAGGAAGACCGTCACCCAGGCCCTCGTCACCAGCCGACTGGACTACGGCAACGCCCTCTACGCCGGGACCACCGCCAAGCTCCAGAAGAGACTCCAGCGGATCCAGAACGCCTCAGCCAGACTCATCCTCGACATCCCACGAACCAGCCACATCTCCGGACATCTGAGAGACCTTCACTGGCTCCCCGTCAACAAAAGAATCACCTTCCGCCTCCTCACCCACGCACACAAAGCCCTACACGACCAAGGCCCGAGCTACCTCAACAGCCGAGTCAACTTCTACGCTCCCAAACGCCACCTCCGATCAGCCAACCACGCCCTTGCCGCCGTCCCCCGCATCCGAAGAGCGACTACAGGAGGAAGGTCCTTCTCCTACCTGGCCGCCAAGACCTGGAACTCCCTCCCGACCGACCTGCGCCTGACCCAAGACCACCTCTCCTTCAGGAAGAAGCTGAAGACCTGGCTGTTCGAGCAGTAGCGGCACCCCCCCCCCCCCTCCCAGCGCCTTGAGACCCTACGGGTATGTAGCGCGCTCTATAAGTGTCAATGATTGATTGATTGATTGACAAGTGTCTGGACGGCATCCTCAGCGTCGGGACCCACAATAAGTCCTTTATCAAATTTATCCTGTATATCAAACAAACCCTGAGAAGGTAGATCCAGATCCATATCTCCCCATCCTTTAACAAGAATATTACACATAACATTAAAAACATATCTCTGCACAGGCGTATTCCACTGAAGAAAAGTACCCAGAATATCGCGCACGCTATACTGTGGACCACTCATGATCCAATTGTGAGCGAGAGAGTCCAACCTAACTTGTTCGTCAGAATCTGGTATTTGACTACGGGATTGCTTTCGGGACGAAACAGGAGTCAAGTTAAGAGACCCAAAGAAAGGTGAGAGAAGACCAGAAACAGTATTGACTAATCGTTGACGGCCCGTAGGAGAATCTGACAGTAAAACAGGAGACAATGTATTATGCACAGCAGGAGAAGAGCTAGTAGTTAGAAGAGGAACTGATGGTAAAGGAGACTGGGGTACAGAAGTTGGTGGCATAGGAGGTGGAGGTGGAAATACTGGAAGAGGCAAATGTGGAAGAACCGGAACAACTGGCAAACCTGTGGTTTGTGATGTCATGAGTGATGACACTGACCATGTCATGAGTGATGTAATATGTGACGTCATCAGCAGTGCATTGCACGCGCAAGTTATAGTGAGTCCAACTAACTATAACGTGGGAATTTCATTGGTTTTATGCCAGTAAAATTTCCAGCTAACTATAACTGGTGTGAAACCTATAGTTTTTTCAGTGAATTTAATAGGTTTTTTAAATGCTACTTCCCAACTATAACTGGTGTGAAACCTATGTTTTTTTCAGTGAATTTCAATGGTTATTTAATAGCAAATCTTTATAGGTATAGAAAGTGAAAAATTTTAAAACGAATTTTATATTGTATAAATATGCTATTTTTTGATTTTGTAAAAATTTTTTTTTTTAACCCCGGGGCGCTCCCGGGGCGCGTACCGGTGAACGCACGGTTAAGCGCAATATTACGGCGCGCCCCGGGGCGCGTACCGGGGAGCGTCCCGGGAGCGCTATTCCCGCGAACGAAAACAACATCGTGACGTATCGCGTAGACGCGTGATGCGTCATATGACGCACAGCGTAATCGCAACCGAAAGCACGCGATCGCATACGATCCCGGAACGTCCTGACGCGCTTACGCTACGCACCCGCGGGCGCGCCCCGGAGCGCGACTACGGGCGCGCCCCGGGGCGCGTAGCGTAAGCGCGTCGGGTCATGTGACCAGAAAATAACACTTTCTATTGGTGCAGAACAGTTTTGGTTTCCAAATGAGTAAAGCCTGGGTCTTGTGACCTGAAAATAACACTTTCTATTGGTGCAGAACAGTTTTGGTTTCCAAATGAGTAAAGCCTGGGTCTTGTGACCTGAAAATAACACTTCTGATTGGTTCAGGACAGTTTTTTTCCCAAATGATGAAAAACCCCACCTTTCTTCCTTATTCTGACTTTGTCCTATGACTGAGGAAGACCTGTTTCACCTATAGAGACAATTCTTTTGTACTTTGAAATGGCTACTGTAGCAGCAATAGCTGGAGCATCTGCACCACCACCACCACCACCACCACTACCACCAAGAGGACCACCACAACAATACATTGGTGGTAAAGAAGAGGAGGAGGAGAAAGAGGAGGAGGAGGAGGGGAGAAGATGGCTGCCTGAACAAAATACCCCATACAAGCCAAAAGAACACATTGTATGGGAGTTTTTTTTCACTTTTTCACTAGGGTGTGTGAAGTATGTGTGAGAAGTGTATGGGTGTGGGGTGTATATGTGTGTGATGTATGTGTGTATATGGAATGTGTGTGTATGTGAAGAGTGTGTGTGGGGGGATTTTTTGTGTGTATGAGGTGTGTGTGTGGTGTGTGCGTGGGGTGTATGTTAGAGGTGTGTGTATGTATTGAGAGGGGGATGAGGTGTGTGTATAGGAGTAAGGTAAAAAAATTAAGAAAAACAGAATGAGTGAAGAAGCAAAGGAAGGGAACAGAGGGTAAGTGAAATAAAGAACAGGGACTGAAAGAAGTTGAATATGAGAGGGGAAATAGGGAAATTGGAGTAAACATGGAGAATAAGAATAAGTGAGGGAAGCAGATTAAAGACACAGGAGTGAGGTTGGTTGAGAAAATATTAGTAAGCTTTAAGCAAAGGGTGATGACAAACTACATTTTTTTACCATATAATAAATGTAACTTTAATTAATTTTTTTTACTACACTTTATATCTGTGAAAGAGAGAAGAAAAAATAAGTTATAATTAGTAAAATGTGTATTTAAAATTAAAATATACAAATGAAGAGGTTAAAAATCATAACATTGTATTTAGAAATAAAGTAAGAGTGAAGGACACAGAAAGGGAAATAAAGTAAGGTAGAAGGATATAAAGAGAAAAATGAAATAGAAGGAGAGCAAATTACTAAGAGTAAGGCATATAGATTCACTGACAGAGACAAAGAGAAGAACAGAGAAATGAACTGAAGGTAAGAAAGATACTAAAACAATGTGAGTTAGCAAAACTAAATCAGGAAACAGTAGTAAGTAAAATGATAATGACTGAGACGGAAAAGAGTCTAATTAAGGATGCATTCAGAAATATGAAGATTAGAGATAACTGAGAGTAAGGGAAGAACAGTCATAGAATGAAGGGATGAAGGGAGAGAGGATAATATACAACGATTGAGGGAAATGGAGTGAGGAAGTTAGTAGACAGACACACTAAGAGAAATACTGAGTGAGGTGGAGTACAATGAGTGAGCAAAGGAAATGAGTAAGGGAGCAAAAAAAGAAAACAAAGGAGAAAACGACTAAAACAGTGGTAATGAGAGAAACTAATTTGATGATGAAAGTAAAGAGAAGGACATTGAAAGAAAGGAAATGAGGGATACTAATGGAACCAGAGTAAAAGAAATAGGATGAAGAACGATGACAGAGGAGCAGTGAAGTTGTTGTAAAAGAAATGATGGAAGGTAGATAAACACAATTGAACATAACACAAGGAGAGTGAGGCACTGATGACATAGAGGTAGTGAACGAAAAATAGGGAGAAGAGCTCAAAAGAAAAGAGCAAACAAAGATAAGCGAGGTAAAGTGGGTGATTTATAGTGATAAAGTGCGACAATACTGCTGAGTGAGTAAAGAGGAATTAGTAAAAGAGAAAACTAAGAAAATACGGAAAAGGGAAGTAAAGTAGAGAGACTGAAAGCTGAAAAGTTATGCAAGGGAGAGAAGGGATGCAGACAGTTGAAATGAGAATGAGGGATTGTGAAAGAAGAGGAGAAAAAGAACGGGGTTCAAAGGGAGTGAAAAAAAGACATTATAAGTGAGTAAAAAGAGCTTAAAGAGGGTAGAAAAAGAAAAGTGAGTGTGAGACAATGAGAATATAATTTAAATTACAGAATAAAAACTATAGATTAACTTGTACAACATGCTACATTGTTTATTTTTGCTGTTCTCAGAATATATTGAATTTCACTTAAAAAAGTGAGTTCAAACTACTCATCATATTACAGCGGGGGGGAAAAACACAATCACAAAGATTGTGTTTTGAAAAAACCCATCCAAGGTTACAAATAACAAATATACACTAATCTTTGATTTACTTACTTTTCCTTTAGGCCAAATAGTATATCATGAAGGTCCGCTTCTCGTTGGAAAGTACTCTGCTGTTTGCAAAAAATTCCATTTCATCGACTTTCTAGAAGAAAAGCTCCAAGAACATCTGAAATATTTTCATTATTTTCATATACACTTTTTTTTCACTCATGACTCTTTGCTCATTCCTTAACATTTCCTTAAGGCCAAATAATGTTAGATGTATGAGCATATTTTCAAATTAATTTAAAGAAACTCTGAAATTACCGTTTTTAAATAGCAAACTAACCTTTATTAACTGCTCCCGTCTTCATACGCCAATTACCTTTACTTAAATTTTGGTTCTAAAAACACTAGATATTAATTTTTTAAGTCAAAAGGCAAATGTTGTTTAAAAGTCAAATGAGTATCGTTACAAAGGGTCCAACCTTTGCAACTTTTTAAATAGCGTGTGTAATGCCCTGATGTTGTTGAAGGACCGTCATGATAAATAATAGCTACAGTTCCAAATGTTCTTCCTGAAATGGATAACTGAGAAGCCACAACATTTTTAATAGAAGTTGTCAATTTCGTTCCATCAGGTCTACATCGTTGGAACATTAAAATGACATAGTGACCATAACTTTGTAGAAATAATGTGGACAGCATTGCAGACTTACGTTGGGTACACACCATATTGTGATCAGCTGCTTTAACTAGATTATTGAAAGACACTGATTTGCAGTCTGGTAAAGTCAAATATATAAATCTTTCAGTGTCTATTCTAGTAGTACTTGATGAAGTACAGTTATCACTGTCATGTTGCCATTGATAAGAAAGGTTGAAAAGATTTTTTATATCTACTCCTTCATCTTGCAATACATCAAACATATACATTAAAAATTCCTGACAATCCTGCTGAATTATCTGTGAAAATTGATTTTGACCAGAGCATATGTCTAGAAGATTTCTAATTTCTGAAACACTTTCTATTTTTGCTCTATCACTGCTACATTTCTCTAACACAGAATTCAATAAACAGCACAATGTTTGATCCCGATTTTCAACAATCTGTTTTTGTTAATTTTGAAGAAAAAAAACAACATTAACTACTACATTAGCATAGCAGTTGACACCAGAACTGTTTTCAAACTGAAATCCAACAACATCTTCAACAGAATCCTTTTTCTTTCTCTTTACAATTACACTTTTATCTACTTTTTGCTTTTTTGCTAGTACCTCACTGCTATTAATCTCATTTCTTCTTTTTCGGCCTACCACACGTTTTTCAAACAGAGGATATTGAGGCAAATGTGGAGCATACTCTCTTCTTAACCTATTGTATTCTTTAACACAATCTAGATCAGCAGAAATCTTTGTTTCATCACACTCAATCAAGTACAATCCTGATAAAGTTCTGACTCGTGATAATGCCACATATGCCATACCCTCTTTAAACACAGAACTTCCAAAGTTCACCAAAGCACTATCTACACTTAAATCTTGAGATTTATGAATTGTCACTGCACATGCCAAAGAAACAGGAAACTGTTTTCGGCGCACATATGTCTTTCACAAGCAAAAATCTAGCTGAACAACGACAAATTTGTTCTGTTTCGTCAATGCCATCAAATTTAATTTTTAAAATTTCAATTACATCTCTATTTTTGTAATTCACAAAACCAACAACATGACCCATTGCTCTGTGGTAAATAAATAATTAATTACCGGTACTATTTTTCTATGCATTAACTGAAACATATAGCTCAATAAATAAGAGGCAGGATCCGTGGTATCTGAGTCGAACAGGCTTTAATCAGATGGCTCGAGCCAATGGACCATCGGGTTCCATCACCTGCAAAGGTTCAGGAAGGGACAGACACAAGGGAAGGGAAATGGAAAAGGGCAGCTGCACCATCTCATTAACATTATACAGTATATATAGTAAAACAGTACAATTGCATTGAATACAGTAGGCGTAACAAGTGACAAACGAAAGATAAGAACACATGGGCGTGAAAAGAAGGCGTGCATAGGGCGTGCACGAAGACATGTGATATAAACGTCACAGAAGTGTCATAAATGGGTGGATACATGGAGGGGGCTACCTGGGCAGCTGGAACCTTTAACCTACTGGTGCGCGCAAACGGGCCATGACGTGTAACTGGGGAGAGCTGGGGGCTCTGACTTCTGGTACTAGAAGAGGAGACTAAAGTCTGGGATGTCAGGACGACATGTACCTATAGTATATCTGATATCTCGTGTTTGGAGAACATGTTGATAGAATCTAAAAGTCATCAGGGTAAAGGCTTCTTGACACTAAGGCTGGTGCATGCATATATTCTACATATATTGCGTGTGCTATGAATCTTCTATGGATACTAATTCAGTAATTCTCTTGCATGGAGACAGAAAGACTAGACTATAGATGAAGATGTTTATGCGGTTCGTTAGCTTAGGAATGTGAAGCCGGGAAGCTGAACTGATAACTAGAGGCATAACATATTCTTGGCAGACAGGCAGGCAGGCCAGGCCGGGCACCGCGCTGCTTGGCAGAAAGTAAGTGAAGGGTCAGGAATGCGGGAGGGGCTGCATCGCTCCTCGGAGTGGTTTCAGGAGACTTGAGACTCGGATCTGGTGTCCGGGCCCTGTGAGGCCTAGAAAACGGGGACAACTCGATGATTTAACGTGCACAATGTAAAGACGTTGGCAACATAGGCCTAATACTCGTTGCTTTCACGAGGGGCTGGATAACTGGCATACTAACGTTGGACACAACTATAATTGCGTCTTTATTCGGGCAAGGGATAAATATGCATATCGATCATGCATATATAACATATAATGGGGAACACGTAGGGACACATGACAGGGCAAAAATTCAATTTTCCTCATTCCCTCCTTGTTCCCTACGTTTCCTTCAGGAAACATCAATTTTCATGATACCATCTATCTGTTCATAGAGCATCATTTGCTCGTCTCTTATCTTCTTGGAACGGGACTTTGGACTTGGAATACAAGAGGTAGCGCATAAGCCGCAAATCGCAGGGCCACATTGTAAACAGAGACAACAACTGAATATGATCATTACTACTATTCCTAGGAATGACAGTACTTTCCATCCCCAAGCAGATATTATACTCCAGAGCCAACCGGACCATGTCCAGGTGCCTGGATTCTGGTGTAACTGATGAGCTATTTTATGAAGTCTTGTTATAGCTGAATATACAGACGGTGCGTTATTAGGAATGAAAATGCAGCAACTAGATCCGATGACTCTACAAGCTCCGCCCCTATCGGCCAGTATGACGTCAAGAACAAGGCGGTTCTGAAGAACGACAAATCTCATAGCAGATTGCTCTTCGGTTAAGTTACCTAGAGCGGAAGTAGTCTCATTCACTACTGCTTCAAGGGTTCTGGTTAACCTACGTATTAGCTTACTATTCTGGATAGGTCCTATGAAGAAAAAGAAACCTTTATTGAAGTCTGTATACTGTTCTAATGCAGTTTCAGTCTGATCGACAATTGGGGACTCGATCTCCCTTCTATGTCTGATGTGTACTAGATGTGTATTTCTGTGATAATCAGATGGGGCTAGGAAAACTGGTGGCAGTAGGAAGGCAATGTAACATGTTCCATCCCAATCTAGGGGCAGACGTACATATGCGGTCTGACCACATACAAAATATGAATGACGTGAGGCTTTGAAAGAAGATTTCCCACTGTCACTATACTCGACCACAGTATTACAATCACTGTGTCCTAGATGTACTGAACCATTCCTCCTAACACATAATTCGCCTTTCACTGGTAGAACTGTTATAGCAGGCAAGTCTGGAGTAGTCTCGGACTGAACATTCAAAACCATGAAATTGGAGGAAAAATTACCTAGATCATATACTTCATTTTCTAGATCTAACCCTGTCCTATGGGAAAGACCTTCCTTGTCTGGGAAACATGTTCTATTCAGAAGGGACTCATCGTCTAAGGAAGATGTTATCGTAAACCATGCTCCACACGAACCATTGTGTGAAAACGGATAGGGAAAGAGTGGCAGAACTCCCTTCGGTGTCTGGAAGGGGGGAGTCGACCACACACCCAACAATTAGTGGCATTGCTGGTCTGGTGTGAATAGTGTAACATTCGTATGAAAGTATTGTTGCGCATTGCAAGTCGATAGGATAACTCGTGAGGAGGTAGTTCACTAAAAGTGTGCTCTACTGTATCATTAGAGGAAAGATGTACATGTGAATCAAGAGGAGGAAAAAATACATGTAAAACGTAACTTATACATGTGATCGTAAGACTCAGAAATAACATAAACAATAAAGTAACGATACATCTGCTGCGCAGATTTTTACAATAACCTATTTTCTTGGAGTTTCGTCTAACTCTCTCACTATGGGGGTCTATCTTATACATGTCAGGAACCTGTCTAACCGCTTCACCCGAGAGGGACTTAAACAATTAAACTGTCTGACTTGCTAGACCGTAACTTTATTTTATACTCCTGCTGCGGAGTTTTCTCTAACAGGGGAAGTTTAGAGTCAGTATCGGGGCAGTCCTTGAAAAAAGTCTTTGGAAAGAGTCCATGAAAACGCTTGATGTGGCTGGAGTGCAGCCACCCTTTTCTTCCTTCTAGCTTGACGGCGGTCCTTGTGGTCATCAGAACAAGCTTCGGCTCCTTCCAGCGGGGCTCCAGCGGACTTGAACGATCAAAGTTCCTAACGAGAACGAGGTCGCCTGGAATGACCTCGTGCGGTTTCACTTGAGTGTTGTCTGGAAAGGCAGCCGCGACCTGTGAACGACAAGAGAGTAGTGCAGACATCAAGGAAGCTAGGTAATCTGTCATCATAGTACTGTCAACATCGGTAATTTTACGTGGCATAGGTGTACCCCACATGTTCGGGGGACGGCCGAATACTACTTCATACGGTGACAGACCTGAACGGGAGTGAGCGACCATTCTCATGTAGAAAAGGGCGACTGGCAGGGCTACCATCCAATCTACGCCTTTCTCGGCACATACTTTTGCAATGCGGATTTTCAGAGTCTGATTATGTCTCTCGACGAGGCCAGCTGCCTCGGGGTGTCGTACACAGTGGAACTTCCACTGGTACCCTAACAGAAGTGATACTTGTTTCATGAGTTCGGATGAGAATGGCTGGCCGTTGTCTGAATACACGACCCTGGGCAAACCATAGCGGGGGAAAAACTCACAGACCAACTGCCTGGCAGTGGTCGCGGCAGTGTAATCTGGAACTGGATAAGCTTCTGTCCATCTGGACAAAGCGCATACAACTACGAGGACATACTTGAAACCTCGACATCGATCCATCTGAATATAATCCATCTGGAGGACTTCAAAAGGATGGTCAGGAAGATGGAATCCACCTTGTTCCACCGGTACACCTTTACCTGGATTGAACTGACAACAGATCATGCAGGTACGTACTTTCTGCTTCGCTGCTGCTCGTAAATGCTTGTTAAACCAAAGGTTCTGGATACTGTCTAACATGGCTTTTTCTCCTAAATGTGCTGGACTATGTGCAGTGTTAATAATGACTTGAACCATAGAGTCGGGGAGAAACCATGTGGCTTTTCCCTTCGTCAACCATCCCTGATCTGTCTGGACCCCTCCTTGTTCAGACCATTTCTTGATTTCGTCTGGGGTAGCATGTGTCTGGATATCTAGTACGTCTTGTGTAGGGTCCTTAACTGTCATACAAGTCGTCTGGACTAGAACGTCTGTCTTTGTCGTGTCAACTGGAATGTCTGGAGTCTGAGCTGTAAGCTTGGCTGTTCGATCTGCTAGATCGTTACCTTGGGAAATGGTGTCAGTGGCTTTCGTATGTGCTTTGCACTTCATAACGGCAATAGCTGTCGGTAAATGTATTGCTTCTAACAGAGCTTGAATGAGGGGACCATGCTGAATCTTGGCTCCATGAGAGGTCATGAAACCTCTTTCTTGCCATAGTACTCCAAAGTCGTGAACGACTCCGAATGCATAACGTGAATCTGTATATATGTTTACTTTCAGGTTCTTGGCTTGTATGCAGGCTTGGGTCAGAGCGATGAGCTCTGCTGCTTGAGCAGACAAGGTGTCAATACGATGTGTTTCTATAACTTCAGTTTCGGTAGTCACTGCATACGCGGCTACTAACTCTCCTGTACTTGTTCTCATACATGAACCATCCACGTAAAGTGTCAGGTCTGGATCAGGTAATGCAATGTCCGTCAAGTCTTGTCTTGGCTTTGTCATGGTGTTAATAACTTCCACACAGTCATGTGTGGCAGGATTTGGAACAGTCGAGGGTAACAGTGTAGCAGGATTTAATACGTTGCAGCGTCTGATTTCTATGTGTGGCTGAAACAGAGTCAGTTCATATCCTGTTAAACGTGCAATTGTCAAGTGCTGAGTCTGTGTTCGGTTTAAAAGAACTTCCACGGAGTGTGGAACTTGTACTGTCAGGGAGTGTCCTAACACTATGGAATCACTTTGTCTGATAGCTAGAGCTGTGGCGGCAACTGACTTGAGGCACGCAGGCAGAGCCTGGGCTACTGGATCTAATGTGCTAGAAAAATAAGCACAAGGCTTGTGTTGTCCTGCTTGATCTTGTGTGAGAACAGATAATGCTGTACCATCACGTTCAGTAACGAAAAGTGTAAAAGGCTTACTGTAGTTCGGTGTCGCTAAAACAGGTGCATTACATAAAGCTTTCTTTAACTCATTGAAAACAAGTGTATGTTCCTGGGTCCAAGGGAGGACAGTCGATGTGGCTGCCTCCTGTGTTGTTAACTGTATCAGTGGTTTGGCTAGATATGCATACTGAGGAATCCATTGTCTGCAGTAAGAAGTGAGGCCGATGAAAGCTCGTACCTCCTTCTGTGTCTTGGGCTGTGGAAGATGTGCTATTAACTGGATACGGTCTGGTGTCAACTGTCTACCCCACTTGGACAGCAAGTGTCCAAGGTAGACCACTTGCTGGACACAGAATTGCAGTTTGGAAAGGGACACTTTGTGCCCCATGTCTGCCAGAAAATACAAGACTGTCAGTGACGCACGTTCGCAGTCACGTTCTGTTCGGGCTGTGATCAATAAATCATCGACATACTGGAGCAGGGCAGTGTCAGTTGGCATGTGAATACTGTCTAGTTGTTTTTTAAGTGCTTGACTGTAAATACTAGGACTTTCTGTAAAACCTTGAGGTGCTCGTGTGAATTTATAGCTTCTTCCATTTAAACAGAATCCGAAAAGAAACTGGCTGTCTGGATGAATGGGGACACTAAAGAATGCGTTCTTGAGATCAATAACAGTAAAGAACGTAGCTTCAGAATCAATGGCAGTCAATAGGGATGAGATATCTGGAACCACTGGGTACTGGGGTATGATACATTTATTAAGTTCTCGAAGGTCAATCACTAATCGATAAACTGGAGGTGCATTTGGATCAGTACGTTTAAGAATCGGAATGATAGGAGAATTACATACATTGGAGTCAGTTTCTACAACTACTCCTTGAGCAATGAGCTCGTCAATGATTTTCGATAAGGCTGCTACAGCCTCAGGGGGTAACTTGTACTGTCGGATTCGTGGTAATACAACACCTTGTTTCAGAGTGACACGATATGGTGTAATGTGCATACAACCTACATCAGTTGGACCTTGCGCCCATAAATGCTGCGGTACATTCAGTAATCTTGGATCAAAATCACGTAATACATAATGACCTTTAAAATCACGTAAAAACAATCTCACTCCTTCCGGAGAACAGCATATAACGGCAACTAACTCTTTCAATGTTTTAATACCAAGTACATTTTCAGGACATGATTTCGTAAGTAACAAGTCTGTAGTTCGGGACAATGGACCTACTTCTAGGGAAACTGGTTTCGATATTTCATTAACAATAGGCTTTCCTGAAAATCCCAGGATGACTAGTTTGATTCGTACCCTTCTTCTGACTGTCTGACGGAACAGACTGTGCAACTAGAACTTTCATTTTCGTGTCTTTCATACGTCTTCTTTCGTGTTCTTGCTCTTCCCTGATTCTGTTCTGGTGATACTGTAACATCTGTAGCATTTGGGACGGGGTATTAGCTTGCCAGGTACTTTCGACTTTCAATACTCGATTTTTAACTTGTGGTAAAGAATTCTCAACTAGTTTAGTAACAAAAAGATGTGGATACGACTCACTACTTGTTTTCAGACCGCTATTAATAATGAATCATTTCTCAAATCTGGAATAAAAGTCACTAGTGTCTTCGTCTTGTTTCTGTTTGCAGGCTGAGATGGCATCCCAGTCTTCCTTTTTCGTGGCTAGTAATCTTGGCAAGACTTGTATTAATAATTCGGGCAATTCTTTAGCTTTATCCCCAAGACCAGTACCGGGGATTATCTTCGTTCTCTAACGCGGTCCAATCAATCTTTTTCTCTCCCACCTCCCATTCTTTTTCTTTAAGTTTTTCATATATGCCCGCAGGCAACAGGACCTTTAACATTTTGATGATATCGGGATACGTGTATTCTCCCATACGGAGCATGTCTTTTAACTCTCGGTGGAACCCTGCTGGATCTTTATCGTGACAGGGCACTAACTTTTTCATTTCTAGTAGTTCTATTTTTGTTATAGGGGTGTAAACAAATACTCGTTCAAGCTCACCCCCCGTTCCCTTAACAGGATGCACTTCTCGCAACGGATTCTGTCTATCTATGTAGAATGGGGGTGAAATAGGAACAAAATGCGGAGTCAGGAACGTTCTGTATTTGTGGCGTTGTTCTAAAATGACACTAATTAAATCGGTACCTAGACCTTTCCATCGGTTTAGTAGTAACTCGTTCAGTACATTATATAAGGGACCTGGATCAGAATGCTGATCCTCATACAGTGTAATGAGGTGCTGGATCATGTACATACCCACCAGTCGCTGCTCGGCTGGGGGCAGTTTCAGAAACATTTGAGCCACTACTTCGTCTGAATACGTGGTAGAATCACTAGTCCATCGGACTGCTGATCGGGCTAGTTCTTGTTCATGCATGGTACTAAGCTCACTGTAACCTATTCGTAGTTTCAGAACTTTATCGGTAGCCTGGAATAATTGTTCAAGAGAACACTGTTCTGGCACGGGAGGAGGAAAAGCTTTCTTGTAGTCTAGGCATGTGTGTCTATCAGAAGGTCTCGTCCTACCTACATACGCTATTCTGGTGGGATTCTCGTTGTCTGTCTCTTCGTCTGAAGAGTCATTCTCTTTCTCTGCTATTATTCTTGCTTTCTCCCTCTCGTGTATGCCTATAATTTCTTTACGAATCTTTCTGTACATGGTTTCTATACTATTCTGCGTCTTGTGTTTTCCGTCTGCCATATTGTCACTCCATCTTATCAGGACTTTCATCTCTTCTGGATTTTTATCAGGACGATCCTGTTCTCTTATTAAACAATTTATTAGAAATTGCAAAATCATGCCTTGAGTCTCGACTTTCCTGTGTGTCATAGCCTCATGAATACTTTCTGGTTTCTCCCCTGTTCGTATGAAATGATATATTCTGTCTAAATGTTCTTTCATATCTGATATGGTAATCAAGAAGTTTGCAACTCGTCGTAAACGTACGGAATATAATATCATGTGATCTTCGCCTGGCACTGGATCATATCTACAATCAGTAAGGTACTTTTGAGTGCTTCGTACGTGGCCACTTTTGGCGTATGCTGTAACGCTGCATCTCTCAGCGTCAGGCGTTTTGTTTGAGGCGGGGTGATAGGAATACCTCCCCCTGCTCCTCCTGAACTAGAATCGTCAATTAATACTGAGTGTGCGGCTGCTGGTAACGTGACTGGTAAAGTAGGAGTACGTAATGTGGGTTGGTCCTGAGATACTGGCACATTAACAGGACCAACGACTGGAGGCACAGTAATTACATTATTAACAGGGTGCTGGACTTGAACTGGCGGAGTAGGATTCATATTAGCATATTCTGGGACAGTGTCGTCTAAATAGGAAGAAAGAAAAATTTCAGCTGCAGTCGGTTTATGACGTAGCTTAGTCGGGACCAAGGGTGGCGGTAAATTACAGAGTGTTTCCGGGGTCGCTTTAGGCAAACCCTCAGCGAGAAGAGGATACATACCTTTAATAAGGGCATTTCTCTGTCTGTCTGATTGTTCTGCTCTAACTCGTTCACCTTCTTCTAGTAATTCCCTTTCTTGGGCTTTTCCGGCGGATTCCCTACTTAATTCTGCTTTTCTGAATTCTTTCTCTGTTCTTTTATGCGATTCTTTACGCCATAATTCTATGGCATCTTTCTGGGATTGTCTGGCTTTCTTTTTCCATAATGCTTCTTCTACTCTCATGATGCACTCGGCATCCCATGTTCCTGAAACAGGCCATCTATATTTCTCTTCAAGATTCTTGGTGTAGTCCACCCATAAATCTAGATACAGTATGGCATCTAGGCCATGCTTATGATACATGAAATGTCCAGGACTGTCCCTGGGAGGGACAGGAACTGATTCTTCGAGTACTTGAACTTGAACACAATACACAATGAACACAGTAATGAATAGCAAAACAATCACTCATACCACGACATCAAAAACATATTAGTAACAGTTCTAACAGAATACTACCTGATACATTGAAAACATAATACTTGAATTTCTCGAGATCAGACTTACTAGAATTACTGGATGTACTGCTAAAACAGTACAGAACATACCGGTCTCCTAAAGAGACACCTAGGTGAACACGTCGGACCGGATCTGTGTACCCAAACCCGTCGGACCGGGCACAAATTAATGAACCCGTCTAGATACTTTCCCAGCAACGGTACTCACCGGGAAGCAAACTGAAGGCCTCGGACTGGACTGGACTGCTACGACGTCTGGTTACTGCTACGCACTACGCATGCGCCTCGGGCTTCGGAAACAGGTGGGCCTCCGGATACCTCGGACCTTGCTCTCTCGGCTTGGGCTCTGGTCGGGACGATCCGCCTTCCTCACCGCCTCGTCTGGATGCCGGACCGCAGTCTCCGTCTCCTCCGTGGGCCTGAGGGAGACTTGAAGCAGAAATATCTGCAGGTGCACAGTAGGGTTCCGTCACGGCTGTAGAAGGGTCAGGGGGCCTGTGTTACATCGCCGGCGCGTGGGGAAGGGGCTGGTTCCTATTCGGGCGCCATTATGTGGTAAATAAATAATTAATTACCGGTACTAATTTTTCTATGCATTAACTGAAACAGATAGCTCAATAAATAAGAGGCAGGATCCGTGGTATCTGAGTCGAACAGGCTTTAATCAGATGGCTCGAGCCAATGGACCATCGGGTTCCATCACCTGCAAAGGTTCAGGAAGGGACAGACACAAGGGAAGGGAAATGGAAAATGGCAGCTGCACCATCTCATTAACATTATACAGTATATATAGTAAAACAGTACAATTGCATTGAGTACAGTAGGCGTAACAAGTGACAAACGAAAGATAAGAACACATGGGCGTGAAAAGAAGGCGTGCATAGGGCGTGCACGAAGACATGTGATATAAACGTCACAGAAGTGTCATAAATGGGTGGATACATGGAGGGGGCTACCTGGGCAGCTGGAACCTTTAACCTACTGGTGCGCGCAAACGGGCCATGACGTGTAACTGGGGAGAGCTGGGGGCTCCGACTTCTGGTACTAGAAGAGGAGACTAAAGTCTGGGATGTCAGGACGACATGTACCTATAGTATATCTGATATCTAGTGTTTGGAGAACATGTTGATAGAATCTAAAAGTCATCAGGGTAAAGGCTTCTTGACACTAAGGCTGGTGCATGCATATATTCTACATATATTGCGTGTGCTATGAATCTTCTATGGATACTAATTCAGTAATTCTCTTGCATGGAGACAGAAAGACTAGACTATAGATGAAGATGTTTATGCGGTTCGTTAGCTTAGGAATGTGAAGCCGGGAAGCTGAACTGATAACTAGAGGCATAACATATTCTTGGCAGACAGGCAGGCAGGCCAGGCCGGGCACCGCGCTGCTTGGCAGAAAGTAAGTGAAGGGTCAGGGATGCGGGAGGGGCTGCATCACTCCTCGGAATGGTTTCAGGAGACTTGAGACTCGGATCTGGTGTCCGGGCCCTGTGAGGCCTAGAAACGGGGACAACTCGATGATTTAACGTGCACAATGTAAAGACGTTGGCAACATAGGCCTAATACTCGTTGCTTTCACGAGGGGCTGGATAACTGGCATACTAACGTTGGACACAACTATAATTGCGTCTTTATTCGGGCAAGGGATAAATATGCATATCGATCATGCACATATAACATATAATGGGGAACACGTAGGGACACATGACAGGGCAAAAATTCAATTTTCCTCAGCTCCATTTACCAGACCTCTTTCAACATTTAAATTCCTTCTCAAAATGATACGACAATTTAAACACACATTCAGAGTCTTTTCAAAACCAGCAGTTTTAGATATAGTCTTCTCTAATGAATCCAATTTGGAATTCAAATTTTCTGACAAAATAATTGTTGCTCCCGTATGCTCTATTTTATCTATAGCTTCCAGTTTCACTATCTCTTCATTTTCTAACTTCAACATTTTGTTGTTGAACATGGAACATTCTTTCAGAGTAGGCATCAAACACATTGTATGGGAGTTTTTTTCACTTCCAGAGGGCAAGAAAAAAGTTAATGCAGCCAAGGTAACTTGTCGAATCTGTGGCGCAGAACTCTCAAGGGGCAATCCAGACAAAAAATATTCATTTGGTAATAATACCATGATTCGACATATGACCCGGAAGCATCCTAACAACTATTCTCGTGCAGAGATCAGGGAACTGGCCAGTCACCTCCCCCAGTGTTCAAGGACCAGCTCCAAAAGAAAGCAACCCACTCAATCGGGACCAGGAACAACGGAGACGATGCCTTGTATTCAGCCACGATTTGCTGATTTTAGAATCACATGCATTGAATGTGGCAAGCTCATCGCCTATGGTGAAAAGAGCGTAAAGCTCGTCGTCCTTGCTGGTGACAATCACAATTGCCCCCAAAAAAGTAATTTTTTCCGTTTTTTGTTTTTTGCTCCAGTTGAGCCATTTTCAATTCCCTTTTTCTTTGTTTCTCCCCATAAAAAATACAAAAAAAATATAAAACTGTTTTGAAAAGCCAAAAAAAGTACAAAATGTTCAAAAAAACATTAAAAAAAATATAAAACAACAAAAAGAAGAAAAAAACAGTTCTTTTTAGAACTACCTTTCATTCATAAAAATAAACCTATATTTGTAATGAATCTCTGTCAATTTTTTTTTCAGGGTACGCGTACCGGGGCGCGCCCCCCAAAAAATAGAAAAAAAAATGTAATGAAGGAGTTAGCATGAGGGAAGAACACAAAGAGAGTAATGCTAAGAGAAAGAGAGCTACAGGATAAACACAGAGGGATTGCTTATTACATAGTAAAAAACAGAGAAGGTGTAATAGGGTGAAAGTGAGAAAAGTAAAATGACTAAAGGAGCAAAAGAAGGGAAGAGAGAGGAAGAAGACTAAAGTAGCGATAGTGCGAGAATGTGAGTGGGTGTTGAAAGAAAAAGAAAGGACAGTAAAAAATTGAGAATGAAGGGTAGTGGCGTAACCGGGATAAATGAAGAACGGTGAGTGAGGGTAAGAAAAGACCAGTTAGTGTAAGTAAAGAGGGATGAAAGAGGGTAAAAAAATTGAATTAGGATAAGACATGGGGAGTGACAAAGAGAAAGGACAAAGAGAGTAAAGAAAACAGTACCTGAATGGGTTTGAGTGAAGCAGCAAAGAAAGATAAGTAATGCAGTGTGTGTGACTTATAGGTAGTCAGTGGGTGTAGGTCGGGGTGTGGGTGTGTAAGGTGTGTCTGTGGGTGTGGCTGTGTGGGCTGTTTGGGTGTGGGTGGAGGTGAGGGTGTGTGAAGTATGTGTGAGAAGTGTATGGGTGTGGGGTGTATATGTGTGTGATGTATGTGTGTATATGGAATGTGTTTGTATGTGAAGAGTGTGTGTGGGGGGATTTTTTGTGTGAATGAGGTGTGTGTGTGGTGTGTGCGTGGGGTGTATGTGAGAGGTGTGTGTATGTATTGAGAGGGGGATGAGGTGTGTGTATAGGAGTAAGGTAAAAAAATTAAGAAAAACAGAATGAGTGAAGAAGCAAAGGAAGGGAACAGAGGGTAAGTGAAATAAAGAACAGGGACTTAAAGAAGTTGAATATGAGAGGGGAAATAGGGAAATTGGAGTAAACATGGAGAATAAGAATAAGTGAGGGAAGCAGATTAAAGACACAGGAGTGAGGTTGGTTGAGAAAATATTAGTACGCTTTAAGCAAAGGGTGATGACAAACTACATTTTTTTAGTCATACTTACCATATAATAAATGTAACGTTAATTAATTTTTTACTACACTTTATATCTGTGAAAGAGAGAAGAAAAAATAAGTTATAATTAGTAAAATGTGTATTTACAATCAAAATATACAAATGAAGAGGTTAAAAATCATAACATTGTATTTAGAAATAAAGTAAGAGTGAAGGACACAGAAAGGGAAATAAAGTAAGGTAGAAGGATAAAAAGAGAAAAAAAGAAATAGAAGGAGAGCAAATTACTAAGAGTAAGGCATATAGATTCACTGACAGAGAGAAAGAGAAGAACAGAGAAATGAACTGAAGGTAAGAAAGATACCAAAACAATGTGAGTTAGCAAAACTAAATCAGGAAACAGTAGTAAGTAAAAAGATAATGACTGAGACGGAAAAGAGTCTAATTAAGGATGCATTCAGAAATATGAAGAATAGAGATAACTGAGAGTAAGGGAAGAACAGTCATAGAATGAAGGGATGAAGGGAGAGAGGATAATATACAACAATTGAGGGAAATGGAGTGAGGAAGTTAGTAGACAGACACACTAAGAGACATACTGAGTGAGGTGGAGTACAATGAGTGAGCAAATGGAAAGGGGCGACCACTCGGTCCCCCCGAACGTATGGATGGGGGCCCGAACCTCCCGGGAAACCAATTTGGGCGGGGTGGGCGTGGCCCGGCTGGTATGCCCAAAGCGGCGTAGCCGGAGCGCGCCTTCCCCCGCCCGAGAGGGGTTGTCCTAGACACCTCGAAGGAAGACCACGCCCAGTAGGCGTATCAGGGACGGGTACACGCCCTCCCGCAGAAGGATAAAGGAGCGGGAACCCAGAAGATCGTCCTCTTGTTCCTCGGATCGGAAGGCTGCACCCACTCGTTGCTCGTGAGCCCTCGACGGAACAAGCAGCAATTTTGAACGTGGTAATCCTGTTTTTATCTTTCAGTTTCGACACGGATTTCAGGACCTCGTGGATCGACCGAAGGCAGAGGACTCGCAACCATGCCTAGCAAGCAAGCAGGAAAGGGTTCCGAGATGGAGAAGATGTTACGCCTGTTGTCGAACCGGATGGCGTGTATGGACCGAAAGCTCGGTCAAGTCCAATCGCTCGGTAGAGGTTTGGCGGAGGTAAAGAAGCAATTGGCTACAATGAACGACCCAGGTCAGCCGAAAAAGGTAATAGGCCCGGCCTTGCCGGGAGTGGTTCCTGGGTTAAGAGGGAAGCGGGTCAAAGAAAGGGCAGTCTCGGGGGGGTCCCGGCACCAGTGGTGCCGCCCATCGCTCCCCTAGTACCGGCTGGTAACCCGGTTCCGGCACCAGTTTTAGGCCAGCCTATCCCAGTGGTGATCACCTCGACCGAGGATGATGAAATGCCCCCAGAATTGGCCGCTCAGTTGACCGCATGGCTTAAAACAAAGGTGGGGGGCACAGCGACCCCGGGAGATCCGGCCGAGGAGGCCAGAGTGTTAATGAAGCAGTTGCGGCAATCGAGAGATGTCACGAAAGTGAGTGTTCCTCTTGTTCCCCCACAGGTGGCGCCAGGAGTACCAGCAGCTGGTCAAGAGAAGGTGGCGGCAACAATAGCTGATCCGGGTAAGCTCGCATTGCCAATGGCGGGGGAGGGCTCGATACCCTCAAGGCGGGAAAAAGTTGCACAGCACGTTCCCTTGGCCACGAAAGAGTTAATATGGGGAGACAAGTATGTTAACATGTTTTCATTATTAACGGACCATCGTGAGATGGAGTATGCTAAAACGCAGAAAGATTTGTGGCACCCTAGTGTATGGCGCGCCAAGATGGCCGAATTCAGGGTGGAAGAGACAGTGACGAACTGGGTTAAGGCCTTCTCTATATTTACCGCAGTTATGGGGGAACGTAAACCTGATGTTATGACTGAGTTGGTTTGCTACCAGAATCGCATTATGGATTTTTATTCAATGTATGAGGGGGAAGAATGGAAAGGTTATGACATGAAGTTCCGTAAAGCAAAGGAATATGATGCTTCTCTGTCTTGGGATTGTTTGGACTCGGTGTCATGGCACAAGCAACTCCTGCCAGGGGCGACAGGTACGTCCTCGCCAGGCGGGAGCGGGTCCGGAGCTGTCCGCCAAAAGCCCGGGGTGCCCTTTCGAGCAGGCACAGGTGGGGGCTATCAGCCTAGAGTTGGCGGGAAGGGCAGACAAGGGGGGGTCTGTTGGGGCTTCAATCGAGGCAATTGTAACAGACCGCAGGGGACATGCAAGTTTAAGCATGTGTGTGCCGGCTGTGGGAATTCCTCACACCCGGAAAGTGCGTGTAGATCAAAGAATGGTGGGACGGGTGGTAAAGGAGGACCTAAACAGGAGTAAGGTGGACCTTTGTAACCGTTTGCCCACACCCGTTGATCTCATGGTTATGATTCCGTGGTTGAACAAATACCCTGATCATGTGTCCGCTGGGATGTTGAGGAAGGGATTCCTACATGGCTTCCACATCCCGGTGGGGGAAGTTCGGGGAAATTCTTTTTGTAGAAACCAGTTATCGGTACAGCACAACCCAAGCGTGGCAGAAAAGAAAATAGCAAAGGAAGTCACTCTAGGACGAGTGGCTGGCCCCTTTTCCTGCCCACCGGTTGCCGATTTCATATGTTCCCCGTTAGGGGTTGTCCCGTAGAAAGATCCGGGGGAGTTTAGACTCATACATAACCTTTCTGCTCCTAGGGGTTCCTCGGTGAATGAGGCCATAGACCCAGAAGTTTGTTCGGTACGATATGCATCGTTCGACGATGCCGTGGCCATATTGAACCACCTAGGCCCTGGGGCGCTGATGGCGAAATGTGATATCGAATCAGCATTCCGGTTGCTTCCGGTGCACCCGCAGGATCAGCGCCTGCTAGGTTTTGCATTTCAGGGAAATTATTACATGGATAAATGCATGCCCATGGGTTGTTCCATTTCATGTGCATATTTTGAGATGTTTAGCTGTTGGAATGGGCATTTACAGAGGCCACAGGGCATAGACATGTTATGCATTATCTGGATGATTTTCTGTTTTTGGGGGCAGCCGGGGATATGAATTGCGCACAGGCGCTGTATGATTTCTGCATCCTCATGAATGAATTCGGTGTCCCATTGGCACCAGGTAAGACGGTCGGACCATCTACTTCACTGGAGTTTCTGGGTATTGAGCTCGATTCTGTGGAGGGGTGTTTCCGACTACCAGTAGACAAAGTGACCAAGTTCCGGGCTTCCTTGATGCAATGCCTGGGTGGGGAGAAGGTGACCCTGCACCAGTTACAACGAACAGTGGGTCAGCTTAATTTTGCCTTGAGGGTGATTCCTATGGCCCGCCCGTTTTCGCGCTCTATCGCGCAGGCTATGGGTGGTCTCAAAGAGGCTCACCACCGTACGAGACTGTCTGGAGAGGTTCGCCAGGATATGCGTATTTGGTTGGCATTTCTGGCGGACTTCAACGGTCGAGTCGTTTGGAGCTCCCCGCCAGAGTCATCGGAGGAATTAGGTCTATGGACCGACTCGGCAGGGAGCGTGGGTTTTGGCGCCATCTTAGGTGATCGATGGTCGGCACAAACATGGCCAACATGGTGGCACTCCGACGGCCTCACAGGTAACATTGGGTTTCTGGAGTTATTTCCCATCTGGGTTGCTCTGATGACATGGGCTGACGATTTCAGGGGCCGCTCAGTGGTGTTTTGGTCCGACAATATGACTGTCGTAGATTGCATTAACCAACATGCAGCACGCTGCAAAATGATTTTGAGATTGTTGAAAGAGATTGTGCTGCTGTGCATGAGATTGAATGTACTGTTCAGGGCGAAACATGTGCCAGGTGTACTGAATCATGCGGCTGATGCACTCTCTCGTTCACATATGCAGGCATTCAGGGGTTATCTGCCCACAGCAGACCTAGAGGCAGCACCATTCCCAGAAGCAATGTGGCTAATCGGTGCCTCGGATTACAAGACCTCGTGGCAGTGAGTCTAGCCCCCAGGACAAGGAAAGCATACGAAGGAGCGTTTCGTTCCTATTGCACGTATTTGGGTCCTGTAGGGAGTCTGCATTGGGGTCAGGAGGAATCCTTCCTGGGGTACCTGGTTGCACTACACAGGGAGGGCCGATCAGTGGCAACGGCCGGTAGGCATAGGGCGGCCATTTCTTTCATGGCCCAGGTACACGGCATAAAAGACCCTACAGGTTCTTTTTTGGTGAGGAAAGCCCTTCGCGGTTGGCAGCGCCTTGAGGGTTGCAAGAGAGATACGAGGCACCCGATTGGCTTAGACAGACTGTCTCTGCTTTTAGCAAAGCTGGACGAGACGTGTTCCTCCCATTATGAAGCAGTTCTGTTCCGGGCAGCGTTCACATTGGCATTCCATGGGGCAATGAGGGTGAGCGAGCTTGTCGCAAGGAACAAGAGAGAGATGGAGGGAGGTCTGTGCAGGGATCACGTCCAGATAAGGGGTGATTCGATGGTAATTATGATAGCCAGGTCCAAGACCGACCAGGGGGCTATGGGAGATAGTGTGGTCGTGCAGCGCAAGCATGGGTCCCCCGTCTGCCCGTTGAAGTGTGTGGAAGACTATTTGGCGCTAAGAGTGGCCGCCTGGGGGCGGAGCTTGCTCCGACACAAGGATGGCACCCCACTGACGAGATTTCAGTTTCAGAGGGTGCTGGCACTGGCAATCGCTGACGCGGGCATGGACCCGTGCGATTTTGGGACCCACTCCTTTAGGATACGGGCTGCTACTGAGGCTACAGCCAGGGGTCAGAGTGCCGAACAAGTGAAACAATTAGGCCGTTGGTCCTCGAATTGCTTCAAGAGGTATGTGCGATTGCACATGTTGTAAGTGATCAATTGACATACACTCACGTTTTCTGTCTTTTGTTTACTTTGCAGTTTTGCGGGCCTGCCATGCAGGGCGGAATTGGAGGTCGACCCTACATCGAGAGACCAGCGGTCAGAGATCACCGACTGGGGAGAGGATGGTATGGGTCGTGGGCCACTCATACGTGAGGCGCGCCGGTGACGTATTCAAGGAAGGTGACGCGATTCACGCACCTGGGGAATACGGGTTCAGAGTGGCTTTCCATGGGAAAGGTGGGCTCGTTTTTGACCAATTTGAGTCATTTTTCGAGGGACTTTTAGGGCGGCATAGGTCACCGCCATCTGTAGTCATAGTACACCTGGGTGGCAACGATTTGGTGACACTGGGCAGACCAGTGTTACTTGAACGAATCTTGTCGGCTGTTAGCTGGTTGGCTAAAAGAGTCCCGGGGTGCACGATTGCCTGGTCCCACATGATTCCTAGAAGGAGGTGGCAAGGGGGCCTTTCGGTGTCAGCTCTGAACCATTCAGTTAAACGGGTCAATAATAAGATTAATAGACTGTTCCGTTCTGCACAGTTGCATGTCATTCCTAATGGGTGTATCCGGGGTGACCATATGTATCTGTACGATGGGGTTCACCTGTCCAGGGAGGGGAATGATTTACTAATAGGAGATTTGGTTGCATGGCTGAGAGGTTTGAGGAAGTATGAACTATAGGAGGAGTTGGGGGGACCGGATAGTCGGTCAACTATCCGGTCTGTGGCGGTAAGGTCATGATCGGTGAGCAGGAATTTAAAGGTCCCTAGACTGGGGCGCCACCCACAATGGATGGGAGCGCCCGGGGTAAGACGGCCATTGGCCCCTTCCACGGGGAGGCGGCACCCACTAAGGATGGGGCGCCTAGGGGGAGATGGCCATGGGCCCCTCCCAGGGGGGGAGGCGGTTAAATGCCCCTCCTGACTAATTTCCCGGGGGCCGGATATCCGCGACGGCGGATAGAGAGTATGAGGTGGGGGGGAGAGTCCACGCTGTCCTTCCTACAGAGACCTCATACGGGAACTCGGATGACCCTTAAGATGGCGTCGAGTAGAAAGGGGGCCCCCACCACGACAAGGGAAGTTACAGTTGGCAATGAGGGTAGAGCCCTCTGCGCATGCGCCGCTCACACGGTGAGGGCGGGAGTTTGGTAGTAGGGATCTGACACCGGTTAAGACCTTGCCGTTGGCCCTTAATGCTAGGATGTACAATTTGAATTAGAGTGTATGCATTTTCAGGATGTTAGCCAAAAGTACATGACTGCATCGAAATGTAATAAATGTCAAATTGTACATAATGCATAATGATGAAACTTTTAATTTAATGTTTTAAATTTAGTTTCATATTTTAATAAATACGGCCGGGAGGGTGACTCCCTCCCGTCTTCCAAAAGTTCAACGATTGTCCGACTTCCCATCCTTGGGGATGTGTGTTGGGAGGGGGTGGCGGGCATCCCGGCCATATGGAAAGGGGCGACCGCTCGGTCCCCCCGAACGTATGGATGGGGGCCCGAACCTCCCGGGAAACCATTTTGGGCGGGGTGGGTGTGGCCCGGCTGGTATGCCCAAAGCGGCGTAGCCGGAGCGCGCCTTCCCCCGCCCGAGAGGGGTTGTCCTAGACACCTCGAAGGAAGACCACGCCCAGTAGGCGTATCAGGGACGGGTACACGCCCTCCCGCAGAAGGATAAAGGAGCGGGAACCCAGAAGATCGTCCTCTTGTTCCTCGGATTGGAAGGCTGCACCCACTCGTTGCTCGTGAGCCCTCGACGGAACAAGCAGCAATTTTAACCCACCCACCAGCCCCTGATAGCAAATGTTTGGAGAAAATAAAGTTTTCTGAGTGATGAAAGTATAGGCCTTTCCTTTTCCGTGGTAGAGTGAATAAAGGAATGTTGAGAATGTAAATATGGTTTGCATTGGAGAAATTTCTTCTTGCAGGAATGATCAGTAATAGCAGTAAAATGATGTGGAATTTTTTCTTTTTAGTAGGTAAAAAACTGTCGTATTTATTTGTCGGGCGGTAAGGTCATGATCGGTGAGCAGGAATTTAAAGGTCCCTAGAGTGGGGCGCCACCCACAATGGATGGGAGCGCCCGGGGGAAGACGGCCATTGGCCCCTTCCACGGGGAGGCGGCACCCACTAAGGATGGGGTGCCTAGGGGGAGATGGCCATGGGCCCCTCCCAGGGGGGGAGGCGGTTAAATGCCCCTCCTGACTAATTTCCCGGGGGCCGGATATCCGCGACGGCGGATAGAGAGTATGAGGTGGGGGGGGGAGTCCACGCTGTCCTTCCTACAGAGACCTCATACGGGAACTCGGACGACCCTTAAGATGGCGTCGAGTAGAAAGGGGGCCCCCACCACGACAAGGGAAGTTACAGTTGGCAATGAGGGTAGAGCCCTCTGCGCATGCGCCGCTCACACGGTGAGGGCGGGAGGTTGGTAGTAGGGATCTGACACCGGTTAAGACCTTGCCGTTGGCCCTTAATGCTAGGATGTACAATTTGAATTAGAGTGTATGCATTTTCAGGATGTTAGCCAAAAGTACATGACTGCATCGAAATGTAATAAATGTCAAATTGTACATAATGCATAATGATGAAACTTTTATTTTAATGTTTTAAATTTTGTTTCATATTTTAATAAATACGGCCAGGAGGGTGACTCCCTCCCGTCTTCCAAAAGTTCAACGATTGTCCGACTTCCCATCCTTGAGGATGTGTGTTGGGAGGGGGTGGCGGGCATCCCGGCCATAGGAAATGAGTAAGGGAGCAAAAAAAGAAAACAGAGGAGAAAACGACTAAAACAGTGGTAATGAGAGAAACTAATTTGATGATGAAAGTAAAGAGAAGGACATTGAAAGAAAGGAAATGAGGGATACTAATGGAACCAGAGTAAAAGAAATAGGATGAAGAACGATGACAGAGGAGCAGTGAAGTTGTTGTAAAAGAAATGATGGAAGGTAGATAAACACAATTGAACATAACACAAGGAGAGTGAGGCACTGATGACATAGAGGTAGTGAACGAAAAATAGGGAGAAGAGCTCAAAAGAAAAGAGCAAACAAAGATAAGCGAGGGAAAGTGGGTGATTTATAGTGATAAAGTGCGACAATACTGCTGAGTGAGTAAAGAGGAATTAGTAAAAGAGCAAACTAAGAAAATACGGAAAAGGGAAGTAAAGTAGAGAGACTGAAAGCTGAAAAGTTATGCAAGGGAGAGAAGGGATGCAGACAGTTGAAATGAGAATGAGGGATTGTGAAAGAAGAGGAGAAAAAGAACGGGGTTCAAAGAGAGTGAAAAAAAGACATTATAAGTGAGTAAAAAGAGCTTAAAGAGGGTATAAAAA
The DNA here is from genome assembly GCF_964261635.1 of Lissotriton helveticus. Lineage (NCBI taxonomy): Eukaryota > Metazoa > Chordata > Amphibia > Caudata > Salamandridae > Lissotriton > Lissotriton helveticus. Next base: position 1,693,411,530 of record NC_136068.1, on the reverse strand, counting down.
GAAAAGTGAGTGAGAGACAATGAGAATATAATTTAAATTACAGAATAAAAACTATAGATTAACTTGTACAACATGTTACATTGTTTATTTTTGCTGTTCTCAGAATATATTGAATTTCACTTAAAAAAGTGAGTTCAAACTACTAGATTATTGAAAGACACTGATTTGCAGTCTGGTAAAGTCAAATATATAAATCTTTCAGTGTCTATTCTAGTAGTACTTGATGAAGTACAGTTATCACAGTCATGTTGCCATTGATAAGAAAGGTTGAAAAGATGTTTTATATCTACTCCTTCATCTTGCAATACATCAAACATATACATTAAAAATTCCTGACAATCCTGCTGAATTATCTGTGAAAATTGATTTTGATCAGAGCATATGTCTAGAAGATTTCTAATTTCTGAAACACTTTCTATTTTTGCTCTATCACTGCTACATTTCTCTAACACAGAATTCAATAAACAGCACAATGTTTGATCCCAATTTTCAACAATCTGTTTTTGTAAATTTTGAAGAAAAAAAACAACATTAACTACTACATTAGCATAGCAGTTGACACCAGAACTGTTTTCAAACTGAAATCCAACAACATCTTCAACAGAATCCTTTTTCTTTCTCTTTACAATTACACTTTTATCAACTTTTTGCTTTTTTGCTAGTACCTCACTGCAATTAATCTAATTTCTTCTTTTTCGGCCTACCACACGTTTTTCAAACAGAGGATATTGAGGCAAATGTGGAGCATACTCTCTTCTTAACCTATTGTATTCTTTAACACAATCTAGATCAGCAGAAATCTTTGTTTCATCACACTCAATCAAGTACAATCCTGATAAAGTTCTGACTCGTGATAATGCCACATATGCCATACCCTCTTTAAACACAGAACTTCCAATGTTCACCAAAGCACTATCTACACTTAAACCTTGAGATTTATGAATTGTCACTGCATATGCCAAACAAACAGGAAACTGTTTTCGGCGCACATATAAGTCTTTCACAAGCAAAAATCTAGCTGAACAACGACAAATTTGTTCTATTTCGTCAATGCCATCAAATTTAATTTTTAAAATTTCAATTCCATCTCTATTTGTGTAATTCACAAAACCAACAACATGACCCATTGCTCCATTTACCAGACCTCTTTCAACATTTAAATTCCTTCTCAAAATGATACGACTATTTAAACACACATTCAGAGTCTTTTCAAAACCAGCAGTTTTAGATATAGTCTTCTCTAATGAATCCAATTTGGATTTCAAATTTTCTGACAAAATAATTGTTGCTCCCATATGCTCTATTTTATCTATAGCTTCCAGTTTCACTATCTCTTTATTTTCTAACTTCAACATTTTGTTGTTGAACATGGAACATTCTTTCAGAGTAGGCATCAAACATATGGCAGATTTCTTCTCGTTAATTTTCTTAAAAATATTCTCTGAAAGAATGTTTTCATTTGGGTACAAATTAGAAATTAATCGTCCATGTAAAGCTTCTTTCCCATGCTGACTTATTTTTCCGATTCTTACATCTTGTAGAATATTTTTATAATCTTCATCCTTTGCCTGCCGCATATTTTGGAGTAGTTCTGCATATTTGAAATTTAACCATATATTAACGTTTCCAATGCTTCCTAGGCACTTCCTGGTATCTTCATGCGTGACCATTTTAAACACTGGTTGTCCTTTCACTGGAGTCAACTGCAGTAGATCTCCAAAAACAATAATGTGTTTTCCTCCAAATAAGACATCATAGTCTGTTCTAAGTATTTCTTGCATTCTCAAATGCACAAAAGCAAGCATTACATTTGAGACCATGCTTACTTCATCAATGATAAGAAGTTTCATTTGCTTCAGGATTCTCGAAACTTCACAGCACGCATCTCCAGATAGCTTGTGGTATTGCAATTTGTTATCATGCTCTACTGGCAGCATCAGTAAACGATGTAAAGTAATCCCTTTAATGTTATGTGCTGCCAGCCCAGTTGGAGCGGTAATAACACAAGACAGCGGTGATTCAGTCCTTTTCTGCAGATAAGTTGCAATTGCTTTAATCAGAAAACTTTTTCCAGTTCCCGCTTCTCCACTCACGTACAGTCGGACAGGCTTAAATGATGTACATGAGCACTCTTTCTTCTCATGACTGAATCCATGTTCAACCTGTTCTCTGACTTCGTCATATATCTGTTTCTGCTCAAGGTTTAATTGTTTCACCAAATCTTCTAAATTAATTACATCCTCTTGAGCTTGCTCCATAGCTCTTTCCACCTCATCCATGGCAGTGGCAGCTTCATTTTGGATAATTTGTCCTCCTAGTGGATCCTGACTCAATGAAGCAGAACTCTGACTGCCTTGAGAACTGTCTCTCGCAATCTCTGCAGCAATTGTTGCTTCTTGCTCTATTTCTTCATTCAACATTTGCAGATAATTTGGAAAAACAGGACGTTCTATGGTATCCTTGGTTGCATTAAAAGAGCCTTCATAACAGAGAAAATCTCCAAGTAGTTCCTCTTCTTCACGCCATGGTTTAAAGAGTTGCAAAAGAGCCAAATAGTAAAATTCTCTTTTGTCTGGATTTTCACAACTCAATTTTCGATGATTAATCAAATGACCTTTTTTCTGTTTCACTAGACATCCTTCACATCCAATGACAGCATATATTCCATTATTGATATCTTCTCTGATGTTCCTCTTATAAATATATCTTTGCAGAACTTCATAGAGACAAGCGTTCTCAAGGTGAGGACTTCTGTTTGGATAGTATGTATCCAACATGTTTGTCTTCAAAATATCTGTGCTTTCTGGTTCTTTCTCTGCCAAATACTCTATCTCTTGTACAGATTTCAAAACTCGGTTTCGTGTTGCAGCAAGACCTAGACTTATCCAAATGATGGTTCTAGATTTGGCATAAAGACTTGCTGATGACAATTGATCAGAACATTCATATGCTCCAATTTCTCGATGCGACAACATCTTCAGACTGTAACTATATAATTTCTTGCTTAGACTCTTTTCATGTGAAATGTCCTCCCACATTTCCTTCAGTTCTGTCTTTTCTTTTTTTGTGATGTAAGACGTCACATATCGAGCCACAGCAATAGAGTTGTCAGCAACAAATTGAATATCCATGTTAGCATTCCACATGGACAAAATCACTGGGTTGTAGTCGTTGATGTACTTGGAGTCTTCGTTTCTTTTTAAATTGTATGTATTTTTTGGTGACTTCCTAGTCACAGTATGTCGCAGAGAAGACATCAAATTATTTACTCTTCCTTTAGAAATCACTGGTCGTGGAAAGCCGAAACGACATTTTGTGTAGAACTTGTCCTTGTTCCTGAATTTTCGACGACAGTACTTCCCACAACGATGGGATTGAACGCGTAAAACTTGTTGCCTTAAACTGTTTTCCTCGGTAGTTTTCGGAACAGCACATGTTGAATACTCTTCAATGAAGCTCATCACTGTCTCATCCGAATCTGTTCCAAATTTGGGTGCATCTTTAATCCACAACAACATATGTATATGAGGAGCACCTCTCGCTTGATACTCCTTTCTCCAAAAGAAATACAAAACCTCTCCAAGGGGAGGATTTTTTTTGTTGGGAATAAAAGACATCATAACTTCAAATCTATGATTGAAATATCTACATACATTCACTGGATCCAAAGAACACAGTTCTCCAGCAGTATTGAATTCTATATTTTGAATATTTGCATTTGCCGCTCGTAGAAATTGAAGTAAGTCGTCCCATGCATACTCGGCACAGCTAAGAGTGAGGAACCATGTAGGAGTTCCTAAGTTTCTTAGCATACATTTCAATTCCCCATGAAGACGGAACCAATACTCGTTTGTACCACGCTGACAAGCCATGAGGTTGATTAAATGGGATTCCAAAATATTATCTTGCAGATTCACTTTCTCCATAAAGTCCCTCGCCGAAACATTTTGCAAATGTGCTCCACTTTTCAGTATATGGTTTACTGCATAAGAAAGCCCAGACAAGTCACTTTCATACAGTAGATGAAACAAATATGGAATGCATTGACGAAACCTTGGATCTTCAGCATATAATCTTAAAGTTCGGTATTCAGATGCAGGAATTTGTAGTGGTCGATCGTCATATCGTCCACCTCGACCTGTTGGAAATAAATGTGGAAAACAACAAGCTTCCAAACTTTCTTCCCATACACTAATGGGACTTCCTTTTGCTGCTTTCATTTGAAACAAGTCAATTGCATTCCCCATCACTTCTTTGGAATGCAAAGGATGAACAGTATAATGTTCATATATTTCTTCACTTCTAGACACATCAACTTTTTCAATTTGGCCGCCTGAACAATCACTGTCTTCATCTGCAGCTGTTTCCTCTGCTGCAACACATACATCTTTGTAATACTCATTGTTTTTGACTAAATACAACGTTGCCTTTTTGACTTTCCTAACATCCACTAAATCTTGCCAGATTTTTTTACTCTTTGTCGGAACCCCATTAACTAGAATAACTAAAGGTTCCTCTTCTACTTTTTCTATACCAATTGTATCAATATTTTTCTTGAAATCTAGAGGCAAATAAACAACTCTTCCCTTTAATCCTCTCTGCAAATCTGTAGGAGGCAATTTCCCTATCTTAGGCTCCATGTGAACAATTGCCTGAAAAGGATGGACACATTGAATCAAAATAGACTCATATATATTTAAATCCATCAATTCACAGCTCTAGCAGGCATTCTGTTTTGATTTAATTTATCATAACAATATTTACAAATACGCTGATCAGAACTCAAATCAAAACAATTCTCCACCCACAAATAAGTTGCAAAATCTTTCCACTCATAATTATTCATCTTTTTACTTTTTACGTATAAATCAACTAATCTAGTTTGATGCTTATAATGACTTCGTCGACAACACACACAAGTAAAATTCGGCCTTTCACTTGATTTCACCTTAAACCTGGTAATTTCCTGCTCAAACTTTTCTGTATTTGAAATCTGTACATTGTCTTCCATATTACCTTGAATTGTTGTGTCAATTTGTACACTGTTCGCTTTTTCACCAAAATAACAAATCTCAATTTCTTCACAAATCTTCTTCACATCTAATTCAGTTCCATGCAAAAGTGCACTGTTTAATTGTTTAAGCTTAAGTGCTGGACTTTTTGCATAATACAACATTCTCACTAATTTCCTCATTTTGGTATGATGCACTGCTAACATCCTAAAATGATGAAAAACACTCTGACAGACTTTTCTAGAAAGACAAGCCAGTGAATGCCCTTGCAAACCTGTGTTTTCTCTCACTCTGCAAGGATCTAAGTCTTGCAACAACTTCACTTTCTGCTTTAGACTTTTCTTACTATATGTACGTAAGAAATTACAAAACAAATCAATTGATTCCTGTCGCACACTACAAATACGACTACACTTCCAAGTGTACACTGGACCCTTAGTACGTCTCCCTAAAACTTCATCAGTTACCACCTCTTCTGGTTCTCTAGGCACAAGTTTCTCTTTTTCAATCGGACAACCATCTTTCACTTCATACGCTCGACCACTGGTGTCAACTGCATGCACTAAATAATTATCCTGGAAGTAACTCTCCTCATTAAAAAATGGCTCACAACATGAACTGTGCATCCATTCTCCTGAAAAAACTTTACAAAAATTAGTCAGATTAATTACTCTTTTCCATCTACTGTTTGATTTGAAAACATCAATTGTCTTGTTAAGTGTCCTAATTCTATTGATTATTAAAATAAATAATTTTTTCTTAACTTCAAAAGCCTGATCAACAATCTTTTCTACACTTTTCTTTTTCTTATAAAAAGCAGCTCTCTGTTTACCTTTCCTAATGTTTTTTAACAAATTTAAAACCACCCTATTGCGAAACATTCATTTACGAATGTCTCTAAACTGATTCTGCCTTCTATTCCTATACATATTATTCTCTCCTGCTCCAGTTGTAGAATTCTTTGAGGTTCTCTCCTTCCTTTTCAAATGTACTCTCTCATTCTCTTTTTCTACATGCTGTCCAACATTTTTTTGGGATGTACATAGGTTACGTAAGAAAGACTTAGTTGTCTTACCAGGAGCTTTGTTCCTGTTTTTTGAAGTATTTGTTGTGGAAGAGTGCTGTAATTCCGTTGCTGTTTTTGTTTTTTGGCGGTTATCTTGTTTTCTTCTCCTTTCCCTTGAGGGCATCTTTTCTTACTCTTGAAATCTTGATTTCAATCTGTGTTAAAGAAAAAATAGCACATTATAGACCACTATTACCAAACAACAAAGCAATGACAAAAAGCAAACGGTCTATTCAGGGTTACAGATCAAGTCAGGATTCTCCAGGGGTGCAGAAGAGGTGAGGCCTGTATTGAAGAGTGTAGTGGAAGACAGCTCTGTCCACAGGTACAAAGAAGATGAGACCTGTGTCTAAGAGTCCAGTAGGGGATAGACTTCATGAAGTCTAGTCCACTGCACTCTTATACACAGGCTTCACCACCTATGCTTCCCAGGAAAGGCCTCTCTCCCACTACAGTCTTGAACATAGACATCACCTCCTCTGTCCCTCTGCACATGCCTCACCTCATCTCCACAATCTACTTCCTAATCTCTGGTAACACAGGTGACATGATTGTGAAAAGGTCAACATTTGTTTATGTAATCATGCACACACAATTTATTCTTTCTCAAAAATGTAAAACACATTAATTTGCCCTAAAAATGTTTCAGTAGTGTAATGAAAAGCTTATACATATGACCTTTTCTCTGTTTTTCAAATTTTATTCTAAAAAAAGATTATGAGGCCTAAGCAGGACTGCTCCTGTGATGAAGCCTGTCCAGGGGAGCACAAAACGTGAGGCTTGTGTCCAAGAGTGCAGTGGACAGGACTAAACTGGAGTAGTGTGCAAAAAAAAGATGAGCCTCATTTATAAAGCCCTGCGTCAGTTTTGCACTACTAATGCGTCATTTTTTGTGACGCATTGGCGACATAAAACATGTGCCTTGTTGCGCCATATTTAAAAAGTGACGCATGTAGGTAGATGCGTCATTTTTTAAACCTCTGTGCCACATTATACCTCTGTCAGGTGTAATGTACACAGAGGGGTCATTTCTCCGCAAAAATCCTCGTAATAGTGACGCAGTGAAATCTATGAGATTACACTGCGTCACTTTTAGGACACTGTTACATCAAAATCTTGCACCTGCCTCACAGCAGGCATAAGACTGAAGCAAACGCTTTCACATGGGGCTTTCCCCATATGATAGGATTCTGACACCTAAGCAGCCGTGCAGATGAGATAAAGCCTGTCCAGGGAGCACAAAAGGTGAGGCTTGTGTCCAAGAGTGCAGTGGACAGGACTAAACTGGAGTAGTGTTCAAAAAAAGATGAACCTCTTTTATGACGCCCTGCGTCAGTTTTGCACTGCTGATGCGTCACTTTTTGTGACGCATCGGCGGCATAAAACATGTACCTTTTTGCGCCATATTTAAAAAGTGAAGCATGTAGGTAGATGCGTCATTTTTTAAACCTCTGTGCCACAATATACCTCTGTCAGGTCTAATGTACACAGAGGGGGAATTCCCCCGCAAAAAGCCTCGTAATAGTGACGCAGTGAAATCTATGAGATTACACTGCGTCACTTTTAGGACACTGTTACATCAAAATCTTGCACCTGCCTCACAGCAGGCATAAGACTGAAGCAAACGCTTTCACATGGGGCTTTCCCCATATGATAGGATTCTGACACCTAAGCAGCCGTGCAGATGAGATAAAGCCTGTCCAGGGAGCACAAAAGGTGAGGCTTGTGTCCAAGAGTGCAGTGGACAGGACTAAACTGGAGTAGTGTTCAAAAAAAGATGAACCTCTTTTATGACGCCCTGCGTCAGTTTTGCACTGCTGATGCGTCACTTTTTGTGACGCATCGGCGGCATAAAACATGTACCTTTTTGCGCCATATTTAAAAAGTGAAGCATGTAGGTAGATGCGTCACTTTTTAAACCTCTGTGCCACAATATACCTCTGTCAGGTCTAATGTACACAGAGGGGGAATTCCCCCGCAAAAAGCCTCGTAATAGTGACGCAGTGAAATCTATGAGATTTCACTGCATCACTTTTAGGACACTGTTACATCAAAATCTTGCACCTGCCTCACAGCAGGCGTAAGACCGAGGCAAACGCTTTCACATGGGGCTTTCCCCATGTGAAAGGATGCATTGCTAGAGTTGCGTCATTTTTGTGACACACTCCAGCAATTCGTCACTTTTGCACTTACAGATATATCAGAAATACTGACTTATCTGTTAGTCCTAGAAACATGATGCGTTATACATTAAATATAATGCACCATTGGTTAAAAGTGATGCATCGCTGTTTTCATAAATAAGGCTCTCAGTGTGCTTCTAAATCTAAGATAACACAGGTGACATGATTGTGAAAGCTTCAAATTATTTTATTTAATCATGCACATACTTTTTATTCTTTCTCAAAAATGTAAAAGCTATTAATTTGCACCAAAATCGATTTTTCAATAACATTTTAGAAACACAGTGCAGGTCCTACTATTTAAACTTTCTCAAAAATGTAAAACTCATTAATTTGCAGCAAAAATATTTTAGTAGTGTAATGAAAAGCTTATACACATGTTCTTTTCTTTGTTTTTCAAATGTTATTCTAAAAAAAAATTATAAGGCCTAAGCAAGAGTACTCATGTGATGAAGCCTGTCCACGGGAGCACAAAACGTGAGGCTTGTGTCCAAGAGTGCAGTGGACAGGACTAAACTGGAGTAGTGTGCAAAAAAAAGATGAGCCTCATTTATAAAGCCCTGCGTCAGTTTTGCGCTACTGATGCGTCACTTTTTGTGACGCATTGGCGACATAAAACATGTGCCTTGTTGCGCCATATTTAAAAAGTGACACATGTAGGTAGATGCGTCATTTTTTAAACCTCTGCGCCACATTATACCTCTGTCAGGTGTAATGTACACAGAGGGGTCATTTCTCCGCAAAAAGCCTCGTAATAGTGACGCAGTGAAATCTATGAGATTTCACTGCGTCACTTTTAGGACACTGTTACATCAAAACCTTGCACCTGCCTCACAGCAGGCATAAGATTGAAGCAAACGCTTTCACATGGGGCTTTCCCTATGTGATAGGATTCTGACACCTAAGCAGGAGTGCAGATGAGATAAAGCCTGTCCAGGGGAGCACAAAAGGTGAGGCTTGTGTCCAAGAGTGCAGTGGACAGGACTAAACTGGAGTAGTGTTCAAAAAAAGATGAACCTTATTTATGAGGCCCTGCGTTAGTTTTGCATCGCTGATGCGTCACTTTTTGTGATGCATCCGCGGCATAAAACATGTACCTTTTTGCGCCATATTTAAAAAGTGATGCATGTAGGTGGATGCGTCACTTTTTAAACCTCTGCGCCACAATATACCTCTGTCAGGTGTAATGTACACAGAGGGGACATTCCCCCTCAAAAAGCCTCGTAATAGTGACGCAGTGAAATCTATGAGATTTCACTGCATCACTTTTAGGACACTGTTACATCAAAATCTTGCACCTGCCTCACAGCTGGCGTAAGACTGAGGCAAACGCTTTCACATGAGGCTTTCCCCATGTGAAAGGATGCATTGCTAGAGTTACGTCATTTTTGTGACACACTAAAGCAATTTGTCACTTTTGCACTAACAGATACATCAGAAATACTGACTTATCTGTTAGTCCTAGAAACATGATGCGTTATACATTAAATATAATGCACCATTGATGTCACAAGGAGTGCACAGTTAAAAGTGACGCATCGCTGTTTTCATAAATAAGACACTCAGTGTGCTTCCAAATCTGAGATAACACAGATGACATGATTGTGAAAGCTTCAAATTATTTTATTTAATCATGCACACACTTTTTATTCTTTCTCAAAAATGTAAAAGCTATTAATTTGCACCAAAATCGATTTTTCAATAACATTTTAGAAACACAGTGCAGGTCCTATGTACAATCATTCCATTTCAGTCTTGAAAAGTCACTATTTTACAAAATACATTTCCTATCTCTTGCAAACATTCCTACCAAGCATTACCCAAAAAAATGAAACAAAACAACAGCAAAGAAACTCAATCTGCTTCCCAATCTGAGGTAAAACACGTAACATGTTTGTAAAAGATTCAAATATTTTTATGTAATTATGCACACACTATTTATTCCTTCTTAAAAATGTTAAAGCCATTGATTTGCACTAAAATCGTTTTTCAATTACCATTTAATGAACAGAACACAGGTCCTATTTACAAGCATTCATTTTCACTACTAAAACCCATTGTTTTGCACTAAAATCGTTTCTCAATTACCATTTTAGGAACACAACACAGGTCCTATGTACAAGCATTCATTTTCACTACTGAAACCCATTTATTTACCCTAAAATTGATTTTTAAAATAACATTTTGGATACAGAGTGCAAGTCCTATGTACAACCATTCAACTTCACTACTGAAACATCACTATTTCACAAAATACAAATCCTCTATTTTACAAATATAGAAACCATGCATTTTCAAAAAACACCAAACAAACCAACAGCAAAGAAAATCAATGTGCTTCTTAATCTGAACTCTCTATCTAAATGAATCATAACTCACCTTTACAAATGCTTTAGGAGATTCAGAACAGTGTCAGATACACACACCAATATTTCTTTAGCAGAGCAAAAGGTATGTTCTCCAGGCACTGCAAACCTTAATGGCACAGAAAACCTCTAATTCTACACACATATTGCTCATGGTAACCAATCAAAACTCTTCCCTCTGTATTTTCAAACCAACACCCTTCCCCCCCCTCAGCCCTTTCTACCTGTTACCATAGCAAGTCCCTCCTCACTGAGCTCTCAGGTTTAAAAGTTTATTCTACAATGTTGCAAATCACCTCAACAAGGATGTTTGACCTGCGAATACACCAGCTTATCTGGTGCAATGTTTCTTTAAATTACTTTTTTTTAACCATTCAAATTACTTCTTACACAGAACACAACCATGCACCCTAACTTACAGTTTTCAACTATCTCAATCTACCAATCATTGCTTCTGATTCAAGAGCACTGAAACTCCACAGTTTTTTTTGTTTGCAAACTCCTACTGTTCTAACTGCCATTTCATTCCTACACTTCATCTGACTGCACCATAACCTCCTCTCACCATGTACTCTGTCTGGATTATTGGACATAGCTACATTCACTGGGCTCAAAGGTATGCAGCTAACAGAATTTTTCACAACCTTGATTTACCAAATGTGCACATAAAATGGATTGGCCAAAGAGGATTGAGATGTCATCAATTGATACCATTGGTGAAAACCTTTTACCATCTGCCACCCCTAACCTCATAATTTTGCACTGTGGTGTAAATGACCTAGGCACTTTGACTGGGGTAGGTCTGGAGATGCTTTTAAAGGACACCTTTGGGCAATTGATGACACTTTTTCCACAAACTGCCATGGTATATTCCAATATATGCCAAAGACAGAAATGGAACTGGTCTAACCAATTTTGTCCACAATTTGAGAAAGCACGGAAACATGTGAATAAATCTGTTTCTGCTTACATGAGAGACTATGGAACGGGTTCAATATACAACAACAACTTGCGTTACAACATGCAAGATATCTACAGAGGAGATGGTGTGCACTTCTCAGATGAGGGGAATAGAATATTCCTCCTGAATTTAAGACTGTGCATTGGTACCTACTTGTAGGTACCTAAATCAGCCACAGAACCCAAAAGCCCTTTTCAGGGCTACTCTATCTCTGATCACTCCAAATGATTATCTTTTTCTAACTTTTTTCACTATTTTTCACCAAAGTACGCTCCCCGGTACGCTTCCCGTGCGCGTACCGGGCGCTCAACCCGCGAAAATAAATATTTTTTTTGGCCTATATGGGCCTCCTAAGACCCCCTCAGAAAACCTAGAGGGTCAGGGAGTGCCTACCGTGCTCCCTTATACCCATTCCCAATGTTGTTTGTCCTCCATTTTCTGTCTCAAATCTACCGAAACACAAAATGGAGGACTCCCGTAGCGCTGCTGGTACGCGTACCGGGGCGCGCACCGGGAAGCGCTCCAAAAAATGATAAAAGTTAATTTACATAAAAACCACTGGAGACACGTTCACCAAATATAGAATAGACCATACTACATACCAGTCCCTACCATTTTCCCAAATTTGGTGGAATTCCATTGAGCCATTTGAGCTGTAGCACTGTCTAAATATCCTGAGGTAAATTACATGACAAAAACACAGTGTTAGAATTTACAAACAATTAAAATGTTACTTTCATTTTCTACTTTTTTTCCTGACATTTGATTGGTTATGTACATGAATATAAATGAAAAATGAGAGGGAAACACGGCCATTTTGACTACATCTACCTGAGGTACATCTTGAAAGGATTTTCGCATTTTTTCTTCTTCACCTCTCTGTAAAGTAAGTTGATAATTTGTAAGGGGCACTTTAAGTTAATTTGTAAAAACCTTTTCTGATAATTATTTACTGTCCCTCTGCTATAGTTATAGATAGAGATAGGCTCCTCTGTTATATTTATTGATTGACTTAGGCTTCTCTGCTATAATTATGAATTTACTTACGCTTCTTCACAGGCACTTTTTTATATTTCTACTTCCTGCCTGTTACCATACACTACCCAAAGTTAACTTCACTGTTAAAAAATCAGAACTACCTGTCTGAACTTAAACCCAACAGTGCCCTAACTCTACTGATATAGTTATTTTTTATGCAATTTACAGCAAAAAAATGGAAGGGGAGCAAGCAAATATCAATATTTCCTTCGAGATTACATCTGAGGAGATTCTAAATGAAGATTTTTTGGATGAAGATTTTATGGATAAGTCTTTGGATCAACAATTTATTGAATGTTTACAAGATATAGAAACATGCATGTTTGAGGAGATTCCAGATGATGTAATGCTGGAAGTTTTATTAAACTATGAAAATTCTAACCAATAAATATTAATTTAATAATTAAAAATTGTTTGAGACATTATTCATTTTTATATCTAATTCATGAAGTACTACCAAAATAATTATGTTTATATTATAGTATAAAGTGAAACTTACAGTATACTGTGCAATTTTAAAACATCATAAGGGAGCAGAGTAGACTACCCATGATCCCCTAGGTCTTCTCAGGGAGTACTTAAAGGATCTGTTTCTGCTTTCCTGACAGACTATAGTATGGATTCCATATACCACAATAACTTCTATAACAACATGCTAGATATCTACATAAAAAAGGTGTACATTGAATTTAAAACTCTACATTGGTACCTACATGTTGGTACTTAAATCACCCACACAACACAACAATTCTATTCAGACCTACCCTACCTCTAAGCACTTTAAATTATCATTTTACTGTTTCACTGAGTTTTCCCCATGTGTGGGGGGAAGGGAGGTGTGTGTGGGGGATGGTGGGGTGTGTCTGTAAGGTGTGTGTGTGTATGTGTCTGGGGGGGTGAGGTGTATATGTGTATGTAGGTGTATGGGGTATGTGGGTGTGGGTGGGGGTGTGGGTGTGTAAGGTGTGTGTGTGGGTGTGGGTGTGTGGAGTGTTTGAATGTAGGTGGAGGTGTGGATGTGTGAGGTGTGTGTGGAGGGTGTGTGGGTGTGGGGGGTATGTGTGTAGGATATGTGTGTATGTGTGGGATGTGTGGGTGTGTCTCTGAGGTGTGGGTGTGTGTGTGTGTGGGGGGGAGGGAGGTGTGTTTGTGGGATGTGTGGGGTGTGTCTGTGAGGTATCTGTGTGTGTGTGTGTGTGTTGGGGGGTGGTGAGGTGTGTGTGTGAGTGTGGGTGTGTGGGATGTGTGGGTGTGGGTGTGGATGTGTAAGGTGTCGGTGTGGGGGTGTGGGCTGTTTGGGTGTGGGTGGAGGTGTGCGTCTGTGAGGTGTGTTGGGAGTGTGTGGGTGTGTGGGTGTGGGGTTGTATGCATGTGGGTGTGTGTGGGACGTACTTGTAGGTACCTAAAACAGCCACAGAACCCAAAAGCTCTTTTCAGAGCTACCCTACCTGTAATCACTCAAAATGATTATTCTACACTATTATTTTATCTATTTTTCACCAAAGTAAGCTCCCTGGTACGCTCCCCGGTGCGCGTACCGGGCGCTCCCCCCCCCCCCCCCCGCGAAAATCGCTTTTTTTTGTGTTTTTTACCCGAGGGACCCTTTTATGGCCCCCACATCAAACCTAGGGGGTCAGGGGGGTCTACCCTGCCCCCTTTTGATTATTTTCCCTTTTGTTTTTACCACCTCTTGTGTCTCGATCCTACCGAGACACAAGATGGCTGCCGCTCCGGACAGTTTCGAATGTTTACAGACACCCTAGAGCCAATCAGCTTTCCGTGCGCAAGTCGCGTGGCGAGCCCGGAGCGCTCCCCGGTGCGCGTACCGGGGCGCGGCTATAGATATATATATTTTTTTGAACCTAAATTACTCAAAATCCACTGGAGCACATATCTTGAGACATAGCAAAGGCACATCGGGCTACCAGTCCCTACAATTTTGCCAAGTTTGGTGAAAATCCATTCAGCCGTTCGAGCTAAAAGTGAGACCGACCGCCCTATGGAAATTAACATGGGGAAAACACGTTTTGGGACCCCCCTTTTATCTCGGCCCTCGCTTCACGTATCCCCCCCAAACTTTCAGAGAAGGACCGGAGCGCCGCGAGGCAAAGTTGCTGAAATGTTCAGGCAGATTCCTCAACCGGCGCCAAAGTTATTCCCAATAGAATGTTGCGATTTCCCTATGGAAATCAATCCTAACTATAACTACCTACTGGCGACCGCCAGTAGGTAATATATATATATATATATATATATATTTTTGTATACAAAGGAGGCGGCACAACCAGGATACTTATCAAGCCTTTTTTATTAGACTTCACCCCACCAACGCGTTTCAGCCACAACTGGCCTTGCTCACGGTCCAAAGACCGTGAAGTCTAATAAAAAAGGCTTGATAAGTATCCTGGTTGTGCCCCCTCCTTTGTGTACAAAAATTTCCTTGGGTCAGGATCCGACCCCTGGGCGGAGCACACACTGCAGAGCGCTCTCGGTTGGCTTTAGGATCACATTGTGTAGCGATATTTAATGAAAGCATTATGGACCCAAGACTATCGATGTGCTTTTCATCTACGGACAACAAATCCCATAACTCCAACTGATGAGGACATATGCGTGTCCAGGGATTTGCCTGATAGAAAATGTCCATAAATAGTATGACACACATCATGAGTCGACAGGAAGCAGCCCCTGATGACGGGGGTGGAGTGCCCCAGAAATGCGTCGGGCACATCACTCCATGCATCGTGCAGAAGCGCACTGCGACATTCTAGCCCGGATGGGAAAGCCCTGCAGTGTTGCCTCTCATGTCACAGGCATCTTGTATAAACATTTTCCACGCGGCAGCCTGGCCGCGGAGAGAGCACAATCGCCTGTTGCTCTGTAATGGTGAGCAGCGGGATGAAGCTTGTAGCATCCAAACTTTTTGGCTGTAAGGAGCGCAGGACTCGTCATTTTATTTGCAGCGCGCCTAAGCACGAACAGCAGCCTACTTAAGGTATTTAATGAAAGCATTATGGACCCAAGACTATCGATGTGCTTTTCATCTACGGACAACAAATCCCATAACTCCAACTGATGAGGACATATGCGTGTCCAGGGATTTGCCTGATAGAAAATGTCCATAAATAGTATGACACACATCGTGAGTCGACAGGAAGCAGCCCCTGATGACGGGGGTGGAGTACCCCAGAAACGCGTCGGGCACATCACTCCATGCATCGTGCAGAAGCGCACTGCGACATTCTAGCCCGGATGGGAGAGCCCTGCAGTGTTGCCTCTCATGTCACAGGCATCTTGTATAAACATTTTCCACGCGGCAGCCTGGCCGCGGAGAGAGCACCATCGCCTGTTGCTCTGTAATGGTGAGCAGCGGGATGAAGCTTGTAGCATCCAAACTTTTTGGCTGTAAGGAGCGCAGGACTCGTCATTTTATTTGCAGCGCGCCTAAGCACGAACAGCAGCCTACTTAAGGTATTTAATGAAAGCATTATGGACCCAAGACTATCGATGTGCTTTTCATCTACGGACTACAAATCCCATAACTCCAACTGATGAGGACATATGCGTGTCCAGGGATTTGCCTGATAGAAAATGTCCATAAATAGTATGACACACATCGTGAGTCGACAGGAAGCAGCCCCTGATGACGGGGGTGGAGTCCCCCAGAAACGCGTCGGGCACATCACTCCATGCATCGTGCAGAAGCGCACTGCGACATTCTAGCCCGGATGGGAGAGCCCTGCAGTGTTGCCTCTCATGTCACAGGCATCTTGTATAAACATTTTCCACGCGGCAGCCTGGCCGCGGAGAGAGCACCATCGCCTGTTGCTCTGTAATGGTGAGCAGCGGGATGAAGCTTGTAGCATCCAAACTTTTTGGCTGTAAGGAGCGCAGGACTCGTCATTTTATTTGCAGCGCGCCTAAGCACGAACAGCAGCCTACTTAAGGTATTTAATGAAAGCATTATGGACCCAAGACTATCGATGTGCTTTTCATCTACGGACTACAAATCCCATAACTCCAACTGATGAGGACATATGCGTGTCCAGGGATTTGCCTGATAGAAAATCTCCATAAATAGTATGACACACATCGTGAGTCGACAGGAAGCAGCCCCTGATGACGGGGGTGGAGTCCCCCAGAAACGCGTCGGGCACATCACTCCATGCATCGTGCAGAAGCGCACTGCGACATTCTAGCCCGGATGGGAGAGCCCTGCAGTGTTGCCTCTCATGTCACAGGCATCTTGTATAAACATATATATATATATATATATATATTATAGCGTAGTTAGGTTTGAATTTTCCTGGGAAATGGCGTTTGTTGTTTACTAATAACTTTGGCACCATTTGATAAATCTTCACGAAACCTTCCATATACTCATCTTTTGGCCTTGATTCTTGCTGAAAATTTTCAGGAGATCCGGCAAGTGGAGCTAAGAAAAATGGGGGGGAGGCCAAAAAGCTAAACTTCCTTTTAATTTCCATAGGGATTTTTTAAAAGTGTCACTACACTAAATTTAGCGGGAAGCTAGATCATGGTCCAGAAAGTATGCTTTTTGTGATTTGGTGTAAATCCAGCTCAGTAGTTTTTGAGGGATTAACGTGGAAAAATATTTGTTTATCTGGTGGATGATAGGAATTGAGGGACCCTCTCAAGAGTCCCCGCAGCTCGACTTCAAGAAATAGAGCACTCTGATTGGTCGAAGGGACTTTTTTCCCCTTCGGCCATCTCACTCATTACAGGACTTAGGGAATTATGGCCCTGCTCTGAAAATGATTTTTGAAAAAGAGATAAGGGGCAGGGTAGGGATAACCGGCCCCACCCGCCCATGTAGGGGGAGCCCAAAGGATACATGTGTTTATCTGGTGGATGGTAGGAATTGAGGAACTCTCTCAAGAGTCCCCGTAGCTTGACTTCAAGAAATAGAGAACTCTGCTTGGTCGAAGGGACTTTTTTCCCCTTGGGCTATCTCATTCATTACAGGACTTAGGGAATTATGGCCCTGCCCTGAAAATGATATTTATGAATTTGAATTTGAATTTAAAAACATTTATACAGCGCACTTCTACCTAGCGGTTTCATGGCGCTATTGCGATAACGGAGGATGTCAGCAGTAGGAGGGGATTAAACAGAATAGGCTTTAATGAAAAGAAAAGTTTTAAGATCCTTCCGGAACTGGGTATAGGAGGGCGCAGTACGGAGGGCAACAGGAAGGGAGTTCCAGAAAGTAGGGGCCAGGACAGCGAACCTCGCGCCGCCAGCCCTCAGTTTCTTGAATCGAGGGATGGCTAAGAGGGCCGCGTGGGAAGAGCGGAGCTCTCTGCAGGGGAGATAAGGGATGACAGCGGAACAAAGAAATTTAGGGGCAGTCCCTGCTCTTGCCTGGAAAGTGAGGCAGCCGAGCTTGAAGAGGGCACGCTCCCGCACCGGCAGCCAGTGTAGAGCCTTTAATAGTGGGCTGGCCCGGTGGTATTTGGGAAGGCCATGAATCAGGCGCGCAGCCTGGTTCATTACCAGCTGCAAGCGGTGGATCGCGTAAGCGGGAGCCCCGTTATAAATTACGTTGCCGTAATCAATACGGGACAATACCAAGGCTAGCACAATGATTTTTAAGGCGGGGAGAGAAAAGAAACGAGAAACCTTCCTAATTGTTCTCAAAGAAAAAAAACAAGAGGAGACGACTGAGCTAACGTGCGAATGAATAGAGAGTTGTGAGTCCAGAAAAATCCCAAGGGTTTTGACTTTAGGCACAGGAGAAGGAGGGACACCAAGTGAGGGGGGCCAGAAGGAAGGGGACCATGGACTGCAACCACCTCCAGTCAAGACCAGCTCGGTTTTGTCTGGATTGAGTTTGAGGTGATTGCAGTTCATCCAGTCCTGGATGAATCTCATCACTGACTGGACGTTCTGGGCAGATGAGGGGGAGTGGGAGAGGTTAAAAATTAGTTGGAGGTCATCGGCGTAATTGAACACCGTGACCTCCAGCTGCTGTAACATAAAAATGAGGGGGAAGATGTACAAATTAAATAAAAGGGGGGAAAGTGACGAGCCCTGGGGGACCCCACACTCAACCCTACGGGAGGCCGCGGAAAAACCGGTAAGATGAACCGCCTGGGTTCTCCCGGCTAAGAATGACTCAAGCCACGAGAAGGCCAAGCCCTCAATGCCCGCCGCCCTGACACGGCAGAGAAGAATGGAATGATCCACCGTGTCAAAAGCGGCGGATAGGTCTAAAAGTATCAGGGCTTGGGGTGTCTTGATATCAATGCCTTCCCGTAGCCTGTCCATCACCGAGATCACCACTTTCTCCGTAGAGTGCAGGGGTCTGAACCCGGCTTGATGGGAGGAGAGGCAGTCATTGGCTTCTACATGAGCACTCAGAGAGGTCGTAACATGAGTCTCAAGGACTTTTGCTAGGTAGGGCAGAAGGGAGATGGGGCGGTAGTTGGCAGGGGAGGTTGGGTCAGCACCCGTTTTTTTTATAATTGGGACAACCACAGCTGATTTGTGAAAACTGGGAACAGAGCCCAGTGTAAGTGAGTCATTGAGGAGGGTCAGGGCCGGTGTGGGACACGCTACGTAGATTTCCCTAAGGATGTAAGCTGGGGCGAAGTCCAAGGGGGAGCCTGACTTGACTCGGACCAACAGCGGAGGGAGAGAATCAATGGTTAACAGAGGGAAGGTAGTCAATTTGGGACCCGTGTGGGGAGGGGAGGGATTGACAAATGCGGGGGAGGGAGGGGGAATGTTAAGTTTAATTTTAGCAACCTTGTCAATAAAAAACTCATTGAGTGAGTTACAGAGGGACTGGGATGGAGGGATGGTAGGCGCGGTTCTGCCAGATGAAGTCAGTTCGTGAACCGTAGCAAATATTTCCTAAAAAAAGAGATAAGGGGCAGGGTAGGGATAACCTGCCCCCCCCAGCCCATGTAGGGGGGGTCCAGAGGAACCCGTCCCCCTCCTTCCCCAGGGCTAAATTTAAAAGCAAAAATGTTTTTGCTGTGATACATTACTCCTGTGGGATCACAGCAAAACATATTGCAGTAAAATATATTCAAAGAAAAAAACGAAGGTTAAATATAAGTTGTAGTTAGGCACAGTTCATTTATCATTTCTATACAAAACCAATTTAAATTTAAACTACACAAACCTTATATTTTCAAAAGTTATAGTTATAACCTACAGTTAAAATATGCGCCCCTGTCAAAATGCATTATAACTCATGCACCTCCGTACACAGTGTTGTCAACTGGCTAGCCACATTATATTAACTATAACTCGTGCCTTCCACATGCACAGCGTATACCCTTTCGGATTACATTACTGATTACCACGTTAAATCATAGCTTTCACAGTGATGGTTATGACATCCAAAACTACATAATTTATGAGAAGACTGTGCATGGTGGCAGGGGGAGTTATAGTTAACGTAGTGTGGCTAGCGAGTTGACAACACTATTCATGGAGGTGCACTTGTTATAGTCCATTTCTATCGGGGCACAAATTACAACTGTAAGTTATAACTATGGCTTTAGAATTCCAAATGTTTGTGTAGTTTACGTTGTTTTTCTACAGAAATATTAAATTAAGTTTTCCTAACAATAATTAATGTTAAAACTTTTGGTTTGTTTTATTAAAATCATATTATCTTGTTTAATATGGTATTAATTGTTTTACGTGTTTTAATTTCGCAATACTTTGGTTTGGCATACAGTGGATTAGAGTGCCGTAGAGTGAAGTATCGTTGAAAGTGTCATACAGTAGAGTGGTGGAGAGCGTCGTAGAGTAAAGTGTCATAAGGTGGAGTGGCATAGAGAGAAGAACAGTGTTGTAGAATGGAGTTGTGTAGAGTGGTGGAGAGTGTTGTTGAGTGCAGTTGCATAGTGTCATAGAGCGAAGTAGCAAACAGTGGCATAAAGTGGAGTGCGTAGAAAGTAGTGGAGTTGAGTGGAGTAGTGCTTCGGAGAGTAGAATGGTGTAATTTGGCATGGAGTTGCACGGAGGCAGCTGTGTAGAGTGGAGTAATGTAATGTAATGTAATGTAAACCAAATTTATAAAGCGCATACAAATGCCCAGGGGCGTCTTGGCGCTATAGAATTCTTATCAAAAAGGTCACCAGGGCGAGCATTTTATTAAATGTAAGCAGGAGAACTTATTATTTATCCTGTGTAAAAAGCCATGTTTTTAGTGACTTCCTGAAACTTAGAAGGGTGGTGGTTGTTTTTAGAGAGAGTGGCAGGCTATTCCAGAGCTTTGTTGTTACCCTGGAAATACTCCCCCCCCCCATGTGCTTTTTTTAAATGGGGGGACCACCATATTCCTGGCTTTGCATGAGCGTAGTGTTCTTGCTGGAATATACCATTTAAAGCTTTTCATGAGCAGGTCTGGCCCAAGGCCGTGCAAGGACTTAAATGCCAGGCAAAGAGCTTTAAACTTGCACCTTTGTCTGACTTGCAGCCAGTGTAGTTTTCTGATGGCTTCTTTTGCTGATTCATGTTTAGGTATTTTAAAAATGAAGCGGGCTGCCGCATTCTGCAGGATCTGGAGTCTGTTCAGGAGGCCCAATGCCAGGGTAAGATAGAGACCATTACAGTAATCTATTCGTGTGAGGACCAATGCCATAGTCACTGTTTTTAAAAGCTCAGATCTTTCTTAACATCCTTATGTAGCAAAAAGAAACTGATGTTATTTTATTGACTTGATCTTTAGGTTTTAACTCACGGTCCTGTTGGTCAGAGACACTACAATTTGGGTGTGGTCAGCGTAGGAGGCCAGGGAAAAGCCCGCGTTTTTGATAATCGATGCCAATGGCGTGACATATAGATTAAAAAGTGTTGGATTTAGTGCAGATCCCTGTGGAACTCCACATGGCAGGGAGAATTGTCTCGAGACATAGTTGCCCAACGCTACGTTTTGTTGTCGGTTAGATAAGAATGATTTTATGAGATCCATAGCTGTTCCTTTTAACCTTAGATCTTGGAGTCGGCCGACCAAAATCTAATGGCTGAGTGTTGTATAGTGGTAAAGAATGGACTAGCGTGTTATAGGGTGCCATAGACTCGAGTAGAGAGTTGTAGAGTAGAGTGGCATAGATTTTCAGTGCTGTAGAGTGGAGTAGAATGGCATTGAGTGGAGGAGTATAGAGTGGAGTAGAATGTTGTAGAGTTGAGTGTCTTGAGTGACGTTGAGTGGAATGGATTGGTATGTTGTAGAGTAGAGTGGAGTGGCATGTCTTAGAGTGAGCGTCGTAGAGTGTGTTAGAGAGGAGGGGCAGATCACTGACAAAATATCGAGAGACAAAATATCATGTTCTTAAAATATCAGGACATAAATATCGATGTCAAAAATATCGACATCCTATCTTCATAATGATAAGTACAAAATATTGTTTTTTTATGTAAAAAAAAGTATGTAACATAAATTAAATAATAATTATAACTTAAAAATTATTTCGAATTATTAGAAAATGTTAACAATTATTAGTAATAAATGTAATGTAAGAATAAATTAAACATATATATAAAATTTTATATATATATTCACTTAATAATAATTAATAAATAATTATTTTAATAAATTATAAAATGTTAAAAATATATTAACAATTATAAATACATAGCTATATACATACACCTGTAACTTTTACAAATATATATATATATATATATATATATATATATATATATATATATATATATATATTAAAATATTAAAATATGTATTAATTTGTAAAACTACAATGTACACTACATTAAGTGCAAGAGTAGGGAAAGTGGATAGCGGAGGTGAATAAATTACTATTCCCGCTCCAGCAAGTGCAACAGTAGGGAAAGTGTTGGGTAGCAGAGGGGTAAAAATTACTATTCTCACTCCAGGGAGTGCAACAGTAGGGAAAGTGTTAGATGGCAGAGGGTAATAATTTACTATTCCCACACCAGCAAATGCAACAGTAGAGAAAATGTTGGATAGCTGAGGGATAAAAATTACTATTCCCACTCCAGGGAGTGCAACAGTAGGGAATGTGTTGGATAGTAGAGGGGTAAAAATTACTATTCCCACTCCAGCGAGTGCAACAGGAGGGAAAGTGTTGGGTAGCGGAGGGGTAAAAAGGACTATTCTCACTCCAGGGAGTGCAACAGTAGGGAAAGTGTTGGATAGCGGAGGGGAATAATTTACTATTCCTACTCCAGTAAATGCAACAGTAGGGAAAGTGTTGGATAGCAGAGGGGTAAAAATGACTCTTCCCACTCCAGCGAGTGCAACAGTAGGGAAAGTGTTGGATAGCGTAGGGGTACAAATTACTATCCCACTCCAGCAAGTACAACAGTAAGGAAATGTTGGATAGGGGAGGCTAAATGACCAGTGTGAACATCACTCCCTGACCGCTAAGCTGTTTTGTGAACCCTTGGCGAAATCTAGGCTCATTTGAACCACGGTGGTGGAAAAAAAAAAGCCGAATCGGAGCCCGGATGAGCCCCCAGCAATACTTACATAAGTTATTACAACGAGCAACAGAGGTTTTTGCTATCGGCATCCAGCGTCTCAGAAACCGGCCACACCTGTTACCTGTTGCCTTTGAAGGTGTTGCTTGCCTAGAGCTTTCGGCGGAATCCAAGACGAAGTAGGATGGCTCCACGAAGACCTGTTGTGAAGGAGGGAGCGACCGTCACTAAGACTCTTACTGCACCCAAGAAGCAGGCTGCTCCCAAGGAAATGGATGCTGCCTGTACACCTAGCCAGGAGACGGCGGAGGACAGAGACAGAACCCCCGGCGGCGAGCGGCGTTTTGCTGACAGTACAGTGAGACCGAAGACTCAGACGGTGCCCGGGATGCTCTCGGGGAAAGGGGTAAGCGGAAGACAGGCTAAACCCTTGTGTAAAGATAAAACGGCAATTAAATCTCCTGCTGGGGAAGGAGAAGGAGATGTAGACAATGTCAGCAACAATGCATCTAATACTCTAGGAGGGATAGTGATCCTTGAAATCCCAAATGCTCTCAAGGCCTTTAATGCTCCTAACGCTCAAATGGGAGAAACGCACAACACAGGGCTTAATGAAAGAGGGCAGGAAGGAACGACGCTATGATATAAAAAAAAAACAGTACAATAACATGGAAAAAGCAACTCTTGCAGAGATCAAAGGCTTCAATAGAGATCAACCTGAAGCAGGGGACAAAATTCCAGGCACACCCGATGGGGGAAATTTATTTTCTTTAATCGATGATTCGGATCATAACAATGTCAGCGATCCTGATAATACGGAGCTGGATGCCTGAGGGGATGATAGTGACAGCCCCCTCACAACAACAAATACTCTGAAAAGGGTAGTCAATCATACAAAAAGAGTGTTAATGGTTTAAAGAATGGAAGCTTTTCTTCGGAAACCAGTGAAATGAAATGAAATGAAATGAACACCTTTTATGGGATTACTCCTCCACCTTGTTAGATACAGGAGCTGATGAAGGAAACATGAATGGATTCCAGTACAACAACCAAAGAGCTTCTGGCAGTAAAACCGGACCTGCTCCCTCCATAGGATTAATATATGCTACACTCAAGTCAATGCAGGTAGAGGCTCGCTAGGAGCATAAAGGAGCAAAAATTGCACATAAAAAAATTCAGGGGGCAATTTGCAAGACAACGAACGCCTGTATTGAAATCGTAGCATGAACCACTGCCTTAGAGGAGCGCGTGGTGGGGCTCGAGGCTGGGCTAGAAAGCACTGAGCAAAAAACTACTGCAAACGATGCCAGAATGGCTGATATACTGTGGAAACTTGAAGAAGCCAAAAATAGGCAGCGAAGAAATAACCTACAATTGCTAGGTATAGAGGAAAATGTCGAAGGGAACGATATACGTGGATTCGTGCTGAAACTTTTTTAAACCGGTTTTCCCGAATTAGCACACTAGAACTGGGAGGCTGAACTTCAGCGAGTAAACAGATTTCCTTTGAGGTTAAAAAAAACCCTTGTCCCAACTTAAAGCCTTGAGCTATTCTAATTTTTTGGGGAAATTATTTACTGCACCATGCAATATTTGAAAAGGCAAGACTGGATGCAAGAAGAATGGCCGAGGGGCAGACTTTTTTCGTACGGTCGGATTTCTGCCACACAACAGTGGAAAGGGAAAGAAGATGGCGATTGCGGCAGATGATGAGCCCCTTTCAAAAACTTGGCTGTGAAGTATATTTAATGAATCCAGCATGTTTGAAAGTTATTTGCCAGGGAAAGGTTAGGCTATTTACTTCTGAGATCCATGCACCAAATTACTTGCAGGAACTAAATGATGGCTGAAGAAGTCAGTGATATCTTTATTTTTCTCTTCTTTAAAAGCTGTGGGTACACTGCTTAATGGGTTCTAATATCTTAGGTTTTTTAGATAGGTTGGGGAGTGACCGGGGCGCGCAGTGGAACGCAGGAGGCATCACAAGGGTCTGAGGACCTTTTTTGCCTTAGTGAGGGGTGGGGGGGAGGGGAGGGGGTGGGTCCAAAATTTCCTAAGGGGGGCTTCACACTGTGTTGTTTTTGACTGTTTAGATGTCTTATGTTTTGACTTTAATAACTCTAATGTCTTTAGATTTGTTTGCTTTTTCTGATGAGGAAAATTAGAATTGCTACTATTAAAATCTGCAGATTAAATGACCCTGTTAAGAGGCGTAGGATAAATCAGGACTTTCGGTTCTTGAAGGCAGATATTATCTGCCTTCAAGAGACCCACATAGACGAAGCAAGAAGCAAAATTATGAATTTTGATAGGTATCAATTAATCTCATGGACTACACAAGATGTTAGAACCAGAGGTGTTGCAATACTTCCACAACGGGGTCTAGCTAATTTTTCACAATCTCTTTCGGATAACTTTGGTAGATGGGTAATTTTACAATGCTCAATCGATAACTATAAGTTTACACTATGTTCAGTTTACGGACCGGTATTAGATGACCCTGCGAAGCTTAACTGAGTTTAGAATTGGTGGGTTGGCCACTTCCAATTATTGTATGTGGTGATTTGAACATAAATTTGAGCTGTCCGATATCTAACCATCCTGAGATAGCGTATCAGGGGTGGAAACCCAAAGTTTTCAAGCCCCTTTCCCAATTAAAGGAGCTTAGTAGATGTTTGGGCACAATTAGAGGGAAATGATACGGGGTGTACTTATTTTTCCGCCCCACATAGATCCCATGCAAGATTGGATTACTTTTTTATCTCCCAAAGTATGGCTCAGAGCAGTAGAATTACAACATTTTCAAGAATAATGTCTGATCATAATCCCCTGGTATTGGAAGTTAAAATGAAACGAAAAACTGAAGCAACTCGCTGGACTTTTAACAGGGCTTGGTTGAATGATAGCTCTTATATTCAATATATGGAGACGTGGCTTCACAGGTTCATAGAGGAAAATTTGGGAAGTACGAGTATTCAAAATGTCTGGGATACTCTGAAAGGTGGCATTAGGGGCAAAACGGCTAAATTTGGCTGGGAGACTCAAACAAAAGAGAAGAATATAACAAATTAACTTTATGATACACTGGGGAAGGCTGAGACTAATCTTTCTAAGGTTTTATCTGAGGGTGGGGATGCCGATATCGCACAAACAAGGATTACAATTGCTAAATCTGCCATAATTGAAGTTTCACTTACCAAATTCGCTGGCAGATATTTAGCCTGGTGGTCTAAACTCTATGAGAGCAAGGAAAGGGTGGGCCTTATGTTGGCAGTACGGGCTAGAGAAAAGGAGGTACAAACACGTATTACTGGAATCCTGGATCCCAATATTGGCTTAGTTAATGACCCAGAAGCAATACTTTTGGCATTTCAAAAATTCTATCAAAAAGTATACTCGGAAGATATAGGAGACAATTGTTAGATCCAAGAAGGTATTGAAAGTTACCTTAAAGAGATTAAACTAGGTAAACTGACCTCGCAAGTTCAAAATATGTTAGAAGCTCCAATTAGGCTTGAGGAAATACAAACAGCTATAGAACCTCTTCCGCATGGCAAAGTGGTCGCGAATGATTCTTTACCAAGTGAATTATATAAGACTTTTCGGACCCAATTGATTTCAATATTGTTTGAGATGTTTAGTTTGGTGCAGGGGGGGAAGTACCCCCAGACTCATGGAAGACAGCTAAGATTGTCGTATTTTTTAAGAAAGGCAAAGTTGCGACTGACCTGGATCATACAGACCTATCACACTAATCAACAGCGATATGAAAATGTATTCTAAAATTTTCGCAAACTGATAAGCGTCAGTTAATAAAAATCTGGTATCTCCCCAGCAACATGGTTTTGTTCCCGGCCGGGAAACTATTGATCACATCCGTCGGACAATAGCCCTTTTTGATTATACCAAGGTTACAGGAGAACCTATGGCCTTAATTCTGCTGGATGCAGAAAAGGCATTTGATAGGGTCTCCTGGCATTTTTTATGGGCTGCCATGGCAAAAAATGGTATAGGGAAAGGATTTATTAGAGCTATCCAAAGCATGTACGAGACAAGGATGCCTGTGCTCCTCTTTATTATTTGCCATTTACATCGACCTTTAAGATGGAAAATCCTGACCATAGAATTCAACCTGTTTATGCTAAAGGGGGGGTGTAAAAATGTTGGCATACACTGATGATTTAGCCATTATAACACCTGCTCCCCGCTCTGCTCTTGAGGAAATAAATAGCTTAACAACACATTTTGGTAAACTTTCAGGATACCATCTTAACGAACATAATTCCCAAAAAATTACTCTAGATGACCATCAAATAGAACAGAGCACTAGAAATTTCGGTATAGAAATTAGCTCTAAACCAGATGATATTGTCAATATTAATTTTAAACCACTGCTGCAGAAAAGAAAGTCAGACTCTCAAAGAATAAATAACTTACATCTGACACTAATTGGGAGAAGTAATGTAATTAAAATGATATTCTTACCCAAAATGTTATATTACTTCAGAGCGATTCCTCTAGAGATAAACAAAATCTGGTTTGTAAAGTTAACTCAGTTAGTTTTGTAGTTTTTATGGGCTGGGCAACGCCCACATAGGGCGTTTAAATACATGACCTTAACTAGCGACCGAAGGGGGGGGTGGTCTGGTCCTAATTTCTATATCTACTATTGGGCATCAGCTCTGAAACAGAGGGTCAAGTTGTTAAAAGGGATGTGGTGAAATATCAATTTATAAGTTAATTTATGGGGTAGAAGCTAAAGGACTCCTCATGCGCCATATAGATTATGCCTATTTCAAGAGGGTAAAATTCAAGGTTTTGTTGGGTGCGTTCAGGATTTGGACTGCAGTCAGGAAAAAGTTTTTGATTGGGCGGATACATAGATACTCTGTTACATCCTCCTTTCATTTCTTCTCTGTCCTTCTTTAGTGTTTGTCATTACTTGCTCAGCAGGCATCTATGATGTCACATGGTGTTCCTATTGTGTATGCTTGAAAGCAGGGACAGTTACATCTGAGGCTGAGCTGGAGTCCATCTGCTCCTGGTGGGGTTTCTATTATTGGATCTACTTTATTCTATTTTATCTACCTGACCTGAATCTTATCTTCAATAAACCTAATCTGTTTCATATACTGGACTTAAAGACATCAATTTGTTACAAACTTGGCGACGAGGACTGAACCTATGCTTGAAAGAAGAAGATGATTCAATGAGTTACTGCAACTGAATTAAGGATTACTGCAACTAAGAATTTGGAACTGCTGCAACTGGAGAACTTTTTCAAGTCAAAGAGGAAAAGGTATTTAATGAGAGCACCCTGGTTAACCCCACCAGTGTCCTTTGTGATCTGGACAGCCTGTTTCCCCAGGGTGTTGGAGTTCTAACTGCATGATTTGGACATTATTGACCTGAAAACTAGGCACTGAACTTTGATGTCTGTCATATTAAAACGTCTGCCATCAAGTATGAAGAAGTGGATGCGCAGTATTTGTATATTATTAGATATTACAAGTGAGAAAGCAGCCTTGCCAGAGAGAAGGCAGAGGATTTGAGCACTTTTACACACGTAGTTGTTGGCAAAACGATGTGCAGCCTGACAAAAAGAAGAAAACCCGTCAAGATGAGTGATGCTGTAATTAAGGAAGTGCCTGATACATCTCTGCATGTTTAACTGTTAATGAAAGGCAGAGCAAGGCAAACGGTGGGTGCAGAGTTTCAACTGCTGTCAGAGACTGTCACAAGTTTAAGAACACGGACTCATGAAAAGGCGTCTGCCATCAGCTATGTGGAAATGGATGTGCAGCATTTTACTGATGTTAAGGAATTGGCTTACTGTATTGCTTTTACATCTTTGACTGGTGTTCAAGACTGTGAACAAGGCACCGATAGTATTTATTAACTGTTTGAGGTTATATGGAGAGACCACGACAGTGCCTTTGCTTCAAGAGCTGCGCACAATTGATTTAAGAGGTCGTGCGGAGAACAAGTGAGGGCTTTAACAACGTGATTGTAAGTTGGCTCAAATAAATATGATTTCAAATCTATGTAATTTTAACTGCGCAATGCAAGGTGCACGAGAAATGCTTAACAGTCATCTTTAATTTTAAAAAAAAGGAGTGCGTGAGAAACACGCGACGCCTACCTTAGCTCCACAGCTCCTTGTTACGTAGTGGGAGTTTGTTTATGCTGCATCTTCACGTTTTAGAGCAGCGGTGTGCTGAGAGCCACCCGGAGCGACGTGGTATGCGTGCCACCATTTTGGTAATCACATTGTTTTGCATTGGATCAATGCACAGTCTTTGTGTGGATCGTCACTATGGAAAAGATCCTTTTGCCAGAAGTGGAAAAAACGATCTTTTTGTCAGAAAAGGAAAGAACTATGGAAACAATCTTTTTGTCAGAAGAGGAAAGAACTGGCAGACAGTGTTCTTTCTACAGCGACATGCAAGCACTTTTTGGGACATAATCGTAATGTGCAACAGAGGGAACTGACAGACAGTAACTACAACATTAAAGCCGTTCTGTGGATTATCGTGAACATTGGAGGCTGTTACTGGCTTATGGAAAACGGTGATTTCAACTTCTGTGGTAACCTCGGGTGAGAGATCGCTCACCGGAGTGTGTTTATTCATTTTATTGTAATTTTTGATTTGTGAGGGAAATGGTGCAGTTTGAGATGTGCTTTGTGGAAAAGAATGTCCATGTACATTTTATGTTGTGATTTTTACCATGTTCATGTGTTTCAGATATTTGCTGCGTATTGGTATTAGAGGTGGTGAGTTATTACTCCGCTGGTGAATTAGTTTTGTTTATTTGAGCGAGCCATTTTTATGCTCAACTTAGGTTGAGGTGCTCGGTTGTTTTAAATTCGAATTTCAAGTGAGTTAGTTTCTTTGTTGGAGTGAGCCATACATATGCTCAACTTTGGTTGAGGTGCTCAGTTTTATCTCATTCTTTCTACTGATTGCAGGTTTGTTCTGATGTTTGTTTGCAGTACATTCATTCAAATGTTCATGCTTTGGGATGTATTGAATGTGTATTTTGACGGGGCTACATTTGTGCTAAATTTTTAGGTGCTCCTTTCTTTCAATTTGATTTTATAGTGCTGCAATTGATGTTCGATTAATTTTACAAGATGTTCTTGTTTTGCTGGATTAATGTGTTTAGGTTGCATCCGAGGATGAGCCTTAAAAGTGTTAGGTGTGGGTTATAGTGCTTCTAGATTTAATGTGTTTGAGGTTGCATCCGAGGATGAGCCTTAAAAGATACTGAACCACATTAGTGCTCTACTATGTTAGAGGTGTTCATTTTGTTCAAGGTTAAAAGAGCTGCATGTTGCCCTATTTTAGGATCTGAACCACTTTTGTGCTCTAATATTTTAGAGGTGTTCAAATTATTTAATGTTTTAAAGAGAGGATGGTTGCTTTATTTTGGGATGTGAACCACATTTCTGCTCTGATATTTTAGAGGTGTTCACATTGTTTGATGTTTAAAGGGTGACTGGTTGCTTATTTATTGAACCACGTAAGTGCTCTAATATTTTAGAGGTGTTCAAATTGTTTGATGGTTTAAGGAGAGGAAGGTTGTTCATTGATATGAATCAGTTAAATGATCTAACGTGTAGAGAAGTTCTTATTTATTTATCAAATCCATCTTTTTCCATTCTTGTGGATTTGTGTTACAGATGTATTTAATTTGATCTGTAGTTAATTTAGCAAATCCATCTTTTTCCATTCTTGTGGATTTGTTTTACAGATGTATTTAATTTATCAAATCCATTCTTTTCCATTCTTGTGGATTTTGTTACTCTAATGTTTTTAGAGAAGCTCATATTTTATTTTAACCCCTTCTGTTTAATTGTCCAGCAATTTTTACGGTGTATGTGCTGTATGTTCTATCTTCTTCTTTTCCACACTGTTTTGTGTTCTTACTTTGTTTTTATTTTTGTTAAGAAGGGAGATGTGTTACATCCTCCTTTCATTTCTTCTCTGTCCTTCTTTAGTGTTTGTCATTACTTGCTCAGCAGGCATCTATGATGTCACATGGTGTTCCTATTGTGTATGCTTGAAAGCAGGGACAGTTACATCTGAGGCTGAGCTGGAGTCCATCTGCTCCTGGTGGGGTTTCTATTATTGGATCTACTTTATTCTATTTTATCTACCTGACCTGAATCTTATCTTCAATAAACCTAATCTGTTTCATATACTGGACTTAAAGACATCAATTTGTTACAAACTCCCCTCTTGATAATAATAATGTACTTCCCGAAATATTTCAGGATGCTTATTTCAAAAACTGGAATGAGAAAGGAGTTGTGTTTATAGGAGATCTTATATCCGATACCGAAATATTTACTTTTGAATTAATAAAAGAGAAGTTCGGGATTGGGAATCATTATTTTTTTTTAATACTTGCAGATAAGGGATTTTCTTACCAAAAAATTAACTTCTTGAAACAGAATTCCGTTATTAGATCTGATTTCGGGGGGCTGATCTACAATGTCCACTTTATACAAAACTCATTAATGAAAGGGATGCTTCATGCAGGGCAGGGAGAGTGTGAAGACTCCCTTTTGTTTAGTCAAACAGTATGTATATGAGCAAATCTACAAGTACAGTGTTTTAAGACATGGTGTAATCTCTATATCACTCCGGCTCGTATTCATAAGTGGGGCGCGATTTCGGGGGTACATTGCTCTCGGTGTGGGTTGCTGACAGCAGACAGCACCCACATGTTTGCGACCTGCCCAAGTCTTTCCCAACTGTTGACTAAAATTGAACAACGCCTTGATTCTATATTGGGATACTCTGTTGCATTAACCCCCCAGGTCATAATATTAGGGATCAGTAATGTAAATGTACAGGAATTTATATAGCGCAAATCACCAAGCGGTTTCTAAGCACTTGCTTAGGGAACCCGTCCTGGTATTCCCCTGTGAGATAACCCCGGCAGGGTATCCGCAAGGTGAAGCCAGGCATCCCGCCGCGAGGGGCCGTTGTGGAGATTAAGCAAGCTATTGCCCAGAGTCGCAGAGTGTGAACCCGTGAATCGAGTAGGCACCGGAGCGAGAATTGTCGAGTCCATGGACATTTTAGGACTCAAGACCCCGCCGAGCCGGGAATTGAACCCTGGTCCCGGGCTGACCTCTGCTTCCAGGTCTGCCTCCTCTAACCAGTGAGCCACACTTCTCCAGGAAATGGAGGAATCCGATCGGAAATTAGTTTATATAGCACTGGCAGTATTTTGTCTTTGTCTCGCCAGTGTTTGGCTTGACCAGAATCCTCCATCTATTGATGTTTAGTTTGGCAAATTACTGTCTACCTATAATTGGGAGATTTCGGTGTTTAGAAGAAGGTGAATCAGGGCTAGGTTAAGGGGGGTAAAGATCTGGGAACCTTTAACAAGATGGTTGTATCCAGATTAATTGGTAATTGTATGTAAATATCCCCTTTTTCTTCTTTTGCCTTTTCTTTTGTTTTTTTTTCTTTCGTTGTATTATTTTGTGTTGCTGGGATCCATCGGGGTGGGGGTGGGGGGATAAATGCAGAAATTTGGACGTCAGTTATTTTTGGTATTGTATACATTTGTGTAACATTTTATTTGTCCTTATGTCGTAATAAAAATTTTTTTTTAAAAAGGATAGGGGAGGTGTGGAAATTTGGCAGAGATCACTTTAAGCATTGAGCTGAAGCCAAAGTTTTTTCCGGTAGCCACCTTGACTGAGCATGTGCTCAACATTTTCTCTTTTCTTCTTCGCTGTTACTTGACCTTGTGCTTTGCTAAAGAACTGGCTATACTTAGCCCCTGCTACTCTGCACATGCTCAGAAGAGTCTGTGGCTGCCCATCCACCTGCTCTAGTCTGTTACTGTCAGGCTGTTTTAACTGAAGTCAGCAACTCATTGCCCCTCCTTCTTTGTTGACTGTGCATTCTTTGTATGACCATCTATGTATGTAACTCTTCCTATGTGTACTTGTACCGCCTCCTTTTGAGCTCCTGTGTTGGTATAAAAGACCAACAGTTCTTCTACTCCTTCTGCTACTTCACACACTGCCGAAGGGTGTTGTGTGAATGTAGTTCCACCTCACAAGGTTTATTACAGTGTTTTCTTGATATTTTAGCTTCCGTGCCAATCTCTAGTCAGAGGACTAGTGCGCAGAAGGGCGAACCCCTAGCACCGGTAGGCTTTGCTGAGGTCTACTTTTACAAATTGGCGCCCAACCCATGGGGTTCATAGGCGACTCGGATGCCTGACGGAGTGGTCTTGACGGAGTATTGGAATCTCGCTGCGGATGATCACTGCTTGAGGAGGCCCGTGTCTTGGCAGCAAAGGTGTTTTTCTACGTCTCCCAATCTGACCCTCCATGTGGTTCCGGTCCTCGACTGAGATCCTTTCTGGTGTTCGCCGTGCAGAGACCGTTTGGTCAATTCAGAACTTGGCAGGGAGAGGCTGGAGATTTGAGCTTGGTAAGGTCGTCAACATGTGTTTGACTTGTATTGCCCAAAAATGTGATTATTGTGATTTGTGTGATTATATGTAAATGGCAATTTACATAGGCAGGTAATGAGGAGATTTTTCTCTAAATTGTGAATACTTGAACGGCACACTCTAAGCTAAATGCTACTTTGTATATAATATTGTATATACTACAATTTCTTGGCATGCCTGTTTCAAGCGCACTTCGAAGAATGTGCTGCTTTCTTGGAGGTACCAATGTGAATCTTGAACGAGCTCAGCCGGCTCCCCCTGGGGGGACACCAAATAGGGACATGTATATTAAAATCTGTATTTCTTCTATAATGTTTAGCACATAATAGAATAAATATACCAATAAGGATCCTGAAGTGTGTTGGCCTATAAATGGGTCATTTGATCTTAGAAAAATTCATTATGTGGAACAATGTATGCTTAAGCGCAAGAGTAGACAAGATATGTTTGACTTTGTACGAATGTGGGAGAAAGAAGCGCATGAATGAGTAAGAATAGAGCAAGCTTCGGTAGAAAAAGAACAACGCACAAATATCCATGCAAAATCGTTGGAGATGAAAAATAAAGAAATGAAGGAGATAAAAGAGAGAGGATAGGGAGCGTCGTTTACAGGTAAATGGCCAATACCCTGTCTGGCGCCCCCTCTACCCTCTCCTTAATAAACCTCAGGATGATTCGATTTTTTTGGATCGCTCTCCGCCTCCTTATACTCTTCCCACTGCCCCTACCCTTGATTCTGATGATGATATTTCTCCTTCAGATCAGGATAAGTTAGGAACAGATGCTCAGTCACAGACTCGCTCATTTCCAACGGCTGACCGTGCGGCCACTCTTAGATCTGCTGCTCGCAAAGCAGCTCGTGGGAACACTTCTGCTTCAGATCTTACAACCAATGTACAACAATGGGTGGATAGAGAGCAGTTATATTTTGTAGAGATGTTTGCCACAGAAGTAATTGAACGATTTAGAAAGCATTCCACAGAATTAGAGCCTGTTGATATGCAAAGAATTATAAACAATGCGTGACGGTCTTTTTCTCCCTTCCCAATTGGCTGACTTAATTAGACGCGTGGTAAAACTACGAGCCGATGCATTCCGTTTGCAAGAGGAGAAAAAGGCAGCTGCTGCAACTGAACAAACAAATCGGACCTCCGTGTCGCAGGATGACGATCCAGGGACAGATAAGGCTATTGTGGTTCATGAGAGACCAATGCGTGAAGCTGCGCCTTTATATGTCCCTCGCACGGGTTTGGGACCGGGCGATAAAAAAGATTCCACTGATGTGAAGGGGGTATTTTATTTATAATTGAGTCTATAATCCTTGGAGTAGAGCGGATGTCATGGCTCTTAAAGCTGCTTTGCCTGATCCGTGGAAGAATCCGGCCGCTTTTTAGGAAGAAGTTGAAGGGGCCATTAGTTCTTGTACTATGACATTATCTGATATTGGTATGTTTTTTGGGCCTATTCTACCCCCTGATAAGTGGAGGTCTATCCGTAAAGTTGATGATAATGCAGCTTTTGGGGGTGTTTGGAAGGGACTGGAGAGGATAGATGCGGAACGAGAACCAGCACTGAAGCCGCGTCAAGACATTTTAGACCTTCCAAATGCTATAATAGTTAAATTGAAAACTCTTATTCCTCCTAAAAAGATAGATTGGACTATGTTAGCATCCTGTCAGCAAAAGGCAGACGAATCGGTCTCTGACTTTTTTACATGTTTTGAGGAGACATTCCACGACTTAAGGGGCCAGTCATTGCCAGATGATACAGGCAGGCACCTGTTTGTCGATAAATTTGTCGCAAACATGTTGCCAGGAATAGCTAGTCGTCTAAGGGCCAGCGAGAGTTCATGGACTACGTCTTCACCAGTCTCTCTCTTGACTCTGGATCATTATTATGAACGACAGGAATTGGAAGCCAGGAGGATAAAAAGGTTAAAGATCTAAAAATGAAGGTTATGCTAGCTGAGGTTTATGGTCCATCGTATAAAGGTAACAGCAGGGGTGGACGTGCGATATATCGCCCCGGCACAACCTCTTTCACTCGAACTACTTTGTCCCCTAATCAGTGCACTTATTGTAAGGAGATTGGAAATTGGGCTGCTGACTAATTTAGGATATAGGGGAGGTATGGACGATCGTACCAGGGTTGAGGCTTTTGAACATACTCAGATTCTTTCTAATACTTTTGATCGACGTAACCAATATCAGATGACTGATTATCCAATCGCTGATTTGAAGGATTTTGCTTATGCATAGGAATGCCTAGGATGGGGTATGGAATCAGTTGAAGTGCAAGTATATCAGAAGGGTCCTTAAGTTAATGCACGTATTTTGGGTTCTACTGATCAGTTTTTGGTTGACAAAGGAGCTACTCGTAGCGCCTTATCTAAACAATTGGTTCCAAGGGCTCCCCTATCTGGCTTAACAATTACATCGATGGGTTTCGATGGGACACCTTCCCTTAGCCCACTGTCACAACCACTTGCATTTCATGTTGATAAATTGTCTGCTCCATGTCCATTTTTTCTTTCCCCTAACACGCCGGACAATATTGTGGGTCTCAACATGCTCAAGCATTTCAGGGCTACGATACATTTTTCCCCAGAAGGTGTGCGTGTTATTTTGAATGATAACTATCCTGTGGGTGAGAAGTCCTGTCTCATTAAAGAGGATATTGCTTTGGCTTCACTTCCTAGTATTCTGTGGGCTACATCAAATACCGATGTGGGACAAATGGTTATCCCACCAGTTCATATCCACGTGAGGGAAGGTGCTTCATTGCCTCAGTTACCTGAATACAAAATTTCTTGAGTAGGCATTAATACAAATTGTTCAGGATTTGATTGAAGGGGTGGTTCTGGAAGAGGTCTTTTACAATATTTGCAATAGCCCTATCCTTCCTACCTTAAAAAAAGACACTGATACTAAAGTATATAGATTCATCATTGACTTGCGAGAGGTTAATAAGATCGTAGTGCCCCAATACCCCGTAGTCTCCGACATCACGACACTCCTTACCATGGTTCCTCCGACTGCTTCTACATTTTCAGTGATAGATCTGAAGAACGCTTTCTTTTCGATCCCTATCCATACAGGCAGCCGATATTTGTTTGGCTTCACTTCGGATAATATATCTTTCAGATTTTGTAGAGTTCCCCAAGGGTATAAAGAGAGTCCTAGTATTTACAGCCAAGCGTTAAACAGACAACTTGTTTAGTTTTCTGTGCCAACAGGGGTGGCTCTTGTACAATACGTCAATGACATCTTGTTGGCAGCTGATACTCCTGAGCAGTGTGAAGAAGGAACACTGTCATTGCTTTAATTTCTTGCCTCACACCATCACAAGGTTTCTCGAAAGAAATTGCAATATTTAGGCAGAAGGTTACTGTTGGACTTGGCCCTTCTGGCAGGTTCACCCCTAAACTTTTTGCTTTTATATGTGACCTGGTGTTACTTGTTTTAGGCTTCTGCGCACCTTAACACTGTGTCCCAGTGTAAAGTGCGTGCGCAGTCTGAGTGCGTATGGTGAGATTGGCCTCCCATAGGAATGCATGGTGAATGTGTGTGTCCATGGTAGTTCCTGATGTGTGGGGAGTGCAGGGTCGAGTTTGGTATCTGCGAACTCGTGAGATTAAATGCTGCGCGACAGTGTGCGCAGATTTATTGTATCTAGTGTGAAAGTGCCACTTCTAGAAGTTGGCATGTCTGTGTAGTAAATGTGAATTGACTGTCTGGCTTGTGATTGGCTGGAGCTGGCTGGTGTGCCAGGATGGGTCTGCCCCGGTGGTGAATGGAGAGATCTGCATGTTGATGGGAGGGAGGAGTACACCTGTGATCTGAATAGGGCTGGCTCTTCCCTACACAATGCTGGCTAGGCCACCTGTGGTGCGACTGATGTCCCTAGCCTGTCCTCTGAATAGGGAGAGGGGCTGAGCACAACAAAGGGCTCCAGAACCAGTTCCGTCTGGTTTTCCCCCTACCCTGCACCCTCCAGACAAAGGAAAATTTTGTATAAGAAGGAGCTGAGACCCCTTGTAAAGTTGTTCTCTTGTTCCTGACCTGAAAGGGGGGCCAGCTGCTGCTGGGGTCCATTAGGATACCACCACTGGAGACTGCCTCCCTGTTGGAGGGTCCTGTGAGCTGGCCCCTGGGCCCAGCCTTCGCCCCCTGCCTTCCTAGGGACTTTTTCTGAACTTTGCCTTGTAGCGCCTGGGAGCGCTTTATTTGTCCTTGTAGCGCCTGGGAGCGCTTGATTGTGGTGCTGGGTAAGTGCTTTGCTTTCCTGAGCAGCGCTTCTATTTTGAACCGCAGCACGGCGCTGTGATCCCTGTCCTGAGGGATTCCCCGGCGTGGGGATCCCCCTACCCTTTGATTTTTGGCGCAGGTGCCCACCCCGCTTATTTGCTGGCCCACCCCGTTTTATATCTGGAAGTAGAGGGAGCCTACCCCTCGTTTGCCTCAAGAATCACCGCCAAGGGCCCGGAGTCCGTGACCAATCACCCGCGCTGCTGGGTGCATTTACCAATCACCGCCGCAGCCCTGAGTAAAGCCTGAGGTTGCCTGGCAACCGGGACTCAGACCGCCACGTCATCGGGACGCGGAGCAGAGGCAGGAAGTCCCGGCTCCAGGGAGATCTAGTCCCAGGAGGGGGCCCGGGTGAAGTCAGGCGATCCAGCAAACCCAGGCGGGGCTCCCAGGTTGTTAGGAGAGCCCCCGTGGGTGCCTGCAGAGTCCAAGAGCCGCCCCAGTAAGCAGCGCCAAAAGAGGAGCCCCGCCACAGGTCGCAGTGAGTGCGGGCGCCTTGGGGTGGGGGAAGCTCAAATCTAGTTATAGAGCGGCCCGGAAGGCAGCGGGCCTCTCCAATGAACCCAGGGGCATTTCTTGGCAATTGAGAGCCCTGTGGCTTCATTCAGAGCGCAAAAGGCTCCAATGTGGTAATTGGGGCATTCTTCATTCAGAGCCCACGAGGCTCCAACGTGGTAATTGGGGAATTCTTCGTTCAGAGCCCACGAGGCTCCAACGTGAGGGGGCATTTTGTAATTTAGAGCCCACTTGGCTCCCATGTTGTTGGTGGCAGCGTTGTGCCCAGACCCAAGAGGAGAGCCAGGAGGCACGCTGGTCGCTCCCCACGCCGCATGGCTCCTCCTGGGTGCCCGTGTCTCTTGCTGCTGCCGAGGGTTCGCCGCCCCTGGTGACTGTCATTACGCTGTACTGTACTGCACTGTTAACCTTGTTTTCTTTCCCCATCTTGTAATTTGTACTTTTCCCCATCTTGCCATTTGATCTGTACTTTCTTTTGATTGTCTGTCCTGAGGAGCTCCTTTTCGCACCACTGCCCTCTGTGCCCAACCGCCCCCGGCTTCCCGCCGCTGCTCCCCTGCGGCCTGCACCCTTTTTACTTTTGTGTCCCTCGACCATTGGCCGCCCCGCTTCCGCCTCTCAGGTGCTCCGCCCTCCCACTTCGCCTCTTATGGAGGTTGACGCGCGGAAGCGCAGCAGGCGCACGCAGCAGGCGCGCCAAAGGCAAGCCAGTCTGTGCCCATCCGCGCTGGGACCACGCCCAGTGCCAGGACCCCTGGACCCCTAGCCCCCCGCAACACCAGACTGCACTACGACTCCAGCACCCTCCACGCACTCAACACCGGACGAGACCACCCCTGCTACCAGGCCAGCCCGAAGCGCACCCAAGGGCCCTTCACCTGCCGGAACTGCATATTCTCCAGCATCCAGCCCACCAAACCACCAACCAGAGAACCCAACCACCTCCGCTGCATCCTCCTCAACACTCGCTCCGCTCGCAAACACGCCATCGAACTCTGGGACCTCCTAGACTCCACCGCCCCCGAAGTCACCTTCCTGATGGAGACCTGGCTGAACGCCACCTCAGCACCAGACAATGCCATAGCCGCCCCACAGGGCTACAAGATCTCCTGCAGAGACCGAACCAACAGAGTTGGAGGGGGGATCGCCATCATCCACAAGGACACCATCAGAGTCTCGACCAACACCGACGACACCCTCACCACCGCCGAGCACATGCACTTCCAGATCCACACCGACCCCAACACCACCCTCAGAGGAACACTCATCTACAGACCACCCGGACCACGACCTCAGTTCAGTGACACCATCGCCGACCTCGTCAGCACCCACGCCCTCGCCTTCACGGACTACATCCTCCTCGGGGACCTAAACTTCCACCTCGAGAACAACAATGACGGCAACACCACCGCCCTGATCGACAACCTCGCCAACCTCGGACGCAAACAGCTCGTGACAAGACCCACCCACGCCACCGGACACACCCTGGACCCCATCTTCTCCGCGAGCCCCCACGTCTCCTTCAACCACACCACCGAACCCCACTGGACTGACCACAGATGCGTCCACTTCACCTTCAGAAAACCCACCACACACCTTCGCACCCAACAGATGCCACGCCGCTGCTGAGGCAAGGTCACCGAAGACCAACTGACCACTACCCTCGCCCTAAGACCACCCGCCGACCCCACCGACCCAGACACCACCGCGACCAACCTCAAACAGTGGATCAAAGACTGCGCCAACACCCTCGCCCCTCTCAAGACCTCCACAATCAACCACACCAACAAGAAAGCCGCCTCGTTCACCGAAGACCTCCGGATCTCCAAGCGCAACTGTCGGAAGCTGGAGAAGAAATGGATCCACGACCGAACACCAGACAGCTACACAGCTCACAAGAGCGCCACCCGCAGACACCAACAACTCATCAGGACCGCCAAGAGGACCGCCTTCAAGGACCGCTTAGACAACAACGCACACAACACCAAAGAGCTCTTCAGCATCGTGAAAGAGCTCTCCAACCCCAGCTCCAACACCAATGACATCCCACCATCAAAAGACCTATGCGTCTCCCTGGCCACCTTCTTTCACCGCAAGATCACCGACATCCACGACAGCTTCAACTCCGACACCTCTGCACCCACCACCGAGCCCACCACCCCTGGGACCACCACCCGTGCCAGCCGCCTGACCACCTGGTCCTACGTCAGTGATGAAGACACCATCAAAACCATGAACTCCATCCACTCCGGATCCCCATCTGACCCCTGCCCTCACCACATCTTCAACAAAGCCAGCACAACCATCGCGCCCCACCTCCGGAAAAAAATCAACAGCTCTTTCAAGACAGCAACCTTCCCGGAAAGCTGGAAGCAAGCCAAGATCAACGCCCTTCTGAAGAAGCCAAAGGCGGACCCCAAGGACCTCAAGAACTTCCGGCCCATCTCCCTGCTCCCGTTCCCGGCAAAAGTGACAGAGAAGATGGTCAACAAACAGCTAACCTGCTATCTCGAAGACAACATCCTGGACCCTTCCCAATCCGGTTTTCGCAGCAACCACAGACCCGGGACCACCCTCATTGCCGCCACTGATGACATCAGGATCCTGATGGACAAAGGAGAAACAGCCGCCCTCATCCTCCTGGACCTATCAGCAGCCTTCGACACAGTCTGCCACCGCACCCTATCAGCACGCCTCCGTGATGCTGGAATTCAAGAGAAAGCCCTGGCCTGTACAACGTCCTTCCTCTCCGGCACAACCCAGAGCGTCCGCCTCCCGCCCTTCCGCTCAAAAAACACCGAGATCATCTGCGGCATCCCACAGGGATCCTCCCTCAACCCGACGCTGTTCAATATCTACATGGCACCGCTCGCCCACGTCGCATGTCAACATAACTTCAACATCATCTCCTACGCCGATGACACCCAGCTGATCATATCCCTCACCGAAGACCCTCACACCGCCAAAGCCAACCTCCACAGAGGAATGAAGGCCGTAACCGACTGGATGAAGGACAGCAGGCTGAAGCTGAATTCAGACAAGACGGTGGTCCTCATTCTCGGACCCACCCCATCAGCCTGGGACGACTCCTGGTGGCCCACAGCGCTAGGCACAGCCCCTGAACCCACAGACCACGCACGCAACCTGGGGGTCATCCTCGACTCCACCCTCTCCATGACCAGGAAAGTCAACGCCGTCTCCGCGTCCTGCTATTACACCCTCCGAATGCTCCGCAGGATCATCAAATGGATCCCTCCCAACTCGAGGAAAACCGTCACCCAGGCCCTCATCACCAGAAGACTCGACTACGGGAACGCCCTCTACTCAGGAACAACACCAAGCTCCTGAGGCGAATACAACGAATCCAGAACGCCTCGGCACGTCTGAGCCTCGACGTCCCCTGACGCAGCCACATCACACCACACCTGAGAGGCCTGCACTGGCTCCCCATCAACAAGAGGATCACCTTCAAACTCCTCATCCACGCACACAAAGCACTACACAACACCGGACCTACATACCTCAACAACCGACTCAGCTTCCACACCCCCACCAGAAAAGCCGCCGCTCAGCCAACCTCGCCCTCGCCACAGTTCCTTGTATCTGGAAAGCCACTGCCAGCAGCAGATCCTTCTCCTACCTTGCCGCCAAGACCTGGGACGCTCTCCCTACCAGCCTGCGACAGACTCAGGACCTGCTG
This sequence comes from Lissotriton helveticus, assembly GCF_964261635.1. Classification (NCBI taxonomy): domain Eukaryota; kingdom Metazoa; phylum Chordata; class Amphibia; order Caudata; family Salamandridae; genus Lissotriton; species Lissotriton helveticus. The sequence continues at coordinate 1,693,369,447 of NC_136068.1, read as the reverse complement.
GCCTTCAGAAGACGTCTCAAGACCTGGCTCTTCGATCAGTAGCGGCCCTCCTCCCCTCCCACTCCCCCTAGCACCTTGAGACCCTCACGGGTATGTAGTGCGCTTTAGAAATGTAGTGATTGATTGATTGTTTGATTTCCCCAGCTGCCCAGCACTTAGTGGGCAGCTGCAATGTTTAGGTGGTGCCCTGCGCCCTTCGCATCACTGCATTTGCAGCTGGTAGCCCTGACTCTGCTGGACAAGGGTGTTTGAGCCCCTGAGAGGCCAAGTTGGCCTGGGGACAGTTTCATGCGTTGTGCCCTTGCTTGGGGTACAGGGTTATGCCTTATGTGATTTTTGTGCAATTGATTACCTACTGTGTTCACACTGTTTATGCCTAATGTGATTTATGCGTAATGTACAATGCCTTTATGCCTATACCTCTAAATGTGTTTCATGATTAGGCGGTTGATTTGTCTAGTATAATTTATGCTAGTGAGTTTATGTTTTCCTGCGTAATCTATGCCTATGGTGATTAGGATTACGTAGTGTGTACCTACCTTTTACCAGTGCTTACTGGTTGTGTTCCCCAATTGTTATTTTTCTAATACAGTTATTCTAAGTGCTAGTTCTACTAAGTGCTGGTTCTGACAGTGGCCCACGTGGCCCTGTCCTGGTGTAAATAATCCCCCTGTAAATATTGCCCAGTGCCAGTTGGCACAGTGTACCTGTGTGATTATGGTCTAATGTGTTTATGGTAATACAAAGGCTATTTTTATATATAACCTTCTGTTGAGTTCCTTTATGTGGTGTACCTAGTGTGTTGCTGCTGTGTGTGTGTTGCGCAAACGCTTTACACATTGCATCCGGGATAAGCCTGACTGCTCGTGCCAAGCTACCAAGGGGGTGAGCAGGGGTTATCTTGGCGTGTAACTCCCTTGCCCTGACTAGAGTGGTGGTTTCTGCCCGGCTTTGGCGCAAGCCTTAGCCAACCCTAAATCCCATTTCTAACAGTTACCTATTTAGGTCATCTCCTGTCTAAGGAGGGAGATGCACTTACACCTGCCCGCATTCAAGCTATTTTATACACACTTGTGCCCCGTACTCAGAAAGATGTTTGTGCATTCATTTGTCTTACTTCGTTTTGTAGGCAATGGGTTCCTAGCTTCTCACACATTGTTAAACCTTTGTTGGCCCTTCCGACTGAAGACACTCCAATGCCCCTTCCATGGACGACTGAATGCCAGAATGCTTTCCAACAGTTGTGTCAAGCTCTCTGTTCTGCACCAGTATTAGGCACCCCAGACTACACTAAGGCTTTCACACTCTATGTACACGAGAGGGATGGTTGTGCACTTTCAATTTTAGTACAGACACACGGTGATCAGCAGTGTCCTTGTGCATATTTTTCAGCTGTACTTGATTCAGTCGCTCGTCAGTGGCCTGGGTGTTTCCATGCTGTTGCAGCGGCAGCTGTACCCATATGTCAGAGTGAAGGGATAGTCTTGTCACATAGATTGCTTGTGTTAGTACCCCATGCAGTTGATGCCCTTTTGAACCAAACCAAAATGCAGCATTCAACTAGTGCTCTTTGACAGGATATAAATTGACACTTTTGGCTCCTCACATCACTCTGAGAAGATGTTCAACTCTGAATTCGGCTACTCTGTTACCATATCCAGCGACTCAGTCCCAGTTTAACATATCCAAAGAAGATAGCGATTGTTGAGTGTAGTGCACATAAAAAGGTGACAGATAGAATAGGACAAGGCATATTCGCAGATCACATAGCCCGCAAAACTGCAGTACAGCGAAGCACCACATCTATGTACGTGGTGAAGTCACAGGCTGAACGTTGGCATGATGCCAGGCATGAAGTGCTAGACATGCAGAGATCTGCCTCTACAGAAGAACTTGACCATCGTCTAAGGAGGGAACATTGGATGATGAGGGCTGTTGAAGAAATACAGATATGACTAATTGGCGATTGCCCACAGCCAACTTACATTCTATGATTCATATGGCACATGGGCCGGCACATATTGGAGCCTCCTTGATAACAAAGTTGATTACACAAGTTTGGGAGCATCCAGAGATTGTCAATACAGCTAAAAAGATAGTCCAGTCCTGCTCGATATGTCTTCAGTACAATCCTCGAAAAGGGACGCAAACTCTTACAGGAGGGTTTGCTACACCAACTGCACCTTTTGAAGTTCTGCAAATGGATCATATCCAGCTTGAACGTTGTAACAATTTGAAATATGTCCTAGTGGTGGTATGTGCCTTTCAGTAAGTGGATTGATGACTTTTCCAAGAACAGATACAAAAGAACAATAAGTAATGATGAGGTGGATCAGACTGACACCGCACTGCAGCAATATGTTGATTTTAATTTGGGGCTGTTCTTCTTTGTTGGTGCTGCCTTGAACAGTAGGAAAATCAGACGGTTGACAGGTGTCGTAGAGGCTGTGACCAACCAGACAGCTATGGCACTTGGAAACGTTACAGAGGAACTACAGATTGCGAGGATTGTGGTGTTCCAAAACCGTATGGTCCTGGACGTAGTCCTGGCTGATCCAGTGGTGCATGCCGCATCATCAGGAGTAGTTGCTGTGTGTACATTCCAGATCATGCCCCTTCAGTTTTTGATGCAATATCGAAGCTACACAAAATAGCTGTTGAGCTTCACCCTGATACCGGAACATGGACTTTGACCGTTTGGCTATGGACACTTTTACCACCTGGGGCTGGAAGTTGTTGCCGATATTATGTATATTGTTTGCAATTCTGATGACCTGCTGTTTATGTATACAATGCTGACCATTGCTTTGCTCTTTCTGTATCACTGCTTGCACACCTACCAGACGTGATGTTAAACAAATGATTGCCCAACGTGTACTAGATCAAGAGATTGATGAAATGATGAGAATCGACATACATTATGTATACTTAGACTCTTCTAGATTATAGATGTCTTCAGCTAATGCTAAAAGGGCCATCTGTGGAAATTTGGCAGAGATCACTGTTAGCTTTGAGCTGAAGCCATATTGTTTCCGGCAGCCATCTTGACTGACCATGTGCTCGCCATGTGCTCCTTCCTCCTTCACTGTTGCTTGCCCTTGTGCTTTGCTCCAGAACTGGCTATACTTAGCCACTGCTACTCTGCACATGCTCAAAAGAGTCTGTAGCGGCCCATGCACCTGCTCTAGTCTGTTACTGTCAGGCTGTTTTAACTGACGTCAGCAACTCATTGTCCCTCCTTCTTTGTTGACTGTGCATTCTTTGTATGATCATCTATGTATGTAACTCTTCCTATGTGTACTTTTACCGCCTCCTTTTGCGCTCCTGTGTGGGTATAAAAGACCCACAGTTCTTCTACTCCTTGTGCTACTTCATACACTGTGGAAGGGTGTTGTCTGAATGTAGTTCCACCTCATGAGGTTTATTAAAGTGTGTTCTTGATATTTCAGCTTCCGTGCCAATCTCTACTTATTGGTCTGAGGACTAGTGTGCAGAAGGACGAACCCCTAGCACCGATAGGCCTTGCTGAGGTCTACTTTTACAGAGGCATAAAACTTACTATTCCCACTCCAGGGAGTGCAACAGTAGGGAAAGTGTTGGACAGCGGAGGGGAATAATTTACTATACCCACTCCAGCGAGTGCAACAGTAGGGGAAGTGTTGGATAGCGGAGAGGATAAAGCCAAAGATTACAGCTATTGAACCTAAATGCCCAAACAAAATAAAAACAAACCATTACCAAAAATATGTATCAATTAATAAATTAATATTAATGATCAACTAATGATTAATATATTTAAACTAAATTACTTTCCACCCTCTACCCTACACACACCTAAAATTATACACAATTTCCATTACTAATTTTACATTAATAACAATTAACAACAAATCATGAATTAATTAAAAAAGAATTCTTCCCAACATTTACAACTATAAACCCCACAATTGACACAATCAAAATGATTCCACAATTACCATATTTAATATTTGATTAGCATTCATTAACAAATAATTAATTAATTATAAATAATTTACCTCCCACCATATTCCCCTATAAACAATGTTGTAAAACATGACACAATTAACATCATTAATGAGCAATTAATTAGTTAATTAATAACAATTAACAAGCAAAATAAAAACAAATAATGATGAATTCATTCACACAGTTAACACTATAAAACAACAGTACATAAATATTATATTAAAAATATTTTTAAAAATGTATTAAAATTAAAATACTTCCCAACCTACTGCCCTATCAACCCACAACCCGCTCCTTAACAAATGACACAATCAGCATAGTTACCAATTAAGTAATAATAATTATTAACCAATTAATAAATAATTAATAATACATTAATTACACAATTAACAATACAAATATTAAATACATTAATATTAATTAATAATAAATATGAACTAATTATAAATAAATTACTTCCCACCCTACTCCCCTATCAAGCCACACTCAGCTCCTAAAAAAGGACAGAATAAAACATATTTACCAATTAATTAATCATAATTAACAACCAATTAATATATAAATAATAATACATTAATGACCACAATTAACAATATAAGATAATAAATACATAAACATTAATTGATAATAAATATGAATTAAATAATTATAATTAAATTACTTCCCACCCTCTTCCCCTATAAACCCACAGCCCACTAATGAACTAAAATGCAACATTTAATTAAAATAAAATTAATAACTTCTAAAAATGATCAATACATTTATTATAATTACATTACTTCACACCATATCCCCTATAAACCCACAACCCTAAACTAAAACTAACTAAAAAAACTATATTTTTAACAACTATATTTTTGCAAACGATATTAATGACTTCGATACTTTTTAAAATGATATTAATGACTTTGATATTGTTAAAAATGATATTACTTACCTTAGACACAATATTCTTGATCATGATATTCTGACACTCGATATTTTTGTATCACGATATTTTGCACTCAATATTAGTGCAAATCGACATTAAAAACTCAATATTCTGACTGGTTACTGGATGGGCATAGAGTGGAGTGGCATACAGTGCAGTTGCATATCGTACAGCGGAGTGGCATCTCATAGAATGAAGTGTTATGTCGTAGAGTGGAGTGGCGTGGAGCGTCAGAGAGTGGTGTAAAGTGTTGTAAAGTGAAGCGTCATAGAGTGGGGTGGCATGTCGTAGAGTAGAGTGGGGCTGGGTAGAGTAATATAGCGTGTCTTAGAGTGGAATGGAATGGTGTGTCATACAGTGGCGTACCACTGAGTGTATTAGAGTGGAGTGGTGTGTCATACAGAGGAGTGACATAGAGTGTCTAAGAGTGAAGTGGTGTAGAGTGGAGTGGTGGAGAAGAGTGGAGTGGGGTGGTGTGTAGTGGCATAGAGGGAGTTGTGTAGAGTGTCATAGAGTGACGTAGAGTGTCAAACAGAGGCATAGAGAGGAGTATTGCAGAGTGCCATAGAGTAGAGAGGTGCAGAGTTGAATGGCATAAAGTTTCAGTGCTGTAGAGTTGAGCAGAATGGCGTGTAGTGGAGGGGTATAGAGTGGAGCAGAATGTTGTAGAGTGGAGTGTCATGGAGGGATGTAGAGAAGAGTAAGGTGTTGTATACTGGAGAAAAGTGGAGTGGAGCAGAGCAGTGTAGAGTGGAGTGGCGTGTCAGAGTGGAGTGGCTTTCATAGAGTGGAGTGTTGTATCATTGAGTAGAGCGGTTTGGAGTGGAGTAGAGTAGAGTAGAGTAGAGTGGAGTGGTATGTCAGAAGGTGAATTAGAGTGGCATATAGTAGAGGAGCCTAGAGTGAAGTAGAATGTTGTAGATTGTAGTGGCATAGAGTGTAGTGGAATCGTGTGTCATAAAGTGGAGTGGCATGGAGTGCCTTAGAGTGTATAAGAGTGGACTGATATGTTGTGGACGGGGGTGGGGTGGTATGTCGTAGAGTAGAGTGGAGTGGCATGTAATAGAGTGTCGTAAAGTATGTTAGAGTGGAGTGGCATAGAGTGGAGTGGCATACAGTGCAGTGGCATGTCATACAGTGGAGTAGCATGTCATTGAGTGAAGTATCATGTCGCAGAGTGGAGTGGCGTGGAGTATCAGAGAGTGGTGTAAAGTGTTGTAAGGTGAATTATCATAGAGTGGGGTGCAATGTCGTAGTGTAGAGTGGGGTTGTGTAGAGTAATGGTGCCTGTCTTAGAGTGGAATGGAATGGTGCATCATATAGTAGTGTGTCACTGTGTGTGTTAGAGTGGAGTGGTGTGTCACACAGTGGAGTGACGTAGATTGTATTAGAGTGGAGTGGAGTACAATGGAGTAGTGGAGAAGTGTGGAGTAGAGCGGTGTGTAGTGACATAGAAGAAGTAGTGTAGAGTGTCATAGAGTGAAGTAGAGTGTCAAACAGTCGCATAGAGTAGAGTAGAGAGTTATAGAGCGGAGTGGCATATAGAGGAGTAAAGTGTAGTAGAGTGGCGTAGAGTGGAGTAGTGTTTGTAGAGTCGAGTGGCATAGAGTGTTGTAGAGTACTGTAGAGTTCAGCAGTATAGAGTGGAGTGTCCTACAGTGGAGCACAGTGCCAAACAGTAGAATAGGGTGGAGTGGGTCAGAGTGGTGTGGCATAACATTGAGTGGACTAAAGTGTCATAGAGTGGCGCGGTGTGCTGTATAGTGAAGTGGCATGTCGTAGAGAAGAATGGTTTGTAGTGGAGTATTGTTGAGTGGATTAAAGTGTGATAGAGTAGGGCATGTGAAGTGGAGTGGCATACCATAGTGTTGGAAAGTGTCGTAGAGTGGAGTAGAATGTTGTTGTTCAAGTGGCGTAGAGTACAGTGGTGTTGTAGAGTGGATTGCAGTCTCGTAGAGTGTAGTGGCTGTCAGTGTGAGCCACTTACCAGAATTCCAGGAGGTTGTGATGGGGCAACGCAGCACCTCCTATCCTCTCGAGGCTCACCCTCAGTGCCAATAAATGGAATACTGCACTTGTGTCAATCCCCAAAGGGAAGGGGGATTGGGATTGAGAGAGAGAAAGAGACTTCTAGTAATATGGATATTTTTCCTACCACCATGTAGTGTACCACAGGGATGCAGGCTAGTGGATGTGAAATGGACTGCTACATCTGATTAAGGAATACCTGCTAATGACATGCCCACACAATTAGTATTCACAGACTGCTGAACATGAATTATTGGTTAATATGGCTAGGGTTAGAACATTCAATAATCATACCACATCCACATATTAACATAGTGCTGTACTTTAAATGAGCCCTCTCGTTCAGTCTCTCAACTGGCGTCCAATGAGTATTTGAATTATCAAAATCTCTCTCATATGGGATGCACACTTGTTGGCTAATCACAAGATGTTAACCACGAGATGCATCACAGTTTTTTTGTTAATCATAAAGCACAAAATACAATAAAAGGAATGAAGAAACATAAAATGTTAGGATTACGCATGGTATGTAACCACAAAACCCCAATTGCATATGCTAGTCCTTCACACAAGTAAGTATCAAGTCGTGCACCCTAGTATCAAAGTTAGCCCAGTAGTAACAAGTGCAGCCAATAGAGAATACTCTTTTCTTTCCTTGAAGAGGTGCTTTAAATTGTGGGCCTCAGTTGTAAATACATACGTCTTTTCGTAGAGGCAAGTGTGCTGCCTTAAAGTCTGCAGTGAAGAGAAACAGTGAAGAGAAACAAATGCGCATTTGGCGCTACATATTTGCAAGCGCGCTATACCTTACATTAATGCTCTTTCCTTTTCTTTATTTTGTTGTTGTGCTGCTGGTTCACGGAATGCAGGAGCTGGGAAGTGGGTTCTTCTGTGAGCAGAGGAGAGAAGGGAGGCTGAAAACTTCAACTAGAGATGATTTAGACAGAGACTGGAATCGAGTTGAGTTCTCTTCAAGACGCACTGAGGATAAGCACTGCCTCGTGTTCACGTGTGGTTAAGATCTCTTAGGAACTCAGCCTTTTGGTGTTGCTGCGTTTTCCTTCACTGACACCTGGGAATTTAAGGGCACAGTTCCTTCACTGCCACCAGAGATTTAAATACTGCAAATCGTAATGTGTACACAAAATACTCTTAACATAGTGATATCAGTTTACGTACCATGGGACCACCACTGCCACTAGGGATAATGCGGGATAACCTGCAGCCCTACATGAGTCCTGAGCAGTAGGCATGAGTCAGGGTGTACATGAATGCTACAATGTTCACGTTCATGATGTCAAGTGAAGGAAATGCATGTTATGTGGTCGTGCTGTGGCTGGGACCCTAACAGTGGCGTGTCATACAGTGGACTGGCATGTCATGGAGTGGACTGGTGTGGAGTGTCGTAGAGTGGAGTGTGATAGAGCGGAGTGATGTGTTGTAGAGTGAAGTGGTGTATTGTAGAGTATAGTTAAGTGGTATGTTGTAGAGTAGAGTGGAGTGGCATGTCGTAGAGTGGAGTGTTTTAGAGTGTGTTAGAGTGGAGGAGCATAGAGTAGAGTGGCATGTCCTAGATTAGAGAGGGGTGCAGTACAGTGGAGTGGCAAAGAGTGTTGTAGAGTGGAGAGGAGTGTCGTAGAGTGGAGGGGCATGTCACAGAGTGGAATGGCGTGTTGAAGTGAAGTGGTGTGTGGTATAGTGGAGTGTCTTAGAGTGGAGTGGTGTAGCGTGTCATACAGTGTTGTGCCATACATTGTCTTAGAGTGAAGTGGCGTAGCTGTAGTTTTTGAATGATAAAGTAAGAATTAAAAAATGCCCCTTGCAGCTTTACTTCAGGTAACAAATTGTGACCACATACATAATATATATATTTTTTTTTAACGTGATGGGTTTAACGTTGCATTTCAACAGTAAGATTTTGTTTCATGGTTTCCTGTGGAAACTTCAAACAAAAAACTGACTAAAATTGAAACTTGATAAACTCTGACATATGACTCTGATCTTAGCAACTATAAACTCACTTCAGAGTAGCAGTGGAAAAACGTGTGTGTGAGTGTGTGTGTGTGGGTGTGCGTGTGTGTTTGTGTATGTCCATTTTGACTCCCATTTTTACTGATTCTCTATGATTGGCCTTGGGACTCTTTCCAATGCTAACCAGTGCTAAAGTGCATATGCTTCTCTCCTAAACATAATGACATTGGTGTATACCTGATTGGGATATCAAACTCATGTAAAATGGCATACTATATACCAAGGGCCGGTACTTCAAATGCTACTAGTGGGCTCCAGCACTGATGTGCCACCCACAGAAGTAGCCTTTAAAATCTGTCTCAGGTAGCCACTGCAGTGGTTGAGTGTGCAGTTTACCGCCACTTCAACCTGGAATTTAAAACAACATGCCATGCCTTACACTCCCCTTTTATTACATATAAGTCACCCATAGGGTAGGCCCTGAGTAAGTCCAAGGGCAGGGTGTGTCAAAAGCCAAACTACGTCGTCCCTTACCTTGAGTTGTGCTGAGATCTTGGACGACGTAGAAGATTTCGCAGAGACGCAAGGGACCAACTTCCCAATAATCTAACAATTAAACTTGCTGACTCTAGATTTACAGCTAAGAATAAAAACTAGACTTTTGGGAGGAGGGCCGGTACTGGACGTGGAGGAATCTTGCTGTCGACCTGTGAAACAACAAGCAAATGAAACTCACTTGAGGCCCTTACTGATCCTTGATTCCTAATAATCCCCTCCCTTAACCTGGATCTACTCTATTTGCTAATTAAACTCCTACCTGCGATCAAACTGTTCAGTCCTTCGTCCAGTATTTCTTGGTCTTGGTAGAGGTGAGAAGTCGTCAAGGTTCTTGTCTGTCTGCAGCTTGGTTTACTGTGTCTTTGCGTTTTACACTAAAGAAAACAAAAGAATACTTCAACGCATATTCTATTATTGGTTCTCTATAAAACCCTTTTGCGCCTTGACCTACTTGCAAATGATTCCTTTAGATGAATACCGTGGGGTTCTGTGAATTTTCTTGTGTTCAAACCTGTTGTAACACAATGGTCACAATGGGAAAAATGCCACACACTCCAGACTCCTTATTCTTGACTTCAAAATCCGACATTAAATATCAACTAACACTACAATATAACATTACAATAAAAGTCTTGCAATGCCCCTTTTAAAATCCGATTGTCAAGTGCATAAAACACCAAATTACATTGCAATATAAGTCTTGCAATGCCATTAAACATCCGATTGTCAAGTGCATAAAACACCAAAGTACTTTGCAATTTAAGTCTTGTAATTCCTTTAAACATCCGATTGCCAAAAGTTTATCTATTGGAGTTCCTTTTCCCAGAAGAAACCCTCGGAGCTCACAAGGCTTGTCTTCAGCTGTCTTGCGATGGGCGCCTTGTTTATTTAAAGATAAAGTACTTAGCTTGGTCTTTTGTCCCACGCAGGTCCTGCAGTCGGAAGCCTTCCAGAAAGGTGTCTCCAGCGCCGGTCTGCTCCTGCAGGGAAGAGAGCCTCCAGACGCGATCCTTCCTTGAACTGGGGCGGAAGGCAAAGCGCTTTCTAGAAGCCTGGGTGCGGTTTAAATAGTGAACCGCACCCAGGAAAGACGTGCGCACGCACACGTTGTACACAGCTGCGAGCCGACGCTGAAAGCGGCTCCAAAAGGCTACGAGACTCTCCAGCAAAGGAAGCCTCCCTCAACGCTGAGCACAAAAGTCTTGAATCCTTCAAAGGCATAACATTAAACCCTATTCCACTCGCTGATCTCAAAGAACCATGCAAACAAGTCCTCCCAAACGTAACGCTTTTCAAAGTTGCAAGAAACATGAATATGTAAACAGTTCTAACCTTTACACTTTACACTACACATGAGGTGCTGGTGCACGGGAAAGGGGTGGGTTTTTTATATATCGAGTCAGTTCTCTGGCTTAGTTAAGTCTGGGGAATGGGAAACCATGACAGTACTCCCTCCTCAAGATCCCCCCTAAAACGGGTGAAATAGGTTTGGGTTTGTCTGGATGACGGTTATGGAACAGTCTTACTAATTTAGGTGCATGTTTTAGATTTTCCAGTGGTTCCCATGATCTTTCTTCGGGACCGTAACCTTTCCAGTCTACAAGATAAAAAAGTTTACCTCGAACTCGTTTAGAATCTAAAATTGTTTTTACTTCAAATTCTGGATTTCCATCTACAATAATAGAAGATGGGGGCTGAACGAAACGAGTTTGAGGATGGAAAGGTTTGACCAATGAAACATGAAACACAGGATGAAATTGATATTTTGAGGGGAGAATCAATTTGACGCAAACTGGATTTATCACTTTGTCAATTGAAAATGGACCAATAAATTTAGGGTTAAATTTTCGGTTTCCCTTGATTCGTAAATTTTTGGTACTTAACCAAACCTTATCCCCTGGCGAGTAATTAGGTTGTAAGGACCTATGTTTGTCTGCAGATTTTTTCTGATTTTCTTTTGCTTGAGCCAATCTGAAAGCAGCTTGTTCCTGAATAGAAGATAATTTAGAAACATATTCCGAAATGGTCGGTACTGGATTGATTTCTTTAATCTCTTTGGGAAAACTTTTAGGGTGATAACCGAAATTACAAAAGAATGGAGACATTCCCAAAGAAGTATGATCCACATTGTTATAGGCAAATTCCAATTGACTTAACAGATCTGACCACTCTTCATCTACATTGGTTAACATACAACGAATGAATTGTTCAATGGTTTGGTTGGTGCGTTCTGTTAAACCATCAGTTTGAGGATGGTAACTCGATGATAATCGAACCTCCATGTTTACGAGGGAACTCAAGTTATGCCAAACCCGGGAAATAAATTGTGAACCCCTGTCGGAAATAACTACTGAAGGGATCCCATGTAAACGTATGACGTTTATCATAACAAGATGGGCTAACTCCATAGCAGTTGGCAATTTTTTTAGGGGAACAAAATGAGCCATACGAGAGAACTGATCAACAATTGTTAAAATGGTCGAATACCCTTTCTTTGTGATTGGAAGCTCAACTATGAAATCTAGAGAAACGGTGTGCCATGGATGCTGTGGTATAGGAAGTGGAGTTAATAAACCACTTGGTGCTTGGTGAGAAGGTTTGTTCTGGATACAAACACTGCAGGTTTCAACAAAAGCTTGTACATCTTTAAACATGGATGGCCACCAGAACGTTCTCTTGATTAGTTCTAACGTTTTTACAATGCTTGGATGAGCAGTTAAAGAAGTATCATGGTGAAAATGAAGTATATCTTTCCTGATAGACTCTGTAGGTACAAATATAAGATCATGCATAAAAATCAGATTGTCTCTTTTCTGGAGAAAAGGATGATCCTTCCTCCATTCGTCAAATTCTTTTATCATTAATTCTTTTTTAATGTCAGTTATTACATCACAAATAGATAGGCTTGCTTGAAAACAGGATGTAGGTATAACAGGTTGGACTTCTAGGGGTGGTTCGATTACATTGTCTCCTATCCTAGATAAGGCATCTGCCTTCAGGTTTTCTTTTCCAGGACGATATGTGATCACGAAATTATAATCATTAAAAAACATTGACCACCTCAACTGCCTGGCTGATAAGGCCTTTACTGATCTTAAAGCTTGAAGGTTTCTATGATCTGTATAAATAGTCACAGGGTGACGAGCACCAAGCAAATAATGACGCCATTCTTCAAAAACTGCCTTTATCGCCAGGAGTTCTTTATCTGCAATGGCATAATTCAATTCAGCTTCAGACAATTTCCTGGAATAATAAGCAATAGGATGCATTTGACCTGTGTTGGTGTCTCTTTGTGATAAGATTCCCCCAAGTGCAAACTGTGAAGCATCAGCCTCCACTATGAAGGGTTGACTGGGATCTGGATGACTTAAAATTGGAGCAGACGTGAACTTCTTCTTTAGGTCTCGAAAAGCCTCTTCTGCTTGATCAGACCAGACAAATTTTACTCCTTTTCGCAATAATTTGGTAATGGGAGTGATGATCTGGGAGAAATTCTGAATAAAGCGGCGGTAAAAGTTTGCAAAGCCTAAAAAGCTTTGTACCTGTTTTACAGAAGTGGGACTGGGCCAAGAATCCACTGCTTCTACCTTCTTGGGATCCATTTCAATTCCACTTGGGCTGATGACATAACCTAAAAATTCCACTCTTGAAACATGAAATAGACTCTTTTCCAGTTTTACGAAAAGGGAATTAGAAAGCAGTTTTTGAAGAATAGCACGAACTTGCTGTACATGTTCTGTTTCTGAATTAGAAAAAATCAAAATGTCATCTATGTAGACGACACAACAAACGTCAATGAATTCGTGTAACACTTCATTTATAAAAAATTGGAAAGCGGCTGGAGCATTGCAAAGTCCGAATGGCATCACTTGGTATTCGAAGAGGCCAAACTTAGTTCGGAATGCAGTTTTCCACTCATCGCCCTTGCGGACTCTCACTAAGTGATAAGCCCCGCGTAAATCCAATTTAGAATAAATGGTAGCCTTCTTTACTTGGTCTAACAAAGTAGGAATTAAAGGTAGAGGATACCTGTTTTTAATAGTCACATTATTCAAAGCTCTATAATCGATACACGTGCGCAACTCACCCCCTTTTTTTGGAATGAAAAAAAGAGCTGATGAGACAGGTGATTTCGAATGTCGAATGAAACCATTTGCAAGGTATTCGTCAAGGTACTCTCTGAGGTGTAAATTCTCTTTTTCCGTCAGAGCGTATATCCTACTACAGGGCAAGGTTGCTCCGGGAACTAGATCTATCCTGCAATCGAAATCTCTGTGTGGTGGAAGGGTATTAGCCTTTTTTTTGTCAAACACATCAGAGAGATCAGAGTAAACAGAAGGGACCCCTTCCAAAGCCAATACACTGGTTGATTCGGTATTAAAGTCAAAACCTTGAATTACGTCCTTAGCTTTCTCTAAAAGAAAGCATTGATCTAGGCAATGTGTGGACTTGAATGTTAATGTCTTAGATATCCAATCTATATATGGATTGTGTGAAATTAACCAAGGAATTCCCAAAATCAGTCTGAATTGAGGCGCATCAATAATATCAAACGTAATCTTCTCCCTATGAATAGGAGAACAGTCCATCTCTAAAACTTCGGACTGTTTGTTTATGGGTCCTGAAGTCAACTCCTTACCATCAACTGCCCTTACTATTTCAGGATGATCTTTTGGAACTGATTTAAATCCTAATTGAGAAAAGAAATGTGTGTCTATGAAATTCCCAGTTGCTCCCGAATCTATGACTGCTTCAACCCTTTTAGATATTGAAGCGGAAAGTAAACTCCTTAACTCAACAATGATGCAAAAATGTTTACATCCAATAGGTGGAACAGTAGAGGCCAAATTGGAAATAGCACTCGACGAACTGACCTCCTCTTTCGTCGAGTATTCTAGTTTTCCGATAGTTCGTGAACAACAGCTATATCAGAAATCTTAGGTTTAGCCTTAGAAGGTCTAGTAGGGCAATCTTTTACGAAATGACCTGTCTTTCCGCAATAAAGACATTGGTTCATCTTACGTCTTTTATCTTTCTCCTCTTTAGTCAAAGGACCCCTAACAGAACCTATTTGCATAGGTTCGACTGAATCTAATTTAGAACTGACTTCTCGAGGTGTAGAACTCCTCTCTTTTATAAATAAAAGTTTGTGGTCACTTTTTCCTCTTTCTCCCTTCCTTTCACTTAGGCGATTGTTTAGTTTTACCACTAAATCTATGAAGTCATTGATATCCTCTGGAGGTTCTAAGATTTGAGTCACCATATCTTTTAGGTCATCTCTCAAACCTCTATAAAAAATAGAGACCCTCTTCTCATAAGGCCATTTAGCTTCAAGGACCAAACGATTAAACTGAGAGATATAATGAAGTAAATCGGAAGATCCTTGTTTTAAGCCTAGTAGCTCATTATCGGCTGACTGCACGAACACATGTTTAGCAAAAATCTTTTTAAGGCAAGTTCAAATTGTTTTAAATTATATAAAATGGGATCATCGTTTTCCACTAGGGGAATTGACCAAAGAGCAGCATCGCCGCCAAAATAGGATAACATAAAAGCTATTTTTGAAGAGTCATCTGGGAAGGCTGACTTTTTGGCCATGAAATGTAAATGACATTGCTGCATAAAAATAGAAAACTTGTTGCAGTCTCCAAAAAATCTTTCAGGCTGAGCTAATGGAGTGGGAACCGGGGTAACTACTTGAATTTGAGTTTGAATTCCTGACTCAGAAGATGGACCTAGGAAAGTCGCTGGTTTCAAAATGGGTCTATGCTGAATAGATTCTTGTAATGCAGACATGTCTCTACGTAAAGATGTATTTTCATCTCTCAAATCCTTTAAGATAGCTGCTATCTCCTGTAAGGAAACTTGATCCATTGCGTCTGGGCGAAATATTCTTCGTGGGCTTTGCCTTCTGTCAAAAGCCAAACTACGTCGTCCCTTACCTTGAGTTGTGCTGAGATCTTGGACGACGTAGAAGATTTCGCAGAGACGCAAGGGACCAACTTCCCAATAATCTAACAATTAAACTTGCTGACTCTAGATTTAAAGCTAAGAATAAAAACTAGACTTTTGGGAGGAGGGCCGGTACTGGACGTGGAGGAATCTTGCTGTCGACCTGTGAAACAACAAGCAAATGAAACTCACTTGAGGCCCTTACTGATCCTTGATTCCTAATAATACCCTCCCTTAACCTGGATCTACTCTATTTGCTAATTAAACTCCTACCTGCGATCAAACTGTTCAGTCCTTCGTCCAGTATTTCTTGGTCTTGGTAGAGGTGAGAAGTCGTCAAGGTTCTTGTCTGTCTGCAGCTTGGTTTACTGTGTCTTTGCGTTTTACACTAAAGAAAACAAAAGAATACTTCAACGCATATTCTATTATTGGTTCTCTATAAAACCCTTTTGCGCCTTGACCTACTTGCAAATGATTCCTTTAGATGAATACCGTGGGGTTCTGTGAATTTTCTTGTGTTCAAACCTGTTGTAACACAATGGTCACAATGGGAAAAATGCCATCACTCCAGACTCCTTATTCTTGACTTCAAAATCCGACATTAAATATCAACTAACACTACAATATAACATTACAATAAAAGTCTTGCAATGCCCCTTTTAAAATCCGATTGTCAAGTGCATAAAACACCAAATTACATTGCAATATAAGTCTTGCAATGCCATTAAACATCCGATTGTCAAGTGCATAAAACACCAAAGTACTTTGCAATTTAAGTCTTGTAATTCCTTTAAACATCCGATTGCCAAAAGTTTATCTATTGGAGTTCCTTTTCCCAGAAGAAACCCTCGGAGCTCACAAGGCTTGTCTTCAGCTGTCTTGCGATGGGCGCCTTGTTTATTTAAAGATAAAGTACTTAGCTTGGTCTTTTGTCCCACGCAGGTCCTGCCGTCGGAAGCCTTCCAGAAAGGTGTCTCCAGCGCCGGTCTGCTCCTGCAGGGAAGAGAGCCTCCAGACGCGATCCTTCCTTGAACTGGGGCGGAAGGCAAAGCGCTTTCTAGAAGCCTGGGTGCGGTTTAAATAGTGAACCGCACCCAGGAAAGACGTGCGCACGCACACGTTGTACACAGCTGCGAGCCGACGCTGAAAGCGGCTCCAAAAGGCTACAAGACTCTCCAGCAAAGGAAGCCTCCCTCAACGCTGAGCACAAAAGTCTTGAATCCTTCAAAGGCATAACATTAAACCCTATTCCACTCGCTGATCTCAAAGAACCATGCAAACAAGTCCTCCCAAACGTAACGCTTTTCAAAGTTGCAAGAAACATGAATATGTAAACAGTTCTAACCTTTACACTTTACACTACACATGAGGTGCTGGTGCACGGGAAAGGGGTGGGTTTTTTATATATCGAGTCAGTTCTCTGGCTTAGTTAAGTCTGGGGAATGGGAAACCATGACAGTGTGCCATGTAAATGAAAGGTTGGACATATACTTTTACGTTTTGCCTTTCCTGGTAGTGGCATACAGCCTATTTAATTTTTCACTACTGTGATTCCTACCCCCCCCAAAGGTCATTTTTGGGAATTCGGTAATACACTTTTAAGCAGGAATTCCTGATCAGAGAGGAGTAGCTTTTTCATGTTCCATATCTTTGGAATGATAATGATAAGTCTGCCTTACTGGTGAAGTTGGATTTTACCTTACTGTTTTAGAAATGCCACTTTAAGACATTTCTCTGCACATACTGCTCTATGTGCCAGACAGACTGTCTCCAATACACGTCGTGGGGTGGGTGACAGTTACACTTTGTGCGTTCCCTCTAGACAGCCACAAACAAAGGAAAGAAAGGGTCATCTGCATTCTGAGCACTCATCGTCATTGAAAGAGTAAGGATGGTATTGCAGGAGTGTGGAGCCATAGCTGTGCTGGCTAGTTATGTTGGTGGATGGTAAGACAGCTGTGGTGGCTCTGTGGTGCTAGGGTTTATAATGAGGTGGTGTGTAGTGTCTTACATTAAGTATACGTTGTTCTGTGACTCTGCTTAGAATGTGGAATTCCCAGGTTGCTAAGGAAGGCTGTACAAATGGTCAGATGACAGTTGCCAGTCTTCAGTGTTGGATGGGGTCTCTGATGTCTTCAACCCAATAAAGACATTTAATCCTCCATCTCTGCCTCCTGTGCTCCTGTGAAGACAGATCTTACATATGTCCATCACCTGTTGTTTTTGTTTTAGATCTTACATTTGGCGACAAGGGTGGGATTGTCTTGTACGTGGCACACAATTACGGTGGCCCGCCATCTTGATTTGGGTTCATTTATCTCGCTGAGTGTGTGCACTGACAAACACATCCCCTGACACACACAGCATTCCTTTGAAGATTGTGGATCATTTAGCATGTAATTTCTACTGAACGCTGACACGCACAGCATTTATTCATACAATTTCGCTCACTGGCACGCACAGCTCTGGGTTTTTTTTTCTTTGGATTCATGCGTGTCATAGTGCTTCAGCCCTGACACGCACAGCTCTTCATTCTTTTTGTTGGTTGCACTGTCTCACGCTGACACACACAGCATATTTGTATTGAAAGAAAGGAGGTACTGGTTTCTCTTCACAGCGCAAGCACACATTTAAGTACAGTTTAAATTATTTTACCAACACAATTAATTATTCTAGTTACTTTTATAATACAATTACTGATATATATGCTGGGTTTCGTATAACTTTTCACACTATTCTACATGTGAATATTGCATGCATTGTCACTTTTACTTCTGCATAGGTAAAGGTCTTTATTTTCATGACATGTTATTCTCTTAGTATAATACTAAATCTGTAAGCTGTGTTGTTTATACTTATTTTTTTAATTATGCAAAATGTACCTGCACCTCCCTTTTTCTTATCTTCTCCCGGTGAGCCTGCTCTTCCATGGCTCAAATGGAAGAAGGTTTTTTGCCATTATGCTAGGGTCCGTGGCACGTCTCTCAATGCTGAAAGGAAAACTTCTCTATTATTGCATTGTTTGGGTTCTGAGGGTCAGGAAGTTTTCGAGCACCTCCCTCATCTCTCAGATGGGGATGCCACAGGTTTGAATGAATTTGAGATATCTCTAAAAAATAACATTTACACTATCTTCCAAAGATCAGTACTGTCCTTGAAAGGTACCATTTCGGAAGAAGGATGCAAAGGCAAGAAGAGTCTGTGGAACAATACATTACTGATTTGCGCAAACTTGCCACCACTTGTAATTTTGGAGCATCTTTGGATGAACGTCTTCGTGATCAATTCATGTTGGGCTGTAGCATTGACAAAGCCAAGGATAGCTTGTGGCAGAAAGACAATCCGTCTCTACATGAGGTTCTTACTATTGCTAAAACCATGAAAACTCAAAGGCATGTTTTGATACCATTAGTAAAAATGATACTGTTAAAAAAGCTAATGACAATAGTGTTTTAGCCATTGAAAAATAGAAAACAACTAGACCTGAAATATCTATTAAAGTTGAGAAAAAAACAGTTGTATCTAAGACGTTCTCTGGTAAGGGTTTCAGGTGTGGCAATCCTGGGCACATGACCAACTTTAAAGTTTGTCCTGGTTTGAAGGATTCATGTAACATGTGTGGGCACAAAGGTCATTTTACAAAATGTTGCAAATCAGGTAAAGATCTGAAAAAAGAAAGGGAAGTAGATCTTTATTAGAATGATTATGATTCTGAGGTGACAAACATTTGTCAAGTCAAAGGTTCTGGTGGCAATGGCACGATGGAGGTTGTTCTAATTAATGATGCACCAGTAAAGATTTTATTTGACTCAGGGGCTAAGGTGACTTTGATTCCTAAGTCATTTTTGAACAACATTTAACAAAGAAAGTCAAATTATCGAAACCTGATATCGGAATAAGAGGGTATGGTGGAGAAATTATCGATCTTTTAGGTTGTTTTTGGGAAACAATCGATTTAAGGGCAGAATTGTTCCTGGAAAGTTTCATTAAGGGAGATTCCATCATTAGCTGGTTCTATCAACGTGACTTACATGTAATCTTGGACCCCAATAAGAATCCCTCAGTGTGCTTGAAAGAAATACCCTCTGTTAGCCAAGTTGATGATGGATGGAAGTTGTGGGTCAAGGAATTTCCCGAAGTTTTTGATGATTTACTTGGGTGTCGCAAGAATGACTACCATTACATAAAAGTTAGGCATAATGCAGTACCGAAAGTTGCCAAAGTTCGGAGGGTACCACTCTTGGCAAAAGAAAGCATGAAAGTGGAACTTGACATGTTGGTAGCCAACGGCATCATACAAGAAGTGGAAGCCACGGAGTGGCTTTCTCCCATTGTTATGGCCTGCAAGGGTAATGGCGAGGCCAGACTCTGTGTGGACTTGAGGGAGTTAAATAAGGCTGTGGTAGTTGATCATTACCCACTACCTAATATCAGTGAAATGTTATGCTCGCTAAATGGTGACAAGCACTTCTCCGCCCTTGATTTGACTTCCGCTTACCACCAGGTCAAATTACATCCCTTACCTCAAAACCTCACAGCTTTTGTGACACCTTTTGAGGATGCCGTCTGGCCTCATTTCTGCTGCCTTGGTATTTCAGAGAATTATGGAGCGTATTTTGAAGGCTGTAGCTGGAGTGAAAATTTACCAGGATGATGTGCTTGTGTTTGGAACTGATACGAAAGAGCATGATTGTAGGATAAGGGCTGTCTTGAGAAGATTGTGTGATGAAGGTCTCACCCTAAGAGCTGACAAGTGTTGTTTTGATGTGGCAGAAATTGAATATCTTGGGCATTTTTTGTCCTCCAATGGTATTAAACCCAAACCTGCCCTGATTAATACTATTACCAATCTAAGAACACCTCAAGACAAGGATGAAATTTTTAGGGATGAGTGAATTTTATCACAAGTTCATTCCTAACTTTGCAAGTGTTACAAAACATTTGAGAACATCTTTTAAAAAAAGGGTGTGAGGTTGTCTGGTGCAAGGTATGTGATGAAGAGTTCCAGAAATTAAAACATTTATTGAACAAAGTTCCATACCTAAGTACTTTTGATCCCAAGAAAGCATCCTACTTAATGACTGATGCTAGTTCAAAGGGTCTTGAAGCTGTACTGCTTCAAAAAGTGGACCGTGAAGACACAGCTATTTTGTTTTTGTTTAGGCCTTTGAGAGCTGCTAAGTTCAAAAATTCCGTCGTTGAGAGAGAGGCACTGGCTATATTTTGGGCGATAGGTAAGTTACGTAGGTTTCTGTGGGGCTGTCAGTTTTCGGTTTTAACTGATCACAAACCTTTGAAAGAAGTGTTTTCTAAGAAAGGTATTGATTTAGTGTTTCACAGCATAAGAAAATAGGTTGTAGCACTACAGGAATTTAACTTTCCGGTTACCTGTCTTCCGTGAGCCAGTAACACTTTAGCTGATTGTTTATCTAGATTAGGTAATGTGTGTGATGAAGAAGTTGCAGTTCAGGGGGAAGGTGAATGGTTTGGCAGTGAGGAACTTAATGAAGAAGTGGATGTCTGTCTCATTAGTGAGGGTACAGTTTCTGAGAAAGATTGGAAGGAGTCGATAACTAAAGATGAAGTGTTGCAGAAAGTCATTTTCATGGTCTTGAGTCGTTGGTGTGATAACAAATACTGCTGTGAAGAACTTAAAGCCTTCTGGCAAGTCAAGGAGGAGTTGTCTGTGGTTGATGGTATTCACTTGAGAGGTATTAAATGAGTTCCTCTTCGAGAGCTCTGGGACCGTTTGCTTGAACGTGCTAATTCTAGCCACATGGGAATTGTTAAGACTAAAGAGAGAATAAAAGAAGCTTATTGGTGGCCTGGAATTGATGATCATGCGGAAAGGGTAGTTAGAAATTGTCTTGAGTGTGCTAGAAGCAATAAGATCTTAAAATGTAGGACGCAGCCAATGGTAAAAAAGGGGCAGTCTGAGGGACCATGGTGTGATATCTCCATAGACATTTTGGTCTGAGGGACCATGGTGTGATATCTCCATAGACGTTTAGGGCCCTGTGAGAAGCATTACTTGTGATCAGTATGTTTTGGTGTGTTTGGATATATATTCAGGTTGGCCCGAAATTAAGATTGTAAACTCTGTTGAGTCAAATGTGGTAATTGAATTTCTAGATGAGTTGTTTGAGAGGGAAGGCTTTCCCTCTTCCTTGTTGTCTGACAATGGCATTTAGTTTATCTCAAAGGTTTTTGAAGATTTTCTTTCTTCCAGAGGTATAAAGCACAAAACAGCAGCTCTCTATCATCCTGAAAGTTTGTTTGAGAGGTTTGTGAAGGTCTTGAAAGAATGCTTACAGCAAGCGATTGTGTCAGGAACTATCTGGGAACTAGCTATGAGAATGAAAGTAAGAGAATATTGGTTTACACCACATTCTTCCACAGGGGTGTCGCCTTTTCGACTTTTCAAGGGAAGAGTGCCTTACATTGAAGTTTATCCTTCTTGGGTTTTAGCAAAATGAACCGTTGTTGATGAGAATGTTGATTGTATTGAAGGTTGGAAAGAGAAGGAGAGGCAAGTGTTGGAAAAGCATACAGTTTGGTTTGATGATTGCAAAGCTGTAAAGGAAACAGTTGTGTCTGTTGGAGATTGGATCAAAATTAAGTTGCCCCACCTTGGTACAGGCAGTTCCAAATTTAGTAAACCATTTAAAGTGATTAATGTTTTTAGGAATGCCGTTAAGACCAGCGATCGAAGCGTATGGAATCTCAATATAGTATCTAAGGGCCAGATGTAGGACGGCAAATACCGGTCGGTAACGGCTGATTTTGTCCGTTACCGACCGGTATTTGGATTTTCAGATGTAGGGGGCTTAAAAATTACCGATTCGGTAAATTTACAGATTCGGTATTTATTGATTCTGTACATTTACCGAATCGGTAATTTGAAACGTAGGTGGCACTGAAAACAGTGCCACAGGACCTTAGAAATTCATTATTTACCATCAAATACTATTTGATGGTAAATAACAAATTCCTGTGTACATGCACATTTGTGCATGTACACCTCTGCCATGTGGCACACACAAGCCTGAATCAGGGGTGCAACAGGGTGTCAAAGTGACACCCTGTCCCCCTTGTAAATTCGGTAATTTTACCGAATCTGTATTTACCGATTCGGTAATTGACATTGGTTCCTATGGGCCTCAAGGCCCATAGGAATCAATGGCAATTACCGAATCAGTAAATACCGATTCGGTAATTACCGAATGTTGCAGATTCGGTAATAAAATCGGAAAAAATACCTACATAGCATTTACCGATTTGTAAATACCGAATCGGTCAAATTCGGTATTTACGAATCGGTAAATGCCATTTACCTACATCGGGCCCTAATTGTCTTCCCAATGAGTTGTCTAGTTCCTCTGTTTCAACCTCATCGATGTCACCTGTAGAAGGGAGATTGAGACCTCACAGGGCAGTCAGACGTCCTGCCAGGTTGCAAGATTGTGTGTAAACTTCATGCTTCACATTTCTTTATTTCTTTGTTGTTATGTTCTGCTTTAATTGTCTTTCTGTTTGGATGCTTGCATTTACTTTGTACAGCATCTTGCAGTGTTGGAGTATCATATTGTTTATATTAGAGGGGAGGTGATGTAGTGTCTTACATTAAGTATAAGTTCTTCTGTGACGCTGATTAGAATTTGGACTTCCTTGGTTGCTAAGGAAGGCTGTGCAACTGGTCAGATGACAGTTGCCAGTCTTCAGTGTTGGATGGCGTATCTGATGTCCTCCAGTGCTCCTGTGAAGACAGATCTTACATGGTGCATGTTCTAATAGGGCACAGAGGAATGAAAGTAAAATGATGTAGAGTGGTAGAGCAATTGTGGTTTGGTAATACAATGCATTTGTGTCTGTTCAGTGCTTTGGAGGTAGAATGATGCTGAGATGTTGAAATGCAGTGCTGCTTACAGTAATGTTGTACTGGGCTGTAGTACTGTGGTGCTAGATGTGAGAGCTTTGTATTATTGGTGGTGCAGCAATTGTAGGGTGATAATATGGAGGTAGTTCATTGTTATGCAGTGATAGAACAGTGGTATAGTTAAAGGTGTTGTGCAGAAAGTTAGTATGAACGGTAGAGTTGGTCGTGTGGGGGGAAATTATATAGCGCAGTGGAGGCAGCGGTTTTTCAGTGTAGGTGGGAGGTAGGTTGATACTGAAGGGTAAATCAATGCTTTGGTGGTAGGTTAGTGCAGGGCATAGTATAGGGGTGATGGGTGTATAGTCTGGTTTACTGGGGTAGTAGTGCAGTGCTATGATGGCAGAACTGCTCAACAGCTTGGTAATATGGGTGTCAGTTTGATAATGTGGTATAATAGTGCAGTGCTAGAGGGTGGCAGTGCTCGGTGTAATGCAAGGTAGTGGAAATGAAGACCTGAGGTGACATAGTCAAATGTAATATAGTTCTGGTGGGTAGTAGTAATTGAGGGGATGTTGCACTAGTACGAGGTATCAGCTGGTAGGGCAGTGATGTTAATGGTAGTCCTTTAGTAAGAAGTAGTATTTCATAGTGGGGTTATATGAGTTGATAATAGGGCAGTAAAAGGTCATAATGTGATAGTTGCATAAGGGTGGTTATGGCGGATGGTGGTATGGTGCCCAAAGTTGGTAGGTTGGTGGTGAGCATAAAAGTGTGAAAGTGGGGTGATAGGTCTGGCCAGATGTGCAGCAGTGTAATGCAGTAGGAGTCTGGTTCAGGACACTGATAGTTTGGTACTGAATAGTGGTAGTGTAGTAAATAGGTTGTTGATGTATCAGGAAATGGTGGTAGTGCAGTGATGGAGAGTAAAACGGTGGTGCTATAAAGTGATAGTTTGGCAGTGGGGCTATAGGTCAGTGGTTGGATAGTGGTGTGGTGATCAGAAAAGATCTGCTGAGGTGAAGTTGTGTGAAGTGATGGGTGATAGTGTAGATCCCCCCTGAGTCAAGGAAGACAGTCACCCACGCACTCATCACCAGCAGACTGGACTATGGAAATGTGCTCTACGCTGACATAAACAAGTCCCTACTCCACAAACTCCAGACAATACAGAACACCGCCGCCAGAGTCGTACTCGGCATCCCCCGGCACGAACACATCAGCCAACACATATGAAGAATCCGCTAGACCCCCGTGGAGAAAAGACTCATCTTCAAAATCCTCACCCAAGCTTACAAATACCTGCACAACACCTAACCTGAAAACCTCAACAACATTATCAACTTCCACGTACCCTATAAGGAACCTCAGATCTTCCAACCTCACACTGACTGAAACCCAGTGCATCCACAGAGCCAGAGCAGGCAGAAGATCCTTCTCCCACATTGCGGCCAAGACCTGGAACGAGCTCCCGGCAGACATCAGACGCACTCCCTCCCTGAACACCTTCAGGAAGACTCTCAAGACCTGGCTCTTCAGCTAAACAGATCTGCTGATCCCACCCACCCCCAAGCGCCTTGAGACCCCCATGGGTGAATAGCGTGCTTATAATACCCTAATTGATTGATTGAGTGGTGAGTAGCAGATTATTATTTGTGGGTGATGGAGAAGTTATCTTTGGTAGTGAAGTGCTGGACGGTGGCAGTGCAGAGGTTTCGAAAGGATTGCACCATGATCTGAGATTAAGTATTGTATGTTGGTAGTACCTTAGAGTAGCATGCATGGTGAAGATGATAATGACGTGTGTTGGATGGTTTTTGTTGTGCTGGGTATGATAATCTGGTGGACGTTGGAGGTGAAAATACAGTGCTTTCAGGTCATAGTGCAGTGGTTGGGTTTCCACAGTAGTGTATAGGTTACTGGCATTGTGGTAGTGCAGGAGGGTAGTTTGGTGCCGTGGGTTGGAGCTAGAGCTAGCACTCTACTTTTGTGATAGTAATGTAGTGCTGGTGGGTACTGGCCCAGCCTCTGCAGTGCTGTTGTGCTGTGGTGGTAGTCTGGACCTAGAAAGCTGATACCATGCCAGGGAGTGGTAGGCCAATGCAGTATAGGTAGTGGTACTCTAGTGGGGCCAGTGCAGTTTGTAGTTGGCTGTGTTGTTGTACAGTTTTTGGTGGATGTAGTTATTAGGTGGTGTACTGTAAGAACCGTTGAGTAATTTATGTAGTAATCATGTTTTTCAAAAGAACTATAGATATTAGATTTGGGAAAAATCAAGGTTGCCGAATCCCATATTCCTTGTCATAGTGTTGTGTCCCAATCTTCTGTTCCAACAGGTCCAGATGTCTTGTATGTTTTGATGGGTATAATTTAGGGTTCATGGGAAAGCCTTGAGTCAAGTTATGTGACTGAGTGGGAGTGGAGGAAGCTTCAGATTCAGTGGAGAAGTTTTTGTCTCCTTTTTTTGAAGGATGGCACAGACAGTGGCATAGCAAAGGTGCCTTAAGTTCTAACTCAAGCATGAAAAATGTATCCATATGACCCTAACTTGAGCAGTAAAAGAAAATTATAACTGAGATAGACTGGTCCCCTCCCATTACTTACACAGGGATCATGTACATCTCTGCGCTAACGATAGCAACAACCCAGATAATAAAATGCACCTTATGAAGACATTTTAAAATCAGGACTGGGAGAAATTTTATTTATGCTAGAGTGAGCGTAGTAATTTTATTTTTTACTCCTTACTCTTGGAGTGCCAGTAATGCCCACCCCTACTTAAAACGCACCTTTAGCACCAGCTACAAAAATGAGCCCCCATCCCCCTTCCATAACCAAAAAGGTTTCAATTACTCATCTGTTTTACTGCCGATGATAATTTTCTTTGTATAAGGGCTGTCTAGTTTAATATTTCATGCCATGGAAAAATATTATTGAGTTTTATGTGAAACGCCCTACTACCATATGGCCCAGGTGCCCTATATAACCATACTGTATATAAAAAAGACATACAATTAATGATGTATACCATTCATTTCCACCTCTTTGATGTATATAATTGAATTTAGTGAAACCTGTGAGGTGGTTTTCAGCATACACCCTGCAAAAAACATCAAGGGAGACTGTTCCCAGAGGAACAAGTGGCAATTTGCGTGATGAATTATGTTCTGTTATTGTAACCACAAAACTGTCTCCCGCAAGCGAGGCATCCTGGTGTTGATGGAAGCCTCAGTACTCAGAAGAGAAATTAGGGCTGAGCGACAAGAGGTTGTAGCAGGCAGTGGGATTAATGCTCAAAGACATAGGTTCCCTCCTTTTAACAGCAGGAAAACAGAAGGTAGGACCACCAGCCCATCACCGATGGAAGGTGTCTTGCTGAGGAGCACAAAGCACTTTGCACTTGGCACTGAGCAGTCAGGCTTAATTCAGAGGCAATGTGTAAAGCAAAGGTGCAGCAGTCACTAGTGATAAATACACTGAGCGTCACAAAAGAGACTTCTCACAGGATACATGTATAAACGTTTATATTCAACACACATATTTAATGATTATAACATGAACATCATGTGGTTTTGAGCATAAACACATTTGAAAATATGACTAGTAGTACTAGGCCGACTTGTATTGTTATGTTGTCAATATTGTGCACACTGTAGGACAGTTCCTAGTCTAACACCCCTTTGTAGAGAGAGCACCCTTATCGGTGCAACACTTTGTACACCCCAGGGCCACCCTGGCAATCCTGATAATACAAACCCAGATGATTGAAGGGTACAACCCAGGTCACAACAATATCAAAAACTTGTACATACATGACACGACAATATACTTTTTAGCAGCACCGCGGGCCGGAGCCATGCAGGTAAACCCAATGTCGAATGCATTATGCTTTTGGCCTGAAATCAACATATAAAGCAGTATCGCTGGCCAGTGTTGTGAATCGCAAGTGGTCCTCAGATGATCACTCACACTCATACATTCACACTGCACTGCTACGCGGTGCAATAGGTACCAGCTGAGTTCGTACGAAATGCTCTTGCACACATACACACTCAGCACACTTATGCAGTACCACTGGCACCGAGCAGGTCAATGGATAACACCCTCCAGACTCATTGACCCCAGCCTTCCTCCACTCTCTAGTTCATCCCGACTGCCCTATACCACCAGATGGAAGATAATCAGCCCCTCCTCCTGGACACTAGGCCACATTTGGCCGAAATCACACTTAGTCTGGGTCCTTGGGAAGCAGGTGGAGATATGTAGCAAGTTTTAATTAGGAGTTAGTTAAATGTAAACAAGGGGAGTTCAGCAGCTACTCAGGAAGTTCACCCACTCAAAACACAATAAAGTCACAGGGTCTCTTGAACCGCTTCAGAACTGTCTCAGAAGTGTTCTTTCACCCCAGTCAATCTTTATTGCCCCTACCTGGCACCAAGATGTCTTCAGCAGGGGCCTGGTGTGGAGAGGGCTGTTGGTCTGCTACGATGAGGGTCAAAAAGTGAACAACCGATGAATGGTGTTTAACACAGGGAGCCTTTCGGTAGGAGGAGGCACCCCGACAGGTACACGATGATCAGGGTCAAGCCCCGGCGACCCGGGCACAGTGTTTGGTGCGCGTTGGTATGACCTGCATGGACACTTCAGGTTTCAAACATGAAGAGTTGCAAATTCTGTACCTCCCTGGAAATGAGGGACAACGCCCGGTGCACGATGATACAGGTTGCACCAGACCAGTATGGTCACACACACAGGTGCAAGTTCAGCAGAGCCACATGAGTTAAAATGAGGCCCTACTACGGGCACACTCCCACCTCCGATGGTTGCACCCTGTGAATCGGACACCACACGCAATGAGCATGCAGCCAGCGTGACGTAAAAGAGATGAGGCATGATCGACAAAATGGTCAACGCGGGGTCCAGCAACTGGTTAATCCACTCACCTCTAACATGATGTTTATTATTGTCAGGGTCCATGCTGTACAGGAACCACATGGCTTAGATGCAGGAAAGATTTCAGGGGCTCAGTGCTAGACAATCCGTTCTCCCGACACAAGTCTTAGTCCACGCTCACTCCGCGCTACCCATTGGTCTTCAGTAGCTGATGTGGGAACTTGAGAGGGCACTGCTCTCCAGATGTCAGGTAGATGGTGTAGGTCCCTCACAGGAGATCTTTCATGTCCCTGAGTTCACTGAGACAACAGGAGGCCCACCATCGGATCTTTGGAGAGCACACTTCAGCAGTTATTCAGCCCAAACCAGACGCTATTCAATAAGGACACGTCGTCTCCTTCGAAGGCAGTAATCCTCCATGTGCACAATGGAATACTCTGGCAGTGTGACCCACGCAGTCTGGGTTCTCCAGTCCCATGTCTCCACAAGTGTATCTCAACTAGTGTAGGTCTTACTACATCTCTGGTCTTCCCCCTTGCTGACTGGATGGCACCAGTAGTTATACTGTCATGCATCTTTGAAGTTAGGGGTAGTTTAAGGGCTTACCTTTGAAACACAGATATCTCCCATAAATTGTAGGCATTTCTGCCATGGGGCCAAGGAATGTAGATCTTACTTGTTACTTGTTACTTGTTACTTTATTTTTGTATAGCGCAAATCACCACTGGTCTCTAAGCACTTTTAAAGAAAGGAACAAAACGGATAGCCACCGGTGATCCGCCAGCAACCAAGCTGCCAGTTTAAATTGAGCCTGTTGTCTTTTTAAACAACTTCTAAATCTTTAGTAAGGCCAGGATCCAGGCCCTAGAGACCATGTGTCACATCCTCTCCCTCCTATATATTCCATCCGACCCACAAATGGCAGAGGTCTGTCACTCCAATTGTATGCCCATGGTTTCACGGCACGCAAGACTCTTAGAGAATAGAGTTGCCCATATCCTATAAGTGGAATTTCTAAGCGAGTTATGTGCATGGTCTGCGATGGTTGACCGGCCTATGTTTCACAACATCGAGTCAGCCCCACTTCCCAAAGACAAGTAGGAAGGACGCAAGCACTTTCACTTTGCATTTACAGAGGAAACGTGCCGGGAGGCCACACACGAGAATCAGTAAAACCCAGGTGGAAAAAGCAAAAAGTTTCGGGAAAAACTAGCTGACGAGTACCAGGTCCAACATTCATCCATTAACAAAATGCCGGTATGGAAGACTTATTTAATGGAGGTGGTCATACCTCAGATATTCAGAATAATTTAAGTATTATCAGCGTAGGTAGTAATTTGGCATAGACTGGCCCAAACGACTAGCAGTCCACTTTCAGTACTATGGATGTGGCTGAAGCCAAATTGTTCTACAGCAAGTTAGGTAACTGGCTTCCAGAGAAAGAAAGTAAAAATTATTTTGTTTTTCTAAACCTTTTAATGGGTAGGGTTGAAGAGAGATAGGTTGCTAGTTGGTGAGAATGATGGGGTTTAGCAGAAGGCTTCTTAAGAAATGGAAGAACCAGCATGTTACTAACCTTTAGGAATTGTAGCAGAATCTATGGATTACTATGAATTACTCTTTTGCTCCCTTAACATGGTAATTCCCTAACAAACTGAGGTAGCTCCTTAGGATTGGTGTACACTTACCTGTATGCTTGCAAAATTTGAGAAGACACATATATTACCAAAGGGCATGAAGATCGCTGCTTTTGGAGAGACCCATTAGGGAGTTTGATACTAGTTAGAACTATCAGCATTAGGGTGATCTTCCCCCAAACATTTTGCCTTCTTCCTACATTTTTGCTGACCACGTTTTCATGGGTCTTAGGACTCTCCACACTTTACCACTGCTAACCAGTACCATGTACCCAGGGCCTGTAAACTAAATGCTACTAGTAGGCCTGTAGCAAAGATTGTGCGATCTACTTAATTAGCCATTTAAACATGTCTAATGCCTGCCATTTCAGCCTGTGTGTGCCGATTTTTTAACTGCTATTTCGATCTCACAAAATAAACCTTTTGCCAGGCTGAAACCTTCCTTTTTAAAACATGTTAATCAACCCTAGAGTAGGCTTTGGATAGCTCAGAGGACAAGGTGCATTGGGCCTCATTTATGAGGTTTTGCTGTAGGGCAGCGCAGCAGGCCTTCCTGCTGTGCTTCGCTACGGCAAAAGAAAAGGGCAGGAATGCGCGTATCTATAAGATATGGCGCATTCCTGTCCTTTTCCCCTGCGTCGGCGCACAATGGGCTGCCGTGCCCGAAAGCAGACACCTTTGCACCATGGTGCAAGGGTGCCTGCGTTGCGGGGACAATTTTTTTTGTAGAGGAAGGGAAACCTTTCTGTACAAAAATAATCACTAGAGGCTTTTCCTATTCTGCAGCACACATAGAAAAAGGAAAAACAAGGAGAAATAAGGATATTTCTCCTCGTTGCACCTCCTTACGTTGCGTAAGCTTTTGGCACTGCCTCAGATATACAATTTCTCCTAAATCTGGGGCAGTGTCAAAAGGCCATTGCTGTGTTAAAGGGGCATGCAATGGGTTTTGCTGGGAACACCCCTAGCAACACCCATTGAATGCCCCTTTAACGCAGCGCACTGCGTTAAAGGAATTGAAGAAAGAAAGATGTTCTGGCCAGACCTCTGTCCAGGTAGCACGTTCCCGGCAGCTCCGCCAGACAAGCAAAGACTCTTCTGACCCCAGCAGCAGAGTTTGAGCCTCGCGCCCGACTCTGACTCAGGTTTTCGTGATCATCGTACTCACGCGCTCCTGGCATCAGCGCTTGTGGATTTTTGTGTGTTGTGTTCTTTACTGTGTGTGCTCGGGCTTCTTCCTCCTTTTCACTTACAGGTTGTGCCCTCAGTAATTTCAGTGCCGTAGCGCCTTGCCGCCTTGCTGCCTCTCGCCATTATCCCCGCCCCCCTCCAGACTCCCGCCCGCTTCTTCCTTGATCCCGCCCACCGGTAGAGCCAAAGGCGAGCCAAAGGCAATCCCGTCTGCGCCCCTCTGCGCCTGGACCACACCCAGCGCCACGACCCCTGGCCCTCCAGGCCCCTACCGCTACACCAGCACCACTCTCCTCGCTCTCAAACCCAGATACCTCCAGCTCTGTGTACAAGCTGCTCCTCATAACACTCAAGGAGCTTTCTCATGCGCGCACTGTCGTAGCACTTTATCCTTGACCAATGCGGACACAGATACACGCACTACTTCTCAAGCCGCCTCACCAACCGACACCATCCACTGCATCCTCCTCAACGTCCGGTCCCTCCACAGACACGCCACTGAGATTTGGGACCTACTGGACACTCTCACTCGCGAAGTCGCTTTTTTCACCGAGACATGGACAAATGCAAGCTCCGGACCGGACATCGCCACGGCTATACCTGAAGGCTACAAATTCAAGAGACTGGACCACCCGAACCACCCAGGAGGAGGCATCGCCATCGCAGTCAAAACTGCCCTCAAACTCTCCACTCCAAACACCACTCTTCCCAACATAGAACACCTCCATTTCCAGATTCACACCAACCCCAGGACCACACTCCGAGCCTCGCTCATCTACAGTCCACCGGGACCTCGCACCCAATCCACTACCGCCATCACTGAACTTGCCACATCCCAATCCCTTCACCTCCATGGACTACATCCTACTCGGCGATCTAAACTTCCACCTCGACAACCACCAGGACCCCGACTCAAACGCTCTACTGGAGAACCTCTCCAACCTGGGACTCAAGCAACTGGTAAAATCCCCTACTCACACGGCGGGTCACACTCTTGACCCCATTTTCACCGCAGGATCTAACATCCGGGTCACCCATACCCATACCTCCCAGCAGGCCTGGACCGATCACCACTGTATCCATTTCATTTTTTCATCCGGCGCCGCACCCAGAATAGCTCCGCGCCCTCCTCGACGAAGCTGGAGCAAGATCTCCGCGGAACTCCTCAACTCCACCCTCCTTCAGGACCCCCCGCCTCCTTCACCGACACTGAAGCAGCCACAGCGGAACTCCACAGGTGGATTACCAGCTGCGCAGATAAACTAGCTCCCCTGAGACAAGCTACCACCATACGCCCTCCAAAAGCCACCTGGTTCACGACGGAACTCCTCGAGTCCAGACGCACCTGTAGACGCCTCGAGAAATCATGGAGGAACCAGAAGACCCCGGCAGCCCACGCAGACTATAGAAGCGCCATGAGGAATTACCACCAGCTGATAAGAGACACCAAAAGGACTTCCATCAGCGAAAAGATCAAAGCCAACGCAACGAACAGCAGCAAACTTTTCAAGATCATCACTCATCTCAACAAACCCACCTGTGAAGCCTCAGACATCACCCCCTCCCAAGATCTCTGCAACAAGCTAAGCACTTTCTTCCACCATAAGATCATGACCCTCTACGTCAACTTCAACGAACCAACGAATGCATCCACTCTCACCACCACCATCTCTACTACGTCTACCGTCACCACCTGGTCCCCTGCCTCCATCGATCTCATGACCACCACCATGAAGATAACTCACTCAGGAGCCCCCACGGACCTCTGCCCGCCCATATCTTCCACAGAGCCTCCTCGGCCATCGCTCCAGAGATAGCCCGCACCATCAACTCCTCCCTGTCCACGGGCACCTACCCCCTGGATTGGAAACGCGCAGAAGTCAAGCCCCTCCTCTAAAAGCCATTGGCGGACCCGACTGACCTAAAGATCTACTGGCCCATCTCCCTCCTTCTCTTCACGGCCAAAGTAACAGAGAGACTCGTCAACACCCAACTGACCACCTTCGTCTAAGACAACTGCATCCTAGACACTTCCCAATCCGGCTTCCGGAGCAACCACAGCACAAAGACAGCCCTAATCGCCACCACCCACGAGACACACATGCTGCTTGACCAGGGCCACACCACAGCCCTCATTCTCCTGGAACTGTCCACAGCTTTTGACACCATATCGCATGGCACACTGACCACCAGACTCCACAACGCAGGGATCCAGGAAACCGCCCTCAACTGGATCCGCTCTTTCCTCTCCATCAGGACTCAGAGAGTTAGACTCCCTCCTTTTCTCTCCAAACCCACGGACATGATCTGCGGAGTCCCCCAAGGCTCCTCCCTGAGCCCCACCCTGTTCAGTATCTACATGGCTCCCCTCGCCAACATAGTCAGACGGCACGGACTAAACATCGTATCCTACGCTGACGACACCCAACTAATCCTATCCCTCACCAGAAACCCAGAAGATACCAGACTCAGCTTTCAAGAGGGAATAAAGAATGTCGACATCTGGATGAAGGACAGCTGTCTTAAACTCAACCCCCGAGAAGACCGAGGTTCTCATCTTCGGACCCCACCCCACCGCATGGAACAACTAATGGTGGCCACCTGCCCTCGCACCCCCACCCCCACGGATCACACATGTAACCTCGGCATAATCCTAGACTCCTCCCTCTCCATGAACCGCCAAATCAACGCCATCTCACCCACCTGTTTCAACTGCCTACGGACTCTATGAAAGACTTTCAAATGGATTCCCCCCCGATTGCAGAAAGACAGTCACCCACACTCTCATCACAAGCAGGCTAGACTACGGAAACGCCGTCTACTCAGGAATCAACAAATCTCTACTACGCAAACTCCAAACGATCCAGAACGCAGCCGCCAGGCTAATCTTAGGGACACCTCACCATGATCACATGACCCCTCACCTGCGAGAACTCCACTGGCTCTCCGTTGAGAAGAGGGTCACCTACAAAGTACTCACACACGCCTGCAAGGCTCTCAACAACATCGGACCCAGCAACCTCAACGACAGAATATGTTTCCACGCACCCACAAGGAACCTCCGTTCAGCGGACCTCGCCCTGGCAGAGGTCCCTGCATCCGCCGAGCCAGAGCAGGAGGATGAGCTTTCTCCTACACTGCTGCCACAGCTTGGAACTCTCTACCATTAGGAATACGGAGCTCTCCTAACCTGCACTCATTCAGACGAGATCTCAAGACCTGGCTCTTCGACTGACATGGAGCTGCCCTACCATCCCCTCAGCGCCTTGAGACCCTCACGGGTGAGTAGCACGCTTCACCAACCCCTGATTGATTGATTGATATGTATCAGACATCATTAAGCCAAAAAAAGTGGCTTAGTGCTGCCTGATATATGTCACGCAGGCTTCTGTGCCACGGAATGTCACAAAAAGTGATGTTCCAGAGGTGGAGGGGGCCTCATAAATGAGCCCAATGTATTTAAAAAGTAGCTCCCTTGAGCTCCTTACCTGGCCTACCATACATAGTTCTCTCATCATCTGCAAGGACCCTCCTGAATCTACCAGCCCTGAGCCCCTGGCAGAGGGGACCCTTGTTATCACCTATCTAAATACCCACTCTATGGTGAGGCACCAACTAGACATCTTTCAATTAATTTACTCCGACAAACCGGACATACTCTTTGTCAGAAACCTGGTTCACTACCGAATCTACCCCTGACATCCTTTGCAGCAATACCAACAGGCTATTACACACTCCAGGCCAATAGGTCGTCGTGCAAGTCCAGGGGCGGGGTGGCACCCATTATTCAACAGCAACATAAGTTTACTGCTCTAGGGATCACTGGTATACCCCTGGTTGACAGCCTTATCTTAAAATTGTAATCCCCTAAGTCCCCCTTTATCTGTGCCCTCTTTTATCGCCCTCCCCACCATATGCCCTCATTCCCTCCACTACTAGGCGAATTGATTTCCCAGTTAGTCATCAACCACGCCAGGATCATTATCCTCGGAGACTTCAACTACTGGCCCACCGACACGCATGAGAGTGCCAGCTCCGTAGAGTTGACGGATCTCCTATCAAGCATGAATTGCATCCAACATGTGCATAAGGCCACCCACACTAAAGGCCACAACTTGGACCAGGTCTGGACCTCCAACCTAGAAATTACATCACCACTAGTTTCCCCATGCACATGGTCAGACAATCACCTCATTACATTCACCATGGCCTGCAACCCTCCTACTAAACCTCCCCTAGCTGGCAATCTCCTCGCCAGAAACTGGAAGCAGGCCAATTTTGGCCACTACTGCGCTCTAATAAAAGCGACATTACCCACTAAACAAGGCTCCCTCTGTAATCAAGCGCTGAGCCTCGATCAATGGCTTGAAGCAGCCAGCAACAAGGTTGCCCCCTTTAAGAGAACCAAACCTAAACGCCCCCATGATGCTCAACGTTGGTTCTCCGATGACCTGAAAAGGAAAAAACTGGCACTCAGGCAAGCCGAGCGACGTTGGAGATGAGACTATGCCCCTGGGGAAAGAACCATCTATGTAACCCTTCTGAATAACTATAAAGACTCTATTCTCCAGACCAAGGCAACCTACTTCTCCTCAAAAATCATAAACTCAGCCACTAAGACTAAGGACATTTTTGCAATAGTCGATGAGCTTGCGCAACCTGACAGAGTGACAGCCAAACCTGCCCCTTCAAAAACATTATACTACTACCTGAACTTGTTTTTCATCGAGAAAATCGCCTCCATTAAAAACAACATACCCACCCCCACACCCCTAACCACCCCCCTACTACATGTAAAAATCCCCTCACATTATAGCAAATTCCCCCGATTTCCAGGGAAGAGTTCTTCGTCCTCCTAAAAAAGTGGGATCTGGCTCCCCCAACGACTGCTGCCCTCCACATATCCTACAAGAGGCTTTTCTTACCTGCCCGACCCGCCCCTTTCACTCCTCAACAACTCCCTCAAACAAGGCATTGTCCCAGACACCTTCAAACATGCTGAGATTGTCCCAAACCTGAAGAAACCGAACACCGACTCCTCAGTCCTGAGCAACTTCCGCCCAATCTCCCTACTCTCCTACCTTAGTAAGATCTTAGAGGCCCACGTAACAAACTGTCTCAGCTCATTTATTGAGCACTCTCAGTTTCTCGATCCTCTGCAGGCAGG
Source organism: Lissotriton helveticus (assembly GCF_964261635.1). Lineage (NCBI taxonomy): Eukaryota > Metazoa > Chordata > Amphibia > Caudata > Salamandridae > Lissotriton > Lissotriton helveticus. The sequence continues at coordinate 1,693,333,259 of NC_136068.1, read as the reverse complement.
ATTCAGACAAGCACAATCCACGGAGTCAGTCATCCTGGCAGTCATGGACGTGCTAAGGAGAGGAGCCGATAATAACATCACCCAGGCCCTGGTACTTCTAGATCTGTCAGCTGCTTTTGACACGGTCGATCATGATCTCCTGATTGACCATGTCAGCAATGCTGGCATCCAGGGTTTGGCTCTAAGGTGGATTTCCTCCCCTTTTGCACAATCGATTCCAGGCAGTCTGCCTTGCCAACTTCTCAGCCAAAAAAATCAGGCTGACCTGCGGGGTTCCCCAGGGCTCCTCCCTATAGCCCCTCCTGTTTAACTTATACATGCAACCCCTGATTGTATCATTACGCAATAGCCAAGTTACAACTTTTAGTTATGCTGATGACCTCCACCTGGTGTTCAAAATTGATTCTTCTAACACATCAGTCTCCAATTTCCAATCCACCATGACCTCTATTAGTGAATAGATGTACGCCAACCAATTAAAACTTAACCCCGATAAAACTGAGCTGATCCTGACTGGAGGCACTGCTAACCCCTGGAATTCTAACTTCTGGCCCCCACTCCTGGGCAGCCCCCCTTTTCCAGTGGATGCTGTAAAAAGCCTTGGGGTCATAATCTGCAATGACCTGTCTATGAAACCCCAAATCAGCGCAGTGGTATCTTCTTGCTTTTTCCATCTACACAGAATATGGAAGATCTTCAGATTTCTGACCACCGAGGCCCTCACCCTTGTCACTCTGGCCTCGGTCATCTCTCGCATTGATTATGCCAACTCACTCTATGTTCTGAGAACAAAAATAGGGCTGGCTCTAATCAGCAAGGCTGAGCCTATATCATAAATAACAACAAGAGATGCCAGTGCTGATAAACATTACTTGGGATTATAGTTAATCCTCCACAAACAGAATATCAAATTCCAGAAAGGGATTGCTTGTTAATCGCAATTTTATTTATGAAAAATCAACAATGTTTTATAAAATTCATATTTACATTTGAGAAAAAACAATATGGAAAATCAATATAAGAGCGGACACATGAGATTACACTTGAAACAATCCACCATTCACAACTACAATCATATCACATTCGCCTCACATTCGACACATGCAAACTTAACTCAAACATACCATATGTTCATTATCTACAATGGGAAAGAACCAAACTGGAGCTGCCTTAGTTAAACAAAACGTTCAGAATAATTGGTTGAAAGATAGTATATAACCAATGATTATACAATTTCAAACAGTGATTATAAATAAATATAATTCAGTAATGCACAACGAATGACAAAAAATTCTGTGAATTAACGTGACTCCTGGGCACGGGGGCAGACCAGTAAACAGATGGGCCTTTGGAAATGTCACTTTTAGAAAGTTGGTATTTTCCTGCCTTAGCCATTTAGTGCCTGTAGCCTTTGTCTGGTCACATGGCTGGGTGTAGCTGACAGATGGGCTTTCTGCATTCCTCCTACACATGCTACACAAAATAGAAAGCTTAGGTGTGCCTGGATGGGCATTCACTGGCAGGATGGGAGGGCGAAGCTGGACTCAGCCCTACGTGTACTTGAATAGGCTCTGTCCTACCTCCACACAAACGGCTGCATACCTCATATAGAAACCTGATGGCAGAATGTCTGCGGACTTCAAAGTGAAACTTCCAGAAGCTTTTCCACCCACTTCAAATGCAAATTCAAATGGGTTTAAATACTGGATTTCAGACACCACCACTTTAGTACACTTCTGAACCTGTGGATAATCTGCCACGAAGATGGACTGCTGTGCTGATGAAGGAATGCCACTTTGCTGGACTCCTGCCCTGCTGGACTACAGCATTGCTGGACTGCTGCCTTGCAGTGCTGATCTACTGTCTGCTGTCCTGTTTCATGGGTGAGAAGGATTGAACCTGCAACTACTGAACCAAAACCCTAGAGTGACTCCGAAGGCTAATTGGCCGGCCTCCTGACTTCAGCCTCATTCACAGAAGGCTCCAAAAACCTTGCTCTGCAACTGGACTCTGCCGTCTGTGGATGTACCCTGCCAAATGGTGCCAGCATAGTCCTGGACCCTTGGAATTGGGCCTAAGGTGCTTTCCCAGCCTCTGTGGATCCAGCAGAACCAATGCATCTCCTCTGCTGCGCAACACAATGCCGAGCATAACTGATGCATCGGCGCTGCTGCATGGATCTGAATTGTCGCAAAGACCCGCATAGCAGGCCATCGCTCCATCAGAACCACCGCTGAGTGACGCATCCACAGCTCATGCCCTTGCATCCCTCGTCAACTGCAGCCTTGATAACGATGCTGGACTCTGCCGTGCAGCCTCGCCGCTCCTCGGTACCGACACATTGCCCCAACAGCGTGGCATATATTCAACTCAAGATATTGCATCCCACTCCCTCGTTGTCTGGATTTTTGATGATGACTCTGAAGGACCTCAAAACGCAGCCCTGTCGGCTCAAGGGACCGACACATCGCTTCGGTTGTGCAACCCATCTTTGAAGCACATCCTCGCAACACTCCGCAAACCAGGATTTTAGGAACTGTATTCAGTAGGCCTAACTGGGTACCTGTAGCTGTCCCACGCTCCATCGTGATTGGCCTGAATTAGTGACTTTGTCCCGGTCCAGCGCTACCAGATATCCACAGTTGGTACTTTATGTCTGTTGGCACTATTTTTTCTACAATATTTACAAGTGAACGTCTCCAGTTCCACTGATTGGATTTTTGTCATTTTGGTCTTGTTTTATTTATAAAAAGTTACTCTAGTTTTCTAACACTCTTGTGGGCTCCTCTTGTGGTGTGTTTTAACTGTGCTACTGTTTGAAGTGTTGCACAAATGCTTTGCTCATTGCCTCTGAGTTAAGCCCGACTACTCTGTGGCAAGATATCTGATGGTTGGGCATCAGTTCATTCAGGGTTTTCTTGTGGCTTCACCCTGAGAAGAATTGTGGTTGCTGCTTGAAAATGCTTTCACCCCCCTCAACCAGTAACCCAATTACTTAAAATACTATCTCTGTAGCTCCTGTTATGGAGAGATGGACGCCTTTCAGTGTTGATAATGCCCTCACCAGCTTCTTCTCTGAATTATTTTCATAGCACCTCTAGGGTTCCTAAACGTAGTGACATGTTGGTGCTACATTAAGGCAATGGCAGGTACCTGCCTTATGGCACCACCACAGATATCCACACAATGGTGGCAGATTGCAATAAACAGCTCTTAAAAAAGCCTTTTTGCTAGGAAAATTAAGCACTCAAACAGCAATATGTGGTTTTGCCTTGAAAACTGAAAATCCATGCATCGGTGCTGAATAGTGGCCAGTTTCAGTGGCAAGGACCATCCACATGAGATGTTCTGGTATTTCTCCCAGATTATGTACATTTGTTCCTTTTTTCCTTTCGCAGTCTCCACTATGGAAATTACATCATGCAGGAACACGTTAGGTAAGGCTTGGTTTTAGCATTATAGTGTCACTCCCTACTACTCTTGCCTAACAAAAGTTTTAAAAAGTTGAGATGTTTTAAGCAAAAGCTTTAGGCATTTTCCATTTCACTCTAAATGATGCACCTCAAATTTTCTGATCGAGCAGCATAAGAACAGTTCTTAGACTTTCACATCCATGTGCTGTGGGTTTGGTGTTTTAGCTGCTTGAAAAGAGGAAATGGTTAAGCAAAATCAGATGCAGCCCCACCCAGCACATCTTCAAGAGGACCCTCAAGACCTGGCTCTTCCACTGACCGGAGCTGCTCCCCCTCCTCACCCCCCAGCGTCTTGAGACCCTCACGGGTGAGTATTGTGCTTAAAAATCCCCTGATTGATTGCTTTTGACAGTTTAATGCATGTCAGACAGAATCTTGGCCATTAGCAGAATTTACAAAGAGTCATTTCAGCAGTCTGCCTTCCTCCACTAAACAGTTGTGTAGCAAGGATGCCATGGGCCCTGGAGCAAGCAAGGAATATGACCCCTTAGACTGCTATTGGTAAATTAAAAAAGGGCAACTGGAATTATGCTATTTTGCGACGCTGACTTTTCTGCGTAGTTATGGATTTTGTCTCATTTGCCACATATTGCATCATCTGTTGCATGATCTGCAGATTTTAACAGATTTTTAAAAGCATGTTTCTGTGCAGTAGAAGGACCATTGCATTGGTTTACTGATACACTTTTTGATTTTGATTGCAGCATGTAAGTGTTAAACTGGTACTTTTTGGGGTAAAACCTCTGATTAGACAGTGTTTACTAGTGTAAATGTAACAAAATAAGGAAGTAACACTGTCAAAAATTGTTCCTCCTTATGCTGCATAATTTTTCTTTCCTTGCTCATAATTTAGTCACCCTGCTGCGTACTTTTTTCCTCCCCTACTGCATAAGTTCAGTGGCCCTGAGTAAAATACAGCAGTTATCATTGTCATGGGGCGACCTCTGACCCTGCTCGCAAGGAAGGTCGCTCTGCCCCCTCCTTGCTGCACGACTCTGCCTGCATTGTTTTTGCCTAATCTTGCATTTTCCCCCTGTGCCGGTACTAGCTTTCAAGTCCAGACTTGTTTTTATTCCCCTGAGCCTGTACTTGCTTTCTTGTCCAGACTTGTTTTATTGCCCTGTGCCTAACTTGTTTTCTTGCCCAGACTTGTTTTTATTCCTCTGTGCCTATACTTGTTTTCTTGCCTAAGCTTGTTTTTCCTTCCTGTGCCCAGTTCTCCCAGTCCTCTGCGTCGCTGCGGCCCCGCCCCCCTGCAATCGCATTCGCCGCCCTGCTCCCGCCTCCCACATCCCCTCATATGGAGGCTGCGCAGCGGGTGCGCCGCTGGCTCGCCGAAGGCGTGCCTAAGGCAAGCCCGTCTGCGCCTGTCCACGCCTGGACCGCGCCCAGCACCAGGACCACTGAACCCCGCCAACGCCACGACACTCGACACAGCTACGATGCCAGAACCCTCACACACCTGCTTCCTGGCTGCCCCGAAGCGCACCCACGGAGCTTTCACCTGTCGGAACTGCAGCTTCAAAATCATCCGCCCCACCATGCTGCCGACCAGGAAAGAACCCAACTACCTCAGATGCATCCTTCTCAACACCCGCTCCGCCCGCAAACACACTGAACTCTGGGACCTACTCGACTCAACCTCCCCAGACGTCGCCTTCCTGACGTAGACCTGGCTGAACCCCACCTCGGCACCCGACATAGCCATAGCCATCCCGGAAAGCTACAAGATCACCTGCAGGGACCGCACCAACGGAGCAGGAGAAGGAATCGCCATCATCCACAGGAACACTCTCAGAGTCTCGACCAACACCGACGACACCCTCAGCACAGCCAAACACCTGCACTTCCAGATGCACACCGAACCCAACACCACCCTCAGAGGAACCCTCATCTACAGCCTCCCCGGACTCCGACCACGGTTCAGCGACTCCATCGCCGACTTCGTCAGCACACACGCCCTCGCCTCCACGGACTACATCCTCCTTGGGGACCTGAACTTCCACCTCAAGAACAACAACGACACCAACTCCACCACCGTGATCAACAACCTAGCCAACCTCGGACTCAGACAACTTGTCACAACACTTCGCCGGTCACACGCTTGACCCCATCTTCTCCACAAGCCCCCATATCTCCTTCAACCACACCACCATACTCCATTGGACCGACTATCGCTGCATCCACTTCACCTTCAAGAAACCCACCAAGCACCACCGCGCCCAACAGATGCCTCACCGCTGCTGGAGCAAAGTCACTGAAGACCAGCTAACCACCACCCTCGCCCAGAGCCCACCCACCGACCCCACCGACTCCGACACCGCCGCCCACAACCTCAGACAGTGGATCAACGACGGCGCCAACACCCTCACCCCGATCAAGAAACCCTCCAACATTCACACCAACAAGAAAGTCAGCTGGTTCATTGAAGAACTCTGGGCCTCCAGACAAAACTGCCGAAAGCTGAAGAAGATCTGGGTCCGTGAACGAACACCGGACAGCCACACAGCCCACAAGAACGCCACCCGCAGACACCATCACCTCATCAGACCTGCCAAAAGGGCCTCCTTCATAGACCGTCTATACAACAACGCGCACAACAGCAAAGAGCTCTTTAACATTATGAAGGCGCTCTCAAAACCCAGCTCCAACACCAACAACGTGCCACCCTCTCAAGACCTGGCGAATCGCTGGCCACCTTCTTCCACCACAAGATCGCAGACATCCACGACAGCTTCAAAGCCACGATCGCCTTGACAACCACTGAGAACTCTACCCCCACGACCACCATCCACACCAACCACCTGCTCTCCTGGACCAACATCAACAATGATGACACCATCAAGATCATGAACACCATCCACTCCGGATCTCAGTCAGACCCATGCCCACACCACATCTTCAACAAAGCCAGCAAATCCATCGCACCCCATCTCCGGAAAGTCATCAACACCTCCTTCGAGACAGCAACCTTCCTGGAGAGCTTGAAGCACGCTGAGATCAACGTCTTACTCAAGAAACCCAAGGCGGACCGTAAGGACCTCAAGAACTTCAGGCCCATCTCCCTGCTCCCGTTCCCGGCAAAGGTTATCGAGAAGACCGTCAACGAACAACTGACCCGCTACCTCGAGGAGAACAACATCCTGGACCTTTCCCAGTCCGGGTTCCACAGCAACCACAGCACCGAGACTGCCCTCATCGCCGTCACCGATGAACAATGGAGAAACGACGGCCCTCATCCTCCTGGACCTGTTAGCCGCCTTTGACACGGTCTGCCACCACACACTACGAACACGCCTCCACAACACGGGGATCCAAGAGAAGGCCCCGGACTGGACCACCTCCTTCCTCTTTGGCAGAACACAGAGCGTCCGCCTTCCCCCTTCCGCTCCGAAGCCACCGAGTTTATCTGTGGTGTACCCCAGGGCTTATCCCTCAGTCCAACTCTGTTTAACACCTATATGGCACTGCTCACTCATGTCGCCCGTCGGCATGACCTCAACATCATCTCCTACACGGATGACACCCAACTGATCCTCTCCCTCACTAAGGACCGCCAAAACCAACCCTTCATGAAGGAATGAAGGCCGTCGCTGAATGTATGAGGAATAGCCGACTGAAGCTGAACTCGGACAGGATGGAGGTCCTCATCCTCGGATCCACCCCTTCGGCCTGGGATGACTCCTGGTGGAAGACCACACTGGGAACCGCTCCAACACCCACCGACCACGCACGCAACCTAGGCCACATCCTCGACTCCACCCTCTCCGTGAGGTCAATGCCGTCTCCTCCTCCTGCTTCAACACCATCTGCATGCCCCACAGGATCTACAAGTGGATCCCCACTGAAACGAGAAGAACGGTCAACCAGGCTCTAATCAGCAGCAGGTTGGACTACGGAAACGCCCTCTACGCAGGAGCCTCGGCCAAACTCCTGAGACGGCTCCAACGCATCCAGAACGCCTCTGCACGCCTGATCCTCGACAAATGATATGATTGATTGATTGATTGATTGATTGATTGATTGATTTAATGGGCCTCATCAGGTTCTGGGCCCCAGTGTCACTTCACCTACTGCCCCACGGCTACAGATCTGCCGCTAAATGGGGATTTTTAAATTTTGCCCAGGTTAAAAGATATGTTTACTTGCGTTAGTGGCAATATATTTGAAACTCATCCAGAATTGCCAGGTGTAAGAAATTGGGCTGTTGGTTAAGAGGGGGTAAACCCCTACTCAAACAGCAACCACAATCCTTGTCAGGAGGAAGTCACAAGCAACCTCAAATTAACCTACAATTAACCCTCCGATAGCTTGGCACAGAGCTGTCAGCTCTAATTTAGTGGAAATACAACACAAGAATAATCCCACACCAGATTAAAGAAATAGACTCAGTTTCAATAAATAAATAAAACAAGCCTAAAACAACAAAACTCCACTAAGTAGAACCAGAGATATGCAAGTTCAAAGATTCAAGTGAAAATATCGCTAAAAAGTACAATGTACCAACTGTGTTTATGTGGTCGCCAAGTTAATTCCAGTCCGACCGCAATGGAGCGCAGGCCTTCTCAAGGGACCCAGTCAGTCCAGCTGAACATTAAAATCTGGCTGCGGAGTGATGCAAAGTCTTTGTGTTTAGTTGCACCGGCTGGCATTGAGAAACCTCCAACGTAGAGTGTGCGATGCAAGATGCTGTGCCAAGATGCATCACAAACCGAAGTCAGTAAACTTTGACGCAAGCTTATAACAATCCAATCTTAAATGCCTATTGATTTTAACATATGCTTTTCACAATAAATATGCCAGCCCTAGTGCCTTTATCATAACATTTAATAATAAGCAGATCTGTCATACAGCCATGGTCATTGTCTTGTGACCATAATCTGCTCAGTCCTGCTTTATTAAGGATAAACTTTTTAACAAGCCAAAAAGTAAAATACAAGTAGTTTTTTAGAAGAAGCACAACATTTCAACCCATACAAATCCTGTAGTCATGAAAACCAACATGGCGGAACCTAAGCCCCTCTTTCACTAGGACTCAGCCTTTTCATTTAATTCACATGGTCTCACAACAGTGGCTTGAATTTGTCTCTCCATGGTGCTTACCCTATTTACTGTATTATCCCACAGAGTACTTGTTTTCTGTAAACAGGCCTTTAAATCTTGTTCTTATCTTGTCACATTTGCTGTGCAATCAAAGACAGAGGCCAACTGGCGGCCAGAGTATGACAGCATCATGCAGATAGAGGCATTGGCTTCTCTTCACGTGGCCTGGTTGTATCAATGTACGCTGACGATATTACCCCCTATATACGTGAGCCACAGACGAACTTAGGCCCCACGACGCAAGAGTTTGTGCGTAAATTGGGCCAATGCAGTCCAATTTCCCCTTACGGATGCCACAACGCCTTTCACGACTGAGTACCCTCTGGTATGGGCGACTTACCCGATCAGATACCTGGTAATATGTCTCAGTAAGTACTCGGAGGCCGCTCACGAAAGTGCTGTTCCAGCCCTACAAACCCAGAGCTGAAACCAATATGGTGGAGTGTGTGCAGTGGGCCTGGGATGAACACTATATGCCCCTCTGCCCACATGACTAGCAACCCAATATTTCCCCCATTACAAGACAGGGATGCAATTGGGGTGCAGATGCACTTAGTATTAGAGTCTTTTCTGATCTATACCCTGACAATCAGTTCATCCCTCCATTTGCGGACACAGAAACACACACGGTCATGCCCCTAGACATACTACTGTACTATCAAATTCGAGTAGCTTGCCGCATGCTGCACGACACCTTCCCTGTCCCACCTCCTACCTTTGCTGCACTGGAATATGTCCACACAATCACATCACCACGAAAGCGAATTACTCAACACTACACCATCACACTGGACGCCTCCCCTGTTAACACTTCGAAAGCCTAGGCAGCCTGGGAAGCAGAGCTGGGCTTCATCATATCTGACGCGCAGTAGACCTTGTGCTCCAGGTAATTGGAAATGCTGTCTCCTAACTATAGATTAAGTATTATACATTTTAAATAAATACACTGTCTATACCGTACACCAGTACAGCTCCACAAAATGAGACTGATTACTGAACTTCACTGTCTGTGCTGCCACAAACCTTGGGATACCTTCCTACACCTTGCATGGACCTGTCCCAAGGTGACAAGGTTTTGTTCGGAAGTTTGCGACACAGTTGGTGCCATTATAAGTTCACCCTTCTCTCATGATCCCATGATCTGCCTTCTCGGCTACATGAAGTATACCTCCAACACACACCAATGCCTCACTGAGATGTTGCTTTTATTAGCGAAATATAGAGTGGCAATACACTGGGGCAGAAAACCGACCCCAAACATTCAGGCCTGGCTAGCTGACGTCTCATATCATCAGAAGCAAATGTCAACATGCTGGGATCCCGGCCCAAAAATATCTGGGTGCCCTTTGTAACTTACCTTGACAAAGAAACACTGACCAGACAGGCACCCACATGCCAAATCCCACTAATGTGCAACAGTCCTAACTGGATCATATCCTCAGGCCACTTTCAACATCAAAGAAAATAAAAGGGGGAGAGTAGAGGAGTTTCTGATAGAATCTACCTCCTGTACGGATATTTATAATCAAAGAGATTCTATCAATTTTATAGGATTTTTTATATATAAATAGGTGTATTTCTAATTTTTTGTGAATGGACGGTGATATTGCTAGACCTTGTAAATGACAAGGGAAGCACTATGTGTTTTTAAAATACCCCTCACACACTATGAATCCCATAGTGTCATGCTTCATCATTGGGATCTTCCCGTCCTTCTACGGGGCGAGGCGTGCTCCTACCGGCGAACTACGCGGGAGCACTTGTTGTTATTGGAGTCAGGCTATGTGTATTGTGAAGGAAGTGAGTGGTAGGGGGTGAAAATATGTGAAATGGATAAAGATGTTTAAAAATTCCCTGGCTAGTAGAACAAACTATTTATTCACTTCTCTAGCTCAGAACGTTAAAATGGGGTTGTGGTAGGGATAAGATACTATACCCTACTTGGTCGACATGTTTCGAAAGCAGTCCCCACTGCTTTTCTCATCAGGACCTCTGTTGATCCCTACTACACTTTACAATAATGAAAATCTATGTGTAATATGCCTAATTTATATAGAAAAATATATCACATTATTTTTCTAAAAACAGACAGGCCACGTGATGGTGATGTGTTATGAAATACTTAACAATGCAAGTTGATTTTATGTTTGTTTTTTCTGTTTCTTCTTTCTTCCACAGAGACCAATTGTGGTTATTTTTTCATGTAAGAGCCAATTAGCCCTTACCATAAACAGACTGGCCTATTTTTGCCACCCTGTTTTAGGAAAGTAGGCATATTACACATAGATTTTCATTATTGTAGAGTGTAGTACGGATCAACAGAGGTCAAATGTCAGACTTTTTCTTCTGAGGGAGCTTGGTGTTGAATTTTTATTCTCTGACTTCAAAGTGAGTGGCTGTACATGACAATCTTGCTGTGAAAGAAAGGATTCTTTCTAGCACACAAAAACATTTTTAAGTCTGTAAATTAACTGTGCAGATATTTCAAAATATTTCAGAATTCGGAATACACAAATGAAGCACAGTTTTTGTAATTCTGTAGTGTGGTGAAAACAAATATTAAAAAAAAAATCAATACCTTGGGGAAGACATTTCCACACATTATCATTTGTGCTCTATATAATTTTGGTCTGTGCAAATGTAATGGGCTTTTCAATTGAAAATGTGTTGTCTGTTATGACAGTGCACTACTACACCATGCATATTCCACTTTATGCCAATCCACGCCACTGCACCCTTCTGTGCACTACTCCACACTACACCACTCCACTCGTCACCACTTGACTCTCTGTCACTACACTCTACTCTACTCTGTGCCACTCCATGCCACTCTACTCTGCAACACTACACTCTAGGCCACTGCACTCTATGACTCTTCATTCCACGCCAATACACTCTACTCTGCACCAGTGCACTCTACCCTGCCACTTCACTCTACTCTAAAATACTCTACTCTATGCCTCTGGATTCTGTGCCATTGCACTCTGTGGCACTGTACTCTACGCCACTGCACTCTACTCCACTCTACTCTACACCACTCTGCTTTACACCACAGTACTTTATGCCACTCTATACTAAATCACTGCAGTCTATGCTAAACCAATGCACTCTATGCCACTGCTCCCTAGTCCAATATACTCTACTCTACTACACTCTACACCACAGCACACTCCACCTATGTACTCTTCTTAATTCTGCGTCACTCCACTCAATGCCACTGCAATCTATGCCAATATATCCTCTTTGCATCACTGTACTCTGCCACAGCACTCTATATGACTCTACTCTACTCTGCACCACTCTCCTCTACACAACTGCACTCTAGCCACTATACACCACTGCACTCTACATTATTCTACTCTACAACATTGCATTCTCAGTAACTGAACTCTACACTACTCTACTCTGTACCACGGCACTCTACGTGCCTGCACTCTACTTTGCACTATTCTACTCTACGCCAATTTACTGCACTCTACGCCAATGCACTGTAAATCACTGCACTCCAAGCCACTCTAGTCTGCTTCACTATACTACACGCCACTGCACTCTATGCCAGTCTACTCTGCAGCATTACACTGAATGCCATTGTGCTCTACTCTACTCTGCACCACTCTCCTCTATGCCACTACACTCTACACCACTCTACTCTGCACAACTCTACTCTCTGCCACTGCACTCTACGACACTACAGTCTACATCAATCTACTCTGTATCACTGCATCCTATGCCACAGCAGTCTAGGTCTCTGTCCTCAATGCAACAGCAATCTATGCCACTCTACTCTACGCCACTGCACCTTACGCCACTGCACTCTACACCACTGTACTCTAGGCTACTGTACTCTACACCACCCTAGTGTACTGTGCACCACTCTAGTCTATGCCACTGCGTTCGACCACACTGGGACACTACACTCTATGCCACTCCACTCTCCGCCTCATTACACCACTCCATGCTACTCCACTCCACTTAACGCTACTACACTCTATGACACTCTCCTCCATGCCACAAACTTTTAGTTATGCTGAACAGCAGCTAGTCTCGGGTACAGCATGGCTAAAACACATTGGCAATGACAACAACTCAAAGTGTGGTACCTAATAGAAGTGATCTGTAAAAGCACAGTAGCACCTGCTTGTAGAGTTGTCTTAGGCTGGCGTCCCATAGAGACTGCAACGGGTGGTAGAAAGTGGTGTCAGGGTGGGTAGAGTGAAGAGTGGCGCTGAAGGTAGCCAGAGGATGTTTCTGAGCCGTGCTATGTAATTCATTGCAACAAAATCATTCCTCCATCTATGTAACATTGAAACAAACCAGTAGTACTTGGAACACGGCGCTGCTCTGATTGTGACACTCAGGCACCTTTGGTGGTACAATTTTGTTTGTGAGTGGAAATTGGTGGCAGAGTTTGACAGCTATTCAACTGTAGATGTAAAATGTGAACATATTCGTAGTTTGGTTCTGTTACTTACTCAATGATTTCAGTAACTGTGAATCTTGTCCTCATTGTATTTAAAGAGAGCTGTAGATCACTGGATTCTTTCCAGTCAATCATATTGTTGACCATGCAGACACCAGCTAGTAACCAATGCTTGCATTCCATCAGCACTTTGACCTAACCCGGATGAGGCTACCACTTCCTGTGTCTTTTGCAAAGGACTGACGTTTACAGCAAGAACCACTGGAAAGGGTAGGAATGCGCTAGGGTCAAGGGGACATTTTTCCCTCCTTGTAAATGAAGCAGAGCCCAATCCCATCTTTTCCACCACTTAATCATGCCAACGTTTGAAGAACACCAATGTGGGATTTCTACTTTCGCTTGCATTGAAGGAGAAAGTTTTTTGAGCCAGAGAAAATTGTATTAACAATTTTAAAACTTGAAATACCATGAACCTTCTGACTGAATTGGGAATTTTAGTATGTACTTGCAGATTGTATATGAACAGTGCTCCACAGTTCTTACAATAGAGGTTAACAATATCTTCTTCAGAGGGCATGGCTTGGACGGCAGAGCTAATGGCTGCCTGATCCTGCCGCTGCGCCGTCACGGAGACAGCGAAGCAAAATACTCGGCTAAAAATCGTGGACACAGACCTATGGAAGACTGATCCGAGCATTGGAAATCCAGCTCCGTGCAAAGACACCAGCCACAAGGGGCACGACACGGTCAGAAATGGAGAAAAAGTGACTTGGGGAGCGAGACTGCCTACAGTAAAGTGAGGCAAGATGGCGGCCATGAAAGTGAAGCCGGGCAGTGATTCGGAGAAGCGCGCTGATACGGACAAAGGTTCCTACAGTGGCCACATGGACAACAAAGCCCAAAGCCCACGGACCCAATATTATCCGACACAGAGGTGGTGAGTGCAAGGCGGCGAGCTAAAGCACAGCGCGCACGTAGGAGAGCGTAGGAATGTGGCACAGTTCTGCCACAAGTTTAACCAAGATGGCGGATATGAAAGCGAAAATGGACAGCGACTGATGCAAGGAAGTAGCGCTGGGACACACAAAGGGCCCCACAACGGAGCAAAGCTTGTTCAGCAAAAGCTCGCCGAGCCCGCGGTACCCGACACCCGATTAGGGGAAAAGCAACTGAAACATAAGCGTGGAGGGCGAGATAGCAGGCTGCATCACAGGGCGTTCCCAGAGCAGCCAAACCAAAGGGTAAACAACTTTTACCACGCAGTGCCTTTACGACGCAACTTTTACAACGCAAACCATTACAACGCATTGCGCTGGGGGGCGCTCTAGGATAGGGAATGTGTTTAATGTACTATCCAACACCTTCCCTACTATCCACGGGGACTGGAGTTGGAATAGTAAATTAAACAATTCACTATCCAGCGCCTAAAAGCACTATGCGTTGTAATGGTATGCGTTGTAAAAACCGCATTGTAAAAGCATGCGATGTAGGCACCATTCACGAATTAAGGATTTTCTGGCTCACTTTTTATATGTTTCTCACCAACTTCTTTCATTTACTCCTTCAAGAATTCTTGTCATTCATGTTCTCTTTGCTTTATGTTCACTCTTTCCCTTATATGATGTTGTGGTGAATGCAAACCCTGAGGTTATAGGTGAAGGTGATTACCTTGAGCATATGCATATACATATTTTTTACTTAACCTTGGATAATGTGCCTTTTTGTTGTAGATACGTTATCTGAACTATCCCGAAGGACCGCAACCATTGTGATATTGTTACTATAACCCCTGAGGAAGGGTTCACAAGAGAACCCGAAATGCATTGGGTTGTTTTGAATATGATAATTGAGATTTGGAACCTTGTTTTTTAATGATACCATTACACTGTACTTGACTGTGTGTATCCATGAAGAAAAGATTTTTCATAATTTACGTTTAAATTTATGTTTGAAACTATGATGTTTCAAGAAAATATTATGAGTACACATGAATCACATGAATAAATGTATACTTTAAAATGTACTAAAAACTTGTAGGCATTATTGCCTTAAGGCTGTGCGGAGCTTAGTCCTTGGTCTCCAAGGGCTCATCATACACATTGTACCTAGGGAATTGGTACCCCTTCCCCTAGCAACGCACGCATATAATTTTTGATCACGTTCTTTCTAAACAACATTAAAAGCAGACTACACTAGTTTACTATAGGTGTGCATATCCTCCTACATTTCACCCTTCAATAGGGAAAGCATCTCAGACCCAGAATACAAAAAAGAAATGGAGATGGGCATATCAGACTACCTATACCACATTGATTCACCTGAGACTAGCGCCTGCACACTGTGGGAGATCCTGAAAACAACGATCAGGGGTAAATTAATAGGATTCAAGGCAAGGATAAACAAAAAGATGAACTTGAGAATAACCCAACAAGAAGAAGAGATAAAAAAGCTAGAGCACGGCCACGCAAAGGACACAAAGAACAATGCACTCCTGACCTCACTAACACACCACAAGCACGAGTACAATAAAATCCTGAGCGAAAGGGCAGTGCTGTGGTTCAACAAGTGCAAAGCATGAAGCCTATGCAATGCCAACAGAGCAGAGAAACTATTGGCAACATATCTGAAGCACAAACGCAACCAGGTAGCGATATCGTCAATAACAGACGCAAACAACAGAACACACACGAGACACAAGGATATCCTCAATACATTCCAAGAATTCTACGCAGAGCTATACAACTCAGAGCAGACGCCTAACCAAGAGGAATGCACTAGATACTTAGACAGATTAGGGCTCCCCAAACTATACCCCACAGACACAGCAAATCTAGGTCAGGAAATCAGCGACACGGAAATTAAAAGGGCAGTGAAATCTCTTTAAAGAAATAAGGCCCTCGGGTAGACGGTCTCTCTGCTGACTTCTATAAGACATTTATAACTCAACTAACACCTACCTGGAAAATAGTCTTCAACCATAACATAATAGTCATCCCTAAGGAGGGCAAAGACCATGCACTATCAAAAAAACCTCAGACACATATCCCTCATCAATGTGGACTGCAAAATCTACGCCAAATTCCTGGCTGTCAGACTAAACACGGTCCTTCCCAAAATAATCAGGAACACCCAGGTCGGCTTATGCGTAACCGTATGTCTAGCGACAACACGCGCATTTTCTGCCATATTCTAGAACAAATCTCCACGAAACCGGAGCCAGCTGTGGCGATTGCACTAGACACTGAAAAGGCCTTCGATAAGGTCTCGTGAGCCTTCCTAGAGCACTGCATGTGGACCTTCAACCTGAGAGAGACATACATACAGATGGCCATGGCCCTCTACCAGACCCCCTCAGCCCGTATTACAAATAATGGCTCACTCTGGGACCCTTTCAAACTGAAGTAGGGAACCAGACAGGGATGCCCACTCTTTCATTTGGCCATAGAACCTCTCATTCAAGACATAAAACTAAATGAGAACATAAAAGGGGTCGAAATCAAGGGCACCATGGTAAAATTTGCTGCATACACGGATGATATCCTGATATTAACAGAACAACCAAAACCCTCCATTAAGGCTCTGATGGCCACAATAGCACCATACTCAAATCTATCAGGGTACAAACTAAACAACTAAAAAACAGAATGCAAGCCACTAAACATCTACTGCACGAGAGATTTGCTGGGGGAATCAGGTTTCACCTGGCAGACGGGACACATCAAATATCTAGGCATGCACTTCGGTACCGACCTGTACAACACCTTACGCCACAATGAAAAGTCTCTTATAGAAAAGGTTAGGAACCTGCTTGAGGCTTGGCCCCCTAAATTCATTACATGTTGGGGATGCATAGAAATGATAAAAATGATGATCACGCCGATGATCAATTACCTGTTAAGCATGCTTCCTCTCCTCCTCACAGACGACTTCCATAGAAAAATCGACAACATGCTCACCAAATTCCTTTGGCGGGACAAGTAGGCAAGGATCAGTATTAAGAAACTGAGGCTGGCTAAACCGCAGGGGGGCTGAACCTAGCAGATTTCAAAGCCTACCAACTAGCCGTCCTAGCAAAACAGGGCACTCAGTGGGTGACCCAGACACCCAACTACACACCAGCGTGTTTACTGGTAGAGAAGGCCATTCTAAACAACCTGCACCCTCTTGCCCTACTCACGACGAGCACATACCCAAGCACGTCTAAGCTGATATTTAAAAACACAAAAACAGCACTCCTAAAAGTAGACAGGAGAATGGAGGTTAGCAATCGGGATCCAAGTCAGAGTCTATGTGGTCAAACAGAAAAATCAAATATAAGGGGAAGAGTCTTAACTTTGAGTCATGGATAGAGAAAGGTATGTGCTTTCCACACCAACTAGAGAAGATGAAAGCCCCCTGAAACAGAACATCAACTAGAGGACCTCGGGGCATATTATCAAGGGGGTTTATCTCCGCTTTTTTGGCTTTAAAAGCCAAGAAAGCGGAGATAAAATTATCTCCCTATTACCTAGCTGTCGCTAACACCAGTTAGCGACCGCTAGTATGAGATAGCGACCATCTTGGGCCCCACTTTGCATGTCAGTGATATTTATCACTAATGACATGCAAAGTGGGCGTGCCAAGATGTTAGCGACTGGAAACAGTCGCTAACATCGCTATCTCCTATTACCAACTTTTGGAGATATTCGCGCTAAGCGCGAATATCTCCAAAAACTAACACCTGCCCTGAGCAGTTCTTAGCCATGTTATCCAATGGGAGGTGGATAAATGGCTAAGAGCATTAGCTCGGTAATGCATGAATATCGCTGACTTTTCAGCGATATTCATGCATTGCGGCCGTTTTTTATCACATTTGCGATAAACCTTGATAATAGCAAGGTTTATCTGCGATAATTTCTGACGATGCTTAGCGTTAAAATATTCGTTGCTAAGCATCGTTAGCGAGAAATATCGCTTAACGTTGGTAATATGCCCCCTAGACCTTTACAGATTCCTAAAGATAAAAGCAGCCCTGTCGAAGACAAAACTATTCTCCAACCAGCCCTCGATCTTTCACTTTGTGGCTAACATCAAAAAACTAGGATACCAAGTCTCACAAATTTATAAGCTACTACGCCCAAAAATCACCAAACTCAATGCTAAAAGAGCCAAATATTGGGACAAACAGCTTCATCTCCCGCTAAATGACCTGGAGTGGAAAACTCCGTGGTCCTCAGCCACACAAAACAAGATCACCCCAGTCCTTGCACAAACGAAATTCTTGTTACTACACAAAACCTACTGGACCCCAGACCGACTATACACACTAGGCCTCAGGGAAGACTCCCTATGCTGGAACTGCAATACACAGAAGGGGAACCTAGCACACCTCTTCTTCCACTGCCCAACACTCAAGGTATTCTGGGGAAGGGTGTTTGACTTCATTGACAATGTGTTTAAATACAAAACAACGAGAGACTTTGCTTCCCTTCCCACAGCATTTATAAGGACTGATCTTTCCTCTGAGAAGGATAAGAAGCTAATGGACTTACTAATGATTGCGACTGTTAAACTGGTTCTAAACAACTGGAAGGACACTAGCAAAGTTAGCCACCAAGGATGGCTAAACTGGATTACTTACCTCAGGGGAGTGGAGTACTGCAGTACTTCCCATGGAAGGTGTCATCCAGGGGGCAGTGGGGAGCCCTGGACAGGTCCCTTGACCCTTACAAGCCCCCATAAATGAGTGAACCTAAGTTTTTTCCTTTTGGTTTTGTTTTGCATCTGGGGTGCCTCGGAAACTACCAAAAGGACCCCAAACTGTGGACAATTGATATGCAGTTTGACATTTCGGTCGCTAAGGATTTTGTCTTGAATGTATACCTCTCTAATGGGCTTTCCTATCCCTTTCTCCTCTCCTTTCCTACTTTGCCGTCCTTTTCCACTTTTCATCGCCGTCTTCTATCAAACCATACCACCAAGTGGGTAAGCACGACCATAGCAATGTACTAACGTCTAAGGGCCTGCAACAGTCTATGTTGATTGTATACACTATATAAAATGTTAATAAAAACAATTTTAAAAAAAACCCAATATCTTCTTCAAATGGTTGAGTTGAAAACCCCTTTTTATTATATTGACTTTTCTTAAAAATCTATTATCTTAATAATTGCGGATTAATCAGTATTATCACATATTTCCTACTTCACCAACATCTGTTTTGCATCATGCTTCTTCAGGGCAAACATAACTATTACATGCAGGTAATTACACCATTTTCATATAATTGCTTCCACAATATTGATATCAGTGCTTAAAATTTCTCTTTCTACTGCTCCTTCGGTGTTTAAGGTGTCTTTCATTCTATGTGTTAGGAATTTCAAAATTGTGTTAAACACCCCGTCCTGTTATGACAAATAAATGTTCTAGAGGTTTCCCTTGTGTGGCTTGTTGGGGTGTGCGTCTCCCTTCAGTCACTCGTGTATGTGTGTGTTCATACATAATAGTAAAATACCTGTCAAAACACGACTGAACTGCAATGAGGATGCTGTTTGCAAGCCTTCAGGTGTTAAGTGTGTAACTGCCTAAGATTTATTCTTTACAGCAGAATTACCATGTCATTTGTAGTGTGGTAACAGAGCCACCAAGTTGCAAAAACCTTCTCTGTGGACCACCTGCATTCTTGAGAGCTCCAAATTATGGTAAGTGTGCATTTGAGGAATTGGTGAGGGTAAGGGCACCTGACTAGGCCAGCAAGGTCGCGCACGCAGAGCCCTAACAAGATGCACACTGACACAATGGTGTACTACCAGGGACTAAGCCCCGAGTGGCTAGCTCCCCTTTAATTTATCAGCTCGGCTGCACCCGGCCAAACTGTTGCTTGCATATGTCACTCCTCATGATGGTGAGTCCGGGTGGCTCACTACATCCCATCCAACCTTAGATACTCAGGGACAGTCTCACCTGGGCGGATGCAAAGTCAGGGAGCCATCTGGCTGGCTGTTGGATTCAGCCTGAGTTTGTACCTTTTTCCAGTGCGTCGCTGTGAGGCTGTGGCCTCATCAGTACTCACCGCTTGGAGCTGCAGCTCACCAACAGGCTGAGCCTGCCCCAGGCTGGACGGCAGTGGCACTTCCACCATCCTCTCTGGAGTAGCTCCATTGTCATCACCACCCTGCCACCGCCGCTGCAGGTAAGAGCGGTGGGGCCGGTTGGGGGGTATTTTGAGAGATGACCACAAGGGAAAATTAAATAAATAAGTAATTGTCCCTGGTAGTCGTCCCTCGAAATCCCCTCCAGCTGGCCCCACGCTCTTACCTGCAGCGGCGGTGGCAGGGTGTCAGCATGACTGAACTGTCCAATTCAACGTCTTCCTTGGATGCTCTTCGGTTTGGGTCTTGGATGCGCATAAACCATGAGATGTTTCCTGTGGTCAGTTCCTGACCCCTCTGGGCAGGGACCAAGGTTCCATTCACTGCTGTCACAATCCATAATCCCCTATCGTCGTGGGTACAAAACTTCCATTCCGGGTGGCAATTGTTTATCAGGGCACGGTCGACGACTCTTAGGTGCTGGTCGATAGCCCCTTGGGTCCTGCTGACTCTTTCATTGATCTTCTGCTTCCTCACCTGAACTTCTGCCTCACTGTTCGATGGATTCTGAAACCCTGGACTGGAAGGGATACTGTCTCGGACTGGTCTTTGAAACATCAGATGCAAATTCAGGGTGCATCCTGTTGTGGAGTGAGGTGTGATGCGATAAGCTCGAAGGAAATGATGAAGTTTTCCCTCACAGTCCAGGTTGTAATCACTGCCCCAAGGAGTTTTATGAGTTCTTAGTTCTCATTAACCTCTCCTCGGTGCCGTTAGCCTGATGCCATTGCGGTGTCATTTTCTGGTGTTTGAAGTCTAGTGTTGACAGGTATTGACCAAACACTGCTTCCTGAAAGGGTGGTCCATTGTCTGTTTTGATTGTGGCTGGTAAGACAAAAGCTGCTAAAGTCTTTTCAAGCAGTGGCTTGGCATGGGTGAATACAGTAGTGGATACTAGCTCTACAATGGGATATTTGGAGCAGTCGTCGACCATTTCCATGGTCAGCCTCCCATCTGGGAAGCTGCCAAAGTCCATGCTCACTCTTTCACACTTCTTCTCAGAGTGCTGATTCAGTCACCAAGGGAGTCAAAGCTCACAGCAGCAGGACTGCCAGGGAGCTGGCATATCTGGCAGGATCATACTACTTATTCCACCCTGCTGTCCATCCTGGGGAACTAGACTTTGCTTCTAATCCTGGCCTTTGTCTTCTCTACTCATTGATGCCCCTCATGTGCTAGGACAATGGAGCAATTCTCCAGTTTTTTCAGAATGACAATGTGCCGACTCCTCATGATGACCCCCTCCGTCATGGAGCTGAGCTCATCCCTCACTTTCGATAGTTTTGAGAGTCTTGATTTTTCATCAGGGTGCCATGGGTTCACATCTCTCAGGAAGAGACTCCAAGCATTATTTGTGATAGCTTCTTTAACTCATTAGAGGCCATTGCCCTCGGCAGTTGCTTGTCTGATGTCGTCAAGTGTCAGTGCTTTTGGGCAACTTGTTGTGGTTACCATACAGACAAATTTTTCTACCCCTCACAGTCCTTGTCTTCTGCCTTTCCACCTTTGGGTTGATGTCCGGAGAGACGTAGTCAACTAGGTTTCCTGACCCTGGCCTCTAGACTACCATAAAGCGGTATGGCAGCATTTGTACCACCACTCATTCAATCCACCGGGCTGAGTGGGGTACAGTCCCTGCAAAGAGACTCAACTGCGGTTCATGGTTTGTAGTCACTTTGAACTCCCGGCCATAGATGTAGAGCTGGAAGTGATGGCATGCCCTCTCTATGGCCAGAGCTTCTGAAGAACCGGGTTATTTAAGACCCAGCGGCGCCAGCGGAAACCCCCGAACTCTCGGAGTCCACCTGTCTTGGCATACAGAGACACGGGATACTTCTTGGTGACGTCAGAGATCAAATGTATTGGCTGCAACCAGTAACAGAGGTCCACGAAGTACAATGGCTGTATATTCGTAGGAGACTGCTCAATTTTACAAAGCAAGCCCTCCCTTTTTATGCCAAAAATCACATTCCAGACAAATACCTTACATTTACAAACTGACCAATCACATACATCCAAATCAGAGGTATCGCATGACGGTAAAACCCACTTTTCAGTTGCCCAGCCCATCATCAATTATTGGTCGAACCCAACATTCTTCATCAGACAGGTCGATCGAACCCATCATAAAACCGGGCACATCCCCATCGTAAACGGACCATAAAGAAAGGAGCAGAGACAGGTGTGAGTAAGATAAGACATAGTTGTGCGCAATAAAAGGTTTATTGGTGTCCTGTGCCTTGATCCGTAATCTTGATCAGCTACTGGGAAAGGAACTGGCCTAACAAGTTTGGCTTCAGGCAAGAGGGTCGCTCGCTCAGGTCATTCAGAAGTCAGCTAAAGTGTACGTGTGCTGAAGACTCGTTCAGCCGCAGTCATCGGCCTATGTGAGGGCAACCACAAAATGGCTGCCATACAAAAAATGGAACCCGAGGGTTCAGAACGAATCCCTAAATACGTAGGGAATCCATCGGTGTAACGTGACAAAAACACTCATGCTTGCCGTACTAACTGGTTACGTTTCGCTAATACCAAATTCGTAGCGAAACCATGACCTTTATGAAACGGGTTCAGGATTCACGGAACCTCAGACTCTCCTTTTGCCCTTACATAGGCAATAACCTACACTCACGTCAGTCTGAGTCCAGGTCTATATTCATCAGATCATCAAGATGCTGTTGAAGCATAATCCTATTGCTTAGTACCTCTCTTGGGACAGGTCTCCTTGCACACGTAGTAGCACAAAGGCCACATAGAGCAGGAGGGCACTGTACACAAAGACAGAACAGGAAAAGGATTGCTAAAGCCATCCCAATGACCATCAGAATCTTCCATCCCCAGGTGGACAACAGTTCCCAGAACCATCCCATCAACGACCAATCTCCTTTATCCATGTGTATAGATTCGGAGATCTTAAGTAACTTGGAAATGGCCTGGTACACTGTCGGAGCATTGTCTGGAATGAAAACGCAGCAACTTGATTGGATCACTTTACATACCCCACCTCGATCTGTAAGTATGACATCTAACGCAACTCTGTTCTGGAGAGTCATAAGGCGGTCCGACTGGAGCTCAGCAGTCAAGTTACTAAGGGCACCGGCAGTTTCAACTACGGTGGACTCAACCACTCTCGTCAATTGCCGTATGTTCCTGCTGTTAACCATAGGTCCCCAAAACGGCAGAAAACCCTTCATGAAATCCCCTAATTCTTGTCCTGCGGTGTCTTCCTTACTGAAGACGCCTCTGACAACTCTCGTCTTGTGGTAATCTGCCACAGCTGTGTAGGTGGGAGGCAACAGGAACGAGACAAAACATGTGCCCGAGAAATCAGGGGGCAACCATGTGTACGCTCTGTCGTAACAGACAAAATAGGTACCCTTAGCTGCTAGGAACGATTGGGAAGTCTCAGACGCAAAAACGTACGTCTCCGTACAAGTACTCTTCCCTAACTGAGCTCTCGGATTCTTGCCATTACCTTGCAGACATAGATGACCCTGATGGGGTACAATCCAAATCGGAGAAGGACTTTTCGCTCGCTGTTTTTCACTCAGACTCGCTCCATATCCGGTCACGTTCCATCCAATATACGCTAGCGTCTCATCTTTCGGGATAGTCTCATAGGAATCTATTCCTCTAATCATATCGACTATTCCCTTAACTAGAGCACTATTCTTTGGATTGTCTTTCACAGAACGTAGGGAGTAGACTTCACGAGCATAGATGAACATCGTCCTGTATGCCCACACGGAACCAATATAGCTGAATGGCAGTACCAGGTAAGGAATACCTTTATCGGTAGTATGGGGCATAAGGCCACACACCCAACAATTTGTCGTGTTCACTACAAGCTGGTGTTGGTGCAGAAGCTGAACAAAAGAGTTGTTAACGAATTCTAATCTCCTAACGGACTCACGTTCGGACAGAGGATGAAAAGAATGCGAAGAAACAGTAGAAGAAGGTATGGGTTGTATAGTGGGTGCAAACGTCACTTGAAAAGAGAATATAATATATCCCATTAATAACATCATTAGGCTAAACAACATGAAAACACACAATATTAAAAAACATTTTCTGCTCATTATTTTACACATTTTGCCTCTAAAATTCATTTCTTTAACAGGTCTCGGCACTCCCCATATGTTTGCCGGGCGACCAAAAACTATTTCATAGGGACTAAGTCCCACTCGAGAATGTACAGTCATCCTTGTCGACAAAAGTGCTACGGGCAAAGCATCGGGCCATTTAAGACCAGAGCTCGCTTGTATCTTGGCCAGTTTTAACTTAAGGGTGCCATTATAGCATTCAACTAGACCAGCTGATTGGGGGTGATTTGCAGCGTGGAACTTTTGTCGGATTCCTAAGCCATCACACACTCTCTTCATCACTTGACCCACAAATTCACTCCCATTATCATTCCAGACCATTCTCGGCAAACCATACCTAGGGAAAAACTCTTTGACAAGGGCTTTAGCTGTGGACAAGGCAGTATTATCTTTTAGGGGATATGCTTCTACCCATCTCGAAAAGGCAAAAACAACCACGAGTACGTATTTCAGGTTGTTGCATATCTCCATGTGAATGAAATCTAATTGCAAAACTTCAAACGGATACGTCGGAGGCGCAAAATGACCAGCTGGAGTTGGAGTTCCCTTACCAGGATTGTACATCAGACAAACCATACAATTCTTGACCACATTCTCTGCACACTTAGGAATTCCAGCATTTTGCCATACTGGAGCCAACAACTTACAAATCCCTTTCACACTGATATGAGCCATTCCATGCGCCATCGTAACCACTGCAAGCACGTACGCACCGGGTAACAACCATCGCTGATGTTCTGACAACTCAATCCAACAACCATTCGAATCCAATTTACCCATACTCTCTCTCCATACTCTTTCTCTGTGGCTTCAGCTTGAATTGACTTCACAATCTCTATCTTATCCTCACACATTCCAACATCACCGATCCATCTTGCAGGGCCTGAAACATACATTCGACTCATCACATCCCTCGTCACATCTTTCGCAACTTCGTCTGCAAATGCATTACCGCGACCAACGTCATCGGTAATCTACTTATGTGCACTGCATTTCACAATCGCAACTTGCAACGGCAAGGTAAGTGACTCAAGAAGCTCATTCACCAACTGACCATTCTGAATCTTTGTTCCATGAGACGTGAGGAACCCACCTTCCTTCCACAAACGTCCAAAACTATGGGCCACACCAAACGCATACTGGCTGTTGGTGTATATGGTCACTTTCTTCCCTTTCGATAACACACACTCTCTCGTAAGTGCAATCAACTCTGCTGCTTGAGCTGAATTATGTGGGATACGTGCAGCTTCAACAATCGTATGCAAAGTCGTAACAGCATATGCCGCAGTCGTATCACCAGTTGGAAGCTTGAAGCATTAACCATCCACCCATAAGGTACCATCACACTTTACAAGAGGGGTGTCCCTAAGGTCTACTCTCCCTTTCGTTTCCTCTTCTGTCCTGAGAAAACAATCATGCTGTTCAGAAACATCTGTCTCTACTGAAATCAGCAACAACGTGGCTGGATTCAACGTATTGCATCTCTTTATGTGCACATGACTGGCTAAAAGTGTCAACTCATAGCCTGACAATCGAGCACTAGTTAAGTGCTGTGTCTTAGTCCTGTTTAACAAAGTATCCACTGCATGTGGAACCATCACGACTAGCGTATTATTCATCACCAAACCAGCAGACTGTCGAATAGAAACAGCTGCTGCCGCCGTGGCTCTCAAACAACTCGGCAATGCTCTAGCTACCGGATCCAAAGTCGACGAGAAATACGCACATGGACGTTGCTTGTCCCCAAAAGATTGTGTCAACACCGACAATGCACATCCTTCTCTCTCGTGGACATAAAGTGTAAAGGGCTTACTGTAGTCGGTAGTACCCAACACAGGAGCCGAACACAATGCATCGCGCAATTCCGAAAAACTCTTTTGACAATCATCAGACCATGGGAGGGGATTTGGTGTATCTTTACAAGTCAAAGCCAACAGAGGTTTGGCCAGCAGAGAAAAATTCGGTATCCATTGTCTGCAATATGACGTGATACCCAAGAAAGCACGCACTTCTCTCTGTGTAATTGGCACACTCATTTTTGCAATCGCTTGAATTCGTTCTGGGGTCAATCTTCTTCCCTCCTTCGATAAGAGATGACCTAAGTAGGTCACTTCTTGTCGACAATACTGTAACTTCGAAAGAGACACCTTGTGATGAAAGTCAGACAAATGTCGCAACAACGACAGAGTAGCTTCTTTACAGATCTCCTCAGTATCAGCAGCGACTAACAATTTGTTGACATACTGAATAAGAGCAGCACCATCAGGTAAAACAATCATATCAAGCTGTGTTTTTAAAGCCTGACTATATATCGACGGACTCTCACAATAGCCTTGAGGAGCGCGTTTGAACCGGAAGCTTCGACCTCCTAGAGAGAAGCCAAAAATATCCCTACTCTCCTCGGCAATCGGGATGCTGAAGAAAGCATTCTTCAAATCAATCACCGAGAACCAAGTGGCCGAAGCTGGAATCATCGTCAATAAGGCAGTGATATCTGGAACAACAGGAAATTGTGGAACTACTATCTTATTCACCTCGCGGATATCGATCACAAACCTGTAAACGGGCGGCTGAGAAGAGTCAGTGCGTTTCAAGACAGGCAAAACAGGACTATTGCACACATTACCTCTTGTTTCCTCAATCATGCCTTTCTCAATTAAATCATGGATAATCGCTAGCAACGCCCTTTCACCATCACTAGATATCCTATATTGGGGAATACGTGGCATTTTAAAATTCGCTTTCAACGTCACAACATATGGCGGTATCTCCAAAAGACCCAAATCATTAGGGCCAGTAGCCCAAATAGTATCAGAGAGAGAAGACAATTCTGTCGGAAGTTTATCCTTCGACAAATATATCGGAGTGACCACTTTCCTACCCAATGTAAGTTGTACTCCCGAAGGAGAACAATACAACGTCGCATACAATCTTTTCAACAGATCCAATCCCAACAAGTTCTCACCACAACCTGTCGTCAAAATAAGGGGTGCTTCGAATTCACGAGGTCCAACAGAGAGAGACATAGGACTAGAAATCGGGTTTCTAACTGGGGCGCCAGAAAAACCTACTGAAACATTCGTTAAGCCAGACAAAGGTGCGCCAGGGAGTCTAGAGTGCATAATAGAAGACTTCGTAGCACCAGTATCCAACAGAAAAGGCTCTGACACACCTGATGTAATCACTTCAACATAAGGTCCACTCTGATCTACTGGAACTGAAACAACTCCCTCTCTTTGTCCATGGCTGTCCTAGCAATCATTACCATCCATATTCTCACCTTCAACATAGTAGTCGTCAGCATAGTACTGAGTCGTCCTACCAGACGCGTTATTCTGCTGATCAAAACAATTCATTGAGTTTTGCGGAGGAAAGGAACGCGCATTCTGGGGGAACCCTCCACGTCCCCTACCTCTAGAAGCTTGTGGAACACCCCAACCTCTTGCACCAGAAACACCATTCATACGCTCTGACAAAACAGGGCAACTGCGTTTAAAATGACCTTCTTCTTTGCAATATGCGCATTGATTAGGGACTACAGGAAAACGCGGTTGAGAGTTCTCGAACCTTTGTGAGTTCCGCTGAAACTGCTGAGGTTGCTGATAGTCACGTTGGCTACTACGGGGCGGATACGCTTGCTGTAAAATAACCTTTGTCTTCAAATCTTTAGTCTTCTTGTCTGCTCTATCCTTCTCATCCTTATCCCTATTTTCGTAGTATTGTGCAGTAGCCAATATCTGTGCTGACGAGGAAACAGCCCAAGAACTCTCTGAATCCTTCAACTTGGTACACAACTCGGGATGCAAATTATGCACAAACTTATCAACAAAGAACCGTTGACCACCCTCGGTACTCATGTCTTGACCACTGTGGTCAATAAACGTCTCTTCAAACCTAGTGAAGAAATCAGACACAGTTTCATCTTTCTTCTGCTTACACGCAGACAATTTATCCCAATTTACTCGCATAGCGGGCATTAAAGTCTTCATGTAAGTAATGATCTTACCAGGGAGTTCTGCAACTACAGGCGCAGGTTTAGCACCACCAACTTGTCGGCCATCTGCAGCACTAATGTTAGCCCACGTATCACCTAACTCCGGCGCATGATCAGTATGGCGAATCAAACCCCATAAAGGTTGCGGGACCACATTTCCAAACAACATGTCTATATCAGCTAGATTCATAACACATGAGTCTGCGGTCTGTGATAATTCCTTATAATACCATGCAGGATTTTTATGGGGGTCAGGCAAAGTCTGCTTAAGAGCCAAGACTTCAGCACGTTTCCATGGAACATGTACCCAAACACGTTGAAAATGAGCCGGTGCAGCTAAAATACCAAGACCTACATCAGCCTGGACTGCTTCCTTCCATACCGGAGGAACTTCTCTCATGGGATACTGTCTCACCTTCCTCCTAACAGAAGGGTCAGGCTCAAACAACGACCGAGAAGGAGACTCGTTCCTAAACGAAAGCAGCGTCGCTATCGCTCTTTCAACATCGAGACTCACAATCGTGCCTTTTGCAAACTCAGATTGTACACTGGACAACTCAGGCGGAGTTTGTTCCAGATCACCATCTTCCCATTCCTCACGAAGGAAAATGCACATCTTATCAAAGACATACCTCTGCTTCAGTGCTTCCCATTGACGGAAGACATCCATAACAGACTCTACATCATATCTTAAAGGACGAGTGACCCATTTATGCGCTAAATGATCCAATAGTTCCCTCTCTCGGGAATCAGGCAGTTGGCTACGCAACTGTGTATGCGCTGAAACAGGGGTCATACTCAGTGACCCAAAGAAAGGAGACAAAAGACTAGTAACAGTATCAGTCATCCTCTGTCGAACCGAAGGAGAAGTCGACAGAACAGGAGATAAAGCGGATTGAGAAAGAGCTAATGTAGAAGCAGTAGCAGAGGAGGCAGCAAGAACAGGTGGAAA
Organism: Lissotriton helveticus; assembly: GCF_964261635.1. NCBI lineage: Eukaryota > Metazoa > Chordata > Amphibia > Caudata > Salamandridae > Lissotriton > Lissotriton helveticus. The sequence continues at coordinate 1,693,304,084 of NC_136068.1, read as the reverse complement.
AGTAGTAGGACTTAAAGACGGAGCAGGTAGCAAAGTCGGTGGCCCTTGAGAAGGCTGGACCAGAGGAGTAGGAGCCAACTGAAGAGGAGCTGGCGGCTGGGCAATAGCAAGAGGTAAAGCGCCCGGAGGTTGCGCAACTAAAGGTTGCGGAGGTGCTGTAGCACTTTGTGCATAAGGGGGTGGCGAACTCAACAAATGTGACATCAAAGGATCTTTCTCAAGTTCCTTCACTGCATCTTGCTGATGAGGTGGCAAAACTGGATAGCATTTATCAATCGCCATTTTACGTTGCCTGTGCAACTGCTCACTCGCTTGTTCTTCTTCTTTATCTTTAAACTGTATAGCAGCTTGCATTATCGAGATACCCTTTTCTCTTTTATTTCTCTTCGCTAATTTAATTTCCTTCTGTTTGGCTTCCTTTCGCCATAGGCGGAAAGAGTCAAACATCGCCGGCCGGGCTTTCCTCTTAAAAAGTCTAACCTCTAGATTATCTAAAACTTCCGTGTCGAAACTACCATATTGGGGCCATTTGAGGACACCGTCCTTTCTAGTGTACCGAACCCATACTTCATTATACGTGATGAGGCCCACGCCATGTTTCACATAGAGCTCATAGGTTGGAGTTCCAATCGGAGGAACCGGACACGAATCCTCCAATCGGGAATCCCTATTTCGACCACAACAAAATATTCTTCCAAGTCTGCTAAGACCAGGCATCTTCGCTCACTAGTCTAGCTTTAAACTTCAAGGGAGTATCGAATTCGATAGTCTCGTGAATACACAAGTCCCTCGGCTTTGGTGCTTGCAAGTCCCAAATCAAAGATCCCAAGAAATCAAAGATCCCATGGGATACCCAAAAACTAAGGACTTGGAGACGCTCCATTCATACTTAACTGAAGTATCGATGACGTCGCCAGAATACCCGTCTATCGTCTCGCTTTACAAATCGTCTAAGGGCTCCAAGACAGGGCGACAGTCAGGGCAGCAGTCCTTCGCAGCAAAGACTTTCGGACCACGACGACATACAGGGGTCGATGAAGAGGCAGGCCTTCCTCCAGAATTTTCACACGAAGCTCCTCACGATCCTCAGGCTTGGACCGGTACCGCTGAAGTCGCCCCACGTTGGGCGCCAAATGAAGAACCGGGTTATTTAAGACCCAGCGGCGCCAGGGGAAACGCCCGAAGTCTCCGAGTCCAACTGTCTTGGCATACAGAGACACGGGATACTTCTTGGTGACGTCAGAGATCAAATTTATTGGCTGCAACCAGTAACAGAGGTCCACGAAGTACAATGGCTGTATATTCGTAGGAGACTGCTCAAATTTACAAAGCAAGCCATCCCTTTTTATGCCAGAAATCACATTCCAGACAAATACCTTACATTTACAAACTGGCCAATCACATACATCCAAATCAGAGGTATCGCATGACGGTAAAACCCACTTTTCAGTTGCCCAGCCCATCATCAATTATTGGTCCAACCCAACATTCTTCATCAGACAGGTCGATCGAACCCATCATAAAACCGGGCACATCCCCATCGTAAACGGACCATAAAGAAAGGAGCAGAGACAGGTGTGAGTAAGATAAGACATAGTTGTGCGCAATAAAAGGCTTATGGTGTCCTGTGCCTTGATCCGTAATCTTGATCAGCTACTGGGAAAGGAACTGGCCTAACAAGTTTGGCTTCAGGCAAGAGGGTTGCTCGCTCAGGTCATTCAGAAGTCAGCTAAAGTGTACGTGTGCTGAAGACTCGTTCGGCTGCAGTCATCGGCCTATGTGAGGGCAACCACAAAATGGCTGCCATACAAAAAATGGAACCCGAGGGTTCAGAACGAATCCCTAAATACGTAGGGAATCCATCGGTGTAACGTGACGAAAACACTCATGCTTGCCGTACTAACTGGTTACGGTTCGCTAATACCAAATTCGTAGCGAAACCATGACCTTTATGAAACGGGTTCAGGATTCACGGTACCTCACTTCCCGTGCAATCTGTACATAGCATAGCCTTTGTGGCCATCAGGGCGTGACTCATGAATGCAAGAGGAGCCCAGACCACTAGTTATTTCTCGTACAACAGACAGCTCCTAGCCCCACTGGGCTTGCATTGACCACTAGCTCAATTGCTTTCTCTGGTTCAAAATATGCCATTATGGCATCTGCTAGTGGGACATTCTTGATGTTGTTAAGCGCTTCTTGCTCTGTGGGCCTCCAAGTTCACCTGACTCCCGTCTTGGTGAGTGCCTGGAGAGACTCTGATAGGCTGGCCAGGTTAGAGAGGAACCTCCCACAGTCGGTCACCATGCCTACAAATACAAATAATTGTCACCATGCCTAGAAATCTGCGTACTTCTGCTGGGTTTTCTTGGGGCTGGAGGTTACTTGATGGCAGCGGATTTTCTGGAATATACTCGTAGGACCTTCCTGGACAAACAGTAACCCAAACAATTCCACTTTAGATTCAAAGAAGGAGCACTTGTCTTTTATTTAAGGTCAAACCACTTTCTTTTAGACACTGTAGGGTAGTCTTCAAGTGCTTGTAGCGATCGGCAAGTGTGGAAGAGAAGATCAGACTACTGTCACTGATATTCAATACTCCCTCTAGCCCTAATAGGGTTTCTCTTATTGAATTTTGAAAAACCTCCGCCGCTGAGAAAATACCAAAATTCAATCATTCAATCAAGTCGTATTTGTAAAGTGCAGCTTGTCAACAGAGAGGGTATCCAGGCTTTGGCTGAAGATCTCGGTCGAAAAGCCAGCTTGTTTGTAGTGGTGCAGCCCAAGGTGCGTCATTAAGTGGTTATGTATCTGCTGCCAGGGTGAAGCACCAGCTGATGGTACCCTGTGTTTAAATCCAATTTAGAAAACTATTTCGCCCCCCTGGGGTCAGCAGTGATATCATCCATTACTGGTGTAATGTGATGTTGTTTGCAAATTGCCTTATTGGATAACCTCATGTCAATGCACAGTCTGATGGCTCCTGGATAAAAAGAGAGTGTGCTGCCTGCTGGCACAGCAGTACTGACGTGCCTCCAAAAATATGATTCTCCGTCAAGATGGCGCTGTGTCTTTGTGTGTGAGAAGGCCTTACCACTGATAAAATATAGCTTTCTTGCGGCAGGGAATGGTCCCTCAGTTCTTTCAGGTTCTGCAGCCCAAGACACTTATCGGTTGCGACGGTCATGGCACCCTCATCCGTCAGAACAGAAATACACTTCAACAAGAGCTCTGGAATATACCGATACTCAGCTGCTCCATAACACAGCAGAACGGTTAGAGTGTTTGATTTTGAAGCTGGGGAATCCGGTTCGAGTCTCGCCACAGACGCTCAAACATCCTGTGATTCTGGACAAATCACTTTATCTCACCGTGCCTAAAAATTAATGGTTGGTGCTCATGCAATACACTCTTACACGTTCTGGTCGAGTTAGTGCTATACAAAACAGCAAAAAATTTAAAGGAGCCCTTAAAGTTTTTCCATGGGAAAATGAATTGTTTATTAAATTTAATTATTTGCGTTGAGACGGGCAAACAAAACGATCCCTATGTCAACCAAATTCCAGCCACACAGATAGTTTCAGGCTGTAACAGTCTGCGATGCCCAGAGGGGAAGAGGGGCCATCAAGTGCTGTGGAGGAAGAAGCTGTGATGGTCAACAAAAGCAATCACTTAGTGAAATCGCCTCTGCTAAAACAAGCACTCAAATGAGGGACAATTGAGAGGAATGGACCAATAGAAAGCCAGCATATCAGAATTGCACAAGGAAGAACCAATGGCAATTGTTGGCTGTGACAATAGCCCACATAAGAGCTACACCAGGTCTTGCAGACAGCACAAGCGTTGTCAACGCTCGACCTAAAATGCAGTTTAATCACTAGTGCTCTCAAGATTAGAGAACGGTATCTCTGTTCTGGCAGAAGTAACATTCATTTAGGACCACCCACTGGAGTCCTACATGCAGCTGCAAAACTAGTCGCAGGAAGCAGAGAACTTGACGATGTTGTAGCCATTCTCATGAAGTTTGCACTTGCTTCCAATTGAAACCAGGAGAATCTTAAAAAAGGCCTGTATAACCCACAAAGCCATAAACAGAAGATCTGTCCAGTCTGATGCTCCCGTTCCATGAGTAGTTCAGTTGTCATTTTTTCTAGTGACAGCAGCCTTCGTGAAACAGTGAACTTAAATGCGATTTTTTTGGGCGAGGGAAAATAACATTTGGAGCTTTCACCCTCACTCTCTAGTTACTACCTCACACTTCTCTATTGTCAAAAAAGTGGAAACATTGAAAATCTCCTGATTTAATTCAACCTTCAATCCTGACACACTACAGTACTTTTTTCTTTCTGTCGTAGGAATGCATTATTGTTGTAGAACTGCCCTAATCTACATTTAGGCTTCATGAAGCTCCAACAAAGCAAAATATTACCCTACAATCTTATCATCCTTGCAGCATTATTGCATCTCAGGCATGTGTGATGTTTGTAATCATCTGACACGCGTAGAAATATTTTTTTTCCCCTTTTCGAGTAAATCTCAATTCTGTGACATATAAATAGCTCCTTGTTAATTTTATCTTCAGCTCACTTTTTCCTAACCCCCATATCTTGTGTTTGATCAATCTAACAGAGTTATCACTTCCTCATAAAGCTACCATGCTCCCACCCGGCTTAGTTGCCTGAGAGTCCTTCTGGTGATTTTTCAGCGCACTGCAGCCAGAACAGCATCCACCTGGAGACAAAGATGTGCAAAAAAGAAAACATTTCTATTATTATGTATACACCCGGGGGCTTATTTAGGAGAGGCATAGGCCAACCCTGCTCCCACCCTGCTCTAGGAAAGAGCTTTAAATAATACTACTAATAACAAATAGGGCTGGCTCTAATCAGTAAGGCTGAGCCTCGAAAGCAAAACAACAAAGGGGAAATGCCAACACTGATGTATTCTTTTTGCAGAATCCTTTCTCCAAAATACAGACAACAGTTCAATACCCGGAGGGGCTATTCAATAGCTCTTTATTAAAAAATTATTCAAAATGAACACAATTTATACTTTACTGCGCCATTTCGGGTTATATTCTTATCCAGCAATGAAAATTAGGACACAAAAAACTGTAAAAAGACTTCAACCATATTGTCACTCTTCAGATATATCACATTCAATCCACTTTCATTCAAACATCCATAAAATACACACAAACTGGAAATGAGTAAGCCAGTTGGAAAAAAGTCGGGTCAACTATCAGATTATAGGGCACTTCCTAGAAGTTGCAAACAATACACTGCTATCATTCCACTTTTTGTTGATTAGTTGTCAAAAAACTTTTAACACTAAATGAGTGTATAGGAACAAGACCTAGTGCCAATTGACTGGGCACCAGGATGTCAAAAGTAGACCCAACACGGCCTACGCTTTTCGAATCCTTATTAATGACAGGATTCTCTTCAGGACCATAGAACTCTCCATCAAAAGGACAATGAAGAATTATTTAGGGGAGTATGGTGGCTCCTCAGAAGGAGTTGCAGGTGTCCCTGAGTGGCAGTAATCGAATCTTCAATACAGGCGCAGCAGGGAGCGGTGACCGGGCGGAGTTCCTAATTTGAGTCCGGGAGAATTTCCGGCAAGCTCTGTATGTAATTGCAGCGTCAAGGATTAGTTCAAAACGCCGTCTTTCGTAGGAGAGCCGAGTCTAACTCCATGGACGAGCGAATCGTCAGTGGCAGCACACAACGCGTTGCGCATCAAAAAGAATACTACATCATGATGAACTAAAAGTCCACATCTGCTCCCTCCAAACACTTATTGACTACATCTTCACCACTACTCCTGCTCAGTGCACCACTGCCTTCTGGCTAGGTTTGTACTAAACAAATTCCATATATAGACATACATAAAGCAATTTGTTGCCTTGCTGACCTGGTTTGCACTATTTAAAGTTGCAAAAATGAGTACAACGGGTTTACTCAAGACCTGCACGGCATTTGATCAAACTGCTGTTTTGTAATTGTGGGTGCTGCAGGAATAAGAGAACTGTTTTGTATGTTTGGTGGTTGAGGTGGGACTAGGGTGCGTTTAGTGGTGAATGAAGTGTTACAGACCCAATTGTGATTTTCTTACCCCCAGATTGCATGGCATTTATTCCTAATAACAACTGTGTATAGGCATAAAGAACCTGGTCATAGCACCCTGCAAAATTCCAAAGAATGAGGCGCAGATCAAAGTCTGCCATCAGAGTCAGTCGAAATACATTTAGCTAATTTAAGTATTCTCAGGTGGCGCAAGCCTCTCAATCATATCTATGAAGCCACACAAAGCCACTCTGCGTGACTTTGTATGCAGGAGTAAATATTGAGTAAGACAAAGCAGCGCAAGTCACTGCGTTGCCTTACTGTGCACCAAGAAGGCGTTCCATGGGCATTGCGGTGAGTTTTCCCACACAACACCCATGGATTTTGATGCGCCCCCGATTTACTTAATAACATAAACCTGGGGCAGCACACATATTTCTGGTATGCGAGAAAAAAAAACAAAAATTGCAACAATGTAATCATTTTTTCTCAGGCGCTCTTCGATGGTGCTGCGGCGTGCCAAGTGTCCCTAGTCTTGGTTCCATCTCTTGCCTCTACCTTCCACTGTCCTGCATCAGGGGTGCATACAGTCGTCTACAGTCACTAAGGCTGGCATGGGAGGGGGCACTACCATGACCGGACTGGGAACCAAAAGCAGCTTCCAGCAAAAAAAGGTCAAACCAACGGCAGTCCCTTCCACCTCACTCCCTTATCTCTCTTTCTTCTTTGTCTTTCCTCTCTCTCAGTCCAGCAACTACCTGGGAAAGCAGATAAAAGCAAGAGAGACGCCACCAGAAGTTTCTTGTCCTAGAAACCTGCCTCTAAAGGGTCCAGCCCACCAGGCAATTAGAAAAACAGGCAATCCGGTCCTGGCCACCACCCTTGAAGGGCATCCCAGTCGTTTGAAAGCCTATGAATAACTACAACTTGCAGGAAGGCTTCGAGCTCCTGACCACATTCTGAGGGGAGAGAACGTGTTGTTTTGAGTTATGCGACTGTCCGACCCTTCCTTTCTCGTTACTTACCTCACTCCTGTTTCATGTTCATGCCTGTATTCCTGCTTTTTTTACTCTTACCCATTTGTTCTCTTCGTCCTTCTCTTTTTTATCTTCATCACTCTAGTCCTGGATCAACATGTGCAACCACTGGCGCAAATTAACTTTCTACTATTCTTCAAATAGGTTTTGAGAGAGGTGCAGGCAACGTGAAGGTTATTAGCTCATGACATTTGTATGAGATTTTCTAGCGTCCCAGCAATATGGATGCCTAGGGTCATATATACAAAAATATTTTCCCATAGACACAGAATGGGTAAAACCCTTTGATACATCTGGCCCTTATTCTGAATTGTTTGATGTGTCTTGTAAAGGCTAATTGAAACTAGCAAGCCCCATAACACAACATTCATCTCCAAATTGACCACTTAATTTAAATATAACTGCAGGGAGCATAAGAACTTCATCTGGACATAATACGTCCGAAGAGTCGGAGCATTAGCTCTGGTAATTGCATTTGTGTCTCTGTGTTGTACTTATAGTGATCAGGCATTCTCGCGTTTCGTGCAGTGGAAGCACTTAATAATGGAATGCTGGGGTTGTGTTGGTTGAAACCAGCTGTTTCCGCTCACCACCATAAGTCCGTATTTTGCTCCGTGATTAAGTGCTTCCACTGCACCAAACGCCTCGGACGGGGGAGATCCTGTTGCCTGGGTTGCCGTTCTCTGTGAGCGCCTCCAACGTGAATAAAGAGCGTATCCCTGAACTTGTCCGTGTGGCGTCCTCTCTTCTTCATGCAACTCTTTGCTGGATATATATATATATTTATATATATCAGACAATTATTTCGTTTAAAAACACATATTCATATTTGAGTGCATGAAAAGGTTGGTCAGTGAATAGATCAGTGGAAAAGCACGTGGGAGGATAAGCAAGTGGCCAGATGGATGAATTGATGGATGGGTTGATGGGTGAGCAGGTGGGTGGATGAGAATGTAGGAAGATGTGTGAGTGAACAACTGAGAAGATTGGCTGGTGACACATTGGGGGTATCCATTAGTTGGTGGAAAAATAAGTGGATGGGTAGATGTTGAAAGGGTGGTTGGGGGAAGGCAGGTGAGCAAGCAAGTAGGTAGAAAGCTAGATGGATAGATGAGTGAATAAGAAGATGGATGAATGATGACAGGTATTCATTAGCTATTCATCGATAAGACTTAACTCTGCCATGTCAAAGCATTAAACGGTAATAGTACACAGTCTGTAGTAAAAGTAACCAAGGTGTCAGTGAAAATGGTATAGGGACATGCCCAGGTTTGCGTAAGGTGTCAGCGAAGAAGATAAATATCTTGTTTATGCCCAGTACAGTGTCCATAAATGCACACATAACTGGCCAGGTTTACATAAGGTGTCAGTGACGAGGGTGCTGGGCCTACCACTATTCACACGTGGGGTCCCTCAGGATTAGCAGATCTGTCAACGGTCACACATTTGTCCCTAAGGAGGTTCCGGACCGCAGTCCACAATCATTCCATGAGTCAGTGAGGTGGAGGTATTGCCCTGCTGAGCAACAAGTGTGGGGGCGGATTTACTAACATTTCATGCAACACAGCACAGCAAGGCAACTTGCTGTACTGCGTTGTGTGAAAGGGAGACATCAGAAATGCACTATATTTACAAATATGTGGAGAGGATGTAGCCTTACAGCTAGAGCGGTCGACCTCAGACCTGGGAACCGGGTTTGAGTCTTGGCAACGACGCTCAACATCCTGTGATTCTGGGCTAATCATGTAATCTCCACGTGCCTAACAAAAATGAATGTGTTCATCTATAAAGAAACTGGTGCTTGTGTAAAGCGCTCTGATACCAGTTGTCTCCGGTCTAGTTTGCGCTATATATAATACAAAAAAAAAAGATATTTCACATTTCTGCGGTCTTCTTGCACTGGTGCACTGTTCACTGCTTGTGCAGGCACCCTTGCACCTAGGTTGTTTTTGTGCAGGAAGGGACACCGTTCTGCTCAAACACAATCCTTAAAGGCATCTTCCGTTTTCCATGTGAGATGCGGAATACATCACACATAGACAAAGGCAGTAATAAGAAGAAAGAAGATCTTCTTCATTATTGTGCATGAGTCAGGGAGGCACATCATCATGACGCATTCCCAGGTTTGCAACTCTTTTCAAATCTGGAAAAGCAGCAAAATCCATGGGTAGATGTGTAGAAACGCTCACACTCCACCATAGAACGCCTCCACACGGCAATGTGACTCAAGGCAGTGAAATGTGCTGCCTTGAGTTACCTTGGATTTACTAAACCACACAGAGTCACAAAAGGTAGCTGTGCATGGCTTAGTAAATCCCTCTTCAGAGTTACATAGCCCTGCGTTACTATTCGTGGTGCAAGGGCAACGCAAACCCTTAGTAAATATGGCCTGTGTCTCAATGAGAATAAAGGGCCATGGCTAGTATTGCACATGATATGTGTGAGGTGATAAGACCAGGGCCTTGGAGGTTGTACCTTGGTAGACCTGGCATCCTTGGCATGGTTTCCCCCTAACATTTTACCTTCAGATCTCCTGTTTTTGCTGACTTTGGTTTTGCTGGCCTTGGGACTCTGCACACTTTACCAATGCTAACCAGTGCTTACGTGCTTGTGCTAACTGCTCAAAACATGGTAATATAGGCTTTTACTCAATTGGTATATTTAATTTGCTTATAAGACTCTAGTAAAATTCACTACGTGTGTTATGGGACTACAAATGAAGTGCTACTAGTGGGCCTGCAGCACTGATTGTGCCACCCACTTAAGTAGCCTTTTAAACATATTTCAGGCCTTAGCTTACAGAGCACGTGGGTGCAGTTATAACCTGCCATATAAACCTTTTGGCAGGCCCAAACCTTTGTTTTTAATACATATACATCACCCATAGGATAGCACCCGGACAGCCCGAGGACAGCGGGCAATGTATTTAAAAAGAAGGAAATGTACTTTTAAGTTTTACATGTCCTGATAGTGAAAAACTCTTACATTTGTTGTTCACTACTGCAAGGCCTATCTCTCCCATAGGATATCATTCGAGTTGTCTTATTACATTTTATATGTGTCATTTCCAAATGGGAAGAGATGTCTGGTTTATTTTAGTGTCTCTGGAATCCTAATTTAAAATTCCAATTGATGGTGAATTGGTCTTTAAATTACAATTCTGAAGATGCCACTTTTAGAAAGTTCAAAAAACAAACAGTTGGTGATTGTGTTTCTCTCAGTTTGTTTACTTTTCACACCAGATAATTCTATTTAATAAACATGACCTGTAAATCAACTATAACATTTTATCATCCTGACATAACATTGCTCAATATTTAGGAACAGAGAGTAATAAGAAAAAGAATCACAAACCTATACATGAAAACCCAAAATGTATAGTCTACGCGTTTCGAACCATATATAATATAGGTTCTCCTCAGGACCAGAGCTGGATGATTTCTTAGATGTTCAAATATGATGTAAGAGGAAGAGCCTCTTTCATTTGTGTCTGTGTTTTGTAGTGTAGTTCCTATATTCCCAATAGGCTCTGCGCATTGGAATAATATATCCTATAGATTTGACGTGGGACTTATGTCTACTAGGTCTCTATCGAATATATTAGACTTAATTGTGAGTGTCAGCTAGCTCAGAGGTCACTAGAAACTTTCTCGAATAAACACGAAGGGATTAGTTTCTGGCAGCTGCATAAACATGTCAACTTTGTTTCTCCAAGAATAAAACTGATCTTCGGAGTCGTGGAAACAATAGATAGATATTTTAATCAGTCAATCGTGCATGCTTCGTTTCATCAGAGGTGCAGAGAAATAGAGAGACGGGCGTTTTCAATAAAAGGGTTTATTGAACAGTCTTTTTTCTCAAGCAAGTAAAGTGAACTGCTACAATCGTAATACTGGTTGCAAAGTATAATGCGTACAGTAAGAAGAGTATTATAAAATAATACTGTAAAAGCATTGTATGGTTCCTAGACCATAGATAAATACATACAAAAATAACAAAGGCTAAAATGTACTCAACTGGTGCTTCTAAAATATGCCTACCCCAATGTACCTAACCTAAGTCTAGTACGAGGGAAGAAGTAAGTGAGGTGTAGCATAGGTTTTGTTTTTCTTTGCCAAGAATCCATCCAAGATTTCTCTTAGGGTCTAATCATCTCCGCACCTTGGTTTTAGAATTAAGGAGGTCTGGTATCTCTGTCTCGGGACTCGATTTCCCAACACCTCGCAAGGGGAGCTTGGAAACACTGGAGCTGGATTCTCAGCTAGAGAAAGGCAGCCTCTCTGTCAGTGCGTCAGCTGGAGGGTCGGCTTCCTTCGGCACTTGCTGTAGCGAGCTGCGTCGGGCAAGTAGATAGTCGAGCTGCTCCGAACCACGGTGTGTTTGCTAGGGCAAGTGTAGGCATATTTATACCATGAAGGTGCCTAGTTTGATGTAAAGTTGGACATAATAATGTCACCAAAGAACCCCAAGGGAATGGTAGTTCTTTGAAAATGCCATGATTTCTAGGACAAATTAATTATTCAAGTAAGGGGATGTCCCTGACTGCTGAAGCCGAGTTTTCCAAGAAATCCCTCTGGCTTTTTGGAACTATTGGAAGTAGCCATGCCTGTATTTGGACTGGATGTGTTATGTATAAATATGGGTATGATTTCTATGTCTATATAAGGGCAATGTGAATTATACCTTTATAAGGGCATGAATCGGTAAATTTCGCTCGGATCCTAAATTGCCATACAACAGTTTTCTAACTGGATATGATACTGAGTGGCAGTAAAATGAAGTCCTACATGGTGACTGTGTTTCATTCCTTCGTTAGGAAATCTTTTGAAGAATATAGACCTTTGAATTTTCTTTGAAAAACGAGTGAACAAGACCTCAGTTTTCCTTCACTCCAGTTTCAGTTGGCCATTTGCAAACCCACCTATAATATATATGGTTCGATATGCGTAGATTATTAATTTTGGATTTTCATGTTTAAACTACACTAATATGGAAGACGACTAAGGACTGTCTATGAAAAGCTATTAGTTTTCTTTCATTTTCCCTATTTGATGATTTTGGATCCATTATTCACACCAAGGGCCAGATGTAGGTAATTCATATTTACCGACTCTTAAATACCGAATTGTACCGATTCGGTATTTAAGAGTCGGTAAATATGAAGGGGGGAGATGTAGGTATTACAGATTCTGTAAATACCGAATCGTTAAGATTCGGTATTTACCGAATCTGTAAATACCGAATCGGTATTGCCCATTGATTCCTATGGGCCTTAAAGCCCATAGGAATCAATGGGCAATACCGATTCTGTAATTACAGAATCGGTAAATACCGAATTTTGCAAGGGTGCAGGGGGTGTCACTTTGACACCCTCTAGCACCCCAAAAATAGGCATGTGCTCCATGTGGCACACAGACATGCCCCAAGGGCATGTCTGTCTGTCACATGGCTAGGTGTGCATGCACACATGTGCATGCACACCTGAATTCGGTATTTTAACACCCAATTGGATTGGGTGGTAAAATACCGAATTTGTAGGGCCTTTGGGACTCAGAAGAGTCCCACCTACATCTGGGAATTACCGAATCGGTAAAAATACCGATTTGGTATTTTACAGATTCTGTAAATTTACCGATTCGGTAAATTTACAGAATCTGTAAAATCTGGCCCCCTACATCTCAAGATGCCAAATACCGGTCGGAAACGGCCGAATTCGGCCATTTCCGACCGGTATTTGCCACCTACATCTGGCCCCTAGAGTGTTAAAAGGGGTCGCTCTGGTTTATAACTTTGGACTGGTTGAATACTGATTGGTGTTATTTTTGATTTGTGTCATCTTGTTTATTAATGTGTGATTTGTTTTGGGATATGGAGAAAGTTTGTATAGGTTTACAATTCTTTTTGTTATCACTCTCTGTTCTTAAATATTGAGCAATGTTCTGTCAGGATGATGTACAGGTCATGTTTATTAAATAGAATGATCTTGTGTGAAAAGTAAAAAAAACAGAAAGAAACACAACCACCAACTGTTTTGATTTTTGATTATATTAAGAGGTCCATGGTGGTTGCAGAAAAGGGCCCAACCCCCTATTGTTGTTTTTCAACTTTTAGAAAGTTGGCATTTTCCTGCCTTAGCCCTTCGGTGCCTGCAGCTTGCCTCTGGGTCACATGACTGGGTGCTGACAGTTGGGCTTTTTGTATTCTTGCTAGAGAGCTATACACAATAGAGAACTTAGGTGTGTCTGTATAGTCCATCACTTGCAAGATGAGAAGGCGCAGCTGGGCACAGCTCTACTTACACTTAAATAGGGTATGCACAACCTCGCCACAGATGGCTGCATACCCCTCTGCAGTTAGACTGGAAACAGGGCAGGGAAAGCAGGATGCCTGTGGACTTCAAAGGGAGACCTCTGGAATCTTCTCATACTTCAAGCGAAGGCCCATGTATAAATATTGGACCCTAGATACAAACTTTTCAGTACACTTCTGGGCTAGCACTGGTTAACTGTAGTAAAGTGCACAAAGTCCTAAAACCAGAAAAACAAAAGTGGGCAAAACAAGGAAATGGAAAGAAAAAACATTAGGGAAATACCACAGCAAGGATGACAGGTCTAATGGTCTAACACGTACGCCTCCAGCTGAAAGTGGAGAGACCTAACCAGCCCCGGGATTTCTCATCACTAAGGTGGAAAAACCAAGAGAGACCGTCAGCATTGGTGTGGTCTGTTCCAGGAATGTAGGGAGATGGAACACTTCAACAGTCTGGGATTCTCACCCCTCATCTGCATAAGCCATATGAGGGGTCCGTGGCAGTGAACACTGAACAAGTTCAGCCTCAACTTCTACAGTGCCAAGACCACTTCAAATTCTTCCTTTATTATTGCACTCCAACTCTGGTCCCTGAGAAGCAGCTGTGAGAGCCCTGCCTCATGCTATGCTCTAACTCATCTGTCCGCACAATGAATTTTTGGGAGAAGTCAGGGGCCTTGAGCACAAGTTCAGGGTATCAAAAGGGTTCTGGCATGTCTCTATCCAGTTCCCCTGTCTGGGCTGCTTCTTAGAAGTCAGCTCTGTTACGTAGGTAACAATGATGCCATACCCCTTGATGAATCTCCTGTAATATCCGGTGAGTCCTTGGGAAACACTCAACTCACCTCTAGCAGAGTCTTGAAGGCTCCTAAGGTCAGAATTGTTTTGATCCAGGTCTGGAGGTGCTGCACCTTGCCTCCTCCCACTTGGTGTACCAAGTAGACCACTGAACCCTGCCTCATCTAGCACTTACTGGCCTGACTGCCATGCCTCCCCTTTGCAGAGCCTGATTCACTTCCCCGAGATGGCATAGGTGGTCCTCCCAGGTAGAAGTGAATACTGCAATATCATCCAGATAGGCGGCACTGAAATTCTCCAATTCAGCCATGGCCTGGATGACTAACCTCTGGAAGGTGACAGGAGCATTCTTCAACCCTGATATACTACAGCACTTTTTTTATTACTGTCAAAAAAATTCATTATGGTTGCAGAATAGCTCCAATTTATAGTTAGGCTTCATGAAACCCTAAGAAAACAAAATACTATCCTACAATCGTAGCATCCATGTAACATTATTGCATCTCAGGCTTGTGTGATGTTTGTAATTTTCTGACGTGCATCGAAAGAGTTCCTTCCCCTTTTCAAGTAGATCTTCATACTATGGCATGTAAATAGCCCTCTGTTTCTTTCCTCCTAAGATGTTTTGTGCTCCGTTCATTTTCCCCAACCCCCATATCTTGTGTTTTATCTACGTAGCATTGATATTGCTTCAACGTAAAGCTATAATGCTGAGCACCCCGCTTGACTACTTGAGAGTCTTACCACTTCTTCTGGTTTCCAGCATACTGCAGCCAAAACAACATCCGACTGGAGACAAAGATGTGCAAAAAGAAAGAAGTTCTTCAGGTTGTCTCTATTTAGATACACAGTGGCCAATTTATGACCCCGTATGCATCGCTTTTGCACTACACAATGTGGTACATGCACAAGCAAACCTTAAGTGAGATTTATGAAGCCACACAAGACCACTTTGCGTGTCCCTGAGTGACTCCATAAATCTGGACTAAAGCAACGCAGCGCAAATCCATGCATTGTCTTACTCTGACCTGGGAAGGCATTTAATGGGCGTTGCATCGGTGTTCCCAGGCAACTCCCATGGATGTTCACGCATTTCCAGATTTACAAGACTTGGTAAACCTGGGAATGAGCCAAAAATATATGCCTTCCCAGGTGAGGCGTAATGAGGAGAAATATCTTTACTTCTGCTGGTTACTTCCTCTTTCTATGTGTGGATCCTTCTGCAGCACACATAGAAAGAGGAGTATGCTGCTCCGGATTGTTTTTGCGCAGGAAGTTGCCGCTTGCTACACAAAAACAATCCTGCATGGGTGCCTGCTTTGTGCTAGGCTGCCAAAAGGGCACCAGCGCAGAAGGAAAGGTAGACATATGCCAAGTTGAGTTAAAAACGGTGCACTCCTGCCCTTTCCCTGTCACACAGTGCCCTGCTGCACCACACTGCATGACAAGTTCATAAATATACCCCCCTTGATCTTGAACAACATTTCAGTATCAATAAGGATGACCCAACCCTTCCCTGAACCCGGTCCATTTTAAGAAAGAGGTTTCAAGAATACTACATCACCCTGCACAGTGCGCCACTGCCTTTTGGCTAGGTTCAAGCTGGACTAATTCCATATATAGACATACATAAAGCGAGTTGTCTTGTTGACCTCATTTGCACTATATAAAACTGCAAAAAATAGAAGTACACAGTTTCACTCAGGACCTGCATGCCCTTTAAACAAACTACCATTTTGTGACCGTGGATGCTGCAGGAGTAATGAACTGTTTTTTTATGTTTGGTGGTTGAGGTGGTACCACCAAATGAGGATGTACAGATCAAAGTTTGCCATCAAAGACAACCGAAATACACTTAGCTATTTTAAAACATTTCTCAGTTCAAGTCAAAACCATACTTCCGGGTGGAGAGAAAAAGTCCTCCCCTGCCCCCTCCTCTTCCTCCCTCCTCCCGCCTCCACCTCGTCCTCCATCTTTCATCTTCCTCCCTCCTCCTTCCCCCCTCTCTTCCTCTTATCATTTCATTCTTAGTTTCAGACTAGTGGTGCATGCTTGCATCAATCACATAGGTGCATTTTTGCATATGTTCCATCCCTTGTTTGAACCTATTTTTGAACAGTGAAGTACAAAAACTCTGGGCCAGATTCATGAAGGTCTCACACCATGCAAGGCAACACGCTGCGCTGCCTGAAGGGGAGAGGGCAGGAATCCAGTCAATCAATCAATCAATCAACACATTTATAGAGCGCGCTACTCACCCGTGAGGGTCTCAAGGCGCTGAAGGGAAGGGGTGCTGTTACTGCTAGAATAGCCAGGTCTTGAGGTGCTTCCTGAAGGTGAGATGGTCCTGGGTCAGTCGTAGGTGTGCGGGGAGGGAGTTCCATGTCTTGGCGGCCAGGTAGGAGAATGATCTTCCTCCGGGTGTGGTTCTGCGGATCCGTGGGATGATGGCGAGGGCGAGGCTGGCAGAGCGGAGCTGGCTGGTGGGAGTGTAGAACGAGAGGCGGTTGTTGAGGTATTCGGGGCCCATGTCGTGGGAGTTTATGTGTCGGAGAATGCAGGGTATCTTGTGCCAGGTAGATTGTGAGCCGCAGGGGAAGGGATCCACAAGAGCACTTGCACATTCATGTATTCATCTATTCATGCACTCAGCATTCAGCATTCATTCATACATTCATTCATACATCCACACTCACGATCCATGAGGTCACTCATCTATTCATGCATTTAGTTATTTATTACCCATGTACCAATCCAGACCGCTGTACCATGCAGCCTTCTGTTGATCAATCATTGACCCATTCATCTTTCGCCCATTTAGTCATCAATCTATATACTCATCTGTTCAACCAGTCATTCACCCATTCAGCCAAAGGTGCAATCGCTCAGCCGCTCATCTTCTCAGTCAGTCATTCTCACTAACCCACGTTTAAACTCGCCAGGAAAAAAAAGAAATTCAAATTAAAAAACGTTTTGAAAATGCGTGTTTTTCTTTCCGTGGATGCTTTGATTTCATGCGCCACACCCACAAGACCATTGGGCAATGAATATCGCTCTGTGTCACTTTACCTCATGTGCCTCGAGGAAGTTTTAAACAGCAAAAACATGTTGACTGATTGGGAGATGTTTTGCTAAAAACTATAATAAACCAGTGCAGATGTTAAAGAAACTGAGAATATTATTTTTAACCAAAAACAGGATGCAAAGGCCGCGAGTGGATAGCACCTAAAACATGTTTTGTAAACTTTAAATGAGTCGAGGGAAATTGTGGGACACCACAGTTGCAACAGCCTCAGACTTCAGACAGATCATAGCTCTCACGTGCTCTTCATTTCTCCAGGCCCGGCCTTTAACCAACAAAACAGCAGTTATTTAAAGATAAGAACTAAAGATTAAGATTTATGACAGCGCTTTCTTTAAGCTCACGAGTGTTCAGAGTGCTAAGCGGCTGATGGCCCTGACAACACAGACACATCACATCTGAAGCAGGTCGAAGAGGTTCGAGCCGCAGAGAGCAGAGTTATCCCTCAGGTCATTATAAACTCAGGCCGAGAATAGAAGAGCTGTCCCCAGGTTCACAAAGCCCTTGCTAAGTGACCAGAGACAGGAGACGTTTAAAAGCCTGGACGGAGCACTGTCTACCACACTTTATACAGAGATATGTTTGAGACCACAGAGCTGTGCTTCCGGGTATAGAGATCATACAGAAAAGCGTTGGGCAGCAGTACTAGCCCTGATTTTACACAAATCTTAGAAGCTCAATATTGCATGTTGATGATGTAATTTATAATGAATAAAATCCTGTAGACGTAGGTGTCCTTAAGAAGGTATTTATTAATTATAATTAGGTTAAAAGGAAGAATTAGGAGTAGGAATCAGACCCCACCGGGAGCAGCATCCAGCTGCTCAGCCCACTCAATCAAACTGACCACACATTCAAATCATGCACACAGTAACATTCCAATGACATCATACATACTCAGGCTGAGCAGCAGGGAATAATATGATCAGGATGCAACACATCTCCCTCTTTTATAACAATGAAAATAAAAGAGAGAAAGTGAAATTAATTACAATATGTCCTGATGGTGGTAAAATCAGGATTACTAATTAGCAATACATAGAGAATGAATAACTGTGAAATTATATCATATCAGGATTACTAATTAGCAGTACATATAAATGAATAACTGTGAAATTATTTCATGAATTTAGTAATCAACAATTAGATGACTAATTATAAGTAATATCATGAAATAATATTATATCATTACGAAAGATGAATATTGGAATGATATCTTCTCGTATAAAACCAGAGAGTAATCATATACAACCATTCCTCATTACAAATAAAAACCCAACTTATCACTAATCACGGCAATTGGCCAGACTGTCATGAACAGCAACAAAAGGGAAATAAATTAAACAAGGTGACGTCCCTATAGAATAACATTTTTAGGACGTAGGAGTTATCACGTTATTCAAACACTTTTATATAAAGTATAATGAAAATTACGCATAACACCTAATGCATGGGTATATGGTTTCCTAACAACTCTCTGTAATTGAACACCTCTTATTGAAAAGAGCACTTGTGTGGTTCAATAATAAAAACGAGAATAATTTTAACTGAGGACTCTGTTGCCTCATATAATAAACATAACTGAGGAAAATGGAGCATCTCAAACCATGAGCACGTATGTGGCTCCGTAACATATGTATCATATAATTCCAATTGGAGAACTAAACTTCTGTAAATATAGGAGCACCTCAATCTATGAGCACGTATGTGGCTCCGCAACTTATGCATCATAAAATTCCAACTGGAGAATTTAGACTACTGTAAATATAGGAGCACCTCAATCTATGAGCACTTATGTGGCTCCACAATAAAATTTTATACACATTGAACTCCTCAATGTTTAAGCAATATATGTAGACTTTGCACTATTTTGCAGTAAATTGTGAACTCCTCTATTTTTTATAATAGAGCACTATTAATTAAGTGGTTCATCAATAAATTTCAATAACTTGTAGTAAATTGTGAACTCCTCTATTTTTATAATAGAGCACTATTAATTAAGTGGTTCATCAATAAATTTCAATAACTTAATGAACACCTCAAATTAATTGAGCACTAATGTGGTTCATTTACATTAATAAATTTAAACTTTGTTAGAACTCAGCATAGTAAACCTGACTCTTAAAATCAAGCATTAAATAAAATAATATAAATAAACTAATTCATCAATTTCAGTACTCAACTATCTAAGCTGTATATAAATAAATAAATCATTCTGAATTCAAATTAACCAAAAAATCAATTTCTCAATTGCAGTAAATAACTGTTTCATAAATCACTAGAACATAACATGTACATTAATGTTTATATAACTGTGACTGATGGAAAATAAGAATTTAAAATAATAAAAGTAGTCACCGTTGTCATATTAATTGTAATGAATTGCGTGGCTTGAATATTAACAGTACCTTGTCTCTTGAAAAATAAATGAAAATATCTCAGGTACTTGCAGGGTTTAGATTAGCATAGCGTGTCAATCGCTGTGACACGATGATGAAAACGAAAGCAGACACCCAGATAAGGAAAAACTTCATGTCAGAAACGCTGTTGGAAATGAAAGGCTCGATCTATGACTCATTAGCGTATTAATTGTCTTTTACATCGGAAAACTCTTGGAAAATGATGATGGCACGCAGCAACCTTCACACTGTCATGTCTTCGCCCCGATGGCTCACAATGAAAATGCACTTGATGAAAGGCAATGACTCATAGGCTGAGAAGATGTGTTGAAATAAAGGCGGTGAGTCATAGGCTGACATCACGGAAATAGAACACGAGGAGAGCTCCCCTTCGCCAACTCCTCGGGACACTCTGAAGACGTCATCATACAGCGTGAAGCAGGGGAAAGGCAAGGATCTCTGGAAACCAACTGACAACTTTACCGTCATCCCAAACAGGACGGTGAGTGTCAGAGTTTCAAATGACAAACGAAGAAATTACACTGAATGTTACAGCTCCGTTGAGTTTAGCGCGCTGGCACCTGTTAGGTTGATGGCTCTGGCAGACAATTACCTCTTAAACACTGCTCAAAATAATTTCCGGTTATAAAGAAAAGCGGAAGCTTCAGAGTGGAAAGAAATTCGCAGCGTGTACACAAGCTTGTAGATAATGAATTAAAAGGCAGTTATCTTTTCATGAACACAGCGCTCATTTGTTTCACAGCTGCAATTTACTTTTAAATTGTCCAGATTTTTGTCACAATTATCTTCACATGTTATAGACAAAATGAAAGCAGCTGCCTCAATTAAATGCTTAAAAGTTCACATCTTTGCCCTTACAAAATTAGATAGTCATTTAAGTTTGGTTCTGAACACCATAGCACGAAATATATTTAAGTTTTCCACCGTTTTACTCTGACAGTTGTCATAACTTGAAATTTTGACGCTCTTGCTAATAAATTCGCCATTTTAAAATTCAAAGAGCTCCACCAAGTCCAACGCTTGAAACATACCTTTATAGATGTTTCCTGTAGGCTGTCAGATGTGTCATGACACCGGTGGGGCATCAAAAAGCGTTGCTTGTCTTTATTTAAATTCTTTTCTTCATATCTTGTAGTTGTAAACTGTAAATTTAGTTCCTTTACGCGTAGTTCTTTCTCTATCGTCGCCATTATTGCATGTTGATGATGTAATTTATAATGAATAAAATCCTGTAGACGTAGGTGTCCTTAAGAAGGTATTTATTAATTATAATTAGGTTAAAAGGAAGAATTAGGAGTAGGAATCAGACCCCACCGGGAGCAGCATCCAGCTGCTCAGCCCACTCAATCAAACTGACCACACATTCAAATCATGCACACAGTAACATTCCAATGACATCATACATACTCAGGCTGAGCAGCAGGGAATAATATGATCAGGATGCAACACTCAAGCTCCGGACAGCTTTTCGTCTCCTACAGGAATAGCCCTTAGGCAGCAGAGCATTCTGTGGGTTACTGTAGTGTCTTGTAGGGGTGATTGCAATGGTAATTGAATGTTCACTGTAAGTTTGTTATTATTTTCTACAAGGTGTGGTGCAGTCATGATATGAATGATGATCTTTGAGAGAGATTACGGTTGGCTGGACTTCCTGAGACACTACTTAAAAAGTAGGGCATGATGGTGGCTTTTTTATCTCTACAAGTTGTGTAATAAAGAACAGTGGCAGCTGGCACAGATCGAGGGTGGCCGTGCAGAGGGCGGGGTGGGGGTAAAGCAAAAAAAAAGAAAACTTACCTCCTCACCACATCTTGTTTATCCTTTGTCGTCTCTCCGCGACGTTCCTTCGCTTGGACGGAACACGAAGCACCCAGGCTTCCCTGACCAATCAGCAATGCAGGTGCCATGGTTTGGCACTCAGCCAGGGAATGGGAGTATGTGTATTTTCTCCACCCAGACTGCAATGCAGCCTGGATGGAGAACATGCAAAGTGCGCATGACTGTTTGGTTGGCCCAAGAGGGCCAGCCAAACAGTCATTGTTTAATTACATAGTGCTCATCGCTCCTCCCCCCTGCTCTGAAAGAAGAGCAGCCCCACCCCACCCTGCCCTGCCCTGCCACCCAGCAGGAACAAATAAAATGATAATAACAACAAGTTATTATCATTTTGTTTTTCATTTATTTGCGCAGCTGAAAGCAGTGGGGTAACACTCCTCTGCCTTAGTGGAGGAGCCGCCGCTGATGAAGAGCCCTTTTCTTTGTGGCGCCGCGGCCAGGGCGACTGACGCTGGAATCTGGGGACCACGGTTCGATCCCCGGCTCCGGCGGCAGGTTAGCCCAGCACCATGTGACTCTGGGCAATAGCTCGCTTAATCTTCCCGACGGCCCCCCAGCGCCTAGAGACCCTTACGGGTGATTGTGCGCTTTACAAATGTGGACTTTACTTTACTTTTTCTTCCCTTGAATTCACCCATCATTGGCTGGAGCTCCAGTAATGACAGCTTCTTTTTGGCGATGAGCACACAGGCATGGATGTTAATTCGAAAAAATGCCAGGGGTAACAGAAGTGATTTTACACGCCCTTAGACCTGCACCTACATTGTAGTAACTGACATCGCACATCATCACCCCTGGTAGCATTACAGGAGGTGATGTAATTTGACTTGGGATCCTCATGATATCATATGCAGGGACATAGCCAAAGTTTGAAAAAATACAATAAGATCCAATTAAAACAAAGGACAATAACATAACAAAGTGATTGAGTAAATACACATCTAGTTTTGTTATTGCACATATTTTAACAGGGCTGCAACAATATCAGGGATGAAGTCATCACATACCCAGGGCAGCCATCTTTTGCAAGGTGGCCATCCTAGCCTGGCCAAGTACGGCCCCCAACATCTATTTACTGCCCAAAATGCCAGCATCCGGAACCATCCTGCCCTAAATTGTCATTCCTGCTGCCAGCTAGACCCTCAGAGCTGATTAACATTTCCTTGCAAACCCCCTGATTTACTGGAGGGTGAGTAGGGGCTATTTTCTGGCTCACTGAGTGGCCCGGCCTTGGCTCTGCCGCAAGGTAAAACCAAGATGGCAGCTTCTGGGGTGCCTATTTCGAGCTAGCTAGCTTCCTGATGCTGACCAGCAGCGTGCTGTTGGGGCCTAGCTCTTCATGGTTAGTGGCCCCCCAAGACTTGCCTCATCTATGGGGCCCTGGAAGCCTTGGAGTTTTAGCAGTGCGCCCAGTGTCTCCCTGATAGAGAGTGGATTGATGCAACCTGTGTAGACGGCGGCCCAGGAGCCTAGGAGAAGAGGTTCCTGTCAACTGCCATCATTGCAGAGGCCAGAGAGCTCTGGCAGGAAACTCATGAGGTTGCACTTGTGGGGAAATCTCCATGTCTGGAGACCGTGCTGCATAGGGGAAGCTACATGATATTCTGGGGAATCATTTTAAGTGGTGGTCGGTGGGGCATGGATGCCCGTCTGCAGCGGGGATTGCACGTGCCATAGACACTTCTGTGGGCCCAAGAAAGGAGCTGGTGGGGTCTACGAGCGGGGCCTCTAACCCTCCATACAGCAGTGAGTCACCGACATGGCAAGGTCGACCGTGGGGTCCCTCGAGGGCAGGGTTGCCTTCCTGGCTACCCCATCTATTCCTATTGGTAATCATCAATACCTGATGTGGATCCCTGGAGGGGCTAAGAACGGAATCCTTGAATGTGGAATACTTGCCTGTAGGATGGAACTACAGTGAGCTATCTTGTTGCCTGTACTTAACGCTTGCCCCCTTCTTTTAGGTGTACCCTACATGCTACAGAGTTCCCCAGGGCCACTATTCCTCCTGCTGAGACTACTCCTGCCCTCTGAGTCATCCCTCTGCTCCCCCTACATTTGCTCCCATCTCCCTCCAAGGCTACCTTTGGTCCCCCCACTGGACCACACACTGGGTGCGCCCAGGCAAAGTTTTTCTCTTCTTGGCTGGAAGGGACTGTACCTCCTCCCCAATCATTAGTGCCAAAAGTTTGCTCTGGTTTCTGCCCTCCCTGTAAGCATGCAGCGCCAACATCACTGGAAAGAGAACCCGCAGCCAACTGCATGGGACTCATCAGCAGCTGTATGTGAGCCACATCCACCAGGGGGACTGGTACTAGCCACGCTGGACGAATTTGACTCTATCCTGATAGCCATCAGAGACTCAAAGGAGACCTTGGAGCATAAAGATGACACAGTGGTGGCAGACCTAGTCCTGATTAGAGAGGATCATCATAAACTAGCTGATTTCATCACAACCACAGAATCAACCCTACAGTAGATAGTCCCTGCGACGAGGGACTTACAAACCTGATTGGAGGATGTACTGGGGAGAGTCTGAATACTGAAAGAGCGGGTTGAGAACTTGGAGGGCTAAGCCCGCAGAACCAACATTTGATTGGTGGGCATGCCTGAAAGAGCAGAGGGCACGGACATGATTGCTTTTCTTGAAGGCTGGCTCGGTGCGTTGTGGCCCCAGAGGGCCTCTACTCTTCTTCTGCCCTGGAACTAGTGCACAGGGTGCCAGCGTGCCCTTCGCAGCCTGGCACAGCTTCTCGCTCTTTTGTGGCCTGCCTTTTGCATTTTCATGATCGTGATCACATCTTTAACGGTGCACGTGACTTGGGTGAGATTTGTGTTAACAATAGAAAAAGTGATGATCTTCCCAGACTTCACCTTCGCTGTCCAGAAGCAAAGGTCCTCATTTCTGGTGGCCACGTGGAAACTCAGGGAGCTGGACTTAAGTAAGCTTCACTATACCACAGCGAGTTTGCAGATTATTACTGCTCAAGGAAAGTGTTCTTCTGGGACCCTGGGGAGGGGTAGGACTGGCTTGAATTGAGTTTGGAGGAACAAAGGACTGCCAGACGACCAAGGTCCTAGCAGTGAGCGGTACTTAGGTGGAGAGGCGCCCTGGTGGCAGTCCAATCACAGAAATCCTGGAGGAATGTAGTGGAGACAGCATCCAACTAGCAGCTTTGGATTCAGAGCAGCATTCAGTGTCTGTCAAGGGCAAGGCGGACTCTGACTCCACAATTGACACTGCCCAGAGTGGGCATCTACCCCAAGTCACCCCACAGACGGCTGATGCCATTCACTGATCGCATTTGATTTTGCTGATGCATTTGATGGGGAGGACAGTGAAGACAGACTTTGCCTTCCTCTCCTGCGCTGGGTGCCCTCACTCTCTACCAAGGAGGGCTCCCCTGCTGCAGTGGTGTGCCCTTCTCAGTATATATGGCCGTTTGTGGTCCCTGCCTGCTGGGGCTCATTTCTTTTCAGAGGACTCTATCTTGCTCCTATCGCCCCAAGTACTACAGCAAAGGTGACTTTTTAGCCCACCGGCTTGTTTGATTAAGTATGCTTGTTTGGATTGGGAGATTTTGCTTTACTGTCCTGGGCAGGGGGATTTGGGGTTTTCTTCTAGTTGTTAGAGTTTGAGTTACACTTGGTGTTTGTTCTATTCCCAACCATGGCTGGCTCTGGAGGCAGTGCCGCCATCTGCCCTCATGCACTCAGGTAGGCAACTACTGGGAGGTACTACCAGAAGATGGGAGATAACATTAATACCACAAATTCCAATCCTGGAACTTGCGGGCTTTATAGTATGGTTAAGTATTAAAAGGGCCAGGTTTACCTGTAGCATGGAGGTGTCCATGTAGCGCTGTTGCAGGAGACACATCTAAATATCAGAGAGGGGGTGGTGTTGCGTAAGTGCTCAGCCTTTGCTAGAGGGACCTTCATTTAGGTACGAACTGGTGTCTCTTTCCAGGTCGTCAGTGAGAGGGAAGACCCCGAGGGCTGCTATTCCATTCTTATGAGCAGCTTAGATGGTTGTAGCATCTCCTTTGTCAATGTTTATGCACCAAACGTCGACAAATCCTTGTTCTTTGACACAATGTCACAGTTACTGGCTTCTCTAATACTACACCCAATGCTTAATAGGGGCGACTTTAATTGTGTCATTAATATGGACCTAGATCATGCCGAGCCTCCACTGAGGGACTCCCCTACCACTCACGTGGCAGGAAAGTACCCTCTGCCTGGAAAAGCACTGGGGTCTGGTCGATGGGTGCGCCATCTCCACTCTCAAGACTCGTATTACTTGTAGCTGCCCAACGTTGCTTGACTCCCGGCGATCTTTATTAAAGCCACTCTTGTTAACTAATGGTATAAGGACATGTAAAGAGGCAATGAGCTGGATTTTTAGCACCATTGTGCTCCTCGAATTGGCAAGAATAGGCAAATTCTTTAAAGCTGTGCAGGACTCTCTTACAAACTCACAACAAAGCATTGAGATGATCATAAATCTATAACTCTTGGCTTTTGTACCATGGACATTAGGTATTGTAGAGTTTGGTCATTTTGCAATGTAATTTTTTTTTGAAAGTTTTTTTGATCTCTTTTATAAAAAAACTCAAATTGGATCAATTATAACAGACTGCAAATAGTCAAACTATCTGAAATTTGACTAAAACGGCTTGTATATTTGGAGTTTTTAATTCTTTGGGCACAATATATACCTTATAGGGTCTTGCAAGGAATCACCATTCTCTTTAGTCATTTTGTATATTATGCCTTTTTTGAATGTTTTATATTGTCATGGTTTTAAGTAATCTATACAATAAATTTTGCATTGACTTGACTCGTATTACTTGTTCCACTCAACCGTTCCACCATGTCCACCTGAACATCTTTATATGCTCCCCTGACATGTTGGAGGCCCTATCGATATAGAGTATTTGGAAAGACCATTTTCGATCATAATCCCTTACTACTGATGTTGCAAATGGGGGGAGGTCCCACCATGCATCCCAACCTGATGTCTATCAGCTACCAGTCTAAACGACTCAGCCTTTTGTGAAACTGCTTGGGAAAATATCCGGCACTTCCTTGCTGAGAACGAGGGTACTACCTCCTCAATCTAAACTGAAAGGAGGCCTTCATGGTGTCTTGTGGGTGCAGTGCATGTCAGAATCAGTGGAGGTGTGAAGAACCCTTTTGAGGGAAGTAGTACTTCACAAGCAAATTCTTAGTGAGCTGGAATGGGCAAAGCTTGAGAGGTTGGACCTACACCAGGCCGAATTGGAAGAGAACAAAATGGTAGCAGAATGAGCAGAGCACCTTCCGTTGTTTGATTACAAGGACTATATGATCTGTGCAAAATATTAGCGAGACAAGATGGGAACTATATTGACAAGGTTGGCTAACCCTGCTCGGTGTTGCACTCTGATTCTGAAACTAATAAATCTCATAGACCAGACTCTATTTTCAGGACGATATTAACCGTTCCTTTGCTGACTAATATTCCAGACTGTATGCAAGGAGGGTTGCGACGCCGGACCAAGACGTTCATGTGAGGATTACTGACCTCTCTCACCCTCGACAACTGCTGTAAGTGGCAGAGGCATTTGGGGGAGGGGCATTTTGGAGGAAGCTTTTTGAGATGAGGTGCACAGTTTTGCTCATGTTAAGGTTCCAGGGATTGAAGGTCTCCCGGTTGGATTTTTTGAGCTGTTGGCTCCACACAGGGCTGCTTTGTATGGCAAAGCATTAGCCCCCAACTTTGAGGGAGGCTCTTATTGTTTCCCTGCTCAAACCTGGGAGGCCTGCTACTGTTGTAGCAGCCTACCGAGCGCTGTCAATGTTAAACGTTGTTTATAAGCTCCTTACTGGAGTACTGGTACAGCGATTGCTGTCACACATGCGGGACGTGATCCACACAAATCAGTCTGAGTTTATTCTTGGTTGCAGCATGGCAATTAACATTCAGTGCTTACTGGTGGTTCAGGGAAGTTGCCCATCCTTGTTGGACTTGCCTCACCTCATGTTTGTTGACTGAGAGAGACTGGCCTAGTATATGATGTCCACTAATGTAAGTGGACTCCCTGCAGTCCAGACAACCATTACAGTGATTTAAGAGGTCTTAGACAACCTTAAAAAGCTCTCTAAGTGGTAGCTGTGGATAGCAGCCTTCATGCTTTACACACCTCCATGCAGAAAGTGTGTAAAGCAGCTTGTTTTACCAGAATGCAATCTTAAATGTATAGATTAAGTGAAAAATAACCACACAAGGTATTTATAAAAATATGTATTTATTATATAACACTCTCTAACACAGAGAAATATCTCCTACATGAAGATATGCACAATGCACATAATACTTTGCGAAGAAATTACGTATATAGCACAAAATGCACAATGGACTCCAGGAGGGGACCAAACCATATCCTAAGATAGTGAAATAAGAACTACGACTCGGGTCAAGGCAGTGTTGAGAGGACGTAGAAGTGCTGGGGACCCAAGGAAACACACAGGTGAATAGAGAGGGACCCCACGGAGAGCATGTGCAGTGTGAGAACACAACCTTGTTCTCCGTACAAATAAACGTGTAAGTAGCGGTTGGAATTTTAGAGCTTAAGGACCATACTCAGCGGACCCTGAAGGAACCTTGTGGAAGACAGACGGTTGGAGAGCCACCCACCAATGGATACCCTAGTACCCACGTTACCTACACCAGGGAAGCCACGTGCATAGGTGTGAAGTAGTGTCGGAAACCAATGGAGGACTTCAAGAAAGTGCTGTTGCTGCAGAAGGCGAAAGTATCCGGTGGAATCCGAAGGTGGATTCAGGATGAGAAGTACCTGCAAGCAGATGGGACAGAGTCTATGTCACTCAGGAGTGACCAGGAGATCTGGAAGAGAAATGCCAGATGGTGTCGGGTGTTGAGGAGAGTTGACTTTGGCATTGACTCTGCAGCTGTGAGGACCAGACGACGCTGAGGAAGACCAGGAGCCATGCACGAGCTGTCCCACGTCGAATGGCGAGAGTTGAGGGGCCGGTGTATTGGCAGCTGCAAACAACGTTGAAGTCGAAGAAGGTGGAATGTCAGGATGAGCAAAGTCCAGGGGACTCACCACAAGCAGAGGAGTCAGGGCAGGCCCGAGCAATCAGGGGAGTCCAAAAGAAACAAGGTGACCCTCAATATGACCCACAGGTCAGAGGCACTGGATTCACAAGAGGACCTCGAGCAGCACCAAAAGATGCAGGCCACAGAGCAAATTATGCAAAGTGGACAAAGACTTTGGTCACTGGAGATGCTTGAGGTTGGGGCTACTTGGAGCCCGAAGATCTTGGTGGAAGGAAGTCAACAAGCTTTGGCAACTGCAAGTCGACGCGATGCACAAGGGTTCGGTTCCAGCGGCTCCCACGAGGGCTGCTGGCCTCAAACTTGGTGCGAAGGCAGGGCAGTCCTTGAGAGCAATGGAGAACTACCACCTGTGTTGTAGAAACTTTCGGAGTCCATAGAAGCTCAGGATGAGCAGACCGGTCAGCTTAATTGAAGTGCCTATGAATGCAGGGAAGTGACTCCTTCACTTCAAGGGAGATTCCTTTAGGTGTCTTGGATGCCCACAGGCTTTGGAAAGTTCATGCATGGTGCACAGGCACAAACAATGCAGCAGGCTGAAAGGGGGACAAAGATGAGGCCAAACGAAGTCCAGGGTGCCCAGACAGTAATAGTGGTGCCTGAATTGAATCTTGTCTCAAGACGAATCTAGAGACCTACACCCAGGTAAGCCCTTAGGTGCCCTAAGGAAAGGGTTTCAGGGAACCCTCACAGAGGAGGGTTTGAACAGGGGGAGGTTACTCCCATGTCCTTTGTCCAGTTTTGCTCCAGAGCTGAAACCAACGGCTCTCAGAGCTGGTTTGAACTGGACTATGCACGGGGACGCCAAATGTGCCCCTCATGCAGACTGAGTAGCACTGGAAAGCACACCCAACCTGCCCCAATACACTAAATCCTGTCTGAGAGGTGGTCACACTTCCCTGTCACAGGATACCTTGCCTTCCCCTGCTTGAGCTTGGCTGAGCAGCAGGAGGGGGATATATGATGTTAGCACGCATACTTTTAGCACGCAGACCATTACCACGCAATTTTTACAACGCAGGACTCTTTACCACGAATACCTTTACAACGCAATACACTACAACGCAGGTACTATTACAACGCATACCATTACAACGTAAGTATAGGTAAGTATATAATATGTTAAAATAATGTAATTATTAGTAATATTTTCTTTAATTAATAAATTATTATTTTAATATTAAATATTTTAATTAATTATATTAAATTTTATGTATTAATTTGTAAATATATATGTTAAAAATACCCCTGTACCCCAAAACCCAAACCCATCCCTAAAACCTAAAAATACCCCTGTACCCCAAAACCCAAACCCAACCCTGAAACCTAAAAATACCCCTGTACCCCAAAACCCAAACCCAGCCCTGAAACCTAAAAATACCCCTGTACCCCAAAACCCAAACCCAGCCCTGAAACCTAAAAATACCCCTGTACCCCAAAACCTAAACCCAGCCCTGCAACCTAAAAATACCCCTGTACCCCAAAACCCAAACCCAGCCCTGAAACCTAAAAATACCCCTGTACCCCAAAACCCAAACCCAGCCCTGAAACCTAAAAATACCCCTGTACCCCAAAACCCAAACCCAACCCTGAAACCTAAAAATACCCCTGTACCCCAAAACCCAAACCCAACCCTGAAACCTAAAAATACCCCTGTACCCCAAAACCCAAACCCAGCCCTGAAACCTAAAAACACCCCTGTACCCCAAAACCTAAACCCAGCCCTGAAACCTAAATATACCCCTGTACCCCTGTACCCCAAAACCCAAACCCATCCCTGAAACCTAAAAATACCCCTGTACCCCAAAACCCAAACCCAACCCTGAAACCTAAAAATACCCCTGTACCCCAAAACCCAAACCCAACCCTGAAACCTAAAAATACCCCTGTACCCCAATACCCAAACCCAGCCCTGAAACCTAAAAATAACCCTGCACCCCAAAACCCAAACCCAGCCCTGAAACCTACAAATACCCCTGTACCCCAAAACCCAAACCCATCCCTGAAACCTAAAAATACCCCTGTACCCCAAAACCCAAACCCAACCCTGAAACCTAAAAATATCCCTGTACCCCAAAACCAAACCCAATACCCCTAATAAATGTTTTTAAAAAAAGATAAACTTACCTATACTTACGTTGTAATGGTATGCGTTGTAATAGTAGCTGCGTTGTAGTGTAATGCGTTGTAAATACATGCGTTGTAAATACATGCGTTGTAAATACCCTTGCGTTGTAATGGTTTCGTTGTAACAGTACTTCGTGGTAAAAGATGCGTGGTAACGGTTGTATACCGCAGGAGGGCAGATTTGTGTCTCTGGTCAGCAACAGCCATGTTGTGCTGTTTAGGTCTGGAAGTACTGGGAGCACTGAACACCAGACAAGGGCTCTTCCAGTGCTTGGAATCATATCATTTATGGTGTGGGGGTTTGATTCACTGTGTGGGGGTATGATTCACGGTGTGGGGGCATAATTCCAACATGTTTGATACCAAACATGATAGGATTTGTTGCAGCTGATTTCGAGATGTCATTGCGTAAGTACGCAGTGCCCCTCTATATAGTATATGGCTGCTTCACCTACAAACTGGGAGAATAGACTCCATAGGAACCAAGTTCCCTGCCTTCAGGATTTATAAGGCCTGCTATGGAGATGACTTATAGGTTTTAAGTGCACTGACGGTAGATTTAGGAAACCTATATCTTTCGTAAGTGGTGATAGCACCATCTTACACAGGCTGCAATGGCAGGCCTGTAGTTACAGTTTGAATGGTCTCCCATAGGTGGCATAATACATGCTTCGGCCCATGGGGGACCTCTGGAGTACCTACCTGCCCTGGGTACCTTAGTACCATATACTCAGGACTGATAAGGGTACCCCAGTATCCAATCTTGGATGTACCTAAGTACTGAACATAACAATTTAAGGGAGAAAGGAGATAGACTGGGTCCTGATGAGAAGGATCCCAGTCAGACTAATCAATAACAGCTTAGCACCAGGCAAAAAGTGGAGGTAACCATAAAAGCAGATCCTACTTTCCTACATTGACACAGCGAAAGCCTTCAATGGCTTGTACTGGGACTTTCTTTATGCGTCGCCGAATCATAGAATAGTCCTTTCTGCTATAGGCTCACTCTGTGGCGCGGATCAAGACAGGACAAGTGATTTCCCTTGCTTTTTCCCATGTAGAGGAGGTCCTGGAATGCAGGGCCCAGAGAAGGCATCCGTATGTGTGTATTATATCTCGGTTCTTCCCACACTATATCTCTCTCTATGTAGATGACCTGGTGCTTTACCTGGTGGGTCTACGTACAGAACCTGACAGGGTGGTGCGTCTTTTGACAACCTTTGGAGTGGTGTCCGGCTTCTGCGTAAATTGGCTCAAGACAAGCCTATTCTCAGTCTGTGACGATAGGGCCAAACCACTGACCTCGTGCAGCACGAGATGGGAGCGAGGCGCAGTGAAATACTTGGTGTCCAGGTATATCATACAATCCAATACTTATTGGAGGGCAATGTGGGGGCGGCTGTGGCGGCCGTCCGGCTGAGCTTTTGGAAGACACTACCCTTGTCGGTGGCAGACAGGATAGCCATAGCCAAAATTATAGCACTACAGCACCTCCTTTACTTCTTCACGACCCTGCCTATTGTGGTAACACGGAGTTTTAAGACCTAGACATGATCCTGATGACTTTGGAATAAGAGTTGCTGGTTTGTTACACTGGCTTACAACAGCCTTTCACTGACCGGGGAATGAATGCCCCAGACTTTGAAGTTATAACCTGGCAGTGCAGATGCAGGGGTGTATGGGGTGGCTTTCTAGACGGGGAACCCCGGGGCAACTAGAACTACCAGACCCCTTGATCACGCCTGATTATGGACGCTCATTTCTAATCCTAAATCCTAAATGGGCCCCCACTATGTGATTACACCACCTTTTGGTTGAGGATACTCCAGGAGCGTGGATGCAATCTCCGAGCCTTCCACTTCTGGCCCTCCTTGAATGAACCAGAGGGGTTGAGAGGGTCGAATGTAAGACTGGACTGAGGCAGGTTTGGATATGGTTGGTGTGCTTTATGCAGGTGGTGTGCTACACCCCTTTGACAATCTGCAAGGGGAGTTTGGCCTCCCTGCGGCAGTTCATACCATATAGCATCCTAGCAGCAGGAGAGGCATGCAGAGTCTGCTTGGAGGGCCCGTTGCGGGCCCCCAGGGACTCCGGGGGTGGGGGGTGCACATGGGGGTACCTATTGTACCCCCCTGCAGTTCCAAGCACAACATGGCAGGCAGCGCACGGTGCCTGCCATGTTGTGCATGGAAGTGCACAACACGCCTTCCTGGCAATGCGGCGGGCGGTGCTGAGTGCACGCGCACCACAATGTTAGGAATGCAGGATGCGCCCGCCACTGTGATGGGCGCATCCTAATGGCAGCCACGGGACCTCTGCCATTATGGCAGGCGGTCCCTTTGTACATCCTAATGTGCCCCTTAGTGTCTGTTTCCCGCCAACCTCCCCTTAGTACCCCCCTGCCAATCTGACACTGAGGGTATTGTCCACATAATATGGAGCTGTACTCATGTAACCTCCTACTGGACGGAGGTGGTGTGCTTCCTAACTGAAGTTACGTACCGTTCTCCGACCCCCTCTCCTGAATTCTGACTCCTAGGTCTCTACCCCTGGCCAGCTAAACAGAAAATCACAGCTCGGTTCATAGATTTAGCCCTATTGGTGGGTAGGTGTGGAATTATGAAGCATTGGAAACACCCAACGGGCCCTAGTAGTGCGCACTGGAGAGAAAAACTCCTGCGGTGTGCAGACTGGGTGTGGGGAGTGCTGATGTAGGAGGCTCACCAGAGCAGGAGGGATATAGAGTCCACGTGAGCCTGGGAGGCACTTATGACTAACCAGCGGGGGCACACAATCAACAGCGATAGCTTTCCTTCTGACTAGGGGCGGTGGATGCTGGTCACTGGATGGCCCATTGGGCTGCCGCAGTGCTGCAGGATTGGCCTACACTCTCATTCCCATGCAGGAAACTCCATCGTTGATAAGGCTCGGGCAAGCGCGCAGGGTGCTGGTGCTAGTCTTACTTACATCATATGCATTCATTCGACTTAGCTGGGGGGAAGGCGGCCACCACAGGGATTTGGGGAGGTCCGGGTTGCCGAAGAGGATGCACTTGAAAGATGAAGCGAAATTGGTCTCCCTTCCTCTTAGGGTGATGACTATGTAGCCTTCCTGCATCTATGGGAGGACTGTTATTCCATGGTTAGCGTACCCTTACCTGGGTTAAGCCAATGACTCCTGTTTGTTATTGATCGCCAGGGGGTTAACAACCCTGTGGCTGTTTATGCCATTTTGAGTATATTTGTATACAGCATTGATTGTCCTCTTCCCCTGTATTAAATTCTACTGTTTGTTTGCAAAAAACGCTATGGCTGAAAGACACAAAGATCAGGAACAGCTGTGGCTGTTGGAGTGCAGGCTTAAATCATAATCATAGACTTCTGCAAGGAGGGCTCGGGGAATTTTCCGCTGAGAAAATATTGAAGAAAATGGGGTCAAATTTACACAAATTTGTTCAAAAGCCAATGAAGTTCCAAGTTCCAAGTCAATGAAGCCTAACGCAACCCAGGAGTTGGCCTATTTTTTCAAAATGTGCAGGGGTTGCCCCCTGTTTTTCAATGGCTAGGCCCTATAAGAACTGGGTCCATCCCCTTATGCCAAAAATTGTAAACAGTATGCCACTGCCAAGTTTTTGCCAAGTATTGGATTGTAGCAATTGTAGTCCAACAGGCAAGATGTAGTTTAAGATGTTTTACTGAAGTAAGTTACAGGTAGAAGAGTTCTAGTGTAGCAACCCCACCAGGAGCAGCCTGTCTGCTGCTCAGCCCCCAACTGTCACACTTCACCTCACAGGTGCCCAACATTCCAATACACATCATCACCCCAACATTCCATGCAGCACACAGCACATTCACACTGGTTGGTCAGGAGATATATAATGGCAGGACATTGACATGAACAGGATACTACATGCATACAATGTGCCGGTGACAGAATCGTAATTTTCGCTCACACATTTGCATGTTCTCTTTCTCTCTTTTTGTATTTCTATCTAGGACCCTAATTCGATATTCCCGATTTATGCCCTTATATGGTTATAACAAACAATATCCTTATAAAGGCATAAGAATCATATCCATATTTAGTAATAGCCCATGCAGTACAAATACGGCAAGGCTACTCCCCTAGACTCCTAGAAAGTACAACGCGTTCTTTAAACAAACCAAGCCTCCAGCAGCCCGGGAAATCCCCCTGCTTTTGTTTTGATTTGAACAAGAACTCCTGGAGTCCAGAAAGAACTGTTAGTTCTTAGTGACGTCTTATGTCGAACCTTACGTCAAACCCGGCACCTTTCAGGTATAAATATACCAACGCTGCCTTAAGCAAACACACGGTGGTTTGGAGCAGAGCAGCTATCTACTTGCCCGGAAGCCCAGCTGATGCGAGGAGCCGAAGGACGCCGCCCCCCTCCCTTTTGACGCACTGAGAAGGATGCTGTCTTTTTCTCCAGCCGAGAAAATCCAGCTCCGGTGTTTCCAGCCACCCTTGCGGGTTGCTGGGAGATCGAGTCCTGAAGAGAGAGATACAAGACCTCCCACATTCTATTACCAAGGTACGGAGCTGACTAAACCCTTAAGAGAATTCTTGATTCAGATTCTTGGCAAAACCAACTTAACTTAAACTGCTACTTACTTACTCCTTCCCACATATTAGGCTTAGGTCAGGTACACCGGGGTAGGCGTATTTAGAAGCACCAGTTGAGTACGTTAGTCAATGTTTTTATGTATGTATATATTTTATCCATTTTAAAGTATCATATGGCTAAGAAACCATATCAATGCTTTTACAGTATTATTTCATAATACTCCTTTTACTGTACGCACTTTACTTCATGTTAAGTATTGCAATTGTGGCAATTCATTTCTCTTGCATGAGAAAGAAGACTGCTCAATAAATAACACCTTTTATTGAAAAAGCCCGTCTCTCTATTTCTCTGCACTCTGGTGAAACTAAGTATGCACGATTGACTGAGTAAAATAGCTGTCTATTGTTCTCACACGACTCTAGAGATACACTCTTATACTGAGGGAGCAAAGTTGTCATGTTATATGGTTGTCAGAAGCTAATCCCTTCTTGTCTAAATCTGGAGAGTTAACTCTTTTCTGAACATTCGAGAAAGTTTCTAGTGACCTCTGAGCTAGCTGGCAAAACTAATTAAGTCTAATATAGTCAGTAGAGACCTAGTCGCCCTCAGTCCTACGTCTACACTGCTGTTTATATTATTCCAATGCGCAGAGCCTTTTGGGCATATAGGAACTACACTACATGGCTCCCAACGTTTGGTAAGGCGATAATCTAACGCAAGACACTAGAGTAACTCAGTCGTGCTTTTTCACACAGACCCTTTTCCCGTAAAAACTCCAATAGATGTCTGGAGTGGGTAAAAGGTTAAAATCCGCCGGAACTTAGTAGGAAGAGATTCCTATGTATTAGTTTTTGGTTTAGTCAACGTTGAAGGATACAGTGTTCCAAAATATTGTGCACCTAATCTTTGTTTCCTTGAAACTTGATCTGCAACAAAACTTTCTTTCAGTAAACTGGGGGAAAGTGAGGACGAAAGGGAGGCGGCGAGAATAGCAGCTCAACTCCTAGTGGATGACACAAATCTCCAACAGAACGACCTGAATGCTATAATCATTCCGGTAAATGTAAGAAAAACTATAACTCTTAAACTTATAGAAAATAGACTAATACCAAGAGGTGGTACAGTCATATTCGTGGTAGAGGCCCATGAATATCGGCAGACAGAGGAATTCTATTAATGGATAAACTTTCCAGCAGCAAACTTTGTAACACACGAATTCCACTATTACAAAATAGAGGAACCTCCAGATGAATATACTCCTTTTGAGGACGTTGAAATCCCACTAAATTACCAAGAGCACCTGCTCTGGTTTAATGGCGCCCTAAAACATCAAAATCACATCACCAGGCTCTGTCCACTAGGTAGACCAGGAGCAACGTGACCGGTTCTAGCCAGCTACACACCACATCCAGACATTGATAAAATGTCAGACCGGGAACTTTTAGATCAGCTAAAACTATTAATTAAAATACATAGACAATTGGTCCAATATGTAATGTGGATTTCAACAGTCCAACCAGCGATTAACATTCCACAGCTGACCCCTCATCAGGGGAACACAAACAAAATTACACCACAGAACATACAATCATGTCTTGGTAAAATACCCTCAAAACGGGAACAAATTCCATTCTGGTTAGCACAAAAAATTACTCAAATAGAGGCAGTATTTCCTGATACTACTCCTACTGAGAAACACAGAATTCTGACTATCTGTCTTCCAATGGGGATCGCACCACATGTGGAAGACTGTGACATTTGGGGCACAATCTTTGCTTCAATATACACAAAAACACCTGGTGTTCCGTCTATGGCGATAATACCAGATGTGCTAAGACAGATTCAAAATGAATACGGTCCAGAACCTGCTTTAACTCTGGGTATGAAATTAATGAAAGACTTCAAGCAGTTCTCGGCTATATTATTAGCCAACATAAAAGGAGAAGCAGCATCTGTGGCGATCCGCAAGAAATTGAAAGAAACAAATATACCAGAACAACCATTTGAACTTGCCAGAATCATAGTAAAATCCTATGAAGAACTAGGTAGAGATAGTTTTGGTGGGAAACCAGTAAAACCCCAACTAACTGAAAAACCTGAAAAAACATTTATTAAAAATAATCTAAATACTCCAAAAAAGAGTTGGGATGGTAATAAACAATCCACTCCCAGAGAAAAACGATTCCAGTCCAGAGGAAGGTCTCCTCAACGGAGAGAAAGATCTCCAGACCAAGGAAACAAGTCTCCCCAGAGGGAGCCCTCTGAGAAAAGATACAACCTTAGAAATAGGGATAATTTGAAAAAACCTGATAGATATCAAGATATTGATACACGTCCCTCTCGATCTTTTCAGACTTCCTCACAGAAATCGGAAAGAAGAGGACGGTCAGAACACAAGGAAGAGCACGTCAAGTCCAAAGACAAGGAACCTGCTCATCAAAGTAAAAAATTACAATTTTCAAGAAAGAAGGTAGCCAGCATTAGAATTAAACATGCCGAGGATTCTGAGGACAAAACTGAAAAACGGAGAGTGGGCCCAGACAATGCTAGACAGCGCAGCAGAAGTGACCATAGATCGCAAGATCCTGATGAATCTTCTGGAGACAGTGGGCACGAATGAATACATTCAAGTGGAAACTGCAGATACCAGAGTTAGCAAACCTCATAAAATATACGAAATAACATTGCGTACAGAGGGGGACAAGACTAGGAAAGTAAGGGGTCTCTTTTTGGATAACCTTTCGAAAGGCTATGACATCCTTCTAGCTGAGAAAGACTGGCCACGAGAGTTTGTCAGGGAGTGCCCTCATGGCAAAGAAATGATTATGCCTGCCTTCTCAAATCATAAAAAATCCATATATGCAAGAAAATGGGCAGTAACCCAAGCTCCTGCATTATACAAAAATCATGTAGGATGGGATGAGGATTCTCCTCCTCACAAAATCCAGTTGAAAAGTCAACCCACTGCACAAAGGCAGTACCCAGTTAAACAAGAAGCTAAAAAGCAAGTCAGGGAGATCTTAGATCAACTTGAATATCAGGGGGTGATTGAAACATGCACCTCACAAATGAACAAACCTTTGTTTCCTGTCTCCAAGCCAAACGATTCATATTGTCTAGTTTTGGACTACAGACACTTAAACTCCTGTTGCAAGACATTTGCAGTACAAAACTCACACAGTGCAGCACTAATGAATAACATCGTGCGCAAAAAATATAAAACAACATTAGATATCTCTAATGGATTCTTTTGTCAAAACATTGCACCTGAAAGCAGGTTTTTGACCGCTTTCTCAATAATGGGGTCGCAAAAACACTTCTGTCGACTCCCACAGGGATTCAAGAATAGCCCAGGATTATTCTCAGCAAGGGTAACAGAGTTATATGATGATGAGGCATTATCTTATGTCGATGACATCTATCTCACAGATGAGGACCTGGAGACACACTTGAAAAGAGTGAACACCATAATACTTGGGTATGCAGCTGAGGGTTACAAATTCAACTTTAAAAAGTAACAAATTGCCCATCTAACTGTCCTGTTTTTAGGATATGAATTATCAAGTGAAGGCAAAAGCCTAGCAGGTAACTTCTTGGAGAAGTGTGCTGTACTCCAAGCACCAAAAACGCTGAAGAACTTACAATCAATACTAGGTTTCCTGAATTTCGGGAGAACATACATTCTAAACTATGCGGAGAGGGTTAAACCTCTCTATGAATTATTAAAACCTGATTTCAAACCAATTAATTGGACTCAGAAACACACAGAAATTTTAAGATCATTGCAAACAGACATGTTAGCTAAAACAAAATTGCAAACTCGCGAAAACGTACGCAACCTTGTAATCCGAGTCATCCCAGGAAGATGCGGATTCACGTACCTGACCTCTAATGAGGGAGAAACGGTACCAATAGCTTACAAATCACACTTGTACACACAAGCTGAAATGAAACTCAGTTCTACTGAAAAAATTCTAACTGCGGTTCAGACAGCTGTAGCAAAAGAAAGAGCCCAAGCCCAAGGCAGAAGGATAACTGTTTTAACAGCAGAATCAGCCCTTGAGGCATTGACAAGCCCACGCAATTTGAATGCTGTGGCATTAGATCCAAAATGGATACAATGGGAAAATTCTCTTGCTGCAGAAGACGTGAAATACTATTTTGACCCAAAAATGAAAAAACTAGAAGATCTAGAATATGAAGAAGAATATCCTCTGCCAATCGAAATTCTGCCTCTCCAACAGTACACATGTGTAATCTACATGGACATATTTGCACGACGCTACGATGTAGAGAAAAAAAATCTACAACGCAGAGTGCGCGATTGTTAAAGGTCGCTGGCGCTTTGGTAAATTCAGACCGATAGTCACCAAAACTGAATCACTGACAAACTGTTCAGCTCAGCGAGCTGAAATCAGATCTTTAAAGATGGCGCTTGAAAATGCCGATCGTGAATTCCTGACACTAATAGTGTGCGATTCGCATTTCTGCGTCAGGTCTTACAATAATGACTTGCAGAACTGGGTTCAAAACGATTACAAAGATGACACAGGTGCCACAATAAAGCATAAAAAGCTTTGGGAACATGTAGTTCTTTTGCAGAAAGAACTACAAAAGACTCACGTGATACATACACTGTGTCGTCAACGTGATGGCGTTCACGTTGCAGGGAATTCATTGGCTAACAAAGACACAGCGGAAGCAGCTTAACCGGCTTCCGTAGCCACAAAAAAGCATTCTAAAAAACACATAGACGGAGAAACCATGCTGGCGGTTAAAGCGTCTTTGAAAGGCGACTATGCAGCATTACCTCTGAACTATCCACTCAGTAATACATACATAATTGATGAAAACTCTGTTCCTTTTGCTCAAATCCCTGGAGTGGGGGACAGAGTAATTCCAAACACGAACCGGAGAGTCTTATTAATAGCAGACGCACACATGGGTGAAGGTCTTAGGCACCAAGAGATTGTGAAATCTCTAAAAGAATTACAATCAGAATAGAGGTGGCCGGGGATGAGCCTGCAACATTACAAATTTGCAAAGGATTGTCCAGACTGCAACAGAGATCGCAGTCGTGAACCGACCGGAGTATTGCCAGGACCCTTTTATTAGAAAGCATCAGGCTATCTATACGCAGAAATCCAGCAGGAGAAATGCGTCCCCATAATATTTAAGACTAGATTCACTTAAAATGTAGACACCAGCACTCGGCTGACGCCAGAACTGTTATACAAAGATTTGCGAGTCTTTAGCGGCATATACGCAATTGGGCATGCTACATTCTGACCAGGGTCCTGCGTTTAGCTCTCGGGCTTACAAGGAGGCCATGGCCCGCATGGGCATTGCATTGCGGTACTCTTCTCCATTCCATCCTGAGGGAAATGCGGTAGTGGAAAGAAAAAAACGGGACATAAAGCAATCTATAACGGCGAGGGTATTAGGTTCGGGTGATGGGTGGGTCAAACATTTAACAAGTGTCCAACATAGTCTTAACAATCTGCCAAGAAATTCTCTAAAAGGTCTCACTCCATACGAACTATTGTTCGGTACTAGAATGCACATTCAGGATCTTGATTGTCACACTTCAGTGGTAGAAGAAAAAGCCTTTGATATCAAAGACCGTTTGGCTGTTTTACAGGACTTAAATGAAACAAGATGAAGCCTGAGTAACATAAAGTTAAAGCAACAGCCAACAGCCACTGAAGAAAAACCACCTGTCCCAGCAAGACCTATCTGGATTCCAAAGATTGGGGATCTGGTCAGAGAGAAGATCGCGGTGAAGAAGGAATTTGGGCCTTTTTACAGAAAAGCAGTACCTGTCTTAGCTGTCAGCGGAACAAGATCAGTAGTACTACCGCCCCTTGCTGGTAAAAAGGAGAACCGAGTTGTATCCATCGACCTGGTAAAACCACAATCATGTGGCCAATAATAAGTAGTAGGCCCAGTGGACTTCCAAGAAATAGCAGAATACCAAAATTTGCTACAATCCAAGAGGTTCAAACTGAGAGACTAATCACATTTGATAAACCTGCAGTGAATAAAAAAGGGCTATGCAACAAAGCAATGGAACTTGTGCCTCTTGAAACCCAAATTGCAACAGTTCGTCAAGAAACACCTGTCTAGAACGATGTAACGATGCTAATGAAACAAAGAATGATCCAAAAACAATTGAAAATCTAGAAGCAATTCCAACAATTGACAGAACTGCATCTGGCTACTTCATCAATTTCGATAACTTTTCTGAAGATCCAAGCGAGCATAAAGAGACGCCAGCAACAAAAACTTTCAAAGAAAAAATGACTGAACTTTTTCACCAACTAAAAGAAACATATCTGATTTCACCATGGATTGAATTTTGGATTGTGTTAGGTGTACTTTTCCTCCTGCTTTGGCTCATCATGGTTCTATGGTTGGGAAAATTCATTGATGGAAAATATAGTACAATGGACACAGCAAGTCAGAACATCAACTTGGTCCTAAAGCCCACACATCCTCTCACATCGAGAAAAGAGAACTGTCATCAGTGAACATCACAGCCATTCCAATACCCGGTGGGGTAGCATGGGACAGAACTGATTATGACATTTTTGGCCCGATTGAGCTCTTGAAATATCCACACCAGTTCCTTAAGTGACTTTGTGACACCAAGTACTTTCTCTGATGATTGGGACTTTGAAAACATTAATAATATGATGTCAGATTTAGTAATGTCAGCAAAATTTACAGAACATGATTATTTGCAGGGTTCATCAAATTATGAAGAGTTATATTGTTATAATCATTTTGGTGATCACTATTTGCATAAAACTGCTCAGCCTAGAAATGTTTTATCTTATAACCAATGGGAACATTGTCCAACTCCGCCAAAAGGCAGCTCGAAAACATTTTATGAGAAATTCCAATACTTCTCAGGGTTTAACAACAGTGATCCAGAAACGTTTTATTTCAAAATGTTAAATAAGACAGGAATGAAAACAATATTGACAAATACTAAATTGATTTATTCTGAAAAATGTTATGACAAAATGTCTACATTTGGTTTCGAATTTTGGAAAAACAACATTGAAACAAAAACCATCTGGGGTACCAAAGATTGGCACATACAAGACCTAGAAGCATTATTTAGGGCCTGCAGGATCCCAGAACAAATGATATTTCTGAATGATACAATTCATCAAACTACTTGTCTTGGCCTAGCTAAGACAAAAGACTTAAATAAACCGTCTATTCCAAAGCCAACACCTGACAGTAATAGCACTACAGATGTCGAGATAGACGTATCCCATATTTTACACCAAAACAGAACACATCCTGATTGGAAAAAATGGTTGATCTGGCCCCCGGACACAAATAACTGTCAAGATAGATCCCTGAACAAAACACAGGGGTTCAAAATGACCTGGCCAGACCCAAGATACTCCCAGAGACAACATCCAGTGATAGTTACAACATACAGTGTAGGGAAACTATGCCTTGAGTGGCTACAGAAATCCACACTGGCTGAAATTAAGCAACACTTGACTTTACTTAAAGAC
This sequence comes from Lissotriton helveticus, assembly GCF_964261635.1. Lineage (NCBI taxonomy): Eukaryota > Metazoa > Chordata > Amphibia > Caudata > Salamandridae > Lissotriton > Lissotriton helveticus. Next base: position 1,693,261,158 of record NC_136068.1, on the reverse strand, counting down.
GGTGCTGACTTGCGTGATTTCATACTGGGACCACGCAAACAGCGTCAAAACGTTTCATATACGCTGGTATATACGCTGCTTACAACGAGGATTGGAAAGTAACACAAATTGAAACAGCAGAAAAAATACGAGAAATTGATCGTATTCATTTGGAAAAATCACTTTCTGTACTGGACAATGGGTTAATGACTCTGTCCTCCAGAATATATTCACTGGACAGCATTGTATCATCTGCTATTGATATAATAGAGCAGGACTTGCTAATGTTACAACATGGTCAGTCCCAATTACGTTCTATTGTACAGCTTGGCTGGACGTTGCCAAATCTGCGTTCAGGCTACGTGCCATGGCGTTTAATCAACACAACGTCATTATTCTCTATCTTTAACCTTACTGACAAACAAATCAGTTTGGCACAAAAAGGAGCAGACTATACGATTCTGAGCATTGAAAAACTTGAGAGATTACCATTGACAATGTCAGAAAGACCTGTCATTGAATGGATAATACACGGAATAATCACAATTCCGATAACAACTTTCCAGTTTAAATATTGCCAGGAGTATATACCAGCAGGCCTGTATGAAAGGTTGGGTAAAGGATACATCAAATCAACCTGGGATTTACCTTACACACACAAATGTTATAGTGAAGGGAAAAAGGAGGTATTCCTTAGTGGAAAAAATTGTAAAACATCACTAAGTGGTACACTTCTGTGTCAATGTATTAACTTGCATGGAGCCAGCGAAGGGTTTTCAAATAACCTTTCATGTCACCTGCATGGCATTCCTGCAAAACAGATAAAGCCATTTTTCAGACAGCTTTCCAACGGCAGCTACGTTCTAATAAGTGACCACAGCTGTTGTGGAATGGTGCCAGGAAATCCCTATCTCGTAACCGTTAGCTCCAGGGACATTTGCTGTATGCAAGTATTGTATCCACACAGCAATCCAGACATGGAGGCTGCGTTGTGGCCTTATTTGAATATCTCTTCTATTCGAATTGATACTTTAAGCAGAATGAAGTCTATTCTTTTACAGACAACTGTGCCTTTAACCTCGTCCAAAGAAACGTATGAACTGCAAGTTGCAAGGACAGCGGCAGAGATACATTCCCTATTATCAACAAATTGCCCCGTCCATTTAGTAGAAATGTTAAGTCAAATCTTAAACATGTCAGATACCAGTGGCATCGCACATGTATTTAAGACAGTTTTTTCGGGACTGTTAACACCCTTTGAAACAGTTCTGGGCATCTTCCGAATTTTGTCCATTCTGTCTTTGGCGGCCTACCTCTCCTTTTGGGACTCGTAGCAGGAATTTTATTTTTGATCCTTCTGCTTCGATATGGCAAGCCAAGCATCAGACAAGACTCCAGCATCGATGGGAGAAATGATCCTAGCTATACGCTACCGGGACCGCATCTCTAAAGTCCTCGGGTTAGCCCGGCTAAGAGATATGAATACAACATGGTTTTTTTCATTCAGACCAATCTGGCAAGATTGTATCTTACCTGTGCTTCGATGTATGCTATGCGGAGAAGAATGCGTGTTGGACGTCTGTCTTACACTACCATCAGCAGTACCAATGGATATAGATACTTTGCTAGGTCCGGTAACGACTCATGCATCGTGTTGTCCCCAGCGGTTACCTATTCTGATGACGGCATTAGTTGAGACTTCACCACTACGAGTATGTGGCAGTGGAGTACGAGATGAGAGCAGCACCACACAGGTACAACCTTCTGTGAGCATTGCTGATCCTGAAATCGATGATAGCAATTATTCTCACATATAGCCTGTCTGATATGATGTTCTCCCCTGAACAACGAGAATAACTTTTGAAACAACGAGCACACAGCGTTCCCTGAACTCTGAATTCGGCCTTCAGTTTTGATAAACACAGCCACTGAAAACATTTTGAACTATTTTCCCCCTGAAAGCGAAATTATTTTTCTATCACTTCCAAAATATTTACCTTTTTCTGGCACATGTACTCTGCTTAAAGTAAAACTATTCTTAGAGAACAGAGCTTCTATTTTTAGGATACTATTGACAATATTTTACCTCAGCCTCTAGCACATGTACAGCATTTTGTATAAATATGTGATGAAATGGTCTCGACCTTCTTTTCTGTATTCGGAGCCATTTCATGTGTAATTTTCGCAATTCATTCAGCTGATATATATATGCATTTTAACTGAATGATACCACTGCTTGAAAAGCGTACAGTACCAATACTCATTTTCGTATATTTGCCATATACCATTTCAAATGCGATTTATGTATTTTGGGGTGGGTTGGAAAACACACATGCATCGTTATATGTTTACTATTGCTTAGTTTTAGTAATGATGGACATTAAATCGTGGAGTGGGTGTTGTATTTCTATCTAGGACCCTAATTAGATATTCCCGATTTATGCCCTTATATGGTTATAACAAACAATATCCTTATAAAGGCATAAGAATCATATCCATATTTAGTAATAGCCCATGCAGTCCAAATACGGCAAGGCTACTCCCCTAGAATCCTAGAAAGTACAACGCGTTCTTTAAACAGACCAAGCCTCCAGCAGCCCGGGAAATCCCCCCGCTTTTGTTTTGATTTGAACAAGAACTCCTGGAGTCCAGAAAGAACTGTTAGTTCTTAGTGACGTCTTATGTCCAATCTTACGTCAAACCCGGCACCTTTCAGGTATAAATATACCAACGCTGCCTTAAGCAAACACACGGTTGTTTGGAGCAGAGCGGCTATCTACTTGCCCGGAAGCCCAGCTGATGCGAGGAGCCGAAGGACGCCGCCCCCCTCCCTTTTGACGCACTGAGAAAGACGCTGTCTTTTTCTCCAGCCGAGAAAATCCAGGTCCGGTGTTTCCAGCCACCCTTGCGGGTTGCTGGGAGATCGAGTCCTGAAGAGAGAGATACAAGACCTCCCACATTCTATTACCAAGGTACGGAGCTGACTAAACCCTTACGAGAATTCTTGATTCAGATTCTTGGCAAAACCAACTTAACTTAAACTGCTACTTACTTACTCCTTCCCACGTATTAGGCTTAGGTCAGGTACACCGGGGTAGGCGTATTTAGAAGCACCAGTTGAGTACGTGGAGTGGTGTGGCTCACTGGTTAGAGGCGGCAGACCCGGAAGCAGAGAACGGCCCGGGACCAGGGTTCAATTCCCGACGCGGCAGGGTCGTGGACCAGGGTCAGCGGACTCGATAATTCTCGCCTCGGTGCCTACTCTAACCAGGGATCACACTCGGCAACTCTGGGCATTAGCTTGCCTCATCTCTACAACGGCCCCCCACATTCGCCGGGGATGCCTGGTTTCACCTTGGAGATACCCAGTAGGGACCATCTCACAGGGATAGCCAGGACGGGTTCCCCAGCGGTCTACAGCGCCACGACACCTCAGGGCAGCAGTGCGCTTTACAAGACACATACATTTACATTTACGTAAGTCAATGTTTTTATGTATGTATATATTTTATCAATCAATCATAACACTTGTATAGCGCACTACTCACCCGGAAGGGTCTCAAGGCGCTTGGGGGGAGGGGTCCGCTACTGCTCGAACAGCCAGGTCTTGAGTTGTCTCCTGAAGGCGAGATGGTCCTGGGTCAGCCGAAGGTGGATGGGGAGGGCGTTCCATGTCTTGGCCGCCAGGTAGGAGAAGGATCTGCCTCCGGTGGTGGCTCTTCGGATGCATGGTACGGCGGCGAGGGCGAGGCTAGTAGATCGTAGCTGGCGGGTGGGCGTGTAAAAGGTCAGGCGGTCGTTGAGGTACTTGGGGCCCAGGTCGTGGAGAGACTTGTGTGCGTGGGTGAGGAGCCTGAACGTGATCCTCTTGTTGACGGGGAGCCAGTGCAGGTCCCTCAGGTGGCCGGAGATGTGGCTGTGTCGGGGGATGTCCAGGATGAGTCGGGCGGAGGCGTTCTGGATGCGTTGGAGGCTTTTCTGTAGCTTGGCTGTGGTTCCGGCGTAGAGGGTGTTTCCGTAGTCCAGTCGGCTGGTGACGAGTGCCTGGGTGACCGTCTTCCTGGTTTCGGTCGGGATCCATTGGAAGATCTTGCGGAGCATGCGAAGGGTGTGAAAGCATGATGAGGAGACGGCGTTGACTTGTCTGGTCATCGAGAGGGAGGAGTCCAGGATGAAGCCCAGGTTGCGTGCGTGGTCTGTTGGCTTGGGAGCGGTGCCCAGGGCGGGGGGCTACCAGGAGTCGTCCCAGGCGGAGGGCGATGGTCCCAGGATGAGGACTTCCGTCTTGTCTGAGTTCAGTTTCAGGCGGCTGTTCTTCATCCATTCGGCGACGTCTTTCATCCCTTCGTGTAGGCTGGTTCTGGCGGTGTCGGGGTCTCTGGTGAGGGAGAGGATCAGCTGGGTGTCGTCGGCGTAGGAGATGATGTTGAGGTTGTGTTGGCGTGCGATGGCTGCAAGAGGTCTCATGTAGACGTTGAAGAGGGTGGGGCTGAGTGATGATCCTTGCGGTACGTCGCAGATGACTTCGGTGGCCTCGGATCGAAACGGGGGAGGCGGACTCTCTGTGTTCTTCCGGCGAGGAACGAGATGATCCACTCCAGTGCCTTCTCTTGGATGCCGATGTTGCTGAGGCGTTGAACTAGGGTGCGGTGGCAGACAGTGTCGAACGCTGCAGAGAGGTCCAGGAGGATGAGTGCCGCTGTGTCCCCGTTGTCGAGCAGGGCTCGGATGTCATCGGTGGCTGCGATCAGGGCGGTCTCGGTGCTGTGGTTGGCTCTGAAACCGGACTGCGAGGGGTCGAGGGATCCGTTGGTCTCGAGGAAGGCGGCCAGGTGTCTGTTGACAATCTTCTCGATGACTTTAGCAGGAAAAGGGAGGAGCGAGATGGGGCGGAAGTTCTTGAGGTCGGTGGGGTCCGCTGTTGGTTTCTTCAGTAGGGCGCTGAGTTCAGCATGCTTCCAGCTCTCCGGGAAGGTGGCGGTGTTGAAGGAGGTGTTGATGATGTTCCGGAGTTGGGGTGCGATGGTGGAGTCGGCCTTGTTGAAGACGTGGTGGGGGCAGGGGTCGGTCGGAGATCTGGAGTGGATGGTGTTCATCGTGCGGGCTGTGTCTTCGGTGGTCACTGTGGTCCAGTTGCGGATGGCGGTGGTGGGGGGCGTTGGTTCGATGGTTGGGTGCGTGGGTGGTGTGCCGAAGCTGTTGTGGATGTCGGCGATCTTGCGGTGGAAGAACGAGGCGAGAGAGTCGCAGAGATCTTGTGAAGGAGTGATGTCATTGTTGCCGGTGCTGGGGTTGGAGAACTCCTTGACGATGCTGAAGAGTTCCTTGCTGTCGTGGGCGTTATTGTCCAGTCGTTCCTTCAGTGATTTCTTCTTGGTGGTGCGGATAAGCTGGTGGTGCTTGCGGGTGGCGTGCTTGAGGGCGGTCATGTTGTCAGTGGTCTTGTCGAGGAGCCAGGCTTTCTCGAGGGTGCGGCAGGTCTTCTTGGAGTCCTTGAGTTCGTTGGTGAACCAGGAGGCCTTCTTGCTTCTGGGTCTGCTGGGAGGGTTCTTCAGTGGTGCGAGGTCGTCGGCGCAGGCGGTCAGCCACTGCGTGAAGTTGCGGGCTGCTTCGTTGGGGTCCGTTGTGCTGGCGGGTGGGTTCTGGCTGAGGGAGGTGGTGAGCTGGTCGGCGGTGATCTTTCTCCAGCTCCTGTGAGGAACCTGTTGCGGGTGGTGGTGGGTCATGTTTCTTCTGAAGCTGAAGTGGACAGTGGAGTCCGGTGGAGTGGCTGAAGGTGATATGCTTGCTGGAGGAGAAGATGGGGTCAAGCGTGTGGCCGGCGTAGTGGGTGGGGGGTGTTCACCAGTTGCTTGAGTCTGAGGTTGGCGAGGTTGTCCAGCAGGGCGGCAGTGTTGCAGTCCTTGTTGTTCTCCAGGTGGAAGTTGAGGTCCCCTAGGAGGATGTAGTCAGCGGAGGGGAGGGCGTGCGGGCTGATGAAGTCTGTGATGTCTTCGCTGAATTGTGTGCGTGGTCCCGGGGGTCTGTAGACGAGGGTGCCTCTGAGGGTCATCTTTGGGTCGGTGTGTATCTGGAAGTGGAGGTGCTCGGCGGCGGCGAAGGTGTTGTCGGAGTTGGTCGTGATGCGGATGGTGTTCTTGTGGATGATGGCGATGCCTCCTCCGGTCTGGTTGACGCGGTCCCTCCTGATGATCTTGTACCCGTCCGGGATGGCGATGGCGATGGCGATGGCGGGGGCTGAGGAGACGTTAATCCAGGTTTCCGTGAGGAAGGCGATGTCTGGTGATGTTGTGTCGAGGAGGTTCCAGAGTTCCACGGCTTGTCTGTGGACAGAGCGGGTGTTGAGCAGGATGCACTTGAGGTGGTTGCTGCTGGTGCTTGGCTTGGCGGGTGCGGTGCAGGTTCGGAGGCAGGTGAACTTGCAGGTCTTGCAGGTGAAGGGTCCGTGGGTGCGTTTCCGGGTGGCTCGGCAGCAGGCGGGGTTCCGGCCGGCATTAAGTGCGTTGAGAGCGGCGGCGTTGTAGGTCTGTTGGGTCGTCTTGCCTCGGCGGGGGCCAGGGGTCCTGGCACTGGGCGCGGTCCAGGTGCGGACGGGCGCAGACGGGCTTGCCTTCGGCGCACAATCAGCGCGTTCGCTGCGCGGCCTCCATATGAGTGGAAGAGGGAGGGAGGAGCAGCTGGGAGGTGGGAGCGGGGCGGCCAATGGGGTGCGAGGGGGCGGAGCTACCGGGACGTGGCGGCGGGAAACTGGTGGCTAGGGGGTGAACTGTAGATCACGGGAAACAGAGGAAAAAAGGGATCACAATCAGGGCCAAAACGTTAAGGGACCAAAACCCGGGCAACAGATAGACACAGGTACAGATGAAAAGGCGGGCACAGGCACTCACTCGGGGTACAAAAGAGAAGGTGGACACAGGCACTCACTCGGGGTACAGAAGAGAAGGAAGGCGCTGGCACTCGGTCACAGACAGTCAGGTCACAGCAGCGGGAAGCGGTCACACAGGGGGCTGCGTGGCGGTGAGGGGAGCGACCTTCCTGGTGAACATTTTGAAGCATCATATGGCTAAGAAACCATATCAATTCTTTTACAGTATTATTTCATAATACTCCTTTTACTGTACACACTTTACTTCCTGTTAAGTATTGCAATTGTGGCAATTCATTTCTCTTGCATGAGAAAGAAGACTGCTCAATAAATAACACCTTTTATTGTAAACGCCCGTCTCTCTATTTCTCTGCACTCTGGTGAAACTAAGTATGCACGATTGACTGAGTAAAATAGCTGTCTATTGTTTTCACACGACTCTAGAGATACACTCTTATTCTGAGGGAGCAAAGTTGTCATGTTATATGGTTGTTAGAAGCTAATCCCTTCTTGTCTAAATCTGGAGAGTTAACTCTTTCCTGAACATTCGAGAAAGTTTCTAGTGACCTCTGAGCTAGCTGGCAAAACTAATTAAGTCTAATATAGTCAGTAGAGACCTAGTCGACCTCAGTCCTACGTCTACACTGCTGTTTATATTATTCCAATGCGCAGAGCCTATTATATAGGGAATATAGGAACTACACTACACTCTCTCTCACACACACACTCTCTCTCTCTCTCTCTCTAATGCACCCACAAGTAGTAGAGAATCAAAAAATATTATGATAACAATTTGAAATGTTTACCTGCATACCTACAAAGAATAGCTATTTCAGAATTGCCTGTTCCATGAAGCTGTTTCGTGCCAGGTTGATTTATATCATTTGAAACATTGTGCCAGTGTCCTCCTAAATGTCTTCACTACAGTGAAGCTTCCATGCACCCTGGGAGGTGGGTTGCTCGGTCACCGGACATATTGCAACAGCTGCAACTGTTTACAATCTCAGTGATCTAATCCAGTTTTCATTTTTGTTTTAGAGGAGAAGTGATCTGTGGAAATTGTTTTATCATGTTCTGATGCATCTTGGTCTCTATAGATGCCAGGGTCTCAAGAACAATCGTAACCGTGACCTCTGGTGACCCCAAAATGATGTCCATGCACACAGGCTGAGTGGTGGAATCTTTTACTCTCTGCCGTTGCCCAACAGCAGTTTCAACCTTAGTCCATATTGTGTATGCATAAACTTGCAGACTGTATTCGGAAAGGACACTGAATTTTGCTAGTTTCCTAGCAGCCGCACTGAGGCATATACAGGAATTTGTGGTGGTTTAAACAGCCGCGATTTATCACAATGACACATACGCGCACTGGCAAGTTCAGAGTTTGTGTCAATTGGCATTGCCTAAACAAAGAATTGCGGGTTTGCTCTCATCCATTACCTAAAAAATAACAAATCAGATTTTGCTTCCCCCTACCCAGTGGTCGAAGTGGGCGGGAACGGCAGGGCACTGCGTGCCCCTACTTCTTTAATTCTGTAGATTCCGTTCCCCTACTTTTTTATTATGAACATTCGTCCCTGGACGTCAGAAATATTCTGTTCGTGGACGGGCGGGAGCAGAGAAGGAAAAGGTCTCTGTCTCTTACTTCCTGCCCAGACAAGACAAGGAAGGTGTCCGCTTCTGCTCTGCCGCTGGCAGCTGCCCCCTCTTTCTTACTCCTATTCCCTCTCGTTCTGTCTAACTCCTTCTCACTTTCCCGAAAATCATGAATCAAGAAATGGTTCTCACAGTCTCTTCCTGTCGTCCATTTGTACCCCTGTGAAATGGATGCAAAAAAGAAAACCACTTTTGCTGGAAATGCTGTTTTTGACATTTTTCTATTCCAAAGTGCAGCCTCAGAAATAAAATTCTCAAACTCTGAAAAATAATTAAATAAAGCAAGATGGAGTATTCTTAAAGTGGCCAGATAATTATTTTCAAACCCCAACACATTAGCGCCACTTTACGTTTACTTTGAGTTTGCCAGTAAAGCTCTACTTTTGTTTTCTTGGCTTTCTTTGAACTGCATTGTTTTCCTCCAGTACTTCCTACCTGGAGGCAGGGCAGGCGCTAGGCTTGGGCAGTGTGGGCAGCTTCCCAGGGCCTGGCACTATGCCTGCCAGGATGGGGCCCCCCACAATGGCAATTAACACCCCACTAGTCCTCGTGTATGTCTGACGATCAGAGTGAAAGAAATGCTTCGCAAACTGGCTCATGGGCCCCCTCCCGGGACCTCTAAGGGATGGTGTGGGAAGTCCTAAGGAAGGGTACACCTCTCAGGCAGCCAGTTCAGAGACTCGGCAGGGCGCCCATTGTCAGCACTTTAGCCCACACAGGTTTAACCTGCCCCCAAGCAATTCTCACATCTTCAGTTCGAAATGGGCTGTACAAGAGTTGCCAGGGGTGGCTGAGAAGAGGAGCTGTGGCCCAAGTGGAGTCTGTACAAAGCAGCTTCCCTGAGATCAGAAGGTGTCCCTTATGTAGATTTCAGGGGCCTCCCACATTCCCTTTTGCCCAGGGCCCCGAAAATCCTAGGACCGGCCCTGCCTGGAGGCACTGCAATACCTGGTTGATGGGTGGATTGGAAAACAAAATGTGTACGGCGGCTTTGTGTTCACAAATGTGGTCTTTTGAAACCATACTGCTTACGTTTTGTAAGCATATAAGCAGTGGACATTGAAATGGGTCCTTTCTGGGCCCTGTAGTTATGTCCTTAACTTTTCAGGCAAAAATACTTGTTGATTTCTGAATAATGACTGTAAAAGCGTTAAGTTCACCATGTTCCTGCTTACATTTTACATGCTTTATTAAATCTTTCATTCCTTATGAGTGTTTACTTTTTCCAGGATGTTGTTACCTTTTCTTGTTGGCAGCATATTGCTCTTGCCTAGTGTGTAATTTGAATTGAGTCGCATCCAGTTATTTATAGCAGGTCAAATTGGATTGTAGCTGAAGGCAGTATGAGTTTCTCTCAGTGGGGCAGTATAGTGTTCAGTGAGGGAGCAGATGTAGCACTGGGGGCAGAGCTGCTAAATTTAGAACTGGGGAACCAGGTTCAGCCTTCATGAACAGTTCCCCAGACCACTCTCCTGAGGGAGCACATTCCCATGCCAGACCTTAGAAAAGCCCTGGTGTGTTAGCACCAGCAGGTGGACCCTAGCAGTGGCAAGAGTGGGTTCACCTTGAAGGCTTGCCCACCACAATCCATACTGAAGTTCACCTCCAGTCTTGTGGGCAGGCCTACGAAGTAGCAGACCCTAGAGGAACAGTGACTCTGTCAATGAGGTCACAGGACCCCTGAGAAGAGCTGGCTCTAGGGCGGTGCGACTGGGGTGACCGCAACGTGCGCTGACTTTGAGTGGGGGCGTCGTCTATTATGGTTTTAAAAGCACTTGCTGCCTCCTTCCTGGCCGCCAGCTATTTTCGGCAATAATAAGAATGTCATGATAACTCTGAGTAATAAACTTCTTCCTAGAGCGAGATCGGAGATTTGTCTAGTGGAAGTTTTGACTCATGGAAAGATAGTGCAGAGGGTTAACGTGCCTGCTGCAAAGAAAATGTACAAGGCCCATCACAAAGTGCACATATTGTAAATAGGCCAGTGGGTTACTGCTTTTGTCAGTGAGATCCTTTTGCTACTTGCAGTTTATAAATTAAAATCCTAACAAAGAACAGTGAGCTATTAACTTTCATCTAAGAGCTGCATACAAACTGCAAGGTATAAACTAGAGTGTTATGGTTTTTTCCCTAAGCCTTTGATTATCCTAATGTTGCAAAAAGTGTTATTTTTTATACAAATCAATAATGATTTTTAAAGAGAACCCCCAATCATGGTATTAAGTTTTAAATTCTGAGTTTGTGTTTCTCCAGGCCAATCACTATTAAACTATACTGTCTATTAGTATGGTTATCATGTGACTCCTACACCTTGTAGTCCTTTGTCTTATGTAACATTTCCTATACAGTCATTTACACATGTAAAATTGATTGTCTCTGTGTATATTTCTGACAACAGAAACTCCATGGCTCGGAAACAAATTGCTCGTGCTTCCACTTTTAAGCATTTTTGGGACATTCTGTGATTAAAAAAAAATCACAAAGTGGAATATTGTTCTAAGGTCAATAGCTCATATTAATCGTTAAATAATCATGTGTATCCATTGGTTGAATTACATAACATAATAAGCTGTAACTGGTCAGTGAAATGCCACACAAATACTAAAGATTGGGATGTTTTGCGCATCCTGGCCACACCTCTAACTCCGCCCACTGATCCAATCCTCCGGTTATTCACGCCCTCTGATTTTCCGCCCACAGTTTCCCTACTTTTTTCCCCCACATCGACCACTGCCCCTACCACCAGATAGAGCTTGACCCTGAGTTCTGCCATTTCACAGCTTTTGTTTCTCCATAAGGGAGTTTTCAGTATTGTGGAATGCCAATCAAAACCTAAATATTTTATCGAGCACTCAAAAAGTCCAAACAGATATTCAGTAGTTTTTATCTTGCAACGATTTTAATCTTGAATCTTTCCAATTGTCATCTTCATTAGATACATCCTTCAAAGGTAAACATTCTTCATCCTACATGCAGCCAACATGTGTTTCGTCTGGTCTTTTAAGACCAAAAGACTTCCTCAGGGCTGCAACCCAAACAGAATATAACAATGGCAGTATGTTAATATATAATATACCGTAAAATTTCAATTTTACAGGCATGTCGAGAGTTTCTAGGGAAACGTCCCAAACCTTGCGTGTGCTCAATAGTAGAAATAGAAAAAGTCAGTTAGGACTAGTCACCAAGTGTAAGCTAGAGACACCTTTATATAATGTGATCAGAGTCAGATCTGATTTGTAACCTATACCGTATGAGATAGGTTCAAAGATACATTTGTTTTTAATAGTAGATTAGTTATAGTAAAAGCGAACATGCTGGGGGGTTTCATACCTATATTTCTCCACGTAACTATATATCCTGTCTTGTTCCTGTCAGGTTAGATTCTATACAAAATAATAAAACTATTATTGCGAACTGAAATATTATTACTGTTTTGCAGTAATAGTAGATCTCCTGCATTATATTGATCCTGATATCTAATATTCTTACCTATTACTTCTGCGGGTTTGCATATATCAACAGTCTACTCTGCTCGTAATTCAGGTGTCCGTGTTCGTCACCTGCAATTTGAAAACCCGGGTTAGCGTTTTATCCTGAATAAATTATGAGTACTATTCTAACATTACGAGTTACGAGTCTTCCAGTAATTATAAGAAAGCTTTCTTACCTATCGTACTGCGTTTCGTACCTCGGAGCGCTCTTCTCTATCCTGGCGTTCTAGTATGGCGCCATCTTACTATTCTCATTTATACTAACGAAGACAGGCAGGCGCCATTAGAGTAAAACGCAAATAACGTATCTGTTGATAATATTATGAGGTTCGTATCTTTCTAAGTATATTTCAAAGAGATACGTTATAAATATAAGTAGTTTTTATTATTCAAAAATAGACTTCGTAATTGTTGATATTTATCGGAAAGTTACGAGATGAAGCCAGGTCTATTTCTAAATTCACTTTATCTATTGTCTCAAATGTATAATTTCTTAATTCACTTCGTTTGACGATAAACGTTAAGTTTTATCGATTCTCAGATAGTTTACCATGAACTTATTGTCAGAACCTTACTAAAAATCATGACGCCATCTTGGAGTGGTTTTAAAGACGAGTAGTCTTGGTGTTATGAAATAATCAGAACGTTTCTAGAGTTACGAAACTAATTTAGAGTAATCTTAATGTACAGGTTGTCTATACTTTATAATGTTCTATATTTGAAACATAAATTCAGTGGTCTGCTATGTAAAATTTTAACTTGCTTTATAGCTGGTCAACTGATGCTATTTTTATTTCATAACTAGTGTGAAGGAACATTGGAATTCAACCCCACCGGCATCTCACCAAATAGTTTAGTCATTAGATACAAAGCAGGATTATAGGAGATTAAGAGAAGAGGTTGTAGGCACATATCAGAATTACAAACTACATGTGAGGTAGAATTTGTTAACTATATTCGTAGTCAAGTTCTCAGTTTTACAAGTAGTAGTGGCAAATATCTAATTAGAGTTAAAAAGTGTTAACATTACATTTACAGACATCCGTTAGTTACAGTTTCATTAATCTAAGGCTATAGCAGATACAGTCACCCTAATAGCCACAATGTACAGTTTCGTATATAAAATACAGACTCATATTTTTTGACATTCCAGAATACAAATGTTATACTACATAAACATTTATTCATTTCCCAGGAAGAATTCATATTCATGGTCTATATTTAAACCCATTTCTACAGCTTTAAGTTTTATCAGCCATGTTACTTCCTTCCTCCTTAATGTTAGTATTCTATTTCCTCCTCTAGGGTCCGATTCTATATGGTCTATACCATGGTAGGTGAAGTTGTGTTTCACACTGTCTAGTTGATTTCTAATTAGGTGTGCTGAGGTTGGGTACCGGGTGTCCCCTTGTTTAATGGCTCTAAAATGTTCTGACATCCTATCTCTAAGCCTTCTTTTGGTACTACCAACATATATCTTTCCACAACTGCATGCAATAACATACACAACAAAAGTTGTGTCACAGTTAATGAATTTTTCAATAGTAGTCTCACCCGTATTGTTATAGTTGAAACTTACAACTTTTTTCTTCGCCCATCTACATGTAGGGCATTTCCCACACTTATGAAATCCTTTAAACTTAGATAACCAATCCTTGTTAGCAGGTTTCTTGGGATAACTAGGGCTAAGTATGTTAGCAAGTGTCAGTCCTTTCTTGTATGTTATGGATGGATTACGGGTAACAAATGGTGCAATGTCTTGGTCTAGCATCAAAAGAGGCCAGTGTTTTTTTTAAATAGTGTACAATTTAGTACTTTCTGTACTGTAGTGCGTGATTAATCGTACTTTGGCCTCCGTGTCAGGGGTTGTATTGTGGAATGCCATTTGGTATGGCATAAGCAGTATCGATTTTTCAGATAATTATTGATCATATGTTGAAAGGTATGAACGGCGTTTTGCTCTTTCAAGATAATGTTTTGGATTTTGGTTCTCCCTGGGAGGAGCATGATAGCACCTTATAAATGTGCTGATTGTTTTTCATTTGAGAAGTATTGTTCTAAAAAGATAAATGTGAATTCCTAAAGTGAAAAGTATAATATATGAGACATTAAGGGCCTCTTTGCAATGTCGGGCGGACTTGCATCCGCCACACACCGTTGCGGGGAACCTTCCGACCATAGGTCGTGGTTCCGACACCCAAATTTGGATGCAACTGCACCATGGGAGCTTGTGAGGAGGGCTGAAACCGCCTGCAGCACAAGCTTCCATTAAAAAAAGGAAGTTTGCAAACATCCCTGCACTGTGTGGCAGGCACTGTAAACATGTTGAGGGGATGTTGAGGGAGGCACCTATGGTGCCCCCCAGGCCCATATGCGGAGGGCCAGGTGGGAAGAGAGCCCTGATAGGGGCCCTAGAAGTTGCTTTCTGAAAGCCAATTCATGTGGGATTGGCAGAAACCGACATCGTAATCCCAAAGGGATCCTGTCTCCACACTCATTGAAGGGATTACTATGCTGCTCCTGTTCTAACGGGCTCACAGGGCCCGTCGGAAGAAGAACGGAACCTCCTTATGGTTTTTTCTCCGACTGCCATAATCAAAATACGGTAGTCGAAGGGAAAACTCAGGATGTCGGGCCCATAGTCTCTACGGATAGGGTTGACCAGCATCAGCATACTGGTTTGGTTCAAGCAGATACTCTTCCTCGCATAGATAAAGCTAGTTTGAAATCATTTTTGGGATAATGTGAGTTCCTCTCACATATTACATCTGATTATGCTTCACACAGGAGTGGTTTCTCTAACGTATTATAAAGAGATTGTGATGGCAAGTCTCGAAAGGTTGCCAAAAATGTTATATGACTAATGCTTGATAGACTGTTTTTTTAAACTGATTGAGGTTAATCAAAAATCTATTGTTTAGCATTTTTTATTATGGGGTTTTTACCCAAAGTTGGGGGAAAGGCCATGGGAGGAATGAGAGGCAATTTTGTTTGGACCACAGAATGGAGTCGAGCCTGTGTTTTGTAGTGTGCGGTCAAGTGTACCGCCACATGCTGGAGCCGACATAGCCAATCGCGCAAAAGGCAATCCTGTTTGCCTCGAGACAAAGGCAGGGCTAGGAATTATGCCAGTTTGACCAGTCATATTTACACTTCTGCACAATTAAAAGCGCCAGGCAACTAATTAACACAGGGTGTTGTGACACACTGACCTAGGAAAGGAAGTAGGAATATGTAAGTCTTGTGCTCTTTCTCTGTATCAAACTAACGCATGTGACCTTGGTGCATGTAACTTTCGCAATCAAGCTAACATGCGCAAAGTTATGGAGAAGTTGGATATTGGAATGTAGTTGTGCTTGTTTACTCTGAACGGTCGATCAATAGTATTTCTTTATGAAGGTGCCCCTGACTTTATTTCTGCCCAGCGTCTGGAAGTGCTTACTCAGAATACCAATCCAAAAGTGGTCCTGGCATTCCCAGTGGGATATAAGATCTATAGGTGCAACAGGAAAATAGGCGTGGGGGGGAGATTGCCATAATACTAAAAGATGGCTATTCATGTTCTCTGGAACTGTTTAATGCCCAGATTGTGAAAGCGTTCAGTTCTCAAACGGAGTGAATACGAAGTTTGCCTTTTCAGGAGTCTTGTTGAACAGAACCCCTGACCCTGATAGGAAGTTCTGGAAAACCTTTATGAAAACTACTTCTCCATTACTTTACTTTAGTTTTTGATCTAAATGTACATCTGGAGGCTCAGCTCACAGCTCCAATTCTCAACTTTCCTGCAAGTTTTCGAAGTGATTAAGCTTACCCAACTAGTGAAGCAGGTAATTTCTTGGATCCTGTGTTTTCTAATCTGTTTCAGCTAGTTGTGCCTGTCTCGGTTTCAGTCACATGGTATGATCACTCTGTTGTCCTGGGAACTTTAGATGTGCAACCCCTATCTCCACAAATAGAGAGTAGAATTTTTGGGGGTGAGCAATAGTATGAATTAGATGATGACAAATTCTGGTGGCTAGTACAAGTCTGTGTCCCGAAGTTCGATAGCAATATTAGTGAGGCAACTCTAAATATTATGTCCTGGATAAGATCGGCGCTTGATGAATTGATCCCAGGTAGGGAGGTTGAACTGATTAAGAAATCATAAGCCCCCGGATTTATTCAAGAGAACATTGCTTAGAACATGGGTTATGGTGCTGCTATTAAATATATCAAACAATGCTAAACAAAAGTCTTGTGCTAATTACTATATGAATGAAATTGAAGAAAATTAAACCCTGCCAAAGAGATATTCGCGATTGTTTAGGATCCAATGAAACCAGAGAGTGCTCCTTTGAAGGATGTTTCTGATGAGAAATGTAATTTGCTTGCTGTTCACTTCATAGAAAAATAAGAGACAAATACTCTAGTTTCAAACATAAATGTGAGGTAAATACAGCACTATTAACCCAATCAGAACTGCATTCACTTTCTTATCTCTCTAATACCTGTTTGGAAGAATTTGCACTGTGTAGTATGGGCTGTAGAATGATGAGCAGGAAGACATAGGTAATTAAAGTAAGAGTTTATTGTAAATTCTAAGCTAGAGACCTCATCCTCCAAAATCCAGCAGGCAACTAACTTCAGCTTGAGGCCTAACATTCCAAGATAAACACATTCCACAATAGAACCAGTGCAAGTGGCACTGCACAAGACACATGAAGAGATATGAAGAATACCACATCACCTCCCTCTTATCAACCACAAAATGTATCACTGCACAAGACACATTAAGAGATATGAAGAATACCACACACCGAAAGATGTAGAAGGCTACAAACTATAAAAGCCAAAGTAAAATCCGGATCTCTGGATGATCCAGCTAGACTAGCGGTGCTAAAGAGAGCAGACTCTTTCCTCTTCCACATATTTCTTAATCTGGTGAATTTATTTATATCAGCTGCAGAAGTACCTTCCTAGAGATTGGAAACAGATAAAAGTGATTGCCTTATAAACAAAAACGAATCTTGACCAAACGTTGTTGGATAGTTATCGGTCAAATTTGGTTGTTAAACATTTCTTTAGTTTCTCATAGTTAGTTGTTTCCTCTGTTGGTAGCGTCACTAGAAGGTCTTCAATGTCATCGCCTGCAAAATTTAGCAGTAAACCCAATTTCTTTGCTTCTGTCACATCGGTCGCATCCATGTATCTTTCTAGACGTCTGATCCACTTCTCCCACCTAATTCCCACTTGTGGCTCCGACAAGTTGAATGGTAGTGGTCTTCTGTATTGTGCACATTGTCTTTCTGGCTTAGGGTCTGTCATCTTTATCTTCCTGCGTTCTCCTCGACCCTCTTTTGTTATTTCTTCTGTTGTCTGTCCTTTGTCTTTTGTTCTTTACTGCTTGTGCTTTATTAGCGCTCAACTCTCTTAGCTCGACTCTCTTATTTGTCCTTGTTTTCCCTTCTCTCCTTTTATTTCTTGCCTTTTCTCTTGTTTGCTGCTCTTTGTCTTCACTTGTGTTTTGTTACTGCTCCAATTCAGCAATTTCAGCTCCTTTTTATCCTTGTCACCCTGTGTTCTTCGTTTATTATCTTCTTTGTCTGTGCTCTATTCTTTTGTATCTTCTTTACGTGTTCTTTGAGTCCTTTATTCCTTTATTTGCACTTGTTCATTGTCCTGTCACCTTCTTTTCTTGTCTTTGCTCTATTGCTGCTTGTTCAATCCTTATTTTCTTACTTTTACCCCTTTTTGCCTTTACTTATGCTTGTTTACGCCTTTTCTTAATTTCCTGGTGTCTTTTCTTTCTACTTTCTTTTTCCTTTTATTTGCCCCTTTTTCTTTTAGTGTTCTTCTTATGCCCACTTATTTGCCATTATTTATTCTTATTTGTGCCTTTTTTTCTCTTTGATCGGCACTTTCTAATGTTTTTCCGCCCTTTGCCTGACTCCAAAATGGCCGCCGCACTGTTCTCCGCTCCTATTGGTTCAGTTCGCCTGACCTCTAAATGGCCGCCGAGATTCTCGCGAGACTTCTTGTCCAATCTGGGTGCTGCCTGACTTAAAATGGCCACCCGGTTTCCTGCTCTGTGATTGGTTCTCACGCCTGATCCTAAAATGGCCGCCGAGACTCTCGCGAGAGCTCGCGCCAGTTTCTTTTCCATTTCTTTTAAGTTCGCGCTCATTACATGGCGCTTACCGGAGCTCGCAGTCTTCTTTTTCCAGCGATCGGGGTGGGCTCCCGCGTCGTTGCTCTTCGTCTGGGGGCACTTCTTCCGTTCTTTCCCGCACAATGCGATCCAGGGTGGGCTCCTGGTTAAAATCGCGATGATCTTCCGATGGGCACAGCGTCCAGTCCGTCAAACCTTCGTCGCCAGTTGTCGTGTCTCTAGACCCAGGAAACCACACAGGACACGATGGTGGTTAATAGGTATGCTTTTATTTCGTTGTCTACAGCATGCACAGATCATGACCTCTTGCCTCGAGGTCCAACAGCAGAATGTTCCCTCTCCCCACCCCTTGACCAGATGTGGTGTCCGGTGTCCCCTCACCTCTGTATTGTCCCAGGGTCCTAGTGCCCTTGTCCTGGACACGACATAACCCAGTTGTCTTAAGACAGCTGGGTTAGATCTGATAAAAAAGAGTGCATGTCTGCATGTTGTAAGCCAAAAAGACATGCACAATTTAAATAGTCCACAGCCAGCCCACCCTCCTCCCTTCTGAGTGACATCCTGCTGTCACTTAGCATCGGTCCCCTCCCCATCCTGACAGTCTGTTTGTGACAGGGTATGAAAAATAAAATGATATTAAATTACCATTTTATTTTTAATCTCTTGGGCTTTAAGGTGCTTTCAAGCGGGGCACCGCTCTAAAGGAGAGCTGTCCCTGATATTTCTTTGACCTAGATTCCCCCTCCAGATTGATACTGAAGCTGTGAGGCTTTCTCTAGAGGCAGCCTTGACAATGACAGGTCGCACTAATATCAGTTTATCAGACCTCAGACCACAATGACGTGAAAGCAGCCAGCACTGCCCACGCTCACTTATACTGTGCTAGACGCAGATTAGCTCTGATGGAAACTGGAAGATTTTCATGCAGTGAGGTGCCTATGAAAGACCTGTAAAACTGGGGCACAATTAGTCACTGGGCTGATTAGAAAAGTGATGCCATGCAGTGTTCGCTGTCATCCAGGTCATGAACAAGCTTCTGTGGCTACTGCGGCTGTGGGAGTCAGAGAGGGCAGAGTGGCTGCCTGTAGTTATGTTGGAGACCCAATGTTAAGAGGGAGGTAAAGGGAAAGCCTCAGGCATGCAGGTGGAGAGGGTCAGTCAGCACATCAGTCACAGCTGAAAATCAGTGAGAGGTGAGTAATCCCCCTTGCTTGGCAGAGACCCAGCTTCTCAAAGGTATGATGGGAGGGTAACATCTCAAATTAAAACATGATGAAGCTGATATCTGATTGGTTGTTGGGTAAAGGCTCTTATTTTTTACAGGTTATATCTATTACTCTGTATTAACAAAAAAAGAGTTAGGTAGCATTGTGATACTGGTTTGTGGAAAGAGGCATTGCTTTCTAAAACATCTTTCTAAAAATCTGTAATAAAATAGCTTGTTTTGAGACATTGTGCTCAGGGCCGGACAGGCAGTGGTAGGGCCCCGGGCATGTCCCCGATGGGCCACCAGGGAGGGGGCCGGTTTTGGACCCCTGGGTGCCGTTTTTGCTACCGGGCTCAGTTTTGAAGCATAGCTGCAATATCGCCCCCCTGTAACAAAAGCAGTAGCAGTGAGATTGGAGTCTTGCTTCCAACTAGCACACCTCCCTATGGGGCCGGGCGAGCTGTTTGCTGTGGCTGGTTTCGGTTCTCAACTCGGCCTTGGTTGTGCTCTTACTTTATCGACACAGTAAATCACTTCACAAAAGTTCACCATGAAATAAACAGTTGTTTATCTCTTTTGGTCAATTTACGTCCTTTTTCTATAAATAAGTACACTTTACTACTTTAAAATCTGTATGAAACCACAACTACTTTCAGAATCATTTGAGGGCAAAGATGCAATGTAAAGAGACAACTGGAACTCCGATGCGAGACAAGCTGCAGTAGACGTCGCAACGCACAGTAAAGAAGGTCACCAGTCCATCATTAACTGCAACACAGTCACACAGGAAACCACACAATACTTGGTTTGATTCTGACTATGAAGCCCTCTTCGAGGAACGTCAAAAAACATTCTGACCTAAAAACTGGAGGCTTCATTTACAATGATATGGCTAAGGGCAGTGCTGCAAGTCTTTTTGCTGCACTACCCTAAAATTGAAAGGGCAGGAATGCACCTTATCTATGACATACCGTGTATTCCTGTCCTTTCAGGTAGCATGGGGGCACATTTTTGTGCCTAGTGCCAACTCAGGCACCCTTGCACCATGGTGCACAGGTCTCTGGGTTGTTGGGAGGATTATTTTTGTGCAGGAAGGGGCCCCTTCCTGCACAAAAACAATCCATGGAGGGGTTTTCCTATTTTTATGTGTTTTGAAGGAAGCGTACATGGAAAGAGGAAAAAATGAGGAGAGATAAACATATTTCTCCTTGTTTTGCAGGCCCTGGGGAGGCGTCTAGTTTAATGCATTCCCAGGTTTACAGAGCCATGTAAATATGGGAATCTGTCAAAGCCCATAGATTTTGCGGGGGAACATCCACCTTAATGCCCATGGAATGCCTCCCTGAAGCAGTTTAAGGTAATGCAGCGACTTGCGCTGCGTTGCCTTACACCATTTCTGCGAGTCCATGAAAAGCCTTGCAAAGTGGCTATGTGTGGCCCTGTAGATATGGGTCTGCACACAAATGATGTTCCTGCAGCGCAAGGGCCTTGTAAAAAAGCCCCTGAGATGTCTATTCATGCATATAAACAATCATTCTGTGCAACAAAGAAAGCTCTGCACCATGGTGCAAGGGTGCCTGTGTTGCAGGAAATTATCCTTGAAACGCAGGCACATTTGCACTATGGTGCAAGGGTGTCTGTGTTGGCGCTAGGCAGCTATTTTTAGCAACAGTTCAAGTGGTACATAGGGGTGTTCTGTATTCTTGTGAATATGGCATATACCTATGTTTTGTAAATGATACAGCGTGTCTCTGCAAAATTTACCCTCTGGTGTTATAAATGAACAACAATGAATTCATTGCAAATTATAAAATTATAGACCTAAATTACAGATTTGCATTTCATATAATTATGGGTAATTTTGCTGAAATTTTGTGTAATTGCAGAAAAGCAACTTACACAAATTTTACACACACTTACCTCAAACTACACAAAATCAGGCAAAAAAAGTGGTGTCCTCACCAACCTCTTCACCTTTTCACTTTGTACCCATCTCTTATCTGTAAATATCCTCTTACTAATACTATCACATACTTCCTTTCTCACTCGTTCTGGAGGAAAATAGCCTTTACACTGCAGGCATTACCACACACTCCCTTTGCTATGCATTATTTACCATGAACATTTTTATCACAGATATGCCTTTACCATGCATTCCTTTACCACGCACAGTAAGTACAGTCAAGGTAAGTGTAAATGTGTGTAGTGTGTGTGTGTATTATATATATATATATTACCTACTGGCGGTTGCCAGTAGGTAATTATAGTTAGGACCTATTATGCATAGGAAATCCACAACATTCTATTCCCAATAACTTTGGCGCCGATTGATGAATCTTTGTGAAATTTTCCAAACTTTTGGCCAGCGCTGGTCCACTCCTATTCTGAAAGTTTCGGGATGATTTGTCAAGTGGGGGCCGAGAAAAAAGGGGGGTCCCAAAACGTGTTTTTCCCATGCAATTTCCCATAGAACCTTTAGCCACAGCTACAGCTCGAACGGCTGAACGGAAGTACGCAAAATTTGGCAAAGAGGTAGTCCTTAGTTCAGACTTGTGCATTTTGCTAATATGGCGTCAATCTGTTCAGTAGTTTCTGAGAAAATTACATTTATATATCTATGGGCCCGGTGGATCCGGGAAGTGTGCGAGGATTGTCATCGTACCATAAGCGCACCCTTCCGATCACGCGCTGAATGCTAATTGGCTGTCAAGTGGTTGTCAACAGTCGAAACCAGGAACTGGTGGCAGCCTTTTTGTGCCTCAGTAGAAGCAAGGCTGAGGAAGTCAGTGGAATATGTGTGAAAAACGGAGAAAGGAGACAGGGTAGAATGGTTTTACCCTCTAGACCTGCTTAGGGGGTCCCAGAAGGACCCCCAGGGCCTACATTTTTTTTTTTAAACCCGGCAGGTGCGTGTAGGGTGTGCGGACTGTGCCATTAAATAAATAAAATAAAGCAGAGGTTTTTTTTAATAATTAGTCCCTGGGGGGTTAAATACCGGGGGCAAAATGATTACATTTGTTGTGGGTGTCAGAGGGGCCCCCCAGCCTCGGGGATCATCACCCCCGGGGCTAAAAAGAAAAAATGGTAGGGGGAGGGGTCGAAGGTCCTCAAAGGCGCAGGGACCACCACCCCCCGGGGCTTTATGTATTGTGGGAGGGGGACTGCATGGCCCCCCTCCTGGAGCACTCGAGGGCCCGTTACCCCCTAGGGCTACAAAAAAAACATAATGGGGGCTGCAGGGTCTCCAAAGCCCTGGGTACCACCACTCCCGGGGGCTTTATGTATTGTGGAAGAGCCGGCTCCTGCTGAGTCCCGGGGTGTCCATCCCGCCCTCCCATAGCAAGGAAAATTTTTCTCTGTTTCAAAATCTAAATCAGATTGCTTTACCACATGGGGAGCTGCATGTTAGTAGCTCCACATGTGGAAAAGTAATGCCTGCTCCCAAACACGTAGAAGTTGTGCACCAAAGGCGCTGGAGTCGCGCACCCTACAGATTATGAGTCGTGCATCCAGCACGTGCACAAAAGGGGGCCGCACTGAGCGCTGCGCTGGGTGCGCAACTTTTACTTTTATCTTTAAAAAAATAGCCCCATCAGTAATTTCTAATATTCCCGTGGACCGTATCCCCGGGTCTTATAAAAAATGTTGGGGACCGTGGGGGGAGCCACAATGCCCCCACGGTCCCGCCGGCTTCCTGCGTTCTTCGAGAGCCGGCATTGCTTTTCCTCTTGGGGAGATGCTAATTTGCAGGTGGAAATGCAATCTGGTTTGGATTTTGAAAGTGAGAACAGATTTCACTGCTGTGTCTTTCAAAATGCAAACTAAGTTTGCTATGAGAGGGCGGAAGGCCCGAGACTCCCGCCCTCTCATAGCAAACAGCAGTGTCCCAGTGGTAGAGAACCGGGACACTGCAGGAGCCGGCCCTGGGCGTGACGGTCCCCAGGGCCCTCAAGGGCTCCAGGCAGAGGGCCACGCAGCCTGCCTTCCACAATACACAAATCCCCAGGGGGTGGTGGTTCCCGGGGCTTGAAGGATGTCTTTGAAGTTCACACACTTCTAATTTTGCAGGGGGGGGCCTTGGACGCGAAAGTGGTGCAAGGGGGTTGTAAATCTGGGACACAGTGTTTTATTTACTTTGCGTTCGTTTCTGTAATGTAGAGGATCCAGGGTAAATATAACGGTTTCTGTACAGCCTGCACCTTTCAACCTACCCCTCAAACGGCTTTCTGCCTGTTACCATAGTTACAGTTCATGGAACACTTACGTGAGCACAGAAGTTAAAAGTTCACCACATTATGTTGCCAATGGAAAAAGTTACTGAGCTGGAGTTTAAAACTTTTCCATAGGAACCGTTAGTCTTAGCTATAGACTCTGGTAAAGATCTGGTAAAAAGTTAGCCTCAGAATTATACTTCAAATTATCAATATCATTTCTATTGGGTACACCCCCCAAAAAATGAAGACGTATATACTTTTTTTTACTAACTTTTATTGAAACAACAATAAATACCTGGAAACATAACTTAAAGATAACAATATAATAAATAACTAGAAACATTTCTTGAACAAAACAATATAACAAACGAAATGTGATATGGACTTCAATAGAAGTACTTTCAGTAATCTGCAAAACAAAATGAAAATTAGTGTTTGAAATTAGATCGATGTGACTAAATGAGGTCAAACATTACAAGTCAAGGTAACACTTAGCCATATTTCCTTATTTTTACATCTGCAGTGTTCCTCATACATTTCACTTGTCTTATAGGCCCGCGTTCAAGAGGTGTCTGTATGGAAGTGCCTACTGCGTCAGATTTACACTATAGATCAACAGGTCTTTAAAATGATTCAGAGATGAGACAGAATTAGGTGAGAGATCAAGTCATTATGCAGGACAATATTCTTTAGAGCTTATTTACAAGACTTGCGCCACTTTTGTGTTACTTTTCTCATGTTGAAAGTGACGCAAAAGTGGCGCAAGGGGCTTGTAAATAAGCTATTTTAATTCTAATGCATTTAATCGGAGGGATATATCTAGGCCGCTCTGCTTACCTTGTGTAAACACTGTGACCAACAGAATTCACCACTTGAACTCAGCTTTGGTTCTACACATCAGAGTGGACAGCAGCGTCCATAACTTTAAAAGAAAAAGAGAAACGATGTGAGAGAGAGTGAGAGAGAGAAAGAGAGAAAAAAACCACATTAAAAGTGTGAGAGAGAGAAAGTTATAGATGGAGCAGTAAATACTGGAGAAAATACTCGTAGCTCACCTTTTGCATCTGTTGCGTGTCCAAGCACGTGCTGGTTTATGGTGCACCCTCCAGTTTAGTGATCTGAAAGATAGTATACAGAGTTAGTAATAGCATAGTACATACAAATGCACATGTATATTTTTGGTTTATTTATTTGTACACTCAGGATACTATATTATAACAAGTTCCACTGTAAGGAGGTGTCTGTGCGCAGTTTTTTTCCAAAGTAGTATATCCCATGCATTCCTACTGCATAGCGGTGAGTTCTCAATATTGGGTATCTAGACTGTTGCACCCCATTGACTCGCAGAGTCCGGAGGTGAGTGTTTTTCTTGGGAAGTCAGAGGCAGATTTAGAAGCTCCTTGCGCCACTTTTGTGTTACTTTTCAAATGTTAAAAGTCACACAAAAGTGGCGCAAGGGGCTTATACATCTGCCCCTCAAAGTGTTGTAACCTATCTATTCTCACTGCCCGGAGGTAATTGTACATTCCTACACAGTCAAGCTGCTGCACACTACTCACTCTCTCCTTTCACAGATGACGTGTCATTGTTTAAAAAACAAGCTTCTTTGCTCACCTGGTGCCATTGGCCTGATTCAAAGATGGTGCACTACGTTGTTACGATGGCCACGCATCATCGCAGAATCCTAGAACGTTGAGTTTTAGAGGTGTTGGTGACGCCAATTTGTGAAACACAACCTGTAAGATAAAAAGGATGTTAACATTGTGCGTCAGAGGAAGTGAGAGAGTGACTGCAAAGAATATTCGCAGCTCAGCTTTCTATCACCGGTGTGTTTTTCACCACGTGCCGGGACATAATGCATCCTGAAGCTTTGCATCTAAAAGATAGTAAAAGAAAGATTTTATGATTGGTATTTGTTGCTATCTTAATGTGGAGTTGAATAACATCGCCCTTTCACACACCTTCCCGCTCGCATTTAAAAACAACTATATGTATAGTTTATATTCCGGACGTTTGACCGATTATTAAAAAAATATATACATGCAATAAGATACGCTATATAGGACTGCGTACTCCTAAATTGCTGCTTCGCTTTTTTGTATCCAGTCTGTTGCAGCCCATCGACTCCCTCCGTTGGGCACCCAGGCCTCACTGCTCACCTTGTCGTGGGCAGGACACCTTCTACATCATGCAGTTCCGCTCCGCTACCAAGAAGTCTCATGTGGTGGTGGGTCCCCTGTTCGGTGGTTCGGGCCTACATGAGGCGTCCGAACCACCAGGACGGGCCATCACAGCGCTTGCGAAGGGAGCAACTCTAAAATGATGCACAGCACGTGCGCCCCGTCTTTTTTATAGGTACGGTCACGTGTGCAGTGACGCATGCGCTGGATGGGTGTGGTGTGGTTGTATACCAGCCATGAGGGAGGATGTGTGAGCCATTCTGACAACTAGACCTGGAACTAAAAAATCACTACAATGGAAATCTGGGCAATGTTGAGTTTTTTTGTATTTTCCTGGAATCGTAAGTGGAGTGGGTTGGCCTGACATATGCCAGTGCTGCGCGAGGCTCTGAACCATGATTATGGAGCTAAGGGTGTGGTCCCGTCGTGTGCTATATGAGAAATCAAGTGATTCAGGTGTCCGTTTTGTAGTGCTAACGTTACCCGGTTCTTAAAAGAAAATGTGTCATCATATCTGTAAAGTTCCACAACTTGGCCAACATGGAAGGTACGGGGTATCACTGACTATATATTAATTCATAGTTGTATACATAAAAGATGGTGGACATGATGTATTTCTGCGATTATGAATGTTTATGGTACATTCATTGGAGTGTTGTAGCTGTCGTAATACAGGGCTGTGAAAGGTTTAGGTTGTAGTTTTTGGAACATGAAGGGCAGCTAATATATATACTTATGTGATCACACAATAGGCTATACATAACAGTTGACTGTAGAACTTTATGCTGGAAATCAGTGTTCGAGTCTCGGAGTTGTGTCCACATCCTGTTATTGTAGAGTAATGACGTAATCTACGCGTGCCTGAAAATGTTTTGTAAATACGGTGTCATGTAAATAGCTGATATAGTTTTGGGTGGATTTTGCGCTATATAAATATGCTTAAAAAAAAAAAAGGAGGAAGAGTCCACACTAACTGTCACAGATAAGATGGTTGCATACGCTATTTATGGCACAATATAACGTGGTAGGGCGGAGGAGCAGCATTTTACAAACACAATAAATACACAAACACAGATAGATAGTTGAAGTGGGTACGGGCACGTGTGCTCGACCCCATTTTATTACGTTGTTGTTGGTAACAAGTAGAATGGTAATCATGATATCATATACAGATATTTAATCATAAACGGTTTATGACTTTTGTTGTACAAAGGTAGGAGCATTGTATGTGAAATAATACACAGACTATTCTATCCTAAAGGGTTCATGAGTTGTGGTGCACTGAGGCAAGGGCGGTTTGTGTGGAGCCTGCGATGATGCATGGTTCAACGTGTCTTATTCAAAGTAGCCCATGGGGGCTCACAATATCGCTAAATTGGGAAAATGGGACGACTTTTGTGCACTCTCTGACGGACAACCTATGAGAAAGAAAATGCTCGAAATGCATCGGCTATGTCAGATGCCTAGAGTTATCAGCGAATGTAACAGCCCATACCAATATATATATATATATATATATATATATATATATATATATATATATATATATATATATATATATATATATATATATATATTACCTACTGGCGGTCGCCAGTAGGTATATATAGTTAGGATTTTTTCTCTATGGGTTTTTTGAAAATTCTATGTCTAATAACTTTGCCGTTTGTGGACGGAATTGGCTGAAATTTTCAGGAAAATGGCACATTTTGTTTCTGAGCAGCCTTTGAAAATTTGGGGGGGGTTCGTCAAGGGGGGGCCGAGAAAAAAGGGGGGTCCCAAAACGTGTTTTTAACATTGAGTTTTCCATAGGGCGGTTGGCCTCACTTTTAGCCCGAACGGCTGAATGGATTTGCACGAAACTTGGCAAAATTGTAGGGACTGGTAGCCCGATGTGCCTTTTGTAGGTCTCAATATATGTGCTCCAGTGGATTTTGAGAAATTAACGTTTAAAAAAAGATATATATCTGTAACAGCGGACCGGGCAGCGTCCCAGGACGCGTACTTTTCGCGCAACGGAGCTTTGTGAAGCGAAGCTGATTGGTTCTCTGGCGTCTGTCAACATTCCAAAAAGTCCGTAGCGGCCGCCATCTTGTCTCTCGGTAGGATCGAGAGACAAGAGGAGGCCAAAGCGAAGGGGCAAATGACCATAAGGGGGAATAGTAGATCCTCGCTGACCCCCTACGTTTGATGTGGAGGTTTTAAAAGGGCCCCGCGGGGCAAAAAAAAACCAAAATAATAATAATCGAACGGCTGAATGGATTTGCACGAAACTTGGCAAAATATTAGGGACTGGTAGCCCGATGTGCCTTTGCTAGGTCTCAATATATGTGCTCCAGTGGATTTTGAGAAATTAACGTTAAAAAAAAGATATATATCTGTAACAGCGCACCGCTTCGCGTACTTTTCGCGTTACGGAGCTTTGCGAAGCGAAGCTGATTGGCTCTCCGGTGTCTGTAAACATTCCAAACAGTACGTAGCGGCTGCCATCTTGTCTCTCGGTAGGATCGAGAGACAAGAGGAGGCCAAAGCGAAGGGGCAAATGACCATAAGGGGGCATAGTAGATCCTCGCTGACCCCCTAGGTTTGATGTGGAGGTTTTAAAAGGGCCCCGCGGGGCAAAAAAAAAAAATAATAATAATAATCGAACGGCTGAATGGATTTGCATGAAACTTGGTAAAATATTAGGGACTGGTAGCCCGATGTGCCTTTGCTATGTCTCAATATATGTGCTTCAGTGCATTTTGAGAAATTAACGTTCAAAAACAAGATATATATCTGTAACAGCGCTCCGCTTCGCGGAGATAAAATTATATCTGTATTACCTAGCTGTTGCTAACACCAGTTAGCGACGGCTAGTAGGAGATAGCGACCATCTTGGGTCCCACTTTGCATGTGAGTGATATTTATCACTAATGACATGCAAAGTGGGCATGCCAAGATGTTAGCGACTGGAAACAGTCGCTAACATCGCTATCTCCTATTATCAACTTTTGGAAATATTCGAGATAAGCGCGAATATCTCCAAAAAGTAACAGCTGCCCTGAGCAGTTCTTAGCCATGTTATCCAATGGGAGGTGGATAACATGGCTAAGAGCATTAGCTCGGTAATGCATGAATATCGCTGAGTTTTCAGCGATATTAATGCATTGCGGTCGTTTTTTATCGTATTTGCGATAAACCTTGATAATAGCAAGGTTTATCTGCGATAATTTCTGACGGTAAAAAAATCTTTGCAATGCATCGTTAGGGATAAATATCGCTTAACTTTGGTAATATGCCCCAACGTCTGTTAACGTTCGATTCGAAGGAAATCAGGAAGTGTTGAAAAACATTGTCTGCGCCATCTTGTCTTTTTTCAAATGCCACACTTTTGTCGTGCACGGCAGCCATTTTAGATGCCTTGACCAGACCCACTCTGTGCACGCTGTCGATCCTTAGCATGGCTCCCCACCCTCGCAAGCATCTCACCCAGGCAGTGGTCACCCCCGCTCTCTGTCTTATGCATGGGTAATAAACCTCCCCCCATCTGCGCTGCTCTTCCCTGAGAATCACACCCTGTGCCCGCCCGACACCTCCCTTTCGCCCTATTCACTACCGCACCCTCTGACACTCCTTTTCCTCTGTGTCCGATTGTCCAGGCCGGTCCTAGGCTATCAGCTAGCCCTGCAGATGTAGTTTATGGCCACAGCTGTAAAGAATCACCCCTCTTCAAAGGAGTTATAGTAGATCAAGGCCCACACTCGATGAGATCCGTCACAGCAGAAGCGTTGCTATTATCTGAAAACCATCCTGTATTGTGATTGGGGAGGGGACCGAGCGTGAAGCGGAAGATTCCAGGGATGACTCTTTGTACATCAAAGTTTTTACAATTATGTGTCACATTAAAAATATATAGCACTCCGACAAAGTAGTAAGATTATAAAACTTTAATAATTTATAAATATATACAAGAAAACAAAAATAGTAATAACATATAAACATTTTTAGGGAAAAACAACGAAGTAGCGGTCGGCTGTGCGAATAGTCCCAACGCAGCACAACGTCCAGATTTCCGGCGGGGGGTGGGTCATCAGTAGCAAACTGTTGTGCGAATAGTTCCAAGGCAGCAGAACGCGCCGAAATCTAGATGACACGAAAGTGATGTCTAGTAAGTTGCCACCCAGCAAATAACGGCGTGGGGCGTCGCGGGGGGTGGGTCATCAGTAGCAAACTGTTGTGCGAATAGTTCCAAGGCAGCAGAACGATGGCACCAAGGTGATGTCCAGTAAGTTGCCGCACTGGTTTTGGTATCCTACAATGCTGCTCCGAATAACGGCGTGGGGCGCCCCGGGGGAGGCGGCGTGAACGGGCCTCTCCAGGTGGAGTCTCATCTGTTTTAGTGGGGCGCCCCTTTACCGTTTCAGTTGCCATTCCGTCCGCTTTTGGTCCACTGTGTCAAAATCCGCCATTCAGCTGAGTTGCGCCCACTCTTGCGGTGCAGCGATAGGCGGCTGCCACAGGACTCTCAAAATGGCGGCAGGCTCTTTCCTTTTTGGGCGTGGTCCACTGAAATGGCCCTGGGACACCTTGGAAATCGGACGCTTGTCTGCTAGGTCTTGGACCCCATTCTCGAAAGCGTCCCCTCCGCCTTGAGAATTCATCAAAAGTTTTGGGGGCTCCGACTCCTGCAGGCTTCTGGTGGGGAGCGGCTGCCATGATTGCTCGCGGAATGACCACGACGGAGCTACGAGATGGTGGTGCTCTCATGCTGACGCCAGTTTAGTCTGAAACATCCAGAAACAAGGTGGGGCTTTCATCGTTTGGGGGAAAAAAAAAGTTTTCATCCAATGAAAAGTGTTGTTTTTAGGTCATATGATCAAGCCTTCCATCATTAGGAAACCAAAAGTAAAATGAACCAATGAAAAGTTTTATAAACAAGTCACATGACCTGTTATGCGGCATAGGGTATAAAATGCGGAGAAAATACGTTGGCACGTGAGGCGGCGTCAGTAGCGGACTGATGTGCGAATACAACGCGCCAAGATCCGGATGGCACCGAGGTGGTGTCCAGCAAGTTGCAGCACTGGTGTGGCCATCCTACAATGCTGAAAGTCGGCGTGGGGCGCCCCGTTGGCCTGTGAGTTTGCGTCAGTAGTGGACCGATGTGCGAATAGGCCGAAGGCAGCACAACGCGCCAAGATCCGGATGGCACCGAGGTGGTGTCTAGTAAGTTGTCGCACTTCTGTGGCCATCCTACAATGTTGAAAGTCGGCGTGGGGCGCCCCGTTGGCCTGTGAGATGGCGTCCGTAGCGGACCGATGTGCGAATGGGGCCAAAGGCAGCGCAACAATATTTTCTGACTGACACCACAAGGCGCTGAGATGCCAAGATCCGGATGGCACCGAGGTGATGTCTAAGTTGCGGACTGATGTGCGAATGGGGCCAAAGGCAGCGTAACAATATTTTTTGTATGGAAGATACCACTAGGCGTTGAGATGCCAAGATTCGGATGGCACTGAGGTGATGTCTAGCAAGTTGCTGTACTGGTGTGGTCATCCTACAATGCTGAAACTCGGCGTGGGTCGCCCCATTAGCCTGTGAGATGGCGTCAGTAGCGGACCGATGTGCGAATAGGCCGAAGGCAGCACAACGCGCCAAGATCCGGATGTCACCGTGGTGGTTTCATAGTTGAGAGGCACTTCATCTGCAGTGGGGCGCCGAGATCCGGATGGCACCGAGGTGATGTCTAGCAAGTTGCTGTACTGGTGTGGTCATCCTACAATGCTGAAACTCGGCGTGGGTCGCCCCATTAGCCTGTGAGATGGCGTCAGTAGCGGACCGATGTGCGAATAGGCCGAAGGCAGCACAACGCGCCAAGATCCGGATGTCACCGTGGTGGTTTCATAGTTGAGAGGCACTTCATCTGCAGTGGGGCGCCGAGATCCGGATGGCACCGAGGTGATGTCTAGCAAGTTGCTGTACTGGTGTGGTTATTCTACAATGCTGAAAGTCGGCGTGGGGCGCCCCATTAGCCTGTGAGATGGCGTCAGTAGCGGACTGATGTGCGAATGGGGCCAAAGGCAGCGCAATAATATTTTCTGAAGAGAAGACACCAAAAGGTGCTGACATTCCAAGATCCGGATGGCACCGAGGTGGTGTCTAGCAAGCTATGCAGTTGAGTTGTGTGCGCACTTGCGGCGAATAGGTCGAAGGCAGCATAACAATGTTTTCTGAATAGGAGACACCACAAGGCGTTGAGATTCGGTTACCACCGAGGTGATGTCTAGCAAGTTGCCGCACTGGTGTGGCCATCCTACAATACTGCTCCGAATAACGGCGTGGGGTGCCCGAAGGGGGGGGGAGCCGGCGTGAATGGGCCTTCCTAGGTGGAGGCTCGTCTGCTGTAGTGGGGCGCCCCTTTACCGTTTCAGTTGCCATTCAGCTGAGTTTCGGCTGCTCTTGATGCTACAGCGACAGGCGGCTGCAAGAGGACTCTCAAAATGGCGGCCTGTTCTTTGGATTTGGGCCTGGTCCACTAAAATGGCCCTGGGACACCTTAGAACTCGGACGCTCGATTTTTTTTTCCTTTCCTGTACATGCAAAAAAAGGTAAATGCCCGGTACGTTACACCCTTCATCTGCCACGATGAACTCTCCAGAGGAACCGAAAAAAAATATAGTTGTGGTAACTATACCATGCATCGTCATATGGAGAGGTGGCACCAATTAATTATAGTGCTGCATAAAAGAGAGATTTGGAGGAGAACCCCTGACCTGCTAGTACATTCATCAAAGAAGTGGCACTGAGAGCTTCAGAGGCAAGGGAAACGGTCCCAAATATTTAGAAGAACTTTGGAAAGATTAAAATGACATGTTTAGATTGTGGCAAATTAATTTCATGTGGACAGATGAGTGTTACTCTAATAAATACAGCATATGAACATCATCATAGTCGATGGTTGGTAGAGACATTTTGACTATATCCTGGACCTGCCCGTCCTCGCCCAAAATGGCGCCGGAATAAATGGGACTCGTAACTCCTTGTTGTGTACTGGTTGCAGAACCTTGAAATCACGAGATACGTATGCAGTTTTGAAGCACATGGCGGGCGGGGATGAGAATTGATTGAATATTTCGACATCCCTATTGATATTAAGTTCTGATGTGTTATTGATTACTGTACTGTTGAAAGTTCGAATTAACGTCACCCATGGTACTTGCCCGCAAATGTATATCTAGATAATTTTATTGTAACTGGCCCTGTCGTATTTTTATTATAAAATGTACGTCCACCGATTCCGTAACTGTTAGACACCTTAGTTCTTGCAACCTAATGGCTCGCCCGTTACGTTCCTCTACAGTGTAAATGTCTATTCATCATATACGATTACAGTTTGCTCTGTGGCAGGCCCACGTGGTTATAGGCTCGTATTTGTATAATGAAATTTTCACAATAAAGGTTTTTAAAAGAAAACATGGTAGTAGTATATACATTGGTAAAGTTTTTAATAATAGTGACTGTTTTAGAATCATTAAAAGGCAAGTGAAATAAAGCAGACCAATTACATGAAGGGTAAAAGGTATAATACGAAGGAACGCAGTAAAGATAAATGGTCAAGGGCTGTTGTGTTTTCTATTCCTGCAACATAAAGTGATCGATAAGAATCTCATATTCAGGCTTATCGGCGACTAAGACAGCAGGTCGACCCTCTTTTGCTCAATGGCTCTGTCATGGGACGAAGAAACGCTCTTTTTCTCGAAAAAAGAATATATTTTACTTGCAGGACAGTTGTAAAATTTCCGGGAAAGTACATTAGCCTGGAACATTATAACATATATTTAAGAAAAAATAATGTTCGGAAGTAATGAAAAGCGTAATTTTTAGGTCATATGACCAAGCCTTTCATCATTACAATAAGAAAAGTAAAATGAACCAATGAAAAGTTTTATTAACAAGTCACATGACTTGTTATGCTTACGTTACGCGCTGCGCGCCCCGGATGACTTCCGGATGCGCTAACGCGGCGCGTCATATGACGCATTACGCGACAACGCAGGTACAGAATATAGTCAAAATGTCTCCACCAACCAGCGGTCGGAACACAACCCCTTTCAGCAGGCTAAATAGTTCTGTTAAATGACAACAGAAGGGACAGGCAACAAGAACCATCAGTCAAAGAGGGGAGGGCTAGTTCTTCTCTACCGGGTTACATTGGGGCGCTACCGGAACTGATCGAATTGGTAGTCTACAGTGTTTCTGGATGTTTCAGACTGAAGCTGGGGTTAGCATGAGAGCAGCACCATTTCGTAGCTCCGTCGTGGTCATTCCGCAACCAATCATGGCAGCCGTTCTTTATCGTTATTTTGGGCGGGGTGGGTGGCGGAGCCGAGCTGTTTTGCAGCCATCATTGTGTGGAGTTCAGTTCATCTCACTAGTTTTGTATTTGTCATGAGGGGTTGTTCCTAATGTTTCTATTTTAGCGAGGTCAAAAAGAAATCCCATTAGTGGCCTACTGATTTTGCTCGATTCCTTTTCTTTTTTTTTTACACGATTTTTCGTTATCTGCAAAGACTAAACAGAGTATTGCGACTCTGTGTTTGTTTGTAAATAGAGAATGAACCAAAGAGAACTAATTCTAAAACAGTAAATACTTGGATAACAATCAATCAAATGGAGAGAGAAGCAGGCACGACGGATTACAATGGGGGCAAAGGCCTGCGTTAACTACCTTTCACTATCTGCAAAGAGAGAGTACTCCTAATAGAAATGAGGGGGGGGGGGCACCATTCAAAGCAGATCAGTGTGCATAAACACGAAAATGTTTTCACTTACCACGTACTTGACATTCGACAGCTTATGATATTTGCTATTAAAAAACCATTGAAATTCACTGAAAAAACCATAGGTTATAGACCATATATAGTTAGGAATTAGCATTTACAAAACCTTGAAAATTCACTGAAAAAACCATAGGTTATAGACCATATATAGTTAGGAATTAGCATTTAAAAAACCTTATTTTACTCACACAAAACCATTGAAATTCCATATATAGTTAGTTGCACTAACTATATATCGCGCACCCGCAATCCACTGCTGATCATGTCACATATTACATCATTCATGACATGGTCAGTGACATCACTGATGACATCACTGATGACATCTCAAATGACATCACTGATGACATCACTGATGACATCTCAAATGACATTACTGATGACATCACTGATGACATCTCAAATGACATCACTGATGACATCACTGATGACATCATCCAGTGACTGTGTGTTTCTGTAAAGTTTAAATATGTTTGATATATTGAAGAATGAGTGGATGTATAAGTGTCTGGATGAAGGATTTAGAAGGTGCGTGACTGACTGTGAGTGAGTGAATAAATGTGTCGTACTAAATGCATGGGTTAGTGACTAAACAGTCTGAATGTGTGCATCAGTATGTCTGTTGTGATGTAAACTGCTGCATGTGTTGATCATTAGCTATACGAGAGGCTATATGTGTTATTGATTGGTTGCCCAAGTATTTGTATGGGAGATTGAGTTTGTGTGGGGGTGGCTGGGAGGTGTGTGACTCTGTGCATAGATGTGTCAGCAGTTGATTCACTAGGTGTATGAGTTCAAGAGTGCATGTGGAAACAGCTACATGGGCAGTTGACTGTGTGCATGAGTGTATTGATGAGTGAATGGATATCTCAATGCTACATGTCATAGTAAGTACATATGTAAAACACAGTACATGTGAGAGTTGGCATATATAATTAACTGTGCATGAGAGCCACTGAATGTGTGAGTGGCTGTATGGATCATTGTGAACTTGTATCAGGGATTGTGTAAGAGAGTAAATATGTGTTAGTATATGCTTGAATAAGTAAGGTGTGTATAACTGTATAGTTAAGGAAATGGAGGTGAGATTGTTTCTTTGCATGACTGACTAGGTGTGTGAGTAACTCCATGGATGAGTGACAGTGTGTGAGTGTCTGTATACACTGAGTGTATCTAAGGTTATATTAGAGTCTGAAGAGGTTTATCGTATTAGCACAAGAATGATGTCAAATGAGATGTCATCAGTGATGTCATCAGTGATGTCATTTGAGATGTCATCAGTGATGTCATCAGTGATGTCACTGACCATGTCATGAATGATGTAATATGTGACATGATCAGCAGTGGATTGCGGGTGCGCGATATATAGTTAGTGCAACTAACTATATATGGAATTTCAATGGTTTTGTGTGAGTAAAATAAGGTTTTTTAAATGCTAATTCCTAACTATATATGGTCTATAACCTATGGTTTTTTCAGTGAATATATATATATATATATATATATATATCCACAAAGAAATCCTCTTGTCATCAAAAACGCAGGAGACAGACCACAGGACCAGATGTTAGATTTCTCTGTTTATTTGCTCAAGTTTGTGAAAGAGTGCATTACGCGTTTCGGGCTACCTGAGCCCTTGTTCACATGCAACATTTGTTTGTACTTTTTTTGTTTTTATAGTGCCCATTTCTCCCAAGCATAGCCACCCCTCCATACATCATGTGATCATAGAAATAAAAGACAAATTCAAAATTGAAGTGCCTTAATGTCCGTATAAATACATAGGTACAGAAATGAAATCACATAAGCATACAAGTTTGAGTTTGAAGTCTCCGGATAAATCCATCAAATACTTGTATCTAGAGGGGGGCAAAAGGAAAAGGATGACGGAATTAAAAGCAGTCCTTCTTTGATAGTTAGAATATACATCCTCATTTGATCAGTAGGAACACAAATTTGAAAAATGGGTAACATCTGATTAAGTTATTTTTTTTAAAGTGCAAACAGTGCATGTCCATAAAGTGCAAAAGACCAATTGTGACCAATGTTTTGTCCTAGAGGAAGAAAAAGTGCCAATGTGCATAAAGAGACCTGCTTGTAAATATTATACCTCATCATCATATTTTCAACAATTGGGTTAAACACCACATTTTGTTCAATTTAAAATTCATGATAAAAGTATTTCAAAATCCAAACAACTATATATATATATGTGTGTGTGTATATATATTACCTACTGGCAGTCGCCAGTAGGTATATATAGTTAGGATTTTTTTCCCATGGGATTTTTGAAAATTCTATGTCGAATAACTTTGGCGTTTGAGGACGGAATTGGCTGAAATTTTCAGGAAAATGGCACATTTTGTTTCTGAGCAGCCCCTGAAAATTTGGGGGGGTTTCGTCAAGGGGGGGCCGAGAAAAAAGGGGATCCCAAAACGCGTTTTTCCCATGCAATTTTCCATAGGGCGGTTGGACTCACTTTTAGCTCGAACGGCTGAATGGATTTCCACGAAAATTGGCAAAACTGTAGATATTGTTTGCCCGATGTGCCTTTGCTAGGTCTCAATATATGTGCTCCAGTGGATTTTGATAAATTAACGTTCAAAAAAATATATATATCTGTAACAGCGATCCGGTTAGCGCCCCGGTTCGCGTACCGGACGCGTAACGGAACTTCGCGAAGCGAAGCTGATTGGCTCTCTGGTGTCTGTCAACATTCTAAACAGTCCGGAGCGGCCGCCATCTTGTCTCTCGGTAGGATCGAGAGACAAGAGGAGGCCAAAACAAAGGGGGAAATGACCATAAGGGGGCATAGTAGATCCTCCCTGACCCCCTAGGTTTGATGTGGAGGCTTTAAAAGGGCCCCGCGGGGCAAAAAAAAAAAAAATCGTTTTTTTTGAGTGGGGAGCACCCGGTACGCGCACCGGGGAGCGTACTATGAGGAAAAAAGAATGATAGACTTTTCAAATATTGTATGTTCATTGATTGTTCGTTTTGTTGGGGTTTTTTTTTATTTTTTTTTATGATTGTTTTTCAAAATTTAATAGAACGTCTAACATTTGACTGTCCGAAATGTCGTCATTTTCAGTGAACATAACTTCCAACATTTGAGTGTCCGAAATGTCCTTATTTTGAGTGAACATAACTTGCAACATTTGAGTGTCTGATATGTCCTCATTTTGAAGGAGGAAATCTACAGATTGTACACATTGTAGTAGTTCATGGTCCTGTGATTCATCCATGAATTCAATGTCATTTGGTTGAATGTTTTCTTGATTGGTCTCTTCAAGGACAATTTCAAATGACACTTTTTGTTCTCCTTCCATTTTGCCTGAAATTTGCATAAAAATATATATATATCAGTGGAGATAGGGCACTGTTGGGATTAATTTAACAGTGAATTTATCTTTGGGCAGTGTATGGTATCAGACTGGTAGTAGAAATATAAAAATGTGTATGTGATGAAACCTTAGTAAATTCATAATTATACAAGACAAGTCTAAATCCATCCATAACTATAACAGAAAAGTCTATCTAAATCTATAACTATTACAGAGGGATAGTATATAACTATCAGAAAAAGTTTTCCATATTAACTTAAAGTGCACAATATACTTTAGTTTTCAAAATAACATCTTACCTTTTAAAAACAAGTTTAAGTTGTCAGTGAAAATGCTCTTGCAATGTACTTAAGGAAGTAGTAGTCAAAATGGCTGTGTTTCTCTCTCTTTCTTTATATATATATTCAGGTACATAACCAATCAAATGTCAGGTAAAAAAAAGTAGAAAATGAAAGTAACATTTTAATTGGTTGTCAATTCCAACACTTCAGATGTGTTTTGTGAAGTAATTTACCTCAGGGTATTTAGAGAGGTCTACAGGCTAAATGGCTAAATGGAATTCCAATCAAATTTGTGAAAATGGTAGGGATTGGTATGTAGTATGAGCTAATCTATATTTGGTGAAAGTGTCTCCAGTGGTTTTTCTGGGAATTACTTTCCCACCTTTTTTCAGCGAGCGCTTCCCGGTGCGCGCCCCGGTACGCGAACCGGCAGCCTCCGGAGTCCTCCATTTTGTGTTTCGGTAGAATTGAGATACAAGATGGAGGGCAAATAATGTTCAGAATGGGTAGCAGGGGGCACGGTAGATGTATCCTGACCCCCTAGGTTTTCTGAGGGTGGCTGAGGAGGCCCATATGTGCAAAAAAAACCATTTTTTTTTAAATTTTCGCGCGGTTAGCGTCCGGTGCGTAAATTGTGAAAATTAGTAAAAAAAAAGTTACATTTAAAATTTGTTTATAGTGATCATAGTTAGGGTAGCTCTGAGAAGAGCTTTTGGGTCTGTGGTAGATTTAGGTACTTATAAGTAGGTACCAATACATAGTCTTAAATTCAGGATGAAAACTCTGTTCCCCTCATCTGAGAAGTGAACTCCATTTTCTCTGTAGATATCTTGCATGTAGTAACGCAAGTTATTGTTGTAGATGGAGCCCATTCCATGGTCTCTCATGTAAGCTGAAACAGACTTATTTACATGCTTCCTCGATTTCTCAATTTGTGGACAAAATTCGTTTGACCACCTCCATTTCTGTCTTTGGCATATATTTGAATATACCAAGGCAGTTTGAGGAAATAGTGCCATCAATTGCTCAAAGGTGTCCTTTAAAAGCATTTCCAGACCTACCCCAGTCAAAGTGCACAAGTCATTTCCTCCACAGTGCACAATTAACAGGTCAGGTTTTGGCAAATGCAAAAAGGTTTTCACCAATGGTATCAATTGGTGACATCTTAATCCTCTGTGGCCAATCTAGTTGATTTCCACATTTTGTAAATTGAGGTTGTGTAAATTTCTGTTATCAGCATACCTTTGAGCCCAATGGATGTAACTATGTCCAACAATCCAGACAGAAAACATAGTGAGAGGAGGTTCAGCTGCAGTCAGATGAAGTGTGGTAATGAAATGGCAGTTGAAACAGTAGGAGTATGTAATGAAAAAAACTGTGGATTTTCTGTGCTAATGAATCAGTAGCAGTGATTGGTGGATTTTGATTGCTGGAAACAGAAAGTTAGGGTGCATGGATGAGTTCTTTGAAAGATGTAATTTGAATGGTCAAGAAAAAATCATTTTATGAAAGATTGCACTGGATACGAAGGTGTACTGAGAGTTCAGAGTTCAATTGAAACATTGTTGTGTGAACTTGTAAACATGAGAGGTCTTTCAGGAGGTGGTTGCTATGGAAAAAAGGCAGAAAGGGCAGAGGGGGGAAGGGTGTTGATTTGAAAAAAGTGAGGGAAGAGTCTTGATTGGGTGACATGAGAGATAGGTGTGATGAATTACAGCATTTCTGTGCCATTGTTGGTTGCAGCCTCTGGAGTGCATACCCTTTGCTCTGCTACAGAAAGATTGGTGTGTGTCTGAGACTGTTTTGAAACACAAAAAGTATTTGCTAAGGTGAGAAAAGATTCATTTAATTTAGATAGAGAATAGTATGCTTTAGGGATAAATTTATGAAGAAAGTTGTGTATTTAAAATGTTGCTTTGTGTCAAGTGTTTTACAAATAGATTTAGTTTCTTTGAGTTTCATAGCCATGTTAAAAGTGACACAAAAGTGGTGGAAGGGCCTTAAAAATACGCTTTCATGTGTGTTAGGACATTTTAAGTCACTTCCCCATGAATGTGGGTAAATAAGTGATTTACTTGATGTGTTTAAAAACGTTTTTTGAACTCAATTAGGTTTCTTGATATGTACTGCTAGAGTTTCATAAGCTGCTTGAGGCATATTTACAAGGCCTTTGAGTCAATTTGATGTTATTTTCCCCATTTAAATTTAAGACATTTCCCCGTGGTGCAAAGTCCTTGTAAATACGCCCCCATGTGTGCTTGGCAAATTTAGATTTTGTTTCTTTGAGTTACATAGCCATGTTAAAAGTGATGCAAAAGTGGTGGAAGGGCCTTAAAAATACGCTTTCATGTGTGTTAGGGCATTTTAAGTCACTTCCTCATGAATGTGGGAAAATAATTGTTTTTTTTATGTGTTTAAAAACGTTTTTTGAAATCAATTAGGTTTCTTGATATGTACTGCTAGGGTTTCATAGGCTGCTTGAGGCATATTTACAAGGCCTTTGAGTCACTTTGATGTTATTTTCCACATTTTAATTTAGGACATTTCCCCGTGGTGCAAAGTCCTTGTAAATACGCCCCCATGTGTGCTTGGCAAATTTAGACTTTGTTTCTTTGAGTTATATAGCCATGTTAAAAGTGACGCAAAAATTGTGCAAGGGCCTTAAAAATACGCTTTCATGTGTGTTAGGGCATTTTAAGTCACTTCCCCATGAATGTGGGTGAATAAATAGTTTACTTCATGTGTTTAAAAACGTTTCTTGAAGTCAATTAGGTTTCTTGAAATGTACTGCTAGAGTTTCATAGGCTGCTTGGGGCATATTTACAAGGCCTTTGAGTCACTTTGACGTTATTTTCCCCATTTTAATTTAAGTCATTTCCCCGTGGTGCAAGGTCCTTGTAAATACGCCCCCATGTGTGCTTGGCAAATTTAAGTACTGACAGGGTGTGCTTCTACATAGGACCTGTGTTGTGTTTTCAAATTATGACCAGAAAATCGTTTTTTTTAAAAAAGAAATGCTTTATTGTGAGTAATGTACATTGCTCTGTTGCATACAGTCCTCTTCTTCTGCGTACTCTTCGATATGCTAGACTACATCTGCACAATGAGATACCTAAGCTGAGGAAACACAGGTGATGTGATTGTGAATTGAGCATAAATATTTGCACGTTTTTCAATTACATCACCTGTGTTTTCTAAGATTACGAATCACATTGTGCAGATGAGGTTTAGGTCTGTCCAGGGAGACAGAGGAGGTCTGGCCTTTGTTCAAGAGTGCAGTGGATATGTTTCACTTCATTGGTAGGCCTGCACATGTAGTATCTCCTCTGTACTCTGCAACAAGCCTAAATTTCATCTGCAACCCTGAGTAGGCCTCACCTCAAACAAACCTCTGGATAGGCCACACCTTATCGTCATCCTGAATCAATCATTTAAAATGTTAGGGGCAAATTTAAGATGGATGTGCGCCTCTTTTGCGCCACTGTTGCGTCACTTTTGTGACGCAGCAGTGGTGCAAAAGATGCACCATGTTGCAAGATAGGCCTTACTTCATCTGCAACAAGATACCGTCACTTTAAACTGTATACATTTAGGACTGTGTAGCGGGCATGGAGAAGCTGAATCTTCTGTAAGTGTCAAAATTGTTGCATACAGTGCTCACCTTCTGCGTACTCTTTGATATGCTAGACTACATCTGCACAATGAGATACCTAAGCAAAGGAAACACAAGTGATGTGATTGTGAAATGAGCAAAAAAAATTGCACGTTTTTCAATTACATCACCTGTGTTTCCTAACATTACGAATCACATTGTGCAGATCAGGTTAAGGCCTGTCCAGGGAGACAGAGGAGGTCTGGCCTTTGTTAAAGAGTGCAGTGGACATGACTCACTTCATTGGTAGGCATGCACATGTATTATCTCCTCTGTACTCTTCAACAAACATACATTTCATCTGTAACCCTGAGTAGGCCTCACGTCAAACAAACCCCTGGATAGGCCACACCTTATCGGCATACTGAACCAATCATTTAAAATGTTAGGGGCAGATTTATGATGGCCGTGTGCCTGTTTTGCGCCGCTGTTGCGTCATTTTTGTGACGCAGCGGCGGCGCAAAAGATGAGCTATGTTGAGGCATATTTACAACTTGATGCATCTAGGCAGATGTGTCACGGTGTAAAGTCCTGTGCCACATGAAACCTGCATCAGGTTTCATGTGGGCGTTTTGTTGCAGGGTGGGCATTCATTTGTATTAAAGCCCTGTAAAACTAACACGGTGAAATTTAGAAGATTTCACTGAGTCAGCTTTATGGCATTGCTGAATCAAATCCTTACGCCTGTTTGAAACAGGCATAAGGAGTGATGCACCATGCAATGTGTGGCTTGCCTCTGTGCATTGTAGTAGACATGTCGCGCTTACGACGTGATTCCTGCAATGTGCCGCTTTTGCGGCCCAGATGCGTGACGCATCTGTGCTATTTTTGCTCAATGGTGCTCCACATTGTAAATGCGGCACATCATGGGTGGCAGAGCAGCATCGCACGTTAACTGTTGCATCCCTGGGGATGTGCCAGTTAACATAAATCTGCACCTTTACATTTAAGTATGAGCAGGGGACACAGAGTTGGTGAGGCTTATCCAAGGTTAAGAAGAGATGAGTCCTGTTCACTGAAAACTTGGACATAGGCCTCACCTCCTCAGCATCGCTGGACATGGTTAAATAATATCTGCAAAATGTTACTCTTGTTAAACAATTTTACTATTATAGTCTCTGAGATTTGTCTCTTACTCTGCAACATCTCATTGTTGTTCTCTTTTTTTAAAGATAACGAGAACATCAAGCATGAGTGATAATGAGCAAACTGTTGATCTCGATATTATCATTGAACTTGTCATTGAAACATCAGTGGAAGTAGATCCCTTGGATGATTTAAATCCTGAGGATGATGAAGAACATGATGAGGATGCCGATTTGTCAGAATTGTATGACATAGGGTGGGAAGCTGACCTGCTTGAGCCTATGGAACTATAAAGAGTTATTTTTAAAAGTTACTGGAAATGAAAAGTAACCATGTTAACCATTTCATTTAAAATTAAACACAACTTTAAAAACAGCTTGTGTGAAGTGTCTTTAATAAAATAGTGAAATATGCTAATAAAATTAGTTCAGATTCACATATAAAAGAGCACAGGTCAAATGTAGAAGCATTCTATTTCTTTGCTACTATTTGTGATTTTTAAATTTGCCAATGCACTAAAAATTATTGTATGTAGAATTGACAAGTAGTGTGTTAATTTTGTGACGACTGTTATTGATTTACTGTTAGGTAATAGTGGTTAATAAAATTTTTTATTATATTTTACCACAGATTCCACTGCAGATCATTTCAAAACTACACTATGCCATCGAAGCAACGAAGCCGAAAGGCTACAAAACGTCAAAGACAGCAGCTTACTACATGCTTGCAGCAGTCCTCTAATAAAAACTCGTCAAGTCACCAAGAAACCTCCGGGTAAAACAACGAAATCATTCCTAAGAAACATTTGCAGAAAAAAA
The DNA here is from genome assembly GCF_964261635.1 of Lissotriton helveticus. NCBI lineage: Eukaryota > Metazoa > Chordata > Amphibia > Caudata > Salamandridae > Lissotriton > Lissotriton helveticus. Next base: position 1,693,217,418 of record NC_136068.1, on the reverse strand, counting down.
GTATCACTGCAGAACATGTTTTAGTCCAGAAAAAGAGAGCCAATTTAAACGGAAAGGAAAGGCCAATCAAAAATGTTACTGCTAGAGCAGGAGATAACTCTGTGCATGGTAGTAGAAGGAAAAATCAGTTTAGGGACATTCGTAGATGAATGTTCCGCAACAGGATAATTGGCAATTTGTTAAAAAATGTTAAGAAACGTCAACAGAAAGTGGCTTTTTATAAGAGAAAGAGAAACATTGAGAAAATTATTGATCAGGCATTCGAAATTAAGCGAAAGTTATTTATTTTGATAATCAATAGAATTAGGAAACTAAACAAGGTAATTTATGATTTCAAAACAAATAGTAGATGGAAGAGAACAGTTAATCGTAGTAATTTTTGTGAAGTTTTGTCAGGAGAATGGATGCATAGTTCAAATTGTGAGGCATTTTTTAATGAGGAGAGTTATTTCCAGGATAATGATTTGGTGCATGCAGTTGACACCAGCGGTCGAGCATATGAGGTGAAAGATGGTTGTCCGGTTGAAAAAGAAAAACTTGTGTCAACAGAGGCAGAAGAGGTGTTAGGTAATAAGGTTTTAGGAAGACGTCCTAAAGGACCAGTGTACACCTGGAAGTGTAGTAGTATTTGCAGTGTGCGACAGGATTCCATCAATTTGCTTTGTGATTTTGTACGGACATTTAATAAGAAAACTTTAAAACAGAAAATGAAGTTGTTGCAAGAATTAGATACTTGCAGAGTGAGAGAAATTACAGGTTTGCATGGTCATTCACTGGCTTGTCTTTCCAGGAGAGTATGCCAGAGTGTTTTTCATCATTTCAGGATGCTAGCAGTGCATCATAATAAAGTGAGGAAATTAGTTAGAATGTTGTATTATGCTAAGAGTCCAGCAATTATGCTTAAACAATTATGCACTGCTCTTTTGCATGGTTCTGAAGTAGATGTGAAGAATATTTGTGAAGAAATTGAGTTTTGTTACTTTGCAAGTAAAGAGAAGAATGTTGAAATTGACCCAGAAGAAGAAGGTAATGTGGAAGAGAGTGTACAGGTTTCCAGTACAGATAATTTTCAGAAGGAAATTGCCACGTTTCAGGTGAAATCAAGTGAGAGGCCTAATTTCACTTGTGTGTGTTGTCGACGCACTTATTATAAGAATCAGACTAAGTTAGTGGATTTATATGCAAAAAGTGAAAGGGAAAATAATAGTGAATGGAAGGATTTCGCAACATACTTGATGGTAAAAAATTGTTTTGATTTGGGATCGGATCAACGTGTGTGTACTTATTGTTGTAACAAATTAAATCAAAACCAGATGCCTGCTAGAGCGGTTCATAATAATCTGGAATTGGTTGAGATTCCTTCTGAATTGAAGGATTTAAATACTTATGAATCTATTTTGATTCAAAGTGTCCATCCCTTTCAGGCTATTGTACGAATGGACCCAAAGACAGTGAAATTGCCTCCATCAGATTTACAGAGAGGATTAAAGGGAAGAGTTGTTTATTTGCCTCTAGATTTGAAGAAAAACATTAATACAATTGGAGTAGAGAAAGTGGAAGAGGAACCTCTGGTTATCCTAGTTAATGGGGGTCCGACAAAGAGTAAGAAAATCTCGCAAGATTTAGTGGATGTTAGGAAAGTCAAAAAGGCAACATTGTATTTGAAGAAAAACAATAAGTACTACAAGAATGTATATGTTGCAGAAGAGGAAGTAAGTGAAGAAGAGGACAGCGATTTGTGTGCTGGACAAATTGAGAAAGTAGAAGCCTCTAAAAATGAAGAAATATATGAACATTATAGTATTCATCCTTTGCATTCCAAGGAAGTCATGGGGAATGCTATTGAGCTGTTTCAAATGAAACAAGCCAAAGGGAGTCCCATTAGTGTTTGGGAGGAAAGTTTGGAAGCTCGGTGTTTCCCACAACTATTTCCAACAGGTCAAGGAGGAAGATATGATGAGCGACCTGATCAAATTCCTGCTTCTGAATAACGGACTTTACAATTGTATGCAGAAGATCCTAGGTTTCGTCAATGCATTCCCTATTTGTTTCATCTTCTGTTTGAAAGCGATCTGTCTGGACTGTCATATGCAGTGAATCACATCTTGAAAAGTGGTATACAGATGCAAAATATCTCAGCAAGGGACTTTATGGATAAAGTCGATGTGCAAGACAGTATTTTGGATTCTCACCTAATTAATCTCATGGCATGTCAGCGTGGTACTAATGAGTACTGGTACCGTCGACATGGAGATTTAAAATGTATGCTGAGGAACTTAGGAACTCCCACATGGTTCCTCACTCTCAGCTGTGCCGAGTATGGCTGGGAAGACTTACTTGAATTTCTACGAGAGGCAAATGGAAACATTGAAAATATCGAATTCAAGACACCCGGAGAACTGTGCTCTTTGGATCCAGTGAATGTATGCAGGTACTTCAATCATAGATTTGAAGCTATGATGTCTTTCATCATGAACAAGAAAAATCCACCTCTTGGAGAGGTGTTGGATTTCTTCTGGAGAAAGGAGTACCAAGCAAGAGGTGCTCCTCATATACATATGCTGCTATGGATCAAAGATGCACCCAAATTTGGAACAGATCCGGATAACTTAGTGATGAGTTTCATAGAACAGTATTCTACATGTGCTGTTCCAAACACAAAGGAAGACAAAAGCCTAAGAGAACAAGTTTTACGCTTCCAAAGCCATCGTTGTGGAAAGTACTGTCGTCGTAAATTCAGAAACAAGGACAAGTTCTACACAAAATGTTGTTTCGCCTTTCCACGACCGGTGATTTCTAAAGGAAGAGTGAACAGTTTGATGTCTTTGCTGCGACATAATGTGACGAGGAAATCACCCAAAAATACATACAATTTGAAAAGGAACGAAGAGTCCAAGTACATCAACGACTACAACCCAGTGATTTTGTCCATGTGGAATGCTAACATGGATATACAGTTTGTGGCTGATAACTGTATGGCTGTGGCTCGGTATGTGACATCTTACATCACCAAAAAAGAAAAGACAGAATTGAAGGATATGTGGGAGGACATTTACCATGAAAAGAGCCTCAGTAACAAGTTGTACAGTTTCAGTCTGAAGATGTTGTCGCATCGAGAAATCGGAGCTTACGAATGTTCTGACCGGTTGTCTTCAGCAAGTCTCTATGCCAAATCTAGGAGTATCATTTGGGCGAGTCTTGGTCTTGCTGCAACGCGTAATCGAGTTCTGAAACCTGTGCGGGAAATTGAGTATTTGGCAGAAAAGGAGCCAAACAGTACCGATATTTTGAAGACCAACATGTTGGATACATATTATCCAAATCGAAGCAGTCACCTCGAGAATGTTTGTCTGTATGAGGTTCTACAAAATTACATATTCAAGAGGAACATCAAAGAAGATATTGATAAAGGAGTGTATGCTGTAATTGGAAGTGAGGGATGTCTGGTCAAGCAAAGAAAATGCCACTTGGTAAACCATCGAAAATTGAGTGGCGAATCTCCTGAAAGAAAAGAGTTTTTCTATTTAGCACTTTTGCAACTTTTCAAGCCTTGGCGTGCAGAAGAGGAACTGCTTGGAGATTTCCTCTGTTATGAAGACTCTTTCAATGCCGCCAAGGAGACCATAGAATGTCCTGTTTTTCTAAAATATCTAGAAATGTTGAGTGCGGAAATCGAGCAGGAAGCAACAATTGCAGCCGAGATTGCTAGAGACAGTTCTCAGGACAGTCAGAGTTCTGTTTCATTGAGTCAGGATCCACTAGGAGGACCAGTTATCGAAAATGAAGCTGCCACTGCCATGATTGAAGTGGAAAGAGCCATGGCACATGCTCAGGAGGATGCGGTTAACTTAGAAGATTTGGAAAGACAACTCAACGTTGAGCAGAGGAAAATATATGACGAAGTTACCAACCAAATTGATCATGGATTAAGTCATGAGAAGAAAGAGTGCTCATGTACGTCGTTGAAGCCTGTCCGACTGTACGTGAGTGGAGAAGCAGGAACTGGAAAAGGTTTCCTCATTAAAGCAATTTCATGTTATTTACAGAAAAGGACTGAGTCATCGCTGTCTTGTGTTGTCACCGCTCCAACTGTACTGGCAGCACATAACATTAAAGGTATTACTTTGCATCGTCTACTGATGCTGCCAGTGGAGCATGATAACAAATTACAATACCACAAGTTATCTGGAGAAGCTTGTTGTGAAGTTTCAAGCGTCTTGAGGAAAATGAAACTTCTTATCATTGACGAAGTAAGCATGGTTTCCAATGTCATGCTTGCCTTTGTGCATTTGAGAATGCAAGAAGTTCTCAAAACAGAGTATGATGTGTTATTTGGTGGCAAACACATCATTGTTTTCGGTGATCTTCTGCAGCTGACACCAGTGAAAGGACAACCTGTGTTCAAAATGCTCACGCATGAAGATACCAGGAAGTGCCTAGGGAGCATTGGCAACGTCAATATATGGTTAAACTTCAATTATGCTGAACTGCGTGAAAATATGCGTCAAGCGAAGGATGAAGATTATAAGAATATTCTACAAGATGTTAGAATCGGAAAAGTGACCGAGCATGGGAAAGAAGCTTTACATGCACGATTACTGTCAAATTTGTATCCAGAAGAAGACGTTCTGCCAGAGAATATTTTTCGGAAAATTACTGAGAAGAAATCTGGAATATGTTTGATGCCAACTCTTGCAGAATGTGCCATCTTCAACAATAAAATGTTGAATTTAGAAAACCAAGAGATTGTGAAACTGGAAGCTATTGACAGAATAGAGCATATGGGAGCAACAATTATTTTGTCTGAGAATTTGAAATCTAAATTGGATTCATTAGAGAAGACTATATCTAAAACTGCTGGTTTTGAAAAGACTCTGAATGTGTGCTTAAATTGCCGTATAATTTTAAGAAGGAATTTATATGTTGAAAGAGGTCTGGTAAATGGATCAATGGGTAATGTTGTTGATTTTGAGAAATACAGAAATAGAGATGGAATTGAATTTTTAAAAATTAAATTTGATGGCATTGAGGAAGTACAGCTAATTGGTCGTTGCTCTGCTAGGTTTTTGCTTGTAAAAGACTTATATGTTCGCCGTAAGCAGTTTCCTGTTTGCTTGGCATATGCGGTGACAATCCATAAATCGCAAGGTTTAAGTGTAGACAGTGCATTGGTGAATATTGGCAGTTCTGTGTTCAAGGAGGGTATGGCATATGTGGCATTGTCACGAGTCAGAACTTTATCGGGATTATACTTGATTGAGTGTGATGTCACAAACATTTGTGCAGATCTAGATTGTGTTAAGGAATACAATAGGTTAAGAAGAGAGTATGCGCCACATTTGCCTCAATATCCTTTGTTTGAGAAACGTGTTGTAGGCCGGAAACGAAGAAATGTGACCAATAGTAGAGAGGTTGTAGCAAAAAGACGAAAAGTCGATGAACTCAAAATTATAAGCAGAAAGAAAATGGATTCTGTTGAAGATGTTGTTGGTTTTCAATTTGAAAATAGTTCTGGTGTCAACTGCTATGCTAATGTAGTGGTTAATGTTTTCTTTTCTCTAGAAACTTTAAAACAACAGATTCTGATCAATTCGGATCAAAGTTTTTGCTGTTTACTGAACTCTGTGTTAGAGAAATGTAGCACTGATAGAACAAAAATAGAAAGTGTGTCTGAAATTCGAAATCTGTTAGACAAATGTTCAGGTGAAACGCAATTCTCTCAAAATATTCAGCAAGATTGTCAGGAGTTTTTAATGTATATTCTTGATGTATTGCAAGATGAAGGTGTAGATGTAGATCATCTGTTTGGCCTTTCTTATCAATGGCAGCATGACTGCGAGAACTGTAGGGTATCAAGTACTACTAGTGTAGAGTCTGAAAGATTTATATATTTAACTTTGCCAGACAGTAAATTAGTGTCCTTTAGTAAGCTAGTAAAAGCAGCTGATCACAACATGGAGTGTAGCCAATGTAAGTCTGCAATGTTCTCCACATTATTTATACGAACATATGGCCAGTATGTCATTTTAATGTTCCAACGATGTAGGCCTGATGGAACAAAATTGACAACTTTAATTAAAAATGTTGTGGCTTCGCAGTTGTCAATATCAGGAAGGACTTTTGTAACTGCAGCAATTATATATCATGACGGTCCATCAACAACATCAGGACATTACACAGCTTATTTGAAGTCTAGAAACGGCTGGTCATTCTGCAATGATTCTGTTTTAACTTTCAAAAAAAAATTGCCTTTTGACCTTAAAAATTCTTACCTGGTGTTTTTACAACCAAAATTTTAGAGAAAGAATCTCGGGATTTGCTCTGAGGAATTTCAAAAGGTTCTAATGGCTCCTACACTATTTGGCCTTGAGGATAAGTGTAGTACAGAGTAAAAAGTTATTTTTGAGTTTTAAGTAGTTCCTGAAAAAAAAGAAGGTTTTCTTACAGAAAGTGGTGGGCACGGATTAGTTAAAGGACAACAGAGTATTTCCCAAAGCAAACGGTATTCTTACCATAACACTTGACGTCATGGAAAAATAACTGCACTTTGAATGAGTTCAGAAAAACTGTTTCTTTTAATAAGCTAATTCAAGCAGGCAATCAAAACATGGAGTAGAGGTAATGTAAGTCTGCAACGCTGTCTACATTTTTTGAACAAACTTTTGGTTATAATGTCATTTAAAAATTCCAACTATATAAACCTGATGAAAGTAAGTTTTCAACTTTAATTACAAATGTTGTGGCTACACAGTCGTTGATTTTAGGAAGAACATTTCTAACTACAGCTATTATATGACATGATGGTCCTTTGACAACATCCACTTATTACACAGCTTATTGAAAATGTAAAAAAAGCTGGTGTTTCGGAAATGATTCACATTTGACTATGAAACAATGTTGCCTTTTGACTTAAAAATATTCTTACTTTCTGTTTTCAGAAGAAAGAATTGTGGGTAGGTAACTGGCCTATAATGATTCTAGGAGTTGATATAATGTTATGTACTGTTTTAAATTGCTTTGTGATTAAAAGTGATGTAGAGAATTAAATAATTGTAGTAGTCATAGAGGTAGTGTAAGTGTGCCTCATAGTAAGCAGTATCAGTGTCATAGGAAATGTGGAACATGAGTGAGCAAGAAGGGTCAAATATTACTAGTACAGGATTGTGAAAGTGATCTTGAACGTTTTCTTTCTGAAAGTTACGGAAAAAGAAAAAGACGGGATTTGCTTAGAAGAATTCCAAGAGTTATAAATGGCTCTTACACGATTTGGCCTTGAGGAGAAGTGCGGTAGAGAGCGAGAAATCATTTATTGTATGTAACATATTTGTCAAAACGATGGAGCTTTTCTTTCAGAAAGTGGCGGGCTGAAAATAATAACAGCACAACAGAGTATAAGCTGTTCATAGGACATCCTTCGACGTCATGGAAAGTAAGTTACTTTTAAGGAGTTCTGATTTCTGATTGGTTATGTTATATGGGTTTTTTAAACACAATCATTTTGATTGTGTTTTTTTTCCCCCGCTGTTATATGATGAATACCTTCAAGTCACTGTTTTAAGTGAAATTTGATATATTCTGAGAACAGCAAAAATAAACCATTTAATATGTATAATTAATTCTGTACTTTTTGTATTTATGACATACGTTTAGAACTGTGTCGGAGGCATGGAGAAACTGAGGCTTCTGTAAGTGTCAAGGGAGGTGAGTAATGTACATTGCTCTGTTGCATACAGTCCTTACCTTCTGCGTACTCTTGGATATGCTAGACTACATCTGTACAATGAGATACCTAAGCTGAGGAAATACAGGTGATGTGATTGTTAAATGAGCAAAAATATTTGCACGTTTTTCAATTATATCACCTGTGTTTCCTAACATTACGAATCACATTGTGCAGATGAGGTTTAGGCCTGTCCAGGGAGACTGTGGAAAAGTAAATTTTGCCATGTTCTGTGTCCCTACGCCTCATCCATCATATGTTATGTGTGCATGACCAATATGCATATGTTATTCCCCATGTCCGATTAATGACGCAATTACAGTTGTGTCCACCTCTGATATGTCAGTTTCCAGTCCTCGTGAATACTACGAATATCAGGCCTATGTAAAGTAATGTTGCCACGTTTCTCAGTGTGCACGTTATTCCATAATAAAGTCCCCGTTTCCAGGCCTCAAAAGGGCCCGGACATCAGATTCAGCTCCTGTCTCCTGAAAGCCTCGCTGAGGAGCGATACAGCCCCCACCTGTATCCTCGACCCTTCACTTACTTCCTGCCTCGCAGTGCCCGGTGCAGCCCGGCTCTGCCTCTGAGTCTGCCAAAAGTATGTTATAGTTCCAGTTATCAGTTCAGTCCTCCTTCTTTGCATTCCTAAGCTACTGAACTGCATCAATAGTTTCCGTCATTGTCTAGCCTATTCGGCTCCACGTTAGAGAAATACTGTATTAATGGTCATTTAATATTCTTCATCACGCACTACATGTAGAATAATGCATGGTCCAGTCTTAGAGTCAAGTTAGCTTTTCCCCTCATGACTTCTAGTTTATATCAACATGTTCCCTAAACATCAGATACCAGATAGGGTTTAGGTACATGTCGCTCCGACCCTCCAGACTCTAGTCTCTGCTCCTAGCATAGAGTTCATAGCCCCCAACTTCTCCTAGTAATACGTCATTGCCAGTTTTCGCGCACCATTAGGTTAGAGGTCCCGGCTCCTTAGGTAGCCCCCTCCAATGTTTCCGCCCATTCATGACATATTCTGTTACGTTTGCACCACATGTCTATGTATACTCCCAGTTACACCTACTTTTACTGTTATCTCTCGCGACTGCTACGCGTCACGCCTTCTGCTCCACCCACTGTTACGCCTACTGCAATGTAATGCTATGTGTTTGCGCTATGTATATAAGTTGATGTATTGTTATTAAAAGTTAGCGCGCTCATCCCAGATCAAGCCCCGGCAGCTGCTGGGCCCCAGTTGTCCTGCTGGGCCCTGTCACCTCTGTTCTATGCAGGTTGTCCTGATCCTGTCCTTATGCTGTAATAAACCTGCAGAAACTCCTACTACCTCGAATCTTGACTCTTATTTTATTGAGCTATCTGTTATTCATTCATTCATTCAAAAATAGATCCGGTATTATTTATTTATATACCACATAATGGCGCCCGAACAGGGACTTGCCCTTTCCCCACGCGTCGGTGAAGCCACGCCGACCCCCTGACCCTCTGCAGTCGTGACGGAACCATACCGTGCACTGGCAGATATTTCTGCTCCAAGTATCCCTCAGGCCCACGGAGGAGACGGAGGAGGCGGTCCAGCATCCGAACGAGACGGTGGAGGAACGCGGCGAGTCCCGACCAGAGCCCAAGCCGAGAGTCCAAGGTCCGAGGTATCCGGAGGCCCACCCGTAACTGAAGTCCGAAGTCCGAAGTTCGTCGTCGTCCGTCGTCCAGTCCCGTCCGAGGCCTTCCGTTCCGTGCTGCCCGGTGAGTACCATTGCTGGGGTAGTATCTAGACAGGACCAATCTAAATTGACTCCTGGTCCGTGGGTTGGTGGTGCCCAGACTCACAAACGAAGTGTCCACTTCGGTGGATGCGGGTTCTGACGTGTCTCTTTATGAGACCGGTAAATGTCGTACTGTTACAGCAGTGCATCCAGTAATTCTAGTCTGTTCCGTTCTCGAGAAATTCTGTTCTGTTTCTGTTTTCAGTATTCCAGGTAATATTCTGTTCGAACTGTTATTTACAATGTTCTTCATGTATTTTAATGTTGTGGTATGAGTGCGATGTGATTTCGTGTTTTTATTGTGTATTGTATTGTGTCCAGATTACAGTTCAGTCATGCCGCTCTTTTCCAAGTTACGTCAGTTAAAAACTAGAAAGGGTTTATTAGAAGAAGCAGTTCCTGTCCCGCCCAGGGACAGTCCAGGTCATTTTATGTATCAGAAACATGGCATAAGCGCCATATTATATCTAGATTTATGGGTAGAGTATACCAAACAGTTAGAAGAAAAGTATAGATGGCCCGTATCGGGTACATGGGATGCCGAATGTATCATGCGAGTAGAAGAAGCATTATGGAAAAAGAAAGCCAGACAGTCACAGAAAGATGTCATCGAGTTATGGCGTAAAGAAGCGCATAGAAGAACTGAAAAGGAAGTCAGAAAGTCAGAGTTAAGTAGAGAATCCCAGGAACGAGCCCAAGAAAGAGAATTAATCGAGATAGGTGAACAAGTCAAAACCGAACAGTCAGACAGACAGAGGCATGCCCTCATTAAGGGTATGTATCCTCTTCTTGCCGAAGGTTTGCCAAAAGCGACCCCAGAGGCATCCAGTAATTTCCCGCCACCATTAGTTCCGACCAAGCTACGTCACAAACAGACCGCAGCTGATATTTTTATTTCGTCCTATCTGGACGACACAGTCCCCGAATATGCAAATCCTGTTCGCGCTCCGCCAGTCCCTGTAAATCAGGCACTTCCCGCTCCTCCAGACACCGGAGTACCTGTTACGGTACCCCCGGTCCAGCCCGCCATACAAGTCCAGCCCACGTTACAATTACCGACCCTGCCAGGACGAAGAATGTCAGTCGACGATTCTAGTCTAGGGGCCGCAGGAGGAGGTCTTCCTCAAACCCCGCCGCCACACAAGCGTTTAACATTACTCGAATTACATGCTCAAGCGTTACAGCGCACGCCTAAACATCAGTCTGTTACAGAAATCAGGCAAACCCTTAACGAATGTGTCTATGATCCAGTTCCAGGCGAATATAATATGGTTTTATATTCCTTACGTGTAAGGAGAGTGACCGAGTATCTAGTCACCTTACCGAATATGAAAGAAGATCTAGACAGAATATATCGTTTCATCCGTACAGGGGATGATCCAGAAAGTATTGGCGAGATTATGTCTCAAAGGAAAGCCGAGATCCAGCTCATGATATTAAAGTTCCTGATCAATTGTCTAATAAGAGAACAAGACTACCCGTCTAAAGATTCCGCCGAAATGAGAATCCTGACAAGGTGGAGTGATAATATAGCCGAGGGTAAGCACAAGACCGTCGGTGCTATGGAAAGTATGTACAAGAAAATCCGTAAAGAGATAATAAAGATACACGAACAGCGTAAAGCAGCACAAGTAAGCGAGAAAGAAAGTATCTCTGATCCTGAAGAGGAAGACGAGAATTCCGCCAGAATAGCGTATGTAGGAAAATCTAGATTTCCAGATCGCCATTTACGTCTAGAACACAAGTCTATTTTCCATCATCAAGCACCAGAACAAGGTTCTCTAGAACAAGTATTTCAAGCTACCGATCACATTCTGAAATCACGAATCGGTTACAGTGAATTAAGTACTATGCACGAACAAGAACTAGCCCGATCAGCGGTCCGATGGATTACTGATTCTACCACTTTTCCAGATGAAATAGTGGCACAAATGTTTCTGAAACTGCCCCCAGCCGAGCAGCGACTGGTGGGAATGTATATGATTCAGCACCTCATTACTTTGTATGAGGGTCAACACTCTGATCCAGGTCCGTTACACGATATCCTGAACGAGTTACTCCAGTATAGATGGAGAGGTCTAGGTACCGATTTAGTTAGTGTCATTCTAGAACAGCGTCACAAGTATAGAACGTTTCTGAACCCGCATTTTGTTCATGTCTCACCCCCAGAAAGTAAATCATTTTACATAGACAGACAGAATCCGTTACGAGAAGTCCACCCAGTCCAAGGGGCGGGTGGCGAAATGCAACGAGTGTTTGTATACACTCCGATTTCAAAGATGGAACTTCTTGAAATGAAGAAATTAATTCCCTGTCATGACAAAGATCCAGCAGGGTTCCATAGAGAATTAAAAGACATGCTCCGTATGGGAGAATACACTTACCCAGATATCGTTAAAATGTTAAAGGTCCTGTTACCCGCAGGGGTGTATGAAAAGTTAAAGGAAAAAGAATGGGAGGTGGGAGAGAAAAAGATCGATTGGACAGCTCTAGAAGCTGAAGACAAGGCACGAGTACCAGGTACCGGTCTTGGAGATAAATGTAAAGAATTACCAGAATTACTGATTCAAGTTTTACCCAGATTATTGACAACGAGAAAAGAAGACTGGGATGCAATCTCAGCCTGTAAACAGAAACAAGATGAAGATATTAGTGATTTTTATTCTAGATTTGAGAAATGTTTCAGTATCAACAGTGGTCTCAAGACAAGGAGTGAGTCATACCCTCACCTTTTCGTTACTAAATTAGTCGAGAATTCAAGTCCACAAATTAAAAATCGAGTTTTGAAAGTCGAAAGCACCTGGCAAGCAAATACTCCGTCCCAGATGCTCCAGATGCTCCAGTACCACCAGAATAGAATCAGGGAAGAGCAAGAACACGAGAGAAAACGTATGAAAGACACGAAAATGAAAGTGCTAGTTGCACAATCTGTTCCTCAAGACAGTCAGAAGAGGGGTCCGAATCAAGCCAGTCATCCTGCAGCTCCCGTTAAAGGGAACTGCAATTATTGTAAACAGCCAGGTCATTTTATAAACGAGTGTGCAGTTCTGAAACACAACATAGCTACTGGTAAGACTAAAGAAAGACCACGTCCGCCTAGACAAGAACAAGTTTCACAGATTCCTCAGCCACAGAATGCACCACAGACAGTTACAGCTCCGCAGCCTATTGCTGCAACACAGCACGTTACATCGCAGATGTACCAGTATGCACAGTCTGAGTATCCAGAGTACCAGCCATATTCATGAAACAGCCTAGAGAGGGAGGTAGGCTTGCCTCTCATCGAGATACCTGTAGATCAAGAAGGTCCCTATGTTCATAGTCAAGTATTAGGGAAAGACAGAAAGTTTTTGATCGATACAGGGGCAAGTAGGACCACAATCAGTCACGCCGAAGTTCCAGGGGCTCCGCTCTCAGGCTCAAGAAATGTTTCCCTTGGATTTTCAGGAAAGCCAATAGTTAATGAGATATCTAAGCCAGTTACTCTAGAAGTAGGTCCATTGTCCCGTACTACTGATCTGTTACTTACTAAGTCATGTCCAGAAAATCTATTAGGCATTAAGACACTGAAAGAGTTAGGTGCAGTTATTTGCTGTTTCCCAGAGGGAATACGTCTGTTCCTACGTGACTTTAAGGGTCACTATGTATTACGAGATTTTGATTCAAGATTGTCTAATGTTCCACAGCACTTATGGGCGCAAGGTCCAACTGATGTAGGTTACATGCAAATCACACCCCATCGTGTGACTCTCAAACCAGGTGTAGTGTTACCCCGAATCAGACAGTACAGATTGCCACCTGAGGCTGTAGCAGCCTTATCCAAAATTATTGACGAGCTCATGGCTCAAGGAGTAGTTGTAGAAACTGACTCCAATGTATGCAATTCTCCGATCATTCCAGTCATGAAACGTACTGATCCAAATGCACCCCCAGTATATCGATTAGTGATTGATTTACGAGAGCTTAATAAATGTATTATTCCTCAGTACCCAGTTGTCCCAGATATCTCTTCCCTGTTAACAGCCATTGATTCCGAAGCCACGTTCTTCACTGTCATAGACCTCAAGAATGCATTTTTCAGTGTTCCCATTCATCCAGACAGCCAGTTTCTTTTCGGATTTTGTTTAAATGGAAGGAGCTATATGTTTACACGCGCTCCTCAAGGTTTCACAGAAAGTCCTAGTATTTACAGTCAAGCACTCAAGAGACAACTAGACAACATTCATATGCCAACTGACACTGCCCTGCTCCAGTATGTCGATGATCTCCTGATCACAGCCCGTTCTGAACGTGCTTGCGAACGAGCGTCACTTACAGTTTTGTATTTCCTTGCCGAGATGGGGCACAAGGTGTCACCTTCGAAGCTTCAATTCTGTGTCCAGCAAGTGGTATACTTAGGACACTTGCTGTCCAAGAGGGGTAGGCAGTTGACACCAGACCGTATCCAGTTAATAGCGAGTCTTCCCCAGCCCAGAACCCAGAAGGAGGTACGTGCCTTTATCGGCCTTACTTCTTATTGTAGACAATGGATTCCCCAGTATGCATTTCTAGCCAAGCCACTGATACAGTTAACGACACAGGAGGCAGCCGTATCGACTGTCCTCCCTTGGACATCTGAACATACACTTAGTTTCAATGAGTTAAAGAAAGCCCTATGTCAAGCTCCAGTTCTAGCTACACCGAACTACAGTAAGCCTTTTACACTTTTCGTTACAGAACGGGAAGGTACAGCATTATCTGTTCTCACACAAGATCAAGCAGGACAATACAAGCCCTGTGCTTATTTTTCGAGCACACTAGATCCAGTCGCCCAGGCGTTGCCTGCGTGCCTCAAGTCAGTTGCAGCCACAGCACTAGCAATCAGACAAAGTGATTCCATAGTTTTAGGACATTCCCTGACAGTACAAGTCCCACACTCCGTAGAAGTTCTTTTAAACCGAACACAAACTCAGCACTTGACAATTGCACGTTTAACAGGTTATGAATTGACACTGTTCCAGCCACACATAGAAATTAGACGCTGCAACGTTCTGAATCCTGCTACACTGTTACCATCAGTCAGTTTGAACCCTGACCCACATGACTGTGTGGAAGTAGTTAACATTACGACAAAGCCAAGACAAGACCTGACAGACATTCCGTTACCAGATCCTGACCTGACACTTTATGTGGATGGTTCATGTATGAGAACTAGTACAGGAGAACTAGTCGCCGCGTATGCAGTGACTACTGACACTGAAGTTATTGAAACACACCGTATTGACACCCTGTCTGCTCAAGCAGCAGAGCTAGTTGCTCTGACACAAGCCTGTATACACGCCAAGAACCTGAAAGTTAATGTTTATACAGATTCACGTTACGCATTCGGAGTTGTACACGACTTCGGAGTGCTCTGGCAGGAGAGAGGTTTCATGACTTCTCATGGAACCAAGATTCAGCATGGTCTCCTTATTCAAGCCCTGTTAGATGCCATACATTTACCGACATCCATTGCCATCATGAAATGCAAAGCACATACGAAAGTTACAGACATTATTTCCCAAGGTAATGATCTAGCAGACCGCACAGCCAAGCTTACAGCACAGACTCCAGACACTCCAGTTAACATGACACATACTCCAGATCCGATTACATGCATGACAGTTAAGGACCCTACTCAAGATGTCATAGATATCCAGTTACATGCTACCCCCGATGAAATCAAGAAATGGTCTGAACAAGGAGGGGTCCAGACAGATCAAGGATGGTTAACGAAGGGTAGAGCCACATGGTTTCTCCCCGATTCTATGGTTCAAGTCATTATCAATACCGCACATAGTCCAGCACATTTAGGAGAAAAAGCTATGTTAGACAGTATCCAGAACATTTGGTTCAACAAGCATTTACGAGCTGCAGCCAAGCAGAAAGTCCGTACCTGTATGATATGTTGTCAGTTTAATCCAGGTAAAAGTGTCCCGGTGGAACAAGGTGGTTTCCAGCCCCCTGACCACCCTTTTGAGGTCCTCCAGATGGATTATATTCAGATGGAGCGATGTCGAGGTTTCAAGTATGTCCTTGTAGTTGTATGCGCTTTGTCCAGATGGACAGAAGCATATCCAGTCCCAGATTACACAGCCGCGACCACTGCCAAGCAGTTGGTTCGTGAATTTTTCCCTAGATATGGACTCCCTAGAGTCGTATATTCTGATAACGGTCAGCCATTCTCATCTGAACTCATGAAGCACGTTTCCCTGTTGTTAGGGTACCAGTGGAAGTTCCATTGTGTACGCCATCCTGAAGCAGCCGGTCTAGTCGAGAGACATAATCAGACTTTGAAAATCCGCATAGCCAAAGTATGTAAAGAAAAAGGTGTGGACTGGCTAGTAGCTCTGCCAGTTGCTTTGTTTTATATGCGCATGGTCGCACATTCCAGATCAGGTCTGTCCCCGTATGAGGTCGTATTCGGCCGCCCCCCTAACATGTGGGGTACTCCTAGACCCCGAAGTATTACCGATGTTTCATGTAATATGCTGACAGATTACCTAGCTTCCTTGATGTCTGCCCTCAACTCATGTCGTTCACAGGTTGCTGCCGCATTTCCAGACAATACCGAGGTGGCACCGCATGAGATCGTTCCAGGTTCCCTAGTGATGGTCCGGAATTTCGACAGATCAAGTCCGCTGGAACCACGTTGGAAGGAGCCCCGTCAGGTCCTCTTGACCACCCGTACCGCCGTCAAGTTGGAAGGCAGAAAAGGATGGATCCACCTTTCTCATGTAAAACTTTTCAATGGATTGAAACCCGTTTCTAAAAACATTTCCCAGGATTCCCAGGATTTTAAAAACTGTCAAGACATTGTTTTAAAGGACTGTCCCGCAAAAGACATTATTACAACCCCTCCCTTGTTAGAGAAAACTCTGCAACAGGAGTATAAGTTAAAGCTCAGGTCTAGTAAAATAAGTCAGTCAGTTTGATTGTATAAGTCCTCCCCTAGGTGAAATGGTTAGACTGTTTCTGACATGTATAAAATAGACCCCCATAGTGAGAGAGTTAGTCGAAGTTCAATTCAATGTATCGTTTTTCTGAGTTTCATATTATTCATCAGCATTTTGATTTCCTGCACCAGCTATGCGTTCTATCTGTATTTTCCAGTTCCTCATGTAAATATGTCTGCTAATGCTACAGTAGAGCACACGTTTAGTGATCTGCCTCCTCACGAATATTCTTACCGCCTCGCTATGCGCAACAACACATTTATCCGTATGTTACATTACTCACACCAGACCAGCAATGCCACTAATTGTTGGGTGTGTGGTCGACTCCCCCCTTTCCAGACACCGAAGGGAGTTCTGCCACTCTTTCCTTATCCATTTTCACATAATGGTTCGTGTGGAGCATGGTCCACGTTAACGTCATCCTCAACAGATATGTCTTTTCTTAACAGTACATGTTTTCCAGACAAGAAAGGTCTCCCCCACAGAACAGGTTTAGATCTAGAAAATGAAGTTTATAATTTAGGTAATTATTCGTCGAATTTCATGGTCCTGAATGTTCAGTCTGATACTACTCCAGACTTACCTGCTATTTCAGTACTACCAGTCAAAGGCGAATTATGTGTCCGTAGTTATGGTTCCATACATGTAGGACATAGTGAATGTACTACTGTTATCCAGTATAGTGACAGTGGGAAATCTGTTTTCAAAGCTTCACGTCATTCTTATTTTATTTGTGGTCAAACTGCATATGTCCGTCTGCCCCTCGATTGGGAGGGAACCTGTTACATTGCTTTCCTACTGCCACCTGTTTTCCTAGCCCCATCTGATTATCACAGAAACACACATCTAGTACACATTAGACATAGAAGGGAGTCCCCAATTGTCGATTATACTGAAACTACTCTAGAACAGTATACAGATTTCAATAAAGGTTTCTTCTTCTTTGTAGGACCTGTCCAGAATAGTAAACTGATCCGTAGGTTAACAAGAACCCTTGAAGCTGTAGTAAATGAGACTGCCTCTGCTCTAGGTAACTTAACCGAAGAGCAATCTGCTATGAGATTTGTCGTTTTGCAAAATCGTCTCGTCCTTGACGTCATACTGGCCGATAGGGGCGGGGCCTGTAGAGTCATCGGATCTAGTTGCTGCATTTTCATTCCAAATAACGCGCCGTCTGTTTATTCAGCTATAACCAGACTCCATAATATTGCCCATCTGTTACATCAAGATCCAGGCACCTGGACATGGTCTGGTTGGTTCTGGAATATAATCTCCGCCTGGGGATGGAAAGTCCTGTCCTTTCTAGGTATTGCAGTAGCGATCATATTCAGCTGCTGCCTCTGTATACAATGTGGCCCTGCGATTTGCAGCATGTGTGCTACCTCTTGTATTCCTAGTCCCAAGCCCTGTTCTAAATCCCGTTCCAAGACAATTCGAGACGAGCAAATGATACTGTATGAAATGATAGATGGTATCATGAAAATTGATGTTTCCTGATGGAAACGTAGTGACAAGGAGGGAATGTGGAAAAGTAAATTTTGCCATGTTCTGTGTCCCTACGCCTCATCCATCATATGTTATGTGTGCATGACCAATATGCATATGTTATTCCCCATGTCCGATTAATGACGCAATTACAGTTGTGTCCACCTCTGATATGTCAGTTTCCAGTCCTCGTGAATACTACGAATATCAGGCCTATGTAAAGTAATGTTGCCACGTTTCTCAGTGTGCACGTTATTCCATAATAAAGTCCCCGTTTCCAGGCCTCAAAAGGGCCCGGACATCAGATTCAGCTCCTGTCTCCTGAAAGCCTCGCTGAGGAGCGATACAGCCCCCACCTGTATCCTCGACCCTTCACTTACTTCCTGCCTCGCAGTGCCCGGTGCAGCCCGGCTCTGCCTCTGAGTCTGCCAAAAGTATGTTATAGTTCCAGTTATCAGTTCAGTCCTCCTTCTTTGCATTCCTAAGCTACTGAACTGCATCAATAGTTTCCGTCATTGTCTAGCCTATTCGGCTCCACGTTAGAGAAATACTGTATTAATGGTCATTTAATATTCTTCATCACGCACTACATGTAGAATAATGCATGGTCCAGTCTTAGAGTCAAGTTAGCTTTTCCCCTCATGACTTCTAGTTTATATCAACATGTTCCCTAAACATCAGATACCAGATAGGGTTTAGGTACATGTCGCTCCGACCCTCCAGACTCTAGTCTCTGCTCCTAGCATAGAGTTCATAGCCCCCAACTTCTCCTAGTAATACGTCATTGCCAGTTTTCGCGCACCATTAGGTTAGAGGTCCCGGCTCCTTAGGTAGCCCCCTCCAATGTTTCCGCCCATTCATGACATATTCTGTTACGTTTGCACCACATGTCTATGTATACTCCCAGTTACACCTACTTTTACTGTTATCTCTCGCGACTGCTACGCGTCACGCCTTCTGCTCCACCCACTGTTACGCCTACTGCAATGTAATGCTATGTGTTTGCGCTATGTATATAAGTTGATGTATTGTTATTAAAAGTTAGCGCGCTCATCCCAGATCAAGCCCCGGCAGCTGCTGGGCCCCAGTTGTCCTGCTGGGCCCTGTCACCTCTGTTCTATGCAGGTTGTCCTGATCCTGTCCTTATGCTGTAATAAACCTGCAGAAACTCCTACTACCTCGAATCTTGACTCTTATTTTATTGAGCTATCTGTTATTCATTCATTCATTCAAAAATAGATCCGGTATTATTTATTTATATACCACAAGACAGAGGAGGTCTGGCCTTTGTTCAAGAGTGCACTGGACATGACTCACTTCGTTGGTAGGCCTGCACATGTATTATCTCCTCTGTACTCTTCAACAAGCCTAAATTTAATCTGTAACTCTGAGTAGGCCTCACCTCAAACAAATCTCTGGATAGGCCACACCTTATCGGCATCCTGAAACAATCATTTAAAATGTTAGGGGCAGATTTATGATGGCCGTGCGCCTCTTTTGCGCCGCCGTTGCGTCACTTTTGTGACGCAGCAGCAGTGCAAAAGATGCACCATGTTGCAAGATACGCCTCACTTCATCTGCAACAAGATACCGTCAGTTTAAACTGTATATATTTAGGACTGTGTAGGGGGCATGGAGAAGCTGAGGCTTCTGTAAGTGTCAAAGTTGTTGCATACAGTGCTCACCTTCTGCGTACTCTTTCATATGCTAGACTACTTCTGCACAATGAGATACCTAAGCAAAGGAAACACAAGTGATGTGATTGTGGAATGAGCAAAAAAAAATGCACGTTTATCAATTACATTACCTGTGTTTCCTAACATTACGAATCACATTGTGTAGATGCCTCACTCAGTCTGTATCTGACACTCTTTCATTCACTTCCTCTGTCTCCTCTCTCCCTCACTCTGTTTTCCTTATTCACCCTTTCCTTATATAGTTTACCTTACTCACTTTCTTTTACTAGCTTACACAACTTCAATATAGTTTTCTCTTCTATCCTTCTTTTCTGTCATTGAAAGTATCTTCCTTTTTTTCTCTTAGTAATTTACTCTATTTCAATTTCTTTTTGTCTCTGTTTCTTTCTCTTTTTTTTCTGCATGTTTATCTCTAACTTTATTTCTTTGTAAAATTGGATGATTGTCAATCTTTTCCCTTGTCTTTTCTAATTTTTAAATACATGTTTTAATATTTTTCAAATTTTTGTTGTTTCTTTCACAGATTGAAAGTATAAAAATAACAAGTGACTAAGTTAACGACAATTATAAGGTAAGTGTTTTGTACTCTTTTCGTTACATTTCTATCACATTTAACTTCTATTAGTTCCACTGCTTCATTTCTTTAACCGTCAGTTTCCTGCCTTTGCTACTTCCCTCATTCCTTTTTCTATTACTTACTTACTCTACTCCTTCCACTCCTTTTCTCAGTCCCTCTGTTCTCATAGTTCCTCACTCCTGTTCACTCACTCCGTCTCTATTACTCTCACTATCTCTGACTCATCACTCTTTCACTACTTGTTCATTATACTTTCTCCCTGTAGTTCAAACACACTAAGGGGCATATTATCAACACAGGCGATAAAATTATCACTGCTTTTATCGGCAGAAAACTGCCGCAAAAGCGGCTTTAGCGGCAGTTTTCTTCCACAAAAGCGGCTTTAGCGGCAGTTTTCTGCCGATAAAAGCGGCGATAATTTTATCGCCTGTGTTAATAATATGCCCCTATGTTATTTACATTTCTTTGCTGTTTCAATCATTCCTTTTATGCCACTTCTTCTTTTCTGCTTTCTGTTTTTTCTTTCTGTTATTCCACATGTTTTAACCTTAGTCACTGTCATACATAGTCTGCTTCATGAACGACAGGCGGGGTTTCGAGCTCACCACAGCACCGAGTTGGTAATGCTCTCGGTGCTGGATGAATTGAGAGGCATGGCTGACGGTAAGAAACCGAGCGCCCTGATTTTGTTAGATCTTTCAGCGGCGTTCGATACCGTCAGCCATGCCCTGCTCCTGGAGAGATTGAGTGACTTCGGGATTAAAGGCCTGGCCTTCAGATGGTTGCAATCCTTCCTGTTGGGAAGGACCCAAAGGATACAACTTGGGGACGAAATCTCCGAGGTGGGGATTCTAGAATGTGGGGTGCCTCAGGGCTCTGCCCTGTCCCCACTTCAATTTAATCTCTACCTGCAACCTCTGATTGCTTCCTTGGCGTGCATGGGCTGTACAGTATTTAATTATGCGGACGACACGCAGCTGTTGCTGAGTGTCGATAACACAAGCACCACACAACTCCAAGCCCAGAACATCTTGAGGTATACTGTACAATGGATGACGGAAAATCTTTTGAAAATCAACCCAGATAAGACTGAGGTTTTGGTGATTCCATCTGCCACCTCACCATGGTGTGACCTATATTGGCCGGCAGAGTTAGGCCCGGCTCCAAAACTTAGCTTGAATGTAAAGAGCCTGGGGATCAAACTGGACTGTGATCTATCAATGGCCAGTCAGATCTCTGCTGTGGTAGGAAGCTGCACTAATATCATCAGACAGCTACGGAAGCTAGCCCCCGTCCTCTCCCAATCCATGATGCGCTCAATTGTAGCAGCTACTGTCATCTCGAGGATTGATTATGGGAATGCCCTCTATCTCGGCCTGCCGAAAACCCTGACAAACAGACTACAGGTCGTCATGAACGATGCAGCACGTCTCATCTTCAGGCTCCCAAGACGAACTAAAGCATCTCCCCTGTTACAGAGCTTACACTCGCTCCCTATCAAAGAGCGAGTGGAATTTAAAAATCTGTGCACAGCTCACAAGGCAATCTACGGTCTGGCACCCGCCTACATTAAAGATCGCTTGGTGGTGTACAGTCCAATGAGAACTCTTAGATCCTCAGATTCTCAGCTATTAGTCTGTCCCCGGTACAAACTTGTAACCAAGGGAGGAAGAGCCTTCTCCGTGTTAGTTCCTCAGTTATGGAACACACTACCTGAGACGCTGCGCAGGGAAGGGAATCTCCTACGGTTCAGAAAGGTGCTAAAAACACTGCTGTTTAGAAGAACTATGAGTGCTACATAGGCTAGTGGATGCCTTCTATTCTGTGACTGCCAAGCTATTGTTCTTACCATCGATTTCCGAGCGCCTAGAGACCTGCAGGTGATTGGGTGCGATACAAATCAAAAATAACAATAACAATAACAATAACATCTTGTTTTATTCTTATTTACTTTTGCTCACTGTTTTCTTAACACTTTCCCTCAGGGTTGTTCTTTTAGTCCGGTTCTATGCCTACCTCTCATTCCACATCCTTTACTGTTTTTCTTCTTAATTTAAACATTCACTCACATTCTCTAAGAAACTCTTGTTTATTATTCTTCTACTCTCCTTTTTTTCTTTCACTTCCTTATCTATTTTGTTTTTCACAATTATACCCTCTTCCATCTTTTCTTCGGTAAATAGATCTATTAAACAGTATCTTTGTGTTACTCCCTCTAGCTGTCTTTCTTTTAACATTACTCTCTTTTTCCTTCCCTTATACTTACTCTTCTTTTTTTTTTTCTTTTTTTTTTTCTGGTTCGCTTCCGGTTCGCGTACCGGCAAGCGAACCGGGAGGTGAATCAAAAGAAATAGAGGTTGCCAGAGTGCTAAACATTCTAGCAATTTTTTATAAAGGGGAGGTAGTTCTGAAAAGAACTTTTTTTTATTATTTTTGTTGTTTTATATTTTTTTATTATTTTTCTGAACATTTTTTTACTTTTTTTGTATTTTTTGAACGGTTTTATATTTTTTTTTGTTTTTTTTGGGGGGGGGAGAAACAAAAATGATTCATTATAAAGGGCTCAACAGGAGCAACAAAAAAAAAAGATAATTTATTGGGGTGGTTTGGACAATTATGATTGTCGATAGCTCTGTTGATTAAAGTGATGCTACTCTCCCTGTAGCAAATCAGTTGGCCGCAAAAAATGCAGACATGCTTGACAATCCCAAACTTTTGCTGGATGTTTGGGACCATCTCCCTCGCCTCTGGTCCCGTCACTGCCTCTACATTTGATGTTCTGGCCACAGGAGGGGGGTTATCCTGCAGGTCACGTACCTGCGCAGCACTATAATTATTAGGGTGCCACCTCTGCATATGGCGATGCATGGTGTAATTGCCATAGCTATATTTTTTATCTGTCCCTCTGGACAGATCGTTTTTACAGATAAGGCAAGTAACATACCGGGCATTTACTTTTTTTTGGCCCTGGGGATATTTGAAAAATTGCCAAATGAAATTTTCCTTGACATGGGACCTCCTAGGCTCTTCAGGCAAAAAATGACTCTCTTGCTCCTCTTCCTCTTCTTCCTCTTCTTCCTCCTCTTGCTCAACGATAACCTGAGGAGGTGGTCCTCTCTTCCTATGAGGTGGTGGTGGTGGTGGTGGGGGTGCACCAGCTGCAGCTACAAGACTTGCCATTTCTAAGTGATCAAAAAAGGTCTTCCTCTCACAAAGTTGAAAGTCAGAGTGAGGAAACAAGGAGGGGTTTTCATCATTTGGGAAAAAAATAGTTCTAAACCAATGAAAAGTGTTATTTTTAGGTCACATGACCTAGCCTTACATCATTAGGAAACCAGAAGTGAAATGAA
Organism: Lissotriton helveticus; assembly: GCF_964261635.1. Lineage (NCBI taxonomy): Eukaryota > Metazoa > Chordata > Amphibia > Caudata > Salamandridae > Lissotriton > Lissotriton helveticus. The sequence continues at coordinate 1,693,193,831 of NC_136068.1, read as the reverse complement.
CCAATGGAAAGTTTTATTAACAAGTCACATGACCTGTTATGCTTACGTTACGCGCTCCGCGTCCCGGATCGCTTCCGGGAAGCTGCGCTTCGCGCCTCGCTTCGCGCACCGGAGCACTTCTGGGTGCGCTAACGCGGCGCGTCATATGACGCATTACGCGACAACGCGATACGTCGCGGTTACGCGACGCGTCACGATGTTGTTTTCTAACGCAGCAGTTGCGCAGACGGAACGTTTACAGGTTCGCGGACTGGGTCGCGGCAGCAAATTGAGCTAACGGGAAGCTACCCGGTTCGCGGACCGGGAGCGAAACAAAAAAAAATTATAAAAAAAAGACATAAAAAAATTGTATTAAAAACATATAAAATATATTTTTCGATTTAAAGAAGAATACATTTTAAAGCTTTTGATATTTGCTATTAAAAAACCATTGAAATTCACTGAAAAAACCATAGGTTATAGACCATATATAGTTAGGAATTAGCATTTACAAAACCTTATTTTACTCACACAAAACCATTGAAATTCGCATATATAGTTAGCTGCACTAACTATATATCGCGCACCCGCAATCCACTGCTGATCATGTCACATATTACATCATTCATGACATGGTCAGTGACATCACTGATGACATCACTGATGACATCTCAAATGACATCACTGATGACATCACTGATGACTACATCCAGTGACTGTATTTTTCTGTAAAATTAAAATATGTCTTACATATTGAAGAATGAGTGGATGTATAAGTGTCTGGATGAAGGATTTAGTAGGTGCATGACTGACTGTATGAGTGAGTGATTAAATGTGTCTCACTGAGTGCATGGGTTAGTGACTAAACTGTCTTAATTTGTGCATCATTATGTCTGTTGTTCTGTAAACTGCTGCATGTGTTGATCAGTAGCTATATGAGTAACTATATGGGTTATTGATTGGTTGCCCAAGTATTTGTATGGGAGACTGAGTGTGTGTGTGGGTGGCTGGGAGGTGTATGACTCTGTGCATAGATGTGTGAGCAGTTGATTGACTAGATGTATGGGTTCAAAAGTGCATGTGGAAACAGCTGTATGGGCGGTTGACTGTGTGCATGAGTGTATTGGTGAGTGAATGAATATCTCAGTGCTACATGTCAAAGTAAGTACATATCTAAAACACAGTACATGTGAGAGTTGACATATATAAATAACTGTGCATAAGAGCCAGTGAATGTGTGAGTGGCTGTATGGATCATTGTGAACTTGTATCCAGGATTGTATAAGAGAGTAAATATGTTTTAGTATATGTTTGAATAAGTAAGGTGTGTATAACTGTATAGTTGAGAAAATGGAGGTGTGATTGATTGTTTGCATGACTGACTAGGTGTGTGTGTAACTTCATGGATGAGTGACAATCTGTGAGTCTGTGTTTACACTGAGTATATTTAAGGTTATATTAGAGTCTGAAGAGGTTCATCATATTATGACATGAATGATGTCATCAGTGATGTGATCAGTAATGTCAAATGAGATGTCATCAGTGATGTCATCAGTGATGTCATTTGAGATGTCATCAGTGATGCCATCAGTTATGTCATTTGAGTTGTCATCAGTGATGTCATCAGTGATGTCATTTGAGATGTCATCAGTGATGTCATCAGTGATGTCACTGACCATGTCATGAATGATGTTATATGTGACATGATCAGCAGTGGATTGCGGGTGCGCGATATATAGTTAGTGCAGCTAACTATATATGCGAATTTCAATGGTTTTGTGTGGGTAAAATAAGGTTTTGTAAATGCTAATTCCTAACTATATATGGTCTATAACCTATGGCTTTTTCAGTGAATATTTTTCACATATTTTTATATATATATATATGTATATATATATATATTCACTGAAAAAACCATAGGTTATAGACCATATATAGTTAGGGATTAGCATTTAAAAAACCTTATTTTACTCACACAAAACCATTGAAATTCCATATATAGTTAGTTGCACTAACTATATATCGCGCACCCGCAATCCACTGCTGATGATGTCACATATTACATCATTCATGACATGGTCAGTGACATCACTGATGACATCACTGATGACATCTCAAATGACATCACTGATGACATCATCCAGTGACTGTGTGTTTCTGTAAAGTTTAAATATGTTTTACATATTGAAGAATGAGTAGATGTAGAAGTGTCTGGATGAAGGATTTAGTAGGTGCGTGACTGACTGTATGAGTGAGTGATTAAATGTGTCTCACTGAGTGCATGGGTTAGTGACTAAACTGTCTTAATTTGTGCATCATTATGTCTGTTGTTCTGTAAACTGCTGCATGTGTTGGTCAGTAGCTATATGAGTAACTATATGGGTTATTGATTGATTGCCCAAGTATTTGTATGGGAGACTGAGTGTGTGTGTGGCTGGCTGGGAGGTGTGTGACTCTGTGCAGATCAATGTGTACTTGTATCAATGATTGTATAAGAGAGTAAGTATGTGTTAGTATATGTTTCAAAATGTAAGGTGCTCTATGTTTAACTGTATAGATTAGAAAATGGAAGTGTGATTGATTATTTACAGGACTGACTAGGTGTGTGAGTAACTCCATGGATGAGTGACAGAGTGTGAGAGTCTGTATAGGTGTATGAGTGCATATGATAGTGTTGTAAAGATGAGTGATTGTATGTATGAATGATTGTATGGGTAAATTAGTGAATGTGTGTGTAAACATAGGAATCACTGAGTGCGTATGTAGTAACTAGTATTGGTGTGTCAATGGTTTCAAAAATTATACTCTGTATTTAACACTGGGTGTAACAGAGGTTATATTAAAGTGTGAGGAGATGCATTGTATTGTCACATGAATGATATCATCAGTGATGTGGTCATTGATGTCAAATGAGATGTCATCAGTGATGTCATTTGAGATGTCATCAGTGATGTCATTTGAGATGTCATCAGTGATGTCATCAGTGATGTCATTTGAGATGTCATCAGTGATGTCATCAGTGATGTCACTGACCATGTCATGAATTATGTAATATGTGACATCATCAGCAGTGGATTGCGGGTGCGCGATATATAGTTAGTGCAACTAACTATATATGGAATTTCAATGGTTTTGTGTGAGTAAAATAAGGTTTTTTAAATGCTAAGCCCTAATTATATATGGTCTATAACCTATGGATTTTTCAGTGAATTTTCAAGGTTTTTTAAATGCTAATTCCTAACTATATATGGTCTCTAACCTATGGTTTTTTCAGTGAATTTCAATGGTTTTTTAATAGCAAATATCATAAGCTGTCGAATGTCAAGTACGTGGTAAGTAAAAACATTTTCGTGTTTATGCACACTGATCTGCTTTGAATGCTGCCCCCCCCCTCCCCCTCATTTCTATTAGGAGTACTCTCTCTTTGCAGATAGTGAAGGGTAGTTAACGCAGGCCTTTGCCCCCGTTGTAATCCGTCGTGCCTGCTTCTCTCTCTATTTGATTGATTGTTATCCAAGCATTTACTGTTTTAGAATTGGTTCTCTTTGGTTCATTCTCTATTTACAAACAAGCACAGAGTCGCAATTCTCTGTTTAGTCTTTGCAGATAGTGAAAAATCGTGTAAAAAAACAAAGGAATCGAGCAAAATCAGTAGGCCACTAATGGGATCTCTTTTTGACCTCGCTAAAATAGAAACATTAGGAACAACCCCTCATGAGAAATACGAAACTAGTGAGATGAACTGAGCTCCACACCATGATGGCTGCAAGACAGCTCGGCGACGCCACCCACCCCGCCCAAAATAACGATAAACTCTATGCAAATATTACAAATATATACAACACACCAGCAAAGTAACAGGGTAAAACATTTTATTAAATAACTATTTACATACCTATTTTATACTTTTTGTTGCCCGATCCGGCTAGCTCAATCGATCGAGCATGAAACTCATGCACTCTGATAATTCAAAGTTTTGAGGAGTGCTTGTAACACTGTCTGAAGCCTATTTGCACTTGCTACAGCTTCACTATTCTCAATGTAAGTGGGGGCTGTTTGAGGACGTGACTGCATTTGAAAACAATGTGATGCGGTGCCACCCTGAACCGCTTGACGGAGGCCCCCGAGGAACGGTGTGATGGCGCGGACTCGGAGGGGGCGCTTGGCTCCGGCCCCCTCCGCAAGTCGTGTTGCCCTGGTGTGGCCTGAGATCGCCCCCGACATAGGTGGCCGGCTCCCGGGGTCAAGCGGAACTTTTTGCCTTTTGGTGACTCTTCCATTCTTGACCTTGTCCCACAATCCGTTTCACCTAAAGACACGCTGTAGTGGGGCGCCCCTTTACCGTTTCAGTTGCCATTCCGCCCGCTTTTGCTACACTGTGCCTCTTCCGCTATTCAGCTGTTTACCGCCCGCTCTTTCGACTACAGCGTCTCGCTCACCATGTACTTGAGTTGCTCCCGCTCTTTTGCGGTGCAGCGATAGGCGGCTGCCACAGGACTCTCAAAATGGCGGCCGGCTCTTCAGATTTGGACGTGGTCCACTAAAATGGCCCTGCGACACCTTGGAACTCAGACGCTTGTCTGCTAGAGCTTGGGCTCCATTCTCGAAAGCGTCCCCTCAGCCTTGAAGATTCTACAAAAGTCTTGGGGGCCCCCGACTCCCGCAGGCTTCTGGTGGGGAGCGGCTGCCATGATTGCTCGTGGAATGGCCACGACGGAGCTACGAGATGGTGTTGCTCTCATGCTGACGCCAGCTTCAGTCTGAAACATCCAGAAACACTGTAGACTACCAATTCGATCAGTTCCGGTAGCGCCCCAACGTGACCCGGTAGAGAAGAACTTGCCCTCCCCTCTTTGATGGTTCTTGTTGCCTGTCCCTTCTGTTGTCATTTAACAGAACTATTTAGCCTGCTGAAAGGGGTTGTGTTCCGACCGCTGGTTGGTGGAGACATTTTGACTATATTCTGGACCTGCGTTGTCGCGTAATGCGTCATATGACGCGCCGCGTTAGCGCATCCGGAAGTGCTCCGGTGCGCGAAGCGCAGCTTCCCGGAAGCGATCCAGGGCGCGGCGCGCAGCGCGTAACGTAAGCATAACAGGTCATGTGACTTGTTAATAAAACTTTTCACTGGTTCATTTTACTTTTCTTATTCTAATGATGAAAGGCTTGGTCATATGACCTAAAAATTACGCCTTTTATTACTTTCGAACATTATTTTTTCTTGAACATATGTTATAATGTTCCAGGCTAATGTACTTTCCCGGAAAATTTACAACTGTCCTGCAAGTAAAATATATTCCTTTTTCGAGAAAAAGGGCGTTTCTTCGTCCCATGACGGAGCCGTTGAGCAAAAGAGGCTCGGCCTGCTGTCTTAGTCGCCGATACGCCTGAATATCAGATTCTTATCGATCACTTTATGTTGCAGGAGTAGAAAACACAACAGCCCATGACCATTTATCTTTACTGCGTTCCTGCGTATTATACCTTTTACCCTTCATGTAATTGGACTGCTTTATTTCACTTGCCTTTTACTGATTTTAAAACAGTGACTATTATTAAAAACTTTACCAATGTAAATACTACTACCATGTTTTCTTTTAAAAACCTTTATTGTGAAAATGTCAGTATACAAATACGGGCCTATAACCACGTGGGCCGGCCACGGAGCAAACTGTAATCGTATATGATGAGTAGACATTTACACTGTAGAGGAACGTAACGGCCGGGCCATTAGGTTGCAAGAACTAAGGTGTCTAACAGTTGCGGAATCGGTGGACGTACATTTTATAATTAAAATACGACAGGGCCAGTTACAATAAAATTATCTAGATATACATTTGCGGGCAAGTACCATGGGTGACGTTAATTCGAACTTTCAATAGTACAGTAATCAATAACACATCAGAACTTAATATCAATAGGGATGTCGAAATATTCAATCAATTCTCGTCCCCGCCCGCCATGTGCTTCAAAACTGCATACGTATCTCGTGATATCAAGGTTGTGCAACCAGTACACAACAAGGAGTTACGAGTCCCATTTATTCCGGCGCCATTTTGGGCGAGGACGGGCAGGTCCAGGATATAGTCAAAATGTCTCCACCAACCATCGACTATGATGATGTTCATATGCTGTATTTATTAGAGTAACACTCATCTGTCCACATGAAATTAATTTGCCACAATCTAAACATGTCATTTTAATCTTTCCAAAGTTCTTCTAAATATTTGGGACCATTTCCCTTGCCTCTGATGCTGTCAGTGCCACTTCTTTGGTGAATGTACTGGCAAGTCGGGGGTTCTCCTCCAAATCTCTCTTTTGTGCAGCACTATAATTAATCGGTGCCACCTCTCCATATGACGATGCATGGTATAGTTACCATAACTATATATTTTTTTGGTTCCTCTGGAGAGTACATCGTGGCAGATGAGGCAGGTAACGTACTTGGCATTTACCTTTTTTGCATGTAGAGGAAAGGAAAAAAAAATTGAGCGTCCGAGTTCTAAGGTGTCCCAGGGCCATTTTAGTGGACCAGGCCCAAATCCAAAGAACAGGCCGCCATTTTGAGAGTCCTGTTGCAGCCGCCTGTCGCTGTAGCATCAAGAGCGGCCGAAACTCAGCTGAATGGCAACTGAAACGGTAAAGGGGCGCCCCACTACAGCAGACGAGCCTCCACCTGGGGGGGCCCGTTCACGCCGCCTCCCCCCCCCTTTGGGCACTCCACGCCGTTATTCGGAGCAGCATTGTAGGATGGCCACACCAGTGCGGCAACTTGCTAGACACCACCTCGGTGCCAACCGAATCTCAGCGCCTTGTGGTGTCTTCCATTCCGAAAATATTGTTGTGCTGCCTTCGGCCTATTCGCCGCAAGTGCGCACGCAACTCAGCTGCATAGCGAGCGAAACACCAAGGGGTGCCCCACTGCAGCCGAGGAACCTTCATCTTGGGGGCGACGCATAGCATCACATTGCTTTCCAATGCAGTCAGATCCTCAAACAACCCCCACTGACTGACGCGAACTCACAGGCCAACGGAGCGCCCCACGCCGACTTTCGGCGCAGCATTGTAGGATGGCCACACCAGTGCGGCAACTTGCTGGACCCCACCTCGGTGCCATCCGGATCTTGGCGCGTTGCGCTGCCTTTGGCCCTATTCGCACATCGGTCCGCTACTGACGCCACCTCACAGGCCAACGTGGCGCCCCACGCCGACTTTCGGCGCAGCATTGTAGGATGGCCACACCAGTGCGGCAACTTGCTGGACACCACCTCGGTGCCATCCGGATCTTGGCGCGTTGTGCTGCCTTTGGCCTATTCGCACATCGGTCCGCTACTGACGCCGCCTCACAGGCCAACGGGGCACCCCACGCCGACTTTCGGCGCAGCATTGTAGGATGGCCACACCAGTGCGGCAACTTGCTGGACCCCACCTCGGTGCCATCCGGATCTTGGCGCGTTGTGCTGCCTTCGGCCTATTCGCACATCGGTCCGCTACTGACGCGAACTCACAGGCCAACGGGGCGCCCCACGCCGACTTTCGGCGCAGCATTGTAGGATGGCCACACCAGTGCGGCAACTTGCTGGACCCCACCTCGGTGCCATCCGGATCTTGGCGCGTTGTGCTGCCTTCGGCCTATTCGCACATCGGTCCGCTACTGACGCCGCCTCACGTGCCAACGGATTTTCTACGCTTTTTATACCCTATGCCGCATAACAGGTCATGTGACTTGTTTATAAAACTTTTCATTGGTTCATTTTACTTTTGGTTTCCTAATGATGGAAGGCTTGATCATATGACCTAAAAATACCACTTTTCATTGGATGAAAACTTTTTTTTTTCCCCAAACGATGAAACCCCCACCTTGTTTCTGGATGTTTCAGACTGAAGCTGGCGTCAGCATGAAAGCACCACCATCTCGTGGCTCCGTCGTGGTCATTCCGCGAGCAATCATGGCAGCCGCTCCCCACCGGAAGCCTGCAGGAGTCGGGGGCCCCCAAGACTTTTGTAGAATCTTCAAGGCTGAGGGGACGCTTTCGAGAATGGGGTCCAAGACCTAGCAGACAAGCGTCCGATTTCCAAGGTGTCCCAGGGCCATTTCAGTGGACCAGGCCCAAAAAGGAAAGAGCCTGCCGCCATTTTGAGAGTCCTGTGACAGCCGCCTATCGCTGCACCGCAAGAGTGGGCGCAACTCAGCTGAATGGCGGATTTTGGCACAGTGTACCAAAAGCGAGCGGAATGGCAACTGAAACGGTAAAGGGGCGCCCCAGTACAGCAGACGAGCCTCCACCTGGGGAGGCCCGTTCACGCTGCCTCACCCCCCCCCCCCGGGCGCCCCACGCCGTTATTCCGAGCAGCATTGTAGGATACCAAAACCAGTGCGGCAACTTACTTGACATCACCTGGGTGCCATCCACATCTCAGCGCGTTCTGCTGCCTTGGGACTATTCGCACAACAGACCGCTACTGACGAGCCACCCCCCGGGACGCCCCACGCCGTTATTCGGAGCAGCATTGTAGGATACCAAAACCAGTGCGGCAACTTACTGGACATCACCTGGGTGCCATCCACATCTCAGCGCGTTCTGCTGCCTTGGCACTATTCGCACAACAGACCGCTACTGACGAGGCCACCCCCCGGGACGCCCCACGCCGTTTTTCGGAGCTGCATTGTAGGATACCCAAAACCAGTGCGGCACCCAGGCAACATCACCTGGGTGCCGTCCAGAACTCAGCACGTTGTGCTGCCCTGGGACTATTCGCATAAAACACAGCTACTGACCATTGTTGCTTCTTTTTTCCTAAAAATGTTTAAATGCTTTTACTGTTTTTGTTGCGTTGTATATATTTATAAGTTATTAAAGTTTTATAATCCTACTACTTTGTTGGAGTGCTATATATTTTTAATGTGACACATAATTGTAAAAACTTTGATGTACAAAGAGGCATCCCTGGAATCTTCCGCTTCAGGCTCGGTCCCCTCCCCAATCACAATACAGGATGGTTTTCAGATAGTAGGAACGCGTTTGGTGTGACGGATCTCATCGGGTGGGGGCCTTGATCTACTGTAACTCCTTTGAAGAGGGGTGATTCTTTACAGCTGGGGCCATAAACTACATCTGCAGGGCTGGCTGATAGCCTGGGATCAGCCTGGACAATCAGACACAGAGGAAGAGGAGTGTCAGAGGGTGCGGTAGTGAATAGGGCGAAAGGGAGGTGTCGGGCGGGCACAGGGTGTGATTCTCAGGGAAGAGCAGCGCAGATGGGGGGAGGTTTATTGCCCATGCATAAGACAGAGAGCGGGGGTGCCAAAAGGGGGGTCCCAAAACGCGTTTTTCCCATGTTAATTTCCATAGGGCGGTTGGCCTCACTTTTAGCCCGAACGGCTGAATGGATTTGCACGAAACTTGGCAAAATTGTAGGGACTGGTAGCCCGATGTGCCTTTGCTAGGTCTCAATATATGTGCTCCAGTGGATTTTGAGAAATTAACGTTCAAAAAAAGATATATATCTGTAACAGCGCTCCGGGCAGCGCTCCACTTCGCGTACTTTTCGCGTTACGGAGCTTTGTGAAGCGAAGCTGATTGGTTCTCCGGCGTCTGTAAACATTCCAAACAGTCCGTAGCGGCCGCCATCTTGTCTCTCGGTAGGATCGAGAGACAAGAGGAGGCCAAAGAGAAGGGGCAAATGACCATAAGGGGGCATAGTAGATCCTCCCTGACCCCATAGGTTTGATGTGGAGGCTTTAAAAGGGCCCGCGGGGCAAAAAAAAAAAAAAATTTGGGTGGGGTGCGCCCGGTTAGCGTAACGGGAAGCGGACTGGGAAGCGTACTACAAGGAATGAAGAATGATTGACTTTTAACTTATTGTATGTTTATAGACTTTTTTTTAACTTTTTTTTCTGCTGAGTGACGTCTCGGCCTATCTTCACGGGATGCAGTCCCTACCATCTCGGCGTTTAAGCCCAGGGGGGCCGGTAGTGTGGGAGAGATAACGGGGCATATTATCAAGGGGGTTTATCTCCGCTTTTTTGGCTTTAAAAGCCAAGAAAGCGGAGGTAAAATTATCTCCGTATTACCTACCTGTCGCTAACACCAGTTAGCGACCGCTAGTAGGAGATAGCGACCATCTTGGGCCCCACTTTGCATGTCAGTGATATTTATCACTAATGACATGCAAAGTGGGCATGCCAAGATGTTAGCGACTGGAAACAGTCGCTAACATCGCTATCTCCTATTACCAACTTTTGGAGATATTCGCGCTAAGCGCGAATATCTCCAAAAAGTAACACCTGCCCTGAGCAGTTCTTAGCCATGTTATCCAATGGGAGGTGGATAACATGGCTAAGAGCATTAGCTCGGTAATGCATGAATATCGCTGACTTTTCAGCGATATTAATGCATTGCGGCAGTTTTTTATCGCATTTGCGATAAACCTTGATAATAGCAAGGTTTATCTGCGATAATTTCTGACGATGCTTAGCGGTAAAAAATTCGTTGCTAAGCATCGTTTAGGGATACATATCGCTTAACTTTGGTAATATGCCCCAACGTCTGTTAACGTTCGATTCGAAGGAAATCAGGAAGTGTTGAAAAACATTGTCTGCGCCATCTTGCCTTTTTTCAAATGCCACACTTTTGTCGTGCACGGCAGCCATTTTAGATGACTTGACCAGACCCAATCTCTACACGCTGTCGATCCTTAGCATGGCTCCCCACCCTCGCAAGCATCTCCCCCAGGCACTGGTCACCCCCGCTCTCTGTCTTATGCATGGGCAATAAACCTCCCCCCATCTGCGCTGCTCTTCCCTGAGAATCACACCCTGTGCCCGCCCGACACCTCCCTTTCGCCCTATTCACTACCTCACCCTCTGACACTCCTCTTCCTCTGTGTCCGATTGTCCAGGCCGGTCCCAGGCTATCAGCTAGCCTTGCAGATGTAGTTTATGGCCCCAGCTGTAAAGAATCACCCCCCTTCAAAGGAGTTATAGTAGATCAAGGCCCACACCCGATGAGATCCGTCACACCACACGCGTTCCTACTATCTGAAAACCATCCTGTATTGTGATTGGGGAGGGGACCGAGCCTGAAGCGGAAGATTCCAGGGATGACTCTTTGTACATCAAAGTTTTTACAATTATGTGTCACATTAAAAATGTATAGCACTCCAACAAAGTAGTAGGATTATAAAACTTTAATAACTTATAAATATATACAACAAAACAAAAACAGTAAAAACATTTAAACATTTTTAGGAAAAAAGAAGGAACAATGGACAGTAGCGGTCGGTTGTGCGAATAGTCCCAAGGCAGCACAACGTCCAGATTTCTGGACGGCACCCAGGTGATGTTGCCTGGGTGCCGCACTGATTTGGGTATCCGGCGTGGGGCGTCCCGGGGGGTGGGTCGTCAGTAGCGGTCTGTTGTGCGAATAGTTCCAAGGCAGCAGAACGCGCTGAAATGTGGATGGCACCAAGGTGATGTCCAGTAAGTTGCCGCCCTCCGAATAACGGCGTGGGGCGCCCCGGGGGGGGGGGGAGGCTTCGTGAACGGGCCTCCCCAGGTGGAGCCTCGTCTGCTGTAGTGGGGCGCCCCTTTACCGTTTCAGTTGCCATTCCGTCCGCTTTTGGTCCACTGTGTCAAAATCCGCAATTCAGCTGAGTTGCGCCCACTCTTGCGGTGCAGCGATAGGCGGCTGTCACAGGACTCTCAAAATGGCGGCAGGCTCTTTCCTTTTTGGGCCTGGTCCACTGAAATGGCCCTGGGACACCTTGGAAATCGGACGCTTGTCTGCTAGGTCTTGGACCCCATTCTCGAAAGCGTCCCCTCCGCCTTGAGGATTCTACAAATGTCTTGGGGGCCCCGACTCCTGCAGGCTTCCGGTGGGGAGCGGCTGCCATGATTGCTCGCGGAATGACCACGACGGAGCCACGAGATGGTGGTGCTTTCATGCTGACGCCAGCTTCAGTCTGAAACATCCAGAAACAAGGTGGGGCTTTCATCGTTTGGGAAAAAAAAGTTTTCATCCAATGAAAAGTGTTATTTTTAGGTCATATGATCAAGCCTTCCATCATTAGGAAACCAAAAGTAAAATGAACCAATGAAAAGTTTTATAAACAAGTCACATGACCTGTTATGCGGCATAGGGTATAAAAAGCGTAGAAAATCCGTTGGCACGTGAGGCGGCGTCAGTAGCGGACCGATGTGCGAATAGGCCGAAGGCAGCACAACGCGCCAAGATCCGGATGGCACCGGGGTGGTGTCCAGCAAGTTGTCGCACTGGTGTGGCCATCCTACAATGCTGAAAGTCGGCGTGGGGCGCCCCGTTGGCCTGTGAGATGGCGGCAGTAGCGGACCGATGTGCGAATGGGGCCAAAGGCAGCGCAACAATATTTTCTGAATAGAAGATACCACAAGGCGCTGAGATGCCAAGATCCGGATGGCACCGAGGTGGTGTCTAGCAAGTTGTCGCACGGGTGTGGCCATCCTACAATGCTGAAAGTCGGCGTGGGGCGCCCCGTTGGCCTGTGAGATGGCGGCAGTAGCGGACCGATGTGCGAATGGGGCCAAAGGCAGCGCAACAATATTTTCTGAATAGAAGACACCACAAGGCGCTGAGATGCCAAGATCCGGATGGCACCGAGGTGGTGTCTAGCAAGTTGCCGCACTGGTGTGGCCATCCTACAATGCTGAAAGTCGGCGTGGGGTGCCCCGTTGGCCTGTGAGATGGCGTCAGTAGCGGACCGATGTGCGAATGGGGCCAAAGGCAGCGCAACAATATTTTCGGAATAGAAGACACCACAAGGCGCTGAGATTCGGTTAGCACCGAGGTGGTGTCTAGCAAGCTATGCAGCTGAGTTGCGTGCGCACTTGCGGCGAATAGGTCGAAGGCAGCACAACAATGTTTTCTGAATAGAAGACACCACAAGGCGCTGAGATTCGGTAGGCACCGTGGTGGTGTCTAGCAAGTTGCCGTACTGGTGTGGCCATCCTACAATCCTGCTCCGAATAACGGCGTGGGGTGCCCGAAGGGGGGGGGAGGCGGCGTGAACGGGCCTTCCTAGGTGGAGGCTCGTCTGCTGTAGTGGGGCGCCCCTTTACCGTTTCAGTTGCCATTCAGCTGAGTTTCGGCCGCTCTTGATGTTACAGCGACAGGCGGCTGCAACAGGACTCTCAAAATGGCGGCCTGTTCTTTGGATTTGGGCCTGGTCCACTAAAATGGCCCTGGGACACCTTAGAACTCGGACGCTCAAATTTTTTTTCCTTTCCTCTACATGCAAAAAAAGGTAAATGCCCGGTACGTTACACGCTTCATCTGCCACGATGTACTCTCCAGAGGAACCGAAAAAATATATAGTTATGGTAACTATACCATGCATCGTCATATGGAGAGGTGGCACCGATTAATTATAGTGCTGCATAAAAGAGAGATTTGGAGGAGAACCCCCGACCTGCCAGTACATTCATCAAAGAAGTGGCACTGACAGCATCAGAAGCAAGGGAAACGGTCCCAAATATTTAGAAGAACTTTGGAAAGATTAAAATGACATGTTTAGATTGTGGCAAATTAATTTCATGTGGACAGATGAGTGTTACTCTAATAAATACAGCATATGAACATCATCATAGTCGATGGTTGGTAGAGACATTTTGACTATATCCTGGACCTGCCCGTCCTCGCCCAAAATGGCGCCGGAATAAATGGGACTCGTAACTCCTTGTTGTGTACTGGTTGCACAACCTTGATATCACGAGATACGTATGCAGTTTTGAAGCACATGGCGGGCGGGGACGAGAATAGATTGAATATTTCGATATCCCTATTGATATTAAGTTCTGATGTGTTATTGATTACTGTACTATTGAAAGTTCAAATTAACGTCACCCATGGTACTTGCCCGCAAATGTATATCTAGATAATTTTATTGTAACTGGCCCTGTCGTATTTTAATTATAAAATGTACGTCCACCGATTCCGCAACTGTTAGACACTTTAGTTCTTGCAACCTAATGGCCCACCCGTTACGTTCCTCTACAGTGTAAATGTCTACTCATCATATACGATTACAGTTTGCTCCGTGGCCGGCCCACGTGGTTATAGGCCCGTATTTGTATAATGACATTTTCACAATAAAGGTTTTTAAAAGAAAACATGGTAGTAGTATATACATTGGTAAAGTTTTTAATAATAGTCACTGTTTTAGAATCAGTAAAAGGCAAGTGAAATAAAGCAGACCAATTACATGAAGGGTAAAAGGTATAATATGCAGGAACGCAGTAAAGATAAATGGTCAAGGGCTGTTGTGTTTTCTACTCCTGCAACATAAAGTGATCGATAAGAATCTCATATTTAGGCGTATCGGCGACTAAGACAGCAGGCCGACCCTCTTTTGCTCAACGGCTCCATCATGGGACGAAGAAACGCCCTTTTTCTCGAAAAAGGAATATATTTTACTTGCAGGACAGTTGTAAATTTTCCGGGAAAGTACATTAGCCTGGAACATTATAACATATATTTAAGAAAAAATAATGTTTGAAAGTAATAAAAAGCGTAATTTTTAGGTCATATGACCAAGCCTTTCATCATTAGAATAAGAAAAGTAAAATGAACCAATGAAAAGTTTTATTAACAAGTCACATGACCTGTTATGCTTACGTTACGCGCTGCGCGTCGCGCCCCGGATCACTTCTGGATGCGCTAACGCGGCGCGTCATATGACGCATTACGCGACAACGCAGGTCCAGAATATAGTCAAAATGTCTCCACCAACCAGCGGTCGGAACACAACCCCTTTCAGCAGGCTAAATAGTTCTGTTAAATGACAACAGAAGGGACAGGCAACAAGAACCATCAGTCAAAGAGGGGAGGGCTAGTTCTTCTCTACCGGGTCACGTTGGGGCGCTACCGGAACTGATCGAATTGGTAGTCTACAGTGTTTCTGGATGTTTCAGACTGAAGCTGGCGTTAGCATGAGAGCACCACCATTTCGTAGCTCCGTCGTGGCCATTCCACGAGCAATAATGCTAGCCGCTCCCCACCAGAAGCCTGCGGGAGTCGGGGGCCCCCAAGACTTTTGTAGAATCTTCAAGGCTGAGGGGACGCTTTCGAGAATGGAGCCCAATCTCTAGCAGACAAGCGTCCGAGTTCCAAGGTGTCGCAGGGCAATTTTAGTGGACCACGCCCAAATCTGAAGAGCCGGCCGCCATTTTGAGAGTACTGTGGCAGCCAGCTATCGCTGCACCGCAAGAGCGGGAGCAACTCAACTACATGGTGAGCGAGACGCTGTAGTCGAAAGAGCGGGCGGTAAACAGCTGAATAGCGGAAGAGGCACAGTGTAGCAAAAGCGGGCGGAATGGCAACTGAAATGGTAAAGGGGCGCCCCACTACAGCGTGTCTTTAGGTGAAACGGATTGTGGGACAAGGTCAAGAATGGAAGAGTTACCAAAAGGCAAAAAGTTCCGCTTGATCCCGGGAGCCGACTACACCAGGAGAACACGACTTGGGGAGGGAGCCGGAGCCAAGCGCCCCCTCCGAGTCCGCGCCATCACACCGTCCCTCGGGGGCCTCCGTCAAGCGGTTCAGGGTGGCACCGCATTACATTGTTCACAAATGCAGTCACGTCCTCAAACAGCCCCCACTTTACTTTGAGAATAGTGAAGCTGAAGCAAGTGCAAATAGGCTTCAGACAGTGTTACAAGCACTCCTCAAAACTTTGAACCATCAGAGTGCATGAGTTTCATGCTCGATCGATTGAGCTAGACCGATCGGGCAACAAAAAGTATAAAATAGTTATGTAAATAGTTGTTTAATAAAATGTTTTACCCTGTTACTTTGCTGGTGTGTTGTATATATTTGTAATATTTGTATAGAGTTTATCGTTATTTTGGGCGGGGTGGGTGGCGGAGCCGAGCTGTATTGCAGCCATCATGGTGTGGAGTTCAGTTCATCTCAATAGTTTCGTGTTTGTCATGAGGGGTTGTTCCTAATGTTTCTATTTTAGCGAGGTCAAAAAGAGATCCCATTAGTGGCCTACTGATTTTGCTCGATTCCTTTTGTTTTTTTACACGATTTTTCGCTATCTGCAAAGACTAAACAGAGTATTGCGACTCTGTGCTTGTTTGTAAATAGAGAATGAACCAAAGAGAACCAATTCTAAAACAGTAAATACTTGAATAACAATCAATCAAATGGAGAGAGAAGCAGGCACGACGGATTACAACGGGGGCAAAGGCCTGCGTTAACTACCCTTCACTATCTGCAAAGAGAGAGTACTCCTAATAGAAATGAGGGAGAGGGGGGGGCAGCATTCAAAGCAGATCAGTGTGCATAAACACGAAAATGTTTTTACTTACCACGTACTTGACATTCGACAGCTTATGATATTTGCTATTAAAAAACCATTGAAATTCACTGAAAAAACCATAGGTTAGAGACCATATATAGTTAGGAATTAGCATTTAAAAAACCTTGAAAATTCACTGAAAAAACCATAGGTTATAGACCATATATAGTTAGGGATTAGCATTTAAAAAACCTATTTTTACTCACACAAAACCATTGAAATTCCATATATAGTTAGTTGCACTAACTATATATCGCGCACCCGCAATCCACTGCTGATGATGTCACATATTACATAATTCATGACATGGTCAGTGACATCACTGATGACATCACTGATGACATCTCAAATGACATCACTGATGACATCACTGATGACATCTCAAATGACATCACTGATAACATCTCAAATGACATCACTGATGACATCTCAAATGACATCACTGATGACATCACTGATGACATCTCATTTGACATCAATGACCACATCACTGATGATATCATTCATGTGACAATACAATGCATCTCCTCACACTTTAATATAACCTCTGTTACACCCAGTGTTAAATACAGAGTATAATTTTTGAAACCATTGACACACCAATACTAGTTACTACATACGCACTCAGTGATTCCTATGTTTACACACACATTCACTCATTTACCCATACAATCATTCATACATACAATCACTCATCTTTACAACACTATCATATGCACTCATACACCTATACAGACTCTCACACTCTGTCACTCATCCATGGAGTTACTCACACACCTAGTCAGTCCTGTAAATAATCAATCACACTTCCATTTTCTAATCTATACAGTTAAACATAGAGCACCTTACATTTTGAAACATATACTAACACATACTTACTCTCTTATACAATCATTGATACAAGTACACATTGATCTGCACAGAGTCACACACCTCCCAGCCAGCCACACACACACTCAGTCTCCCATACAAATACTTGGGCAATCAATCAATAACCCATATAGTTACTCATATAGCTACTGACCAACACATGCAGCAGTTTACAGAACAACAGACATAATGATGCACAAATTAAGACAGTTTAGTCACTAACCCATGCACTCAGTGAGACACATTTAATCACTCACTCATACAGTCAGTCACGCACCTACTAAATCCTTCATCCAGACACTTCTACATCTACTCATTCTTCAATATGTAAAACATATTTAAACTTTACAGAAACACACAGTCACTGGATGATGTCATCAGTGATGTCATTTGAGATGTCATCAGTGATGTCACTGACCATGTCATGAATGATGTAATATGTGACATCATCAGCAGTGGATTGCGGGTGCGCGATATATAGTTAGTGCAACTAACTATATATGGAATTTCAATGGTTTTGTGTGAGTAAAATAAGGTTTTTTAAATGCTAATCCCTAACTATATATGGTCTATAACCTATGGTTTTTTCAGTGAATATATATATATATATATATATATATATATATATATATATATATATATATATATATATATTCCCAGTCTCTGTTTCACTGGTCTATCACACCACCACAGATACCCGGACCACCACGCAGCAGATAGTATTTAGTAGGTAGGTTTATTATCTTCCATAGGTCCTATTTCGGCATATATAGAACTTGCAGTTTATTACACAACGTAAAGCTGAAACGCGTTGTGTAATAAACTGCAAGTTCTATATTTGGGTTCCTTTGCCTCACTGACCGAGAGCGCAAGATAGTTTTCGCTTCTCTTTGATGGATTAATTCACCGGACTGCTTCGCCGGTATCTGCGCCAACTTTCTTGGGACCCAGCACTCCGGAAGAAGCGCTGTTTCTTTGTGGATATATATAAATATATATATATATATATACATATATATATATATATATCTATATATATATATATATATAGATATATATATATATATATGTATATATATATATATATGTATGTATATATATATATATATATATATATATATATATATATATATATATATATATATATATATATATATATTGCCACACGTTTGTTCGCAAAACCGGTACCTTGAATCTTGATGCCTGGTCGGCGTGCTTCTTTCCATCTGGTAAAGAAGGAGTGTTTTTATATTCAATGGAGGTGTTCGCCCCCAGCGCCTTGACCGCCCTTACCTGTGTCCTGTTTTGCGAACAAACGTGTGGCAAATTTCTTTAAAAACAGGACCCGCCTGCACTTGCCTGGTAAGCGGCACGGAGTTTTCCAGCGAGCACGGAGTCTTTCCCAAATCTTACTGCGCCCCAGTGCAAGTTGTGGGCGAGGGAAGGTGGAGCACAAGCGTGCGACACGTTCAGCATCAATTCAAAGGCACCGGCTCACATTTGGCTGAAGGCAGACGAGCGTTTTTCCATAAGGGAACAAGCGTGAAATGGATGCAAATTTCAGGACATTGGTCGACATGCTGCAAGATAAGAACACCAAAGGATTATCTACCTGACGCCAACGGGCAGGAGCCGTGAGGGGAACGGCGGAAAGCTAAAGACGCCGGGAGGCAGCCCGGTCCAGCGGACTACACTCCCCAGCAGGCTCTGGGGCGGCAGCGCGCCCGTGACGCGCAGGGAGCGCCCGGAGGCGCCAGTAAAAGGCTGACCCCCCGGGAGCCCAGGGGGGAACACCAAAGGATTACCTACCTGACGCCAACGGGCAGGAGCCGTGAGGGGAACGGCGGAAAGCTAAAGACGCCGGGAGGCAGCCCGGTCCAGCGGACTACACTCCCCAGCAGGCTCTGGGGCGGCAGCGCGCCAGTGACGCGCAGGGAGCGCCCGGAGGCGCCAGTAAAAGGCTGACCCCCCGGGAGCCCAGGGGGGAACACCAAAGGATTACCTACCTGACGCCAACGGGCAGGAGCCGTGAGGGGAACGGCGGAAAGCTAAAGACGCCGGGAGGCAGCCCGGTCCAGCGGACTACACTCCCCAGCAGGCTCTGGGGCGGCAGCGCGCCCGTGACGCGCAGGGAGCGCCCGGAGGCGCCAGTAAAAGGCTGACCACCCCACTCGCCCCGCGAGTCGCGCGCGGGAGAAGCCCGGGACAAGGGCGGGGCCGTCTGTGGCAGTCAGGGGCTGACAGAGGCTGGGCTGGGCCTCCCCCCTTACATTTATTGCCACTGGTCAAAGACACTGGAGTTAATCTGTGGGCCCCGAAGCCAGTATGTCTACCCGCTCTGGTAAGGCTTTGAGGGGCGGTGGAGAAAGTGCCTCAGGGGGGGCAATGATGATTGGCTCTATGGACAAATTCATTACCAGGGTGGCGGCTGTTATTGACAAGGAGATTGCAATATCGGAACGCCGCCTCTCACTAGACTTCCTCCCTTCTAAACGCTCTTCCCTGGGAGCTGTGGCACATGTCATGTCCCCAATTTCCTCCATCCCTCCCGCACCTCCGCTTGGGGTTTTTCCGGGGGAGCCACATATTGTAGCACTAGAGGCTGGAATAGACAGGACAGAAAGTTTGATATCTGTTTCCCTTCCTAGCAGTGCTTGCACTGTGGTAGCAGAGTCCCGCCCCGCTCATCCCATAGTCGCTCTCCCGGCATTATGTCTCAATCCAGCTCCAATGTCCCTACACCCGATCCAAAACCACTGTCCCAGATCCGACCTATCCGGGTGCATAGGAAAAGGAAAGGGGGGACCAGCATTCGGAAAGGTTGTTACTCCACGCTATATAAGCACCCTAGGTCTCAGCCCCAAAGGGGTCTTACACATCCAGACTCCGGAGGGCCTGAATCACCTAGGAACCCCAATTCCCTACAGACTGTAGCAGACACCCCGCAACCTCCCCCCTTGGTCCCAGCAATACTTGTCTCAGCTAACGAGGGCTTTCCACTTGAGCCCTTTGAGAAACTGGTAAAGTCTCTTCTGGTACCACTCATTGACCAAGTTAAAAGTCTGGGGGATAGGCTTGACCGATTTGAACAGGCTACCAGGGACAATTTTTTTTCCCTGAAAACCTTGTTTAAACTGTAGCCAAGGCCTAGCGAGGACAAAATAGATAGGAATGTTGGAAAAGGGGCCCTAGTGAGCCAACCTCCGGGAGATCAGTCGACACTGCCAGCTAAGTCACCAGCCACC
Source organism: Lissotriton helveticus (assembly GCF_964261635.1). NCBI lineage: Eukaryota > Metazoa > Chordata > Amphibia > Caudata > Salamandridae > Lissotriton > Lissotriton helveticus. The sequence continues at coordinate 1,693,173,399 of NC_136068.1, read as the reverse complement.
GGGAATGCTTTTTCTCCAGCTTCCCAGGCCGGCGCGAGGCAGGCAAGGCTGAGTGTTTCCACTCATGCTGCTCAAGTGCATGCTACTCCCTCCCCAGTAGTGACAATCCCCGTGTTCAATCCCGCCCATAAGAAACAACAGAAGGGAGGGACTGGCTCAAACTCTCAATCCCCGGCTTCTCCACACGTTAATACTAGCGGAACAGCGATAATTTCTAAGGTTAAACCCACCACCCTTCCGCTCAAAAATCCCTCTCCAGTGGTCATCCCGCAGAAACCAACACGTAAGAGCCCCCCGGTCAACCTCCCCCCTGAGTGCCACCCGTATGTTGCTGTTCTTATTAAAGTTCCCCCTATAAAAGTTACTCAGCAGGAAACTCACCAGGCGCTAAAGCACAAGGTCATCCACTGGTTGAAAAGCAACAGACCCCTCCCATTGGGGGTGGATGGCCTAATTCTTGGCGTACGTAGGGTGGGCTGGATCGGACACGGGAAAAAATCTTCAGAAGGTGACTGTGTGGTGGTTAATTTCCAAGACGCAAGAGTTGCCCACTCAATATGCCGCCAAGGGCGATCCACGGCCGGCACGGGTGTTGACGCAGTTGATCTAACATTCTTTTACCCGCGGACGACCCCGACTACCCCTTTCATCCATTCCGGGCCCCCCCCTCATAATAACAACGCCCATGGCCAATTTTTCCCAGGTAATACTGTAGCGCAGGCGTATACACGCCCCCTCCCACCGAATTGGGGCTTTTGGGGTTGCTGACTTCGTGGCGCTGCCAAGGAGACCTTGGTGACTAGGAGTCCCGGTGTCGTGTCCCTCTATTCTGCTAAAATCTATAGCCCTCTGCCCACATTAGAAGATCAGGTCATTGTCGAGACTTCAGGGGTACCAGGGGAGGCGAGGGTGCCACTTGACCCTTCAGTTGGCTTACCAGCTGTGGGTGCCGTAGATTTGTCTGCTCCCGTCGAGACCTGTAGCGTTGCGGCTGTGGCGGACCCAATCATTAGGGTTCTCAGCTGGAACGTAGCAGGCCTTGAGAGAAAGTTGGCACTGCCCAACTGGAACTCGCTTGTGGAGCAATACTCCATATGCTTGTTCCAGGAAACCTGGAGCAAGGGGCCTCTACACAAGGCAGGATACTCTACCCACTATTCACCAGCTGTCCACTCAGTAACTGGTAGGGGGCGCCCCTCTGGCGGCCTCCTCATCTGGGTGGCCTCTGAACTCAATTGCAGGGTGGTGGAGCGGGATACTAAATGCCCGGACCTTCTCAATATTTCCCTGAAAAACCCTCAGGGTCGAGTCATCTTAAACATCTTCAATATTTATGCCCGAGGTACGAAGGGGGGTAGAGAATCCCCAGTTATAGCTTGCCTGGAAGCCCTGCTTCGTTCGTCCCCACATAAGCATTGCACTCTGGTGGCAGGCGATTTTAATTGCACCTTCGAGCCCCTGGGCCCCGAAATTTCGCAAGATTGTTACTGTTTTTTTTTGAGCGCACAGATGCCCCAGCAAAGGGGCGTCCCGGCGCTATAACTGAAAAGGCAACATAACTCACAGATTAAAAAGGTCAGGGAATATTAATAAGATAAGGGAAAAAGATACGTTTTGACTGCCTTCCTGAAAGCTAAGAGATCTTCTAAGGCTCGGATATGCGCAGGAAGCGCATTCCACAGCCTAGCGGCCAACACAGTAAAAGAGCGACCACCCAGTCTACTTTTTTTAAAACGCGGCACAAGTGCTAAATTTTGACCCGCAGAGCGCAGGCTACGAGATGGCGTGTACAGGGTCAAAAGATGCTGGAGAATGGTAGGGGTGTCAGTTTTAAGGATTTGGAACGTAAAACACAGAGTCTTAAACTCTATGCGCCTGATTATTGGCAGCCAATGTAGTTTACAAATTGTGCTGCGGGCTGAGCAAAACCGTGGCAGGCCTACCAGAGCCCTGGCAGCCGCGTTCTGCACCCGTTGGAGACGCAGGACCTCCGCCTGATTGGCACCCAAAAACAGTGAGCTTGCGTAGTCGAGCCTTGATGCAATGCTGGCTTGAATCACCAACTGGCGGGTGGAGGCATCGAAAAATTTAAGAATAGGCCTCAGACCACGCAATATTCCAAAGCATGTGGACGCCACCTTCTTGGTGTGACACGAGAAGGTGAGTTTGGAATCCAGCCACACTCCGAGATTTTTAAATTCGGCGACCGGTTTAGGGGGGGGTCCCAACTCATTGGGCCACCAGCTCGCACCCCACAGATCTGGATGTTTCCCTAACACCATCACCTCGGTTTTGAGGGCGTTAAGCTGTAGGCAGTTGGTGGTGAGCCAGCCAGCAACAGCCCTCAGGCCATCCGCAAAGTATGATGCTGCTTGGTCAGAGTCCCCATTGAGAACCACTGCCAATTGAGTATCATCGGCGTAGGATACCATTGTGAGACCCCAACTCTTCGCAACCGCCGCCAGAGGTTGGACATATAAGTTGAAAAGAGTGGGGCTCAACGCCGAACCTTGCGGAACTCCTTGAGTAATGGCGTGAGGTTTTGATCTGAACGGTGGCACTACTACCTGAAATGATCGTTCCGAGAGAAACGATTGGAACCAGTCAAGCGCCTGGCCTGATATGCCAGCCTCACCAAGCCTACGGACAAGAATGGTGTGGGATACAGTGTCAAAGGCGGCACTAAGGTCTAATAAGACCAGTGCCGCCGTTTGACCTGCATCTAGTACAGAGCGGAGATGTTCCACCATATATAGGAGTGCCGTCTCTGTACTATGGCCGGGTCTAAAACCATTCTGTGTGGGATCCAGTAGGTGTGCAGAGGTCAGATGTTTTGTTAGGATGTTATTCACGTGGGCCTCTGTGATTTTTGTCACCCATGGAAGGAGGGAGATAGGTCGATAACTCTCCGGCTTCACTGGATCCAGTCCCGGCTTCTTAATGATGGGCATGACACAGGCTGCCTTCCAACTAGGTGGCACTGATCCGGTGGTAAGGGATTGATCCACCAGTTGTCGAATCGGTGGAAGGCAGATAGACGCCGAGTCCAGAAACTGTGCCGGTCTCAAAGGGTCATCCGGCGAACCAGACTTAATCTTGGCCGCTAGGAGATTAAACTCCAGTTCCGACGGTATGGGAAGCGTGGCCAAGCACTGGAGTTTGGTCTGAGTGCAGCTAACGGCAGGACTGGTTCTGACAAAGCAGGAGCCCATACTTACAACAGGCCTGGACATTCGTCAAGAATTGATTATTTTCTTCTTGACGTAAATTTGTGGAGCATAGTTAATGACATGGTGATTTTACCTTCCGTGGAGAGTGATCACAATCTCCTCTCGCTCACATTGTCCCATAGGTGGCTATCTGGCACTGAGAGTAGAACTGCTTGCAATCCCACCCCGGATTCGACAGCAGTCTCCAACTGCGGTCGACGACTAAAGTGGGCAAAGCTGTTACTCTCAGAGGAGAAGACTAATGCCATAATGCAGCTTCTCACCGCAGCTTTAGATAACCACGACACTTGCGAGGCTGGGTTGTTGAATGTGACTACCAGGTTCTGTGCCCTAACCCAGGCTATCAGTGACCTTTTTATAGTCCCAGTTAGTACCAACAGGAGGAATCCCCGTTTAAGGGCTAGACAGGGCTGGTTTAACCAGAAGTGTAGGGAGGCGAAGTTACTCCTTATTGAAGCAGTCAAATCTAAAATACCCATTAGGATCAGGGTGGCCAGAAGGCACTATTCCCTTTGCCAAACAAAACGCTAAGAAGGAGTGGGAGGTCAACTACTGGCAGGACCTTTTGGCAGCCAGCCAAAGGAGAGATGCTAAAGGCTTTTGGGACTTGGTGGGAAACAGGAATCGTCCTGAGGATACCCTGAGGACCTGTAGCATTAATGCCCAGACATGGTTTACCCACTTTCAAACACTCTATTCCGCCATAGAAGGCCAGTTTAATGATCCCTTCATTCTTCCGCCATACACCCTTGATAGAGACCTGGACCTGTTTTCTGTACAGGATGTTACAAAGCAGATTAAAACCCTGGTGCCACTAAAAGCAGCTGTCCCGGACGGCCTCCCAGGAGATATTTTCCGAGCCAACTCAGAAGAATGGGGGGTACTGATCTCGGCCCTTCTTAATGCAATCATCAAGGGAGGTCCTGTCCCAGATTCCTGGAAAGGGGCCGTGGTAGTGCCTATTTTTAAAAAGGGTTGCAGGGACCTACCCGGGAACTATAGGCCCATAAGCCTAATCGACTCAAGTCAGAAACTGGCGGGGAAAGCTATTCTGGGGAGGATCTTACAATGGGTGGATGACAACCACATTCTGTCTGACATGCAAGCCGGGTTTCTCTCAGGAACCGGAACTATAGAACAAGTGTTCAGGCTCATGGTATTGTACTGGAAGGTGGTGGAGCTAGGCAAAGGCAGTCTTTACCTGGCCTTTATAGATCTAAAGACTGCCTTTGACCTGGTTCAGAGGGAGGAACTCTGGAGGGTGTTGCACGGCCTAGGGATGCCCCCGTACATTCTAAACCTGCTTATTAAATTGCATAATGCCACCTATGCCCAGGTTAGATGGGGCCTAAATGGGGAAAAGACAGAAAAGATCAGGGTCGAGAGGGGAGTGCGGCAGGGCTGTGTTTTGGCTCCCACCCTATTTTCCCTCTACATCAATGGGGTTGGTAGAGCACCTGCTCGGCGAACCAGCAGACGCCCCACCTTGGGAGGCATAAAAATTCCAACATTGCTGTTCGCCGATGACACTCTCCTCATTTCAAAAACCCCCCAAGGACTCCAGAAACTCCTGAATCGCTTCCAGCACTTTTGCACCATCAGAGGACTCGTCATTAATGTGGACAAGACCAAGTATTTAGTCATGCACCCTCCCCGCAAGCTTGGCCGTCCCCCTGCTCTGAATTCAACCCCCCTTGAAAGAGTGGCAGAATTTGACTACCTGGGAATCCGTTTAAGTGATTCGATGAACTGGTCTGCCCACATCAATAAAATGATAATCAGCCATAAAAGGGTGTGGGGGGCCCTTCTCAAGGAGTACAGCAACTCAACCAATGTGTTGCTCCATTAATTGACATCTATAAAGCCCGAGCTGTTTCCGCGTCACTTTACGGAGCTGAACTGTGGGGCCAAGGCAAATTGGAATCTCTGAGCAAGGCCGAGAACAAATTCATTAAAGATCTCCTTGCTATCCCGATGAGCACCCCGACAGTCCCCGTGCTAATGGATGTAGGCTGCAAAGCAATTGGGGATCAGGCACGCCTTCGCCCTCTCCTGCTTTGGGCTTGCCTGTGGAGGGTTCCGGAGTTAAAACCCTATGCTGACGGATTAGCAGAGGTGATGTGCTCTGTTGGTTGGCGGAAGATCAAATGGCTCAGGGACATTAATCAACTTCATGGGGATCTAGGTTTGGAATCCTGTTGTCTTAGCCACTCCGCCCCCCCAAAGGACTCTTTAAAAAAACTATATTGGGAATGGGTCTCCACGAAGCGCACCAGCAACCAGCAGCACTGCAATGCCACCGCAGCTTTTTTGCTAATAAAAGATGTTGTTTCCTTTGAGCCCTACATGGACTTAATCACCATCGCCATGGACCAGTCTTTGTACATTAAATTCCGATTAGGAACTCTACCCCTTGCTGACCTTTGCTCCAGGTGGAATAAGTCTCAGTCAGCATCACGTTATTGTGCCCTATGCTCCGATAAACCAGAGACTGTGCCACATCTTCTATTTGAATGTCCGGATTATGTGCGCCCCAGATCTCGATGGCTCAAACCAATTTGTAGAGAACTGGGCACCCGCCATCATACGGTCGCCCTCCGGATTTTATTAACCAACACAGCCCCCACTATTGTTTGTGCTGTTTCCAAGTTTTTAAAATGGGCGTGGTTGATTCGACTAAAAAGACTGTCAGTATCAATTTAATTTTGTCTTAGATAATTTATTCTAATCAATTGTGCTTTTATTCCTCTTATTCTTAATGTACAGTCACATTTTTCGCCGCGCTTTTAACTTTCCTCGTTTTGTATCTTGTTTGGATTTTAATTTCTGCACTTATTCCCTGATTTTAGTAGGGTCCTGCCCCCCTCCTCTTACTGCACATAATTGGCTCCCTCACCGCCGTTTTGGCGGGTCTGGATCCCGGGGGTGGCTCATTGTGGGCGCCATTTTGGGTAGGGAATAGAAAGATAGCTTTGGGCGCCATCTTGGAGCGTCCTCGCGCTCGCGCTTTAATTGGCGAGCCTACTTAAGGCGAACTCATTTTCAGGGCAGGCCTTGACAGATGCTTACCTGATTGGACACACGCTGCTGCTGGCGCTGCTGCAGGCGCTTCGCCGCGCTTTTAACTTTCCTCGTTTTGTATCTTGTTTGGATTTTAATTTCTGCACTTATTCCCTGATTTTAGTAGGGTCCTGGCCCCCTCCTCTTACTGCACATAATCGGCTCCCTCACCGCCGTTTTGGCGGGTCTGGATCCCGGGGGTGGCTCATTGTGGGCGCCATTTTGGGTAGGGAATAGAAAGATAGCTTTGGGCGCCATCTTGGAGCGTCCTCGCGCTCGCGCTTTAATTGGCGAGCCTACTTAAGGCGAACTCATTTTCAGGGCAGGCCTTGACAGATGCTTACCTGATTGGACACACGCTGCTGCTGGCGCTGCTGCAGGCGCTTCGCCGCGCTTTTAACTTTCCTCGTTTTGTATCTTGTTTGGATTTTAATTTCTGCACTTATTCCCTGATTTTAGTAGGGTCCTGGCCCCCTCCTCTTACTGCACATAATCGGCTCCCTCACCGCCGTTTTGGCGGGTCTGGATCCCGGGGGTGGCTCATTGTGGGCGCCATTTTGGGTAGGGAATAGAAAGATAGCTTTGGGCGCCATCTTGGAGCGTCCTCGCGCTCGCGCTTTAATTGGCGAGCCTACTTAAGGCGAACTCATTTTCAGGGCAGGCCTTGACAGATGCTTACCTGATTGGACACACGCTGCTGCTGGCGCTGCTGCAGGCGCTTCGCCGCGCTTTTAACTTTCCTCGTTTTGTATCTTGTTTGGATTTTAATTTCTGCACTTATTCCCTGATTTTAGTAGGGTCCTGGCCCCCTCCTCTTACTGCACATAATCGGCTCCCTCACCGCCGTTTTGGCGGGTCTGGATCCCGGGGGTGGCTCATTGTGGGCGCCATTTTGGGTAGGGAATAGAAAGATAGCTTTGGGCGCCATCTTGGAGCGTCCTCGCGCTCGCGCTTTAATTGGCGAGCCTACTTAAGGCGAACTCATTTTCAGGGCAGGCCTTGACAGATGCTTACCTGATTGGACACACGCTGCTGCTGGCGCTGCTGCAGGCGCTTCGCCGCGCTTTTAACTTTCCTCGTTTTGTATCTTGTTTGGATTTTAATTTCTGCACTTATTCCCTGATTTTAGTAGGGTCCTGGCCCCCTCCTCTTACTGCACATAATCGGCTCCCTCACCGCCGTTTTGGCGGGTCTGGATCCCGGGGGTGGCTCATTGTGGGCGCCATTTTGGGTAGGGAATAGAAAGATAGCTTTGGGCGCCATCTTGGAGCGTCCTCGCGCTCGCGCTTTAATTGGCGAGCCTACTTAAGGCGAACTCATTTTCAGGGCAGGCCTTGACAGATGCTTACCTGATTGGACACACGCTGCTGCTGGCGCTGCTGCAGGCGCTTCGCCGCGCTTTTAACTTTCCTCGTTTTGTATCTTGTTTGGATTTTAATTTCTGCACTTATTCCCTGATTTTAGTAGGGTCCTGGCCCCCTCCTCTTACTGCACATAATCGGCTCCCTCACCGCCGTTTTGGCGGGTCTGGATCCCGGGGGTGGCTCATTGTGGGCGCCATTTTGGGTAGGGAATAGAAAGATAGCTTTGGGCGCCATCTTGGAGCGTCCTCGCGCTCGCGCTTTAATTGGCGAGCCTACTTAAGGCGAACTCATTTTCAGGGCAGGCCTTGACAGATGCTTACCTGATTGGACACACGCTGCTGCTGGCGCTGCTGCAGGCGCTTCGCCGCGCTTTTAACTTTCCTCGTTTTGTATCTTGTTTGGATTTTAATTTCTGCACTTATTCCCTGATTTTAGTAGGGTCCTGGCCCCCTCCTCTTACTGCACATAATCGGCTCCCTCACCGCCGTTTTGGCGGGTCTGGATCCCGGGGGTGGCTCATTGTGGGCGCCATTTTGGGTAGGGAATAGAAAGATAGCTTTGGGCGCCATCTTGGAGCGTCCTCGCGCTCGCGCTTTAATTGGCGAGCCTACTTAAAGCTCCCATCTCCCGCGCAGCGGGACGCGCAGGTGAGGACGCCGTCGCTTAGCCGGAGTCGTGCCAGAGTCCTGCCCGTCTGCGCTCGTCCGCGCCGAGGCAGCGCGAGGCTGGGCAGGCTCTGTATATCAACTCATCATTGTTTCGCCGCCCCTGGCTGGGATGATTTCCTATACACGGTCAGAGCTGCTGGTCATAGGGCAAACGTCCAAAGGAGATGCGTGTAAGCCTGTGGACCCTTTAATTGGCCCATACAGCTGCGCCTGTAATGGCTGGTCTCTTAAGAGCCCTACTAAAATATGCTCCTTGGAGAATGCCGCCCCAACCACACGATTACCTGTTGCATCGCGAGATCCACGTATTTGGTGCCTTAATGTTAGATCACTTGTAAAACATCACTTGTCTATCTATGACCTGATAGAGAAAGAGGATCCCGATGTTTTCTTAATGACAGAAACTTGGCTCCAGGACTCCGACTCTGCCATATTGAATCTTGCATTCCCTCAGAACTATACCATCTTCACTTCTAACAGGACCACAAGAGGTGGCGGTATTGCTATGGCAGTCAAATCCTGTTTTCCGGCGGAATGGGAGCCGTCAGGGCTACCCGCTTGTGAAAGCGCCATTTTTAAAGTTGCCTTTTCCCATCAATTTACTTTCAGTGGCCTCCTTGTATACCGCCCCCCCGGCAATGATTCGGTTTTTAGGTCTGCGCTGGCAGACATGGTCAGTCCTATAGCACTCGGCTGTGCCAATTTTAATATTTTGGGTGACCTCAACATCCATTTTGATAATGGATCTTCCACTATCGTGAGCTCCTTATTGGCGGATCTGGAAGCTCTCCAACTGACTCAGCTCGTTACCCTTCCAACCCACTCGGGAGGCCATATTCTTGACCCCTTCTTCTCCACACTAGATGGGTTAAGGTTGTCAGAACCGAGGCTGATGGGGTGGACTGATCACCTGTTAATAGAAGCTTTCTGTCCAGTCCACGATAAGCCTTTTATATCCACAGACAGGCCTATCTTTAAAAGGCCTTGGCATAAGCTTACGTTGGAAGAGTTCTACGGTATACTAGAGCGAAAACCGCTGAGTACCTTCACGAATGTGGATCAAGGATATCAACAGTTCTGCGCTTGGATTACAGATGCCTTGGACGCTCTTATACCTTTGCGGTGGTCGAAAGGCCGGACAAAAACACCTAGCCCCTGGTATAATAAATCTCTCGCAGAATTGAAGAAATCCTGCCGTAAAACAGAGAGGGAATGGAGACGTTCCTATGACCCCGCGCTGAAATCTCGATATTTCACTGAGCTGAAGCTCTACCATAGAGCTATCTGCAGAGCAAGAGCTGCATTTTACGCGCAAGAATTTGCTACCATCCCCAATCCTTCAAAACTGATTTTTAAGGTATTGAAGGATCTTATGAAAAATAGATCCTCATCAGAGGTGATTTGCACAGACTTGCACTGTGACAAATTGGCCTCCTTTTTTGTGGAGAAAGTGGCAAAAATCTATCGTGGGTTTGACACACTCCACAAGGACACACTCCACAAGGATCGATTGGCTTTTACCCCTGTCACGGCAGATTTTGAGCCTCTGGCCATTCTACCTGAATTGTCTAGTGAGGCCTTTGACAGGTTTAGCCTTAAGGTCAAGTCAGGCTCTCCTGCGGACCCCTTAAAGCCAGCCTTCATTAATACACTTTCCCCGCTTTGCCGTGACCCCATATTGAACCTTATCAATATGTCACTGTCTTGTGGAACGGTACCGGTGGCATGGAAACAGGCAGTGGTCACTCCGATATTAAAAAAAGCCAACTCTGATCCCCGACTGCCAGAAAACTATCGACCTATCTCCCTGTTGCCTTGGATCGCCAAAGTAACAGAAGCCCATGTCAACTCTGTTCTGTCCGAACATCTGGCTCGCAACCAGATTCTGGATTCCAGTCAGAACGGCTTCCGGTCAGGACACAGTACCGAGACGGCATTACTTTACATCACGGAACATCTTCGCCAGGTACTTGACTCAGGTCATACTGCAGCGCTTATACTATTAGATCTAAGCGCTGCCTTCGATACTGTGTCCTACCATATACTTATCCAACGCTTACAGGAGGCGGGAGTGACGGATGTCGCTCTCCAGTGGTTTCGGTCCTTTCTGGCAGACCGCTCCTTTAAAGTGGCTATACCACCTGGTCAATCTGCCACTTATCCTTTGGAGCTCGGGGTACCACAGGGATCTTCGTTGAGCCCAACAATGTTCAACCTCTATGTGAAACCGTTGGCTGGTGTCGTCAAACAGTGGGGTCTTACGATGACCTCATACGCTGACGACACACAGCTAGCGGTGACACTTAGTGAAGACCCTGAGGTGGAGGCCCCCAGATTCCGTGCGGGTCTCTTGGCAGTAGCCGGCTGGCTCCGCACCAACTGCCTCCAGTTGAATGCCACCAAAACGGAGGTATTGGTTCTAGGGAAGCACGCGGAGCAATGGGGAAATCAGTGGTGGCCTTCGGAGCTTGGTGTCACTCCTATTCCAGCTGCTGGAGTGAGAAATTTAGGAGTATGGGTAGACTCTGCGTTGACCTTCAGAGATCACACCAAGAAGGTGGCTGCCACGTGCTACGGAATTCTGCGTGGTACTAGGCCGGTCCTAAAGTACTTTGATCCCCCTACCAGACAGCTTGTAGTCCAAGCCTCAATACTTTCTCGGCTGGACTACGGCAGTTCACTGCTATTAGGGGTGAATCAAGCGGAGGCCTCTAGGCTCCAAAGAGTACAAAATGCCGCGGCACGAGCCATTGTGGGCCTTCCCAGACACTGTTCAGTGTCTGGTACCATCACGGCCTTGCACTGGCTCCCGGTCAGACAGCGCATTAAATTCAAGGCGCTGTGTCTGGCCTTTAAAATTCTAAAATTTTCGTCGCCGCCGGCACTTGCTCCTCTCCTTATACCCTACAAGCCTTCTAGATCCTTGAGATCAGAGGGGCTTCATCTAGCCATCTGTCCACGCTTCAAGCTGAGCAGAATGGGTGGCCGATCCTTTAGGGTGCTAGCGGCAAGTTTATGGAATTCGCTCCCTGTTCACATTCGAGCCCTTGAAGATTTGCTCACCTTCAGGCAGGCGATTAAAACCTTCCTGTTCCCGGCATCTAGTTAATTCCTTTTCTTTTATTATGTGTTATGTTACAGCATCTGTCAGAGCGCCAGGACGCCCCTTTGCTGGGGCAGCTGTGCGCTATAAAAATACCAAATAACATAACATAACATAACATTTTCGATATGCTGTTTTATTTTCCTATTTTTCTGTAATGCTTTTATGATACATGCATATCGAAATAAAGCAATCAACAACAATATATATATATATATTCACTGAAAAAACCATAGGTTATAGACCATATATAGTTAGGAATTAGCATTTAAAAAACCTTATTTTACTCACACAAAACCATTGAAATTCCATATATAGTTAGTTGCACTAACTATATATCGCGCACCCGCAATCCACTGCTGATCATGTCACATATTACATCATTCATGACATGGTCAGTGACATCACTGATGACATCACTGATGACATCTCAAATGACATCACTGATGACATCACTGATGACAACATCCAGTGACTGTATGTTTCTGTAAAGTTAAAATATGTCTTACATATTGAAGAATGAGTGGATGTATAAGTGTCTGGATGAAGGATTTAGTAGGTGCGTGACTGACTGTATGAGTGAGTGATTAAATGTGTCTCACTGAATGCATGGGTTAGTGACTAAACTGTCTTAATTTGTGCATTATTATGTCTGTTGTGATGTAAACTGCTGCATGTGTTGATCATTAGCTATACGAGAGGCTATATGTGTTATTGATTGGTTGCCCAAGTATTTGTATGGGAGATTGAGTTTGTGTAGGGGTGGCTGGGAGGTGTGTGACTCTGTGCATAGATGTGTGAGCAGTTGATTCACTAGGTGTATGAGTTCAAGAGTGCATGTGGAAACAGCTACATGGGCAGTTGACTGTGTGCATGAGTGTATTGATGAGTGAATGGATATCTCAATGCTACATGTCATAGTAAGTACATATGTAAAACACAGTACATGTGAGAGTTGGCATATATAAATAACTGTGCATGAGAGCCACTGAATATGTGAGTGGTTGTATGGATCATTGTGAACTTGTATCAGGGATTGTATAAGAGAGTAAATATGTGTTAGTATATGTTTGAATAAGTAAGGTGTGTATAACTGTATAGTTGAAGAAATGGAGGTGAGATTGTTTCTTTGCATGACTGACTACGTGTGTGAGTAACTTCATGGATGAGTGACAGTGTGTGAGTGTCTGTATACACTGAGTGTATCTAAGAGGTTTATCGTATTAGCACAAGAATGATGTCAAATGAGATGTCATCATTGATGTCATCAGTGATGTCATTTGAGATGTCATCAGTGATGTCATCAGTGATGTCACTGACCATGTCATGAATGATGTAATATGTGACATGATCAGCAGTGGATTGCGGGTGCGCGATATATAGTTAGTGCAACTAACTATATATGGAATTTCAATGGTTTTGTGTGAGTAAAATAAGGTTTTTTAAATGCTAATTCCTAACTATATATGGTCTATAACCTATGGTTTTTTCAGTGAATTTTCAAGGTTTTGTAAATGCTAATTCCTAACTATATATGGTCTATAACCTATGGTTTTTTCAGTGAATTTCAATGGTTTTTTAATAGCAAATATCATAAACTGTCGAATGTCAAGTACGTGGTAAGTAAAAACATTTTCGTGTTTATGCACACTGATCTGCTTTGAATGCTGCTCCCCACCCCTCATTTCTATTAGGAGTACTCTCTCTTTGCAGATAGTGAAGGGTAGTTAACGCAGGCCTTTGCCCCCGTTGTAATCCGTCGTGCCTGCTTCTCTCTCCATTTGATTGATTGTTCTCTTTGGTTCATTCTCTATTTACAAACAAGCACAGAGTCGCAATACTCTGTTTAGTCTTTGCAGATAGCGAAAAATCGTGTAAAAAAACAAAAGGAATCGAGCAAAATCAGTAGGCCACTAATGGGATCTCTTTTTGACCTCGCTAAAATAGAAACATTAGGAACAACCTGTTGAAAATAGCAATGTGTATGTACATAAGCGGCGTTCATTTGTGTTCACAGTACCCCTTGTTGATTGTTTGAATCGAGCATTGAATTGTTCGAAGTTGGTTCTCTTAAGGATCTTCTCTGCCTGCAAACGAGGAAGAATAGGAATATTCTCTCTCCCTTTGCAGATAGTGAAGGGTAGGTAACGCAAGCCTTTAACACGTCGTACCTATTTCATTCCTCATTGATTGATTGATTGTCCGAACATTGACTGTTTGGGAATTAGTTCTTTTTGGAGGTATTCCCGGTTTGCAAATAAACGTAGGAAAATCTTTGCAAGTAGTGAAAGGGTACGTAATGCGGACCTTTCTCCCCCGTTGTAATCTGTCATGCCTATCTACTCCCCACTGATTGATGCACCTGTTTGACCCGGACCATTTACTAGAGATAGGTCATCTGGCCCGACCAGAGAGCACCCCTAGTGAAAAGGACATATGCAATAATAACGAAGTGATCACTGTATCCTGTTAACAGAAACTTTAGCATGAAACAACCTGGAAAGAAAAGAATAGGAAAACGAAAATCAGTAGGCCACTGATGAACATGAACTTTTATTAAACAACGAACAAAGAAACGATAACATAACGTAATGATAAAACCTATTAATGTCCTAGAAACAAGAAAACGTTAAAATATGCCAGTGGTGAGAGACCAGAAAAACAGTAAGAGAAACCAAATCACCCCTCGCTGTCCCACCGCCTGCCACGCCAAAAAAATCGATAGACTAGGGAAAATGCAAGTCAGTAGAACATCCGCCCCCACTCTGGAAACTACCAAGGTGGGGCAGGGTTGCGGCTACGCCCAGCCGGTAGCAGCCCATATAAGGCGGGTCCTGCTGCCACGCCTCGGCCAGGAGATCCTAACGTAGGGTGTAGCCGGAGGAGAGGCTGAGGCCAGCGGGACCCGGCCAGGGGATTGCCTTTACAACGCTGAACAGTTGCAGGGGGGGGAATGTCTCCTCGACCCTCCCCTCTCTCTCCCAGTCTGGCCGCGGTGGCCCTTGAGAGTTGCAGGTAGTCCCGCCACATGCTCTTCCGGTCCGGCCACCAACGGTCGGGGGGCCGAGGCCGACGGGATCCGGCTGCAGCCGATAAACCAAGAAACCCGTTCATGGGGCCAGAGCCAGGGGCGTCCGGCCGACATCTACCGGAAGCCCGGCCCGAAGACGGACGGGACACTTCTTCTTTCTTGAATAATGGCTGCGACAACACTGGGGGGGGGATGTCTTGCACATGCCTCCGACCCCCCCCCTCGTCCTCATCTCCTGGTCCGGCCATAACAAATGTCAAGCGAGACGCCGTGGGGTGCACTGGGAGGGAGAGACGGTGCGAACAGGCCTCTCCCGCCTCCCCAGGTGGAGGCTTCCCAGCTGCACCCTCAGCGCTCCAGGCGCCCGGAAAAGGGTTCTTCCACTGTAGCCATGCTGCAACGTCTCGCCCGGCAGGGTGGAGCCCGTCCGCTCATTTGACCCCGCGATCGCCAGTAGCTACCAAACTCTCAAAATGGCGGTCGACCTGGCAAGAGCGGGCCCAGCATAAAGAAATGGCCCGGTCACTGGTTGACTCCACCACCGTAGTCCTCCACGACCTTGAAGATTCTAGAGGAGCCGCGGGAGTCTCCGACCCCCGATGGGGAATGACTGCCATGATCGCCCGTGGAGTGACGAAACTGTATCCGCGGGACGTCGGCGCTCCCATGCTGGCGCCAGCCTCACTTTGAATTACTAGAATCCTGCAGACCTCAGTTCCGGTGAAAGCACAGTGTGACCCGGTAGGAAAAATTGTTGCACCCCCTCCCCTTTTTGACTGATAGTTCAAACCACCGATCCTTTCCTTTGCCCTTTTAACGGAACTTTGGACTGCCTCCCCCTCTTTTACATTTTCTAGAGAAAACAAAACATTAACCACTACATTAGCATAGCAGTTGAAACCAGAACTGTTTTCAAATTGAAAACCAACAACATCTTCAACAGAATCCTTTTTGTTTCTGCTGTGACCCTGCTACAGCACAGGCATTGTCCCCAGCAGTAATTCTGCAATGCCGGTAAGAATAGCTGTGGTGCCTACTGGACTCACTCACCCCCGCGGTGCCCCACGCCGTTATTTGCTGGGCGGCAACTTACTAGACATCACTTTCGTGCCATCTAGATTTCAGCGCGTTCTGCTGCCTTGGAACTATTCGCACAACAGACTGCTACTGACGACCCACCCCCAGGCAACATCTTCTGAATTTTCATAATTTGAAAGAACTAATAACATGTCCTCATCAGGAATTTCCTCTTCAATCATCTCATCAGGAATTTCCTCATGAAAAGTCTGCAATGATGATTCTTGTAACTCTATGGTCTCCAAACATTCGATAAATTCGCCATCAAGAGATTGATCAAAAAAATCATTCAAGTCATCTCCTCCTTGTGAGAATATTTCATTGTTGGTGCTGTCAATTTCAATAAATGTAGTGGATAATTCAAAAGAAATTGCCACGGTCTCTTCGTTGTTTAAATGTTTTTACTGTTTTTGTTTTGTTGTATATATTTATATGTTATTAAAGTTTTATATTTCTACTACTTTGTTGGAGTGCTATATATTTTTAATGTGACACATAATTGTAAAAACTTTGATGTACAAAGAGTCATTCCTAGAATCTTCCGCTTCAGGCTCGGTCCCCTCCCCAATCACAATACAGGATGGTTTTCAGATAGTAGGAACACGTGTGGTGTGACGGATCTCATCGGGTGTGGGCCTTGATCTACTATAACTCCTTTGAAGAGGGGTGATTCTTTACAGCTGGAGCCATAAACTACATCTGCAGGGCTAGCTGATAGCCTGGACAATCGGACACAGAGGAAGAGGAGTGTCAGAGGGTGCGGTAGTGAATAGGGCGAAAGGGAGGTGTCGGGCGGGCACAGAGTGTGATTTTCAGGGAAGAGCAGCGCAGATGGGGGGAGGTTTATTGCCGATGCATAAGACAGAGAGCGGGGGTGACCAGTGCCTGGGGAAGATGCTTGCGAGGGTGGGGAGCCATGCTACGAATCGACACCGTGCAGAGAGTGGGTCTGCTCAAGGCATCTAAAATGGCTGCCGTGCACGACAAAAGTGTGGCATTTCAAAAAAGGCAAGATGGCGCAGACAATGTTTTTCAACACTTCCTCATTTCCTTCCAATCGAACGTTAACAGACGTTGGTGCATATTACCAAAGTTAAGCGATATTTATCACTAACGATGCTTACCAACAAATTTTTTTACCGCTAAGCATCGTCAGAAATTATCGAAGATAAACCTTGCTATTATCAAGGTTTATCGCAAATGCGATAATAAACGGCCGCAATGCATGAATATCGCTAAAAAGTCAGCGATATTCATGCATTACCGAGCTAATGCTCTTAGCCATGTTATCCACCTCCCATTGGATAACATTGCTAAGAACTGCTCAGGGCAGGTGTTACTTTTTGGAGATATTCGCGCTTAGCGCGAATATCTCCAAAAGTTGGTAATAGGAGATAGATATCTTGCATGTTGTAATGCAAATTATTGTGGTATATGGAACTCATACCATAATCTCTCAGGAAAGCAGAAACTGATCCTTTTGGGACCGCCTAAAAAGGCCTAGGGGGTGAGGGGTACTCTACTTTGCCCCCTTTTCACGTTCCGAACTATTTTATTTTACTCTCTTCTGTAATTACACAAAATAGCAGCGATAAGATGCATCGGAGACACACAGTGAGAGAAAGGAGGCCGGAGATGAAGAAGAGATGTCAAATACACATTGGAGATAATATAGTGGCAGAAGGGAAGTAAATATGAGTAAACTTACCATGTAACATAAAAATGTTGCACTCTATACTATAAGTCTCATTTTATACTACAATCACTTCGCTACAACCTCATAAATATAATATAAAAATGAATAATGTCTCAAACAATTTTTGATTTCTAAATATAAATTTATTCTTCAGAATTTTCTAAATTTGAAAGAACTAGTACCATGTCCTCATCAGCAATTTCCTCATGAAAAGTCTGCAATGATAATTCTTCTAACTCTATGGCCTCCAAACATTCGATAAATTCGCCATCAACAGATTGATCAAAAAAATCATTCAAGTCATCTCCTCCTTGTGACAATATTTCATTATTGGTGCTGTCAATTTCAATCAATGTAGTGGAATCATTCAAGTCATCTCCTCGTGACAATATTTCATTATTGGTGCTCTCAATTTCAATCAATGTAGTGGAATCATTCAAGTCATCTCCTCCTTGTGACAATATTTCATTATTGGTGCTGTCCATTTCAATCAATCTAATGGAATCATACAAGTCATCTCCTCCTTGTGACAATATTTCATTATTGGTGCTCTCAATTTCAATCAATGTAGTGGAATCATTCAAGTCATCTCCTTGTGACAATATTTCATTATTGGTGCTGTCCATTTCAATCAATCTAATGGAATCATACAAGTCATCTCCTCCTTGTGACAATATTTCATTATTGGTGCTCTGAATTTCAATCAATGTAGTGGACAATTCAAAAGAAATTGCCACGGTCTCTTCATTGTGAGCCATTTTATTTTGAAATTGCTTGCTGTAAATTGCAGAAAAAAATAATCACTTTCATTTATCGTTTTTAGTAATACATAATATAAAACTAACTTTATCAAGTATTTAGTATAACAGAAGGACTGCAAATAAATAACAGAAAACATTTTTCAAATTATCTTCAAGTGTACAACATAGTTCCCCTTACAAATTAACAACTCAGTTTTTTAAAAGTAGGAAAAGTGTTAGTACTGTGTAAATCAAACACCAGAAATTCACCACCAACAATTCCTCACAAATGTACCTCAGACAGTAGTATCACAAAATGGCTGTGGTATCCTCTCATTTGACATATATACATAACCAATTAACTTTCATCACACACAAATACAAAACCAAAGTAACATTTTAATTGGTTCTAAATTTCAACACTTTCAAATGTGTTTTCCCCATGCAATTTTCCATAGGACATTTACATACGTCTACAGCCTGAATGGCTGAACGGAATTACACCAAACTTGGCAAAATGGTACATCAAACCTAAGAGGTCAGGAAGAATCTACTATGCCCCCTTATGGTCATTTCCCCCTTCGCTTTGGCCTCCTCTTGTCTCTCAATCCTACCGAGAGACAAGATGGCGGCCGCTACGGACTGTTTGGAATGTTGACAGACGCCGGAGAACCAATCAGCTTCGCAAAGCTCCGTAACACGAAAAGTACGCGAAGCGGAGCGCTGTTACAGATATATATCTTTTTTTGAACGTTAATTTCTCAAAATCCACTGGAGCACATATATTGAGACCTAGCAAAGGCACATCGGGCTACCAGTCCCTAATATTTTGCCAAGTTTCGTGCAAATCCATTCAGCCGTTCGATTATTATTATTTTTTTTTTTTGCCCCGCGGGGCCCTTTTAAAACCTCCACATCAAACCTAGGGGGTCAGCGAGGATCTACTTTGCCCCTTTGCTTTGGCCTCCTCTTGTCTCTCGATCCTACCGAGAGACAAGATGGCGGCCGCTACGGACTGTTTGGAATGTTTACAGACGCCGGAGAACCAATCAGCTTCGCTTCACAAAGCTCCGTTGCGCGAAAAGTCCGCGAACCGGAGCGCTTCCCGGTCCGCTGTTACAGATATATATCTTTTTTTGAACGTTAATTTCTCAAAATCCACTGAAACGCCAGTAGGTATATATAGTTAGGATTTTTTCCCTATGGGATTTTTGAAAATTCTATGTCTAATAACTTTGGCGTTTGTGGACGGAATTGGCTGAAATTTTCTGGAAAATGGAACATTTTGTTTCTGAGGAGCCCCTGAAAATTTGGGGGGGGTTCGTCCAGGGGGGGCCGAGAAAAAAGGGGGGTCCCAAAACGTGTTTTTAACATTGAGTTTTCCATAGGGCGGTTAGCCTCACTTTTAGCCCGAACGGCTGAATGGATTTGCACGAAACTTGGCTAAATTGTAGGGACTGGTAGCCCGATGTGCCTTTTGTAGGTCTCAATATATGTGCTGCAGTGGATTTTGAGAAATTAACGTTCAAAAAAAGATATATATCTGTAAGCGCGGACCGGGCAGCGCCCCGGTTCGCGGACCTTAAGCGTACCGGAACTTCGCGTAGCGAAGCTGATTGGCTCTCCGGTGTCTGTCAACATTCTAAACAGTCCGGAGCGGCCGCCATCTTGTCTCTCGGTAGGATCGAGAGACAAGAGGAGGCCAAAACAAAGGGGGAAATAACTATAAGGGGGCATAGTAGATCCTCGCTGACCCCCTAGGTTTAATGTGGAGGTTTTAAAGGGGCCCCGCGGGGCAAAAAAAAAATAATTTTTTTTTTGTTTTTTTTCGTGGTTAGCGCCCGGTCCGCGAACCGGGAAGCGTTCTGGGGAGCGTACTACAATGAAAAATGAATGATAGTCTTTTCAAATGCTGTATGTTAATTGATTGTTGGATTTTTTGATTATTTTTTATTTCCTTTATCTTCCCAGGGAGCGACCCGGTACGCGAACCGTTGAGCGCCTCGGTTCGCGGACCTTAAGCGTTCCGGGAGTCCACCATTTTGTGTTTCGGTCGAATTAAGATACAAGATGGAGGGCAAATAATGTTCGGAATGGGTAGAAGGGGGCACGGTAGAGTTATCTTGACCCCCTAGGTTTTCTGAGGGTGGCTGAGGAGGTTTATATGTGCGAAAAAAAAACATTTTTTTAAAAAAATTTCGCGAGGTTAGCTCCCGGTACGCGTACCGGGTAGCGCCCAAGGGAGCGTACTTTGTTGAAAATTAGTGAAAAAAGTTAGAGTAAAATAATAATTGTGAGTGATTAGATGTAGGGTAGCTCTGAGAAGAGCTTTTGGGTTTATGGTACATTTAGGTACTTATAAGTAGGTACCAATGCACATTCTTAAATTCAGAGTGAAAACTCTGTTGCCCTCATCTGAGAAGTGAACTCCATCTCCTCTGTAGATATCTTGCATGTAGTAACGCAAGTTATTGTTGTACAGGGAGCCCATTCCATGGTCTCTCATGTAAGCTGAAACAGATTTGTTTACATGCTTCCTCGACTTCTCAATTTGTGGACAAAATTGGTTTGACCACCTCCATTTCTGTCTTTGGCATATATTTGAATATACCAAGGCAGTCTGAGGAAAAAGTGCCATTAATTGCTCAAAGGTGTCCTTTAAAAGCATTTCCAGACCTACACCAGTCAAAGTGCCCAAGTCATTACCTCCACAGTGCACAATTAACAGGTCAGGTTTTGGCAAATGCATAAAGGTTTTCACCAATGGTATCAATTGGTGACATTTTAATCCTCTGTGGCCAAACCACTTAATTTCCACATCTTGTAAATTGAGGTTAGGTAAATTCCTGCTTTCAACGTACCTTTGAGCCCAGTGAATATAACTATGACCAACAATCCAGACAGAAAACATGGTGAGAGAAGGTTCTCCTGCAGTCAGATGAAGTGTGGCAATGAAATGGCAGTTGAAAAAATGAGAGTGTAAAATGAAAAAAAAACTGTGGAGTTTCTGTGTTCATGAAGCAGTAACAGTGATTGGTGGATTTTGATTGATGAAAACAGAAAGTTAGGGTGCACAGATGTGTTCTTTGAAAGATGTATTTTGAGTGGTCAATAAAAAATCATTAAATGAAAGAATGCACTGGATATGCAGGTGCACTGAGAGTTCAGAGTTCAATTGCAACATTGTTGTGTGAACTTGCAAACACCAGAGTTTTTCCAAGAGGTGGTTGCTATGGAAAATAGGCAGAAAGGGCAGAGGGGGAAGGGTTTTCATTTGAAAAAAAGTGAGGGAAGAGTTTTGATTGGGTGACATGAGAAATATGTGTGAAGAATTACAGCATTTCTGTGCTTTTGATAGCTGCAGACTCTGGAGTGCATACCTTTTGCTCTGCTGAAGACAAATTGGTGTGTTTCTTAGACTGTTTTCAAACTCAAAGTATTTGCTAAGGTGAGAAAATATTTCTTTAATTTAGATAGAGAATAGTGTGCTTTAAGGAGAAAATTATGATTTATGTGGCGCAAATTGCTTGTAAATATGCTCTCACATGTGTATGGAAAATTTTGATTTTGAATGTTTGTGTTACATAGCCATGTTAAAAGTGACCCAACCATGCTGGAAAGCCAATCAAAAAATGCTTTCATGTGTTTTAATGACATTTTAAGTCATTTTCCCATGTGCAGTGTTTAGAAATTATGATTTGAAAATCGTTTTTGGGGAAAAGGAATTGTTTTTAAATTCATGACAAGGACATAATGGTGTATGCTTCTTTATAAGGCAATTGACTGTCCCTGATGTTATTTTTCTCATTTTAGTGTAAGACCTTTCTCTGTGGCGCAAATTGCTTGTAAATATGCTCTCACATGTGCATGGAAAATTTAGATTTTGAATGTTTGTGTTACATAGCCATGTTAAAAGTGACCCAACCATGCTCGAAAGGCAATCAAAAAACGCTTTCATGTGTTTTAATGACATTTTAAGTCATTTTCTCATGTGCAGTGTTTTGAAATTATGATTTGAAAATCGTTTTTGGGGAAAAGGAATTGTTTTTAAATTCATGACAAGGACATAATGGTGTATGGTTCTTTATAAGGCAATTGACTGTCCCTCATGTTATTTTTCTCATTTTAGTGTAAGACATTTCTCTGTGGCGCAAATTGCTTGTAAATATGCTCCCACATGTGCATGGAAAATTTTGATTTTGAATGTTTGTGTTACATAGCCATGTTAAAAGTGACCCTACCATGCAGGAAAGCCAATCAAAAAATGCTTTTATGTGTCTTAAGGACAATTTAAGTAATTTTCCCATATGTAGTGTTTTGAAGTTATGATTTGAAAATCGTTGTTGAGGTAAAGGAATGTTGTTAAAATTTATGTGCGCCATATGCCCCCAAATTTCTTTTTTAGGGTTGCAGCAGGGTGTTCTTGAGACACCCCTGCACCTTTGGAATAAATTCCTAATTTGTGATGAGCAAATTGTTAATCGCAAATTGCACCTTCATTTATATGAGCCTCCTAGCCCATGGAAATGAATGGGTAAAATAGCAATTAGCAATTTTCTCATCGCAAATTAGGAATGGTAAAGAATCGCTAATTATTCCTTAAAATTTGCTTTTTTGGAAATGCAAAATAGTTATATGATACATATGGCGGTTGATGTCTAACAAGATAAGAAGCTTATGGATTCATTTATGGTGACTGGCGCAATGAAGTAGACATCACTTACTTCATTGGTAGAGCTTTACATGTATTATCTCCTCTGTATTCTTCATCAAGCGTAAATTTAATCTGCAATCCTGAGTAGGCCTCACTTTAAAAAAACTCTGGATAGGCTACATCTTATTGTTATCCTGTATTAATCATTTAAAATGCTAGGGACAGATTTATGATAGGTGTATACCTCTTTTGCGCCACTTAGAAAACATTGTCCATGGGGAAATGACTTAAAATGTCCTTAAGACACATGAATGTGTTATTTTAAAACGTTTGCAATTTTTTTGGGTCACTTTCAACATGGCTATGTGACTGAAACAGTCAAAATCTAAATTCGCAATGCACAGGTGGGAGAATATTTACAAGGAATGTGCTTCATGGGGAAAGGTCTTATAATGTAATATGGGAAAAATGACATCAGAGACACTGAAATGCCTTATAGAGAAGCATACACCATTATGTCCTTGTCATAAATTTGCAAACCATTACTTTTCCCCAAAAACGATTTTCAAATTATATTTTGAAAACACTGCACATGTGGAAATGACTTAAAATGTCAATAATTCAAAATTTGCGATTCCTTAAATGCAATGTATCAAAAAAAAATATGTAAAAAATGATATTAAGGATTTGGAAACTACCACCAACTTCTAGTTTGTGGTAATTTGCGAATTCTTTTCAAAAAGCATTTTTTTCAAAAAAAAAAAAAGGTCCCATATGACGCCCATACATGCCCTTAGGGCATGTAGGTGTGCCATATGCTCCCAAATTTCTTTTTCAGGGGTGCAGCAGGGTGTTCTTGAGATACCCCTGCACGCTTGAAAAAAATCCTATTTTGTGATGAGCTAATTGCTAATCACAAATTGCAACCTTCATTCCTATGAGCCTCCTAGCCCATGGACATGAATGGGTAATTTGCAATTAGCAATTTGCTCATTGCAAATTAGGAATAGTAAAGAATTGCTATTTATTCCTTAAAATTTGCTATTTAGGAAATGCAAAATAGTTTGATGGTACATATGGTGGTTCATCTGTAACAAGATAAGAAGCTTAGGGATACATTTATGATGACTGGCGCAATAAAGTGCACATTACTTACTTCATTGGTAGTCCTTTATATGTATTATCTCCTCTGTATTCTTCATCAAGCGTAACTTTAATCTGCAATCCTGAGTAGGCCTCACCTTAAACAAACCTCTGGATAGGACACACTTTATTGTCATCCTGGATTAATCATTTAAAATGCTAGGGACAGATTTATGATAGGTGTATGCCTTTTTTGTGCCACTGTGCGTCACTTTTATGATGCAGCGGTGGTGCAAAAGATTTGCTATGAGGCGACAACATTACAAATTGATGCATTTAGGCAGATATGTCATGGTGTAAAAAAAACGTACCACATAAAACCCAAGCAGCAGTGATGCAAAAGATGCACCATGTCGCAAGACAGGCCTCACTTGGGGCCATATGTATCAAGCTAATTAGCATTTGCAAAGATCAAAATTCTATGAATTTCGGCCTTTGCGAATGTTAATTAGACAAATGGTATGTATCAAACAAGTTTGATGCAAAAAAAATGCAATGTATCAAACAAAAACTATGTAAAAAATGACATTAAGGATTTGGAAACTATTGTGGTAAATTGGTGGTAATTTGTGAATTCTTTTCAAAAAGCTTTTTTTCAAAAAAACAAAAGGTGCCATATGACGCCAACACATGCCCTTAGGGCATGCATGTGTGCCATATGCCCCCAAATTTGTTTTTCAGGGGTGCAGCAGGGTGTTCTTGAGACACCCCTGCACCCTTGGAAAAATTCCTAATTTGTGATGAGCAAATTGCTAATCGCAAATTAAACCTTCATTCATATGAGCCTCCTAGGCCATGGAAATGAATGGGTAACTTGCAATTAGCAATTTGCTCATCGCAAATTAGGAATGGTAAAGAATCGCTATTTATTCCTTAAAATTCCCTATTTAGAAAATGTAAAATATTTTGATGATACATATGGCAGTTCATCTGTAACAAGATAAGAAGCTTAGGGATAGATTTATGATGACTGGCGCATCACCAGGGATGTGACAGTCATCCTGCGCCACTGTTCCGCCACCCATGTTGTGCTGCATTTACAATGCGGCGCAGCATGGGGCAAAAACGGCACAGATGCGTGACGCATCTGTGCCGTAAAGGTGGCGCATTGCTGGAGTTGTATCGCAAGTGCGATGCAGCTCCAGCAAGGCTCAGGGGTGCCCCATCTCCACAATGCTGCGTCAAGACCTATGCCAGCTTCAAGCAGGCGCAGGGTTTTGACGCAGCTTTCTCCTATCTGATTGTAAATGCGGCACACCATGGGTGGTAAAGCAGTGGTGCACATTAACTGGTGCATGCCTGGGGATGTGCCATTTAATATAAATCTGCCCTTTAACATTTAAGTATGTGCAGGGGACACAGAGTCGGTGAGGCTTATCCAAGGTTAAGAAGAGATGAGTCCTGTTCAGTGAAAAATTAGACATAGGCTTCACCTGCTCAGCATTGCTGGACATGGCTAAATAATAGCTGCAAAATGTTAATCTTGTTAAACAATTTTACTATTATAATCTCTGAGATTTGTTTCTTACTCTGCAACATCTCATTGTTGTTATCTTTCTTTAAAGATAAAGACAACCTCAACATGAGCGACAATCTGCAATCAGTTGATTTTGACCTCATCATTGAACTTGTAATTGAAACATCAGTGGATGTTGATCCTTTGGATGATTTAAATCCTGAGGATGAAGAAGAGCGTGATGAGGATGCAGATTTGTCCGAATTATATGATATAGGATGGGAAGCTGACCTGCTTGAGCCTTTGGAAATATAAACATTTATTTTTAAAATTTATAATCAATAAAAAGTAAAAAGGTAAACCGTTTAATTTAAAAATAAAGACACCTTCAAAAACAGGTTATGTGTAGTGTCTTCAATAAAATATTAAAATATGCTCATAAAATTAGATCAGATTCACATATAAAATAGCATAGGTAACATAAATATAAATGTCATTTCTTTTCTGGTATTTCTGTATTGTAAAATTGCCAATGACTAAAAAATCTTCAAATTAAAATGTCAAGTAGTGTGTTATGTTTTTGATCACTATTACTGATTTACTGTTTGATAATAATGTTTATTAACATTTTTTATTATATTTTTCCTCAGATTCAACTGCAGATCATTTCAAGATTTCACCATGCCTACAATACAAAGACAGATAAAGGCTGCAAAACGTCAAAGACAGCAGGTGAAAAAAAAAACGCAGCAGTCCTCTAACAAAAAGATTTCTCAAGCCACGAAGAAAGCACCGGGTAAGAGCTCTAAATATTTCATAAGAAATATTTGTAATAAAAAAAATATTACTACAGAAAATGTTTCAGTCCATAAAACGAGAAGGAAATCAAATGGAAAGAAAAGGACAATGAAAAATGTTACTGCTAGAGCAAGAGATAAATCTGTGCATGATAGTAGAAGGAAACAACAGTTTAGGGAGATTCGTAAACGAATGTTCCGCAACAGGATAATTGGCAATTTGTTAAAAAATATTAAGAAAGGTCAACAGAAACTAGTTTTTTATAAGAGAAAAAAAAAAGTTGAGAAAGTTATTGATCAGGCATTTGAAATTAAACGTAAGTTATTTATTTTGATAATCAATAGAATTAGGAAGCTAAACAAGGCAATTTTTGATTTCAAAAGAAATAGTAGATGGAAGAGAATAGTTAATCGTAGTAATTTTTGTGAAGTTTTTTCTGGAGAATGGATGCATAGTTCAAGCTGTGAGGCATTTTTTAATGAGGAGAGTTATTTCCAGGATAATGATTTGGTGCATGCAGTTGACACCAGTGGTCGTGCTTATGAAGTGAAAGATGGTTGTCCAGTTGAAAAAGAAAAACTTGTGACAACAGAGGCAGAAGAGTTGTTAGGTAATGAGGTTTTAGGAAGACGTGCTAAGGGTCCTGTGTACACCTGGAAGTGTAGTAGTATTTGCAGTGTGCGACAGGATTCCATCAATTTGCTTTGTGATTTTGTACGGTCATTTAACAAAAAAAGTTTGAAGCAGAAAATGATGTTGTTGCAAGAATTAGATCCTTGCAGAGTAAGAGAAGTGACAGGTTTGCATGGTCATTCACTGGCTTGTCTTTCCAGGAGAGTATGCCAGAGTGTTTTTCATCATTTCAGGATGCTAGCAGTGCATCATAACAAAGTGAGGAAATTAGTTAGAATGTTGTATTATGCTAAGAGTCCAGCAATTATGCTGAAACAATTATGCGCTGCTCTTTTGCATGGTTCTGAAATAGATGTGAAGAATATATGTGAAGAAATTGAGTTTTGTTACTTTGGAAGTAAAGAGGAGAATGTTGAAATTGAGCAAGAAGTAGAGGGTCATGTGGAAGATAGTGTACAGGTTTCCAGTACAGATAATTTCCAGAGGGAAATTGCGACGTTTGACGTGAAATCAAGTGAGAGGCCTAATTTCACTTGTGTGTGTTGTAGACGCACTTATTATAAGAATCAGACTAAGTTAGTGGATTTATATGCAAAAAGTGAAAGGGAAAATAATAGTGAATGGAAGGATTTTGCAACATACTTGATGGTAGAAAATTATTTTGATTTGGGATTGGATCAACGTGTGTGTACTTATTGTTGTAACAAATTAAAACAAAACCAGATGCCTGCTAGAGCAGTTCATAATAATCTGGAATTGGTTGAGATTCCTTCTGAATTGAAGGACTTAAATACTTATGAATCTATTTTGATTCAAAGTATCCATCCCTTTCAGGCTATTGTAAGAATGGAGCCAAAGACAGGGAAATTGCCTCCATCAGATTTACAGAGAGGATTAAAGGGAAGAGTTGTTTATTTGCCTCTAGATTTCAAGAAAAACATTAACACAATTGGAGTAGAAAAAGTGGAAGAGGAACCTCTGGTTATCTTAGTTAATGGGGTTCCGACAAAGAATAAGAAAATATGGCAAGATTTAGTAGATGTTAGGAAAGTTAAAAAGGCAACATTGTATTTGAAAAAAAATAATAAATACTATAAGAATGTATATGTTGCAGAAGAGGAAGTAAGTTGAGGAAGAGGATAGCGATTTGTGTGCTGGTCAAATTGAGAAAGTAGAACCCTCTACTAGTGAAGAAATATATGAACATTATAGTGTTCATCCTTTGCATTCCAAGGAAGTCATGGGGAATGCTATTGAGTTGTTTCAAATGAAACAAGCCAAAGGGAGTCCCATTAGTGTTTGGGAGGAAAGTTTGGAAGCTCGGTGTTTCCCACAGCTTTTTCCAACAGGTCAGGGAGGAAGATATGATGAGCGACCTCATCAAATTCCTGCTTCTGAATACCGGACTTTGCGATTGTATGCAGGAGATGCTAGGTTTTGACAATGCATTCCTTATTTGTTTCATCTCCTGTTTGAAAGCGATCTGTCTGGACTGTCATATGCAGTGAACCACATCTTGAAAAGTGGTATACACATGAAAAACATCTCGGCAAGTGATTTTATGGATAAAGTGAATGTCCAAGATAGTATTTTGGATTCTCACCTGATTAATCTCATGGCGTGTCAGCGTGGTACTAATGAGTACTGGTACCGTCGTCATGGTGATTTAAAATGTATGCTGAGGAACTTAGGTACTCCCACATGGTTCCTCACTCTGAGTTGTGCCGAGTATGGCTGGGAAGACTTACTTCAATTTCTACGAGAGGCAAATGCTAACGTAGATAACATCGAATTCAAGACACCCGGAGAACTGTGCTCTTTGGATCCAGTCAATGTATGTAGGTACTTCAATCATAGATTTGAAGCTATGATGTCTTTCATCATGAATAAGAAGAATCCACCTCTTGGAGAGGTGTTGGATTTCTTCTGGAGAAAGGAGTACCAAGCAACAGGTGCTCCTCATATACATATGTTTCTGTGGATCAAGGATGCACCTAAATTTGGAACGGATCCAGAAGACTCAGTGATGAGTTTCATCCAACAGTATTCTACGTGTGCTGTTCCAAACGCAAAGGAGAAGAAAAGCCTAAGAGAAAAAGTTCTGCGTTTCCAAAGCCATCGATGTGGAAAGTACTGCCGTCGTAAATTCCGAAACAAAGACAAGTTCTACACCAAATGTCGTTTCGGCTTTCCACGACCGGTGATTTCTAAAGGAAGAGTAAACAGTTTGATGTCTTCGCTGCGACATAATGTGATGAAGAAATCACCTAAAAACACATACAATTTGAAGAGGAACGAAGAGTCCAAGTACATCAACGACTACAACCCGGTGATTTTGTCCATGTGGAATGCTAACATGGATATACAGTTTGTGGCTGATAACTGTATGGCTGTGGCTCGGTATGTGACGTCTTACATCACCAAAAAAGAGAAGACAGAATTGAAGGATATGTGGGAGGACATTTCCCATGAAAAGAGCCTCAGCAAGAAGTTGTACAGTTTCAGTCTGAAGATGTTGTCGCATCGAGAAATCGGAGCGTACGAATGTTCTGACCGGTTGTCTTCAGCAAGTCTCTATGCCAAGTCCAGGAGTATCGTTTGGGCGAGTCTTGGTCTTGCTGCAACGCGTAATCGAGTTCTCAAACCTGTGCGGGAAATTGAGTATTTGGCGGAAAAGGAGCCAAACAGTACCGACATTTTGAAGACAAACATGTTGGATACATATTATCCAAATCGAAGCAGTCACCTCGAGAATGTTTGTCTGTATGAGGTTCTGCAAAATTACATATTCAAGAGGAACATCAAAGAAGATACTGAGAAAGGAGTGTATGCTGTAATAGGAAGTGAGGGATGTCTGGTCAAGCAAAGAAAATGCCACTTGGTAAACCATCGAAAATTGAGTGGCGAATCTCCTGAAAAAAAGGAGTTTTTCTATTTAGCACTTTTGCAACTTTTCAAGCCTTGGCGTGCAGAAGAGGAACTGCTTGGAGATTTCCTCTGTTACGAAGACTCTTTCAATGCCGCCAAGGAGACCATAGAATGTCCTGCTTTTCCCAAATATGTAGAAATGTTGAATGCGGAAATTGAGCAGGAAGCAACGATTGCAGCTGAGATTGCCAGAGACAGTTCTCAGGACAGTCAGAGTTCTGCTTCATTGAGTCAGGATCCACTAGGAGGACCTCTTATCGAAAATGAAGCTGCCACTGCTATGAATGAAGTGGAAAGAGCCATGGCACATGCTCAAGAGGATGCGGTTAACTTAGAAGAGTTGGAAAGGCAACTCAACGTTGAGCAGAGGAAAATATATGACGAAGTTACCATGCAAATTGATCATGGATTAAGTCATGATAAGAAAGAGTGCTCATGTACGTCGTTGAAGCCTGTCCGACTGTACGTGAGTGGAGAAGCGGGAACTGGAAAAAGTTTCCTCATTAAAGCAATTTCATGCTATTTGCAGGAAAGGACAGAGTCATCGCTGTCTTGTGTTGTCACTGCTCCAACTGGACTGGCAGCACATAATATTAAAGGGATTACTTTACATTGTTTACTGATGCTGCCAGTGGAGCATGACAACAAATTAGAATATCACAAGCTATCTGGAGATGCTTGTTTTGAAGTTTCAAGAATCTTGAGGAAAATGAAACTTCTTATCATTGACGAAGTAAGCATGGTTTCCAATGTCATGCTTGCCTTTGTGCATTTGAGGATGCAAGAAGTTCTCAAAACAGAGTATGATGTGTTATTTGGTGGCAAACACATCATTGTTTTCGGAGATCTTTTGCAGCTGACACCAGTGAAAGGGCAACCTGTGTTCAAAATGCTCACGCATGAAGATACCAGGAAGTGCCTAGGCAGCATTGGCAACGTCAATATATGGTTAAACTTCAATTATGCTGAACTGCATGAAAATATGCGTCAGGCGAAGGATGAAGTTTACAAGACTATTCTACAAGATGTTAGAATTGGAAAAGTGACCGAGCATGGGAAAGAAGCTTTACATGCACGATTACTGTCAAATTTATATCCAGAACAAGATGTTGTGCCTGAGAATATTTTTCAGAAAATTACTGAAAAGAAATCTGGAATATGTTTGATGCCAACTCTTGCAGAATGTGCCAAATTTAACAACAAAATGTTGCATTTAGAAAAGCAAGAGATTGTGAAACTGGAAGCTATTGATAGAGTAGAGCATATGGGATCAACAATTATTTTGTCTGAGAATCTGAAAACAAAATTGGATTCATTAGAGAAGAGTATATCTAAAACTGCAGGTTTTGAAAAGACTCTGAATGTGTGCTTGAACTGCCGTATAATTTTAAGAAGGAATTTACATGTTGAAAGAGGTCTGGTAAATGGATCAATGGGTAATGTTGTTGATTTTGTGAAATACAGAAATAGAGATGGAATTGAATTTTTTAAAATTAAATTTGATGGCATTGAGGAAGTACAGCTAATTGCTCGTTGTTCTGCTAGATTTTTGCTTGTAAAAGACTTATATGTTCGCCGTAAGCAGTTTCCTGTTTGCTTGGCATATGCGGTGACAATCCATAAATCGCAAGGTTTAAGTGTAGACAGTGCATTGGTGAATATTGGCAGTTCTGTGTTCAAGGAGGGTATGGCATATGTGGCATTGTCACGAGTTAGAACTTTATCGGGATTGTACTTGATTGAGTGTGATGTCACAAACATTTGTGCAGATCTAGATTGTGTTAAGGAATACAATAGGTTAAGAAGAGAGTATGCGCCACATTTGCCTCAGTTTCCTTTGTTTGAGAAACGTCTGGTAGGCCGGAAACGAAGAAATGAGAACAATACTGGGGAGGTTATAGCAAAAAGACAAAAAGTGAATGAACCTAAAATTACAAGCAGAAACAAAAAGGATTCTGTTGAAGATGTTGTTGGTTTTCAGTTTGAAAACAGTTCTGGTGTCAACTGCTATGCTAATGTAGTAATTAATGTTTTGTTTTCTCTAAAAAATGTAAAAGAAGAGATTGTGGTCAATTCTGATCAAAGATTTTGCGGTTTGTTAAATTCTGTGTTAGAGAAATGTACCACTGATAGAAGAAACATAGAAAGTGTGTCTGAAATTCGAAATCTGTTAGACAGATGTTCAGGCCAAACACAATTCTCTCAAAATATTCAGCAAGATTGTCAGGAGTTTTTAATGTATATGCTTGATGTATTACATGCTGAAGGTGTAGATGTAGATCAGCTGTTTGGGCTTTCTTATCAATGGCAGCATGACTGCGAGAACTGTATGATATCAAGTACTACTAGTGTAGACTCAGAAAGATTTATATATTTAACTTTGCCAGACAGTAAATCAGTCTCCTTTAATAAGCTAGTAAAAGCTGCTAATCACAACATGGAGTGTAGCCAATGTAAATCTGAAATGATGTCCACATTATTTATACGAACATATGGCCAGTACGTCATTTTAATGTTCCAACGATGTAGGCCTGATGGAACAAAATTGACAACTTTAATAAAAAAATTTGTAGCTTCGCAGTTGTCAATATCAGGATGGACTTTTGTAACTACAGCAATTATATATCATGACGGCCCTTCAATATCATCAGGACATTACACAGCTTATTTAAAGTCTAGAAATGGCTGGTCATTCTGCAATGATTCTGTTTTAATTTTCAAAAAAAAATTGCCGTATGACCTTAAAAACTCTTACCTGGTGTTTTTAAAACCAAAATTTTAGGGAAATAATCTCGGGATGTGCTCTGTGGAATTTCAAGAAGTTCTAATGGCTCCTACACAATTTGGCCTTGAGGATAAGTGTAGTTCAGAGACATAACTTCTAATCATAGGACTGGACATCATGGAGATATATGTGCACTTTGAATGAGTTCAGAAAAACTATTTCTTTTTATAAGCTAATTGAAGCAGCCAATCAAAACATGGAGTAGAGGGAATGTAAGTCTGCAATGCTGTCTACTGTTTTACATTGCTTTGTGATTAAAAGTGATGTAGAGAATTAAATAATTGTTGTAGTCATAGAGGTAGTGTAAGTCTGCTTCATATTAAGCAGTATCAGTGTCATAGGAAATGTAGAACATGACTGAGCAAGAAGGGGAAGATATTACTATTCCAGGATTGTGAAAATGATCTTCAACATTTTAATTCTGAAAGTTGCGGAAATGCCAAATGATGGGATTGGCTTACAAGAAATCCAAGAGTTATAAATGGCTCTGACTAGATTTGGCCTTGTGGAAAATAGTGGTAGAGAGCAAGAAGTCATTTATTGCATGTAACGTGTTTTTAAAAACGATGGAGGTTTCCTTTCAGAAAGTGGCGGGCTGAAAGTAATAACAGCACAAAAGAGTGTAAGCTGTTCATAGGACATCCTTGGACGTCATGGAAAGTAAGTTAACTTTAAGGAGTTCTGAATTTTGATTTCTGATGTTGTATGGGTTTTTTAAACACAATCATTTTGATTGTGTTTTTTTTTCCCCGCTGTTACATGATGAATACCTTCAAGTCACTGTTTTTAGTGAATTTTGATACATTCTGAGAACAGCAAAAATAAACCATTTAACATGTATAATTAATTCTGTACTGTTTGCATTTATGATGTATATGTAGAACTGTGTAGGAGGCATGGAGAAGGTGAGGCTTCTGTAAGTGTCAAAGTTGTTGCATGCAGTGCTGCACTTCTGCGTATTCTTTCATATGCTAGACTACATCTGCACAATGAGATACCTAAGCAAAGGAAACACAAGTGATGTGATTGTGAAATGAGCAAAATAAATTGCATGTATTTCAATTACATCACCTGTGTTTCCTATCATTACGAATCACATTGTGCAGATCAAGTTTAGGTCTGTCCAGGGAAACATAGGAGGTTTGGACTTTGTTGAAGATTGCAGTGGACATGACTCACTTCATTGGTAGACCTTCACATGTATTATGTCCTCTATTCTCTTCAACAACTCGAAATTTCATCTGCAACCCTGAGTAGGCCTCACCTGAAACAAAACTCTGGATAGTAGACATCTTATTGGCATCCTGAAGCAATTATTTTAAATTTTAGTGTCTTGCGACACTTTTCTGAGACAACAGCAATGCAAAAGATGCACCATGTTTTAAGATAGGCCTCACTTCATCTGCATCAAGATAGTGTTAGTTTAAAATGTATATCTTTAGGACTGTGTAGCTTCTGTAAGTGTCAAAGTTATTGAAAAACTGTTTGTCCTTCAATCTTTGCCCTTGTCTTTTGTAATTTTTTAATACATGTTTTTATATTTTTCAAATGTTTGTTCTCTCTTTCACAGATTGAAAGTATAAAAATAAAAAATGAGTAATTTAACGACAATTATAAGGTAAATATTTTGTACTCTTTTCGTTACATTTCTATCACATTGAACTACTATTAGTTCCACTGCTTCATTTCTTTAATCCTCAGTTTCCTGCCTTTGCTACTTCCCTCATTCCTTTCTCTATTACCTACTTACTCAACTCCTTCCACTCTTTTTCTCAGTCCCTTTCTTCTCATAGTTCCTCACTCTTGTTCACTCACTCCGTCTCTATTACTCTTAGTGTCTTTGACTGATCACTGTATCACTATTTGTTCATAATGCTTTCTCTGTGTAGTTGAAGCACACTAAGGGGCATATTATGAATGCAGCCAATAAAATTATTGCTCTTTTTATTGGCAGAAAACTGGTGCAAAAGCGGCTTTAGCGGCAGTTTTCTGCCGCAAAAGCAGCTTTAGCGACACATTTCTGCCGATAAAAGCTGCAAAACTTTTATTGCCTATGTTGATAATATGCCCCTATGTTATTTACATTAGGGCTATATTGTCCAGTATAACAATCAAAATTGCTCTCCAAAGACACCAGGCAAAGCAGACGCTCCCTCAAACAGATCACCAAGCGCAATTTACCCTACTTACAGCCTAGCCTGTTCTCTGTCGAGACTTTAGCAATCTTTAGAGCACAAGATAAGATCTTTTCACATGGAAGAGCCAGACGTATTGCAATTCTACTTAAGAAACAAGCATTGGCATAGACAATAGGTCTCGCCTTTGGGACCTTATACGTGTTTAGCCATGCAACAGTTGATGTTGCTGCACCAAGGATATTATGCTGCATAACTAAATACTTAGAAGGTCCCAAAGTCGATACCTATTGGCTATGCCAATGCTTGTTTTTCTTTCACTTCGTTATCTATTTTGTTTTTCACAATTATACCCTCTTCTGTCTGTTCTTTGGTAAATAGATCTATTAAACAGTATCTCTTCTTTACTCCCTATAGCTGTCTTTCTTGAAACATCACTCTCTGTTTACTTTCCTTATACTTACACTTTTTTTAAAAAAAAAAATTTTTTTTTGGTTAGCTCCCGGTCCGCGTACCGGGAAGCTAACCCGGGAGCGAACCAAAAGAAATAGAGCTTGCCAGAGTGCTAAACATTGTAGCAATTTTTTTGGAAAGGGAAGGTAGTTCTGAAAAGAACTTTTTTTATATATTTTTGTTGTTTTATATTTTTTTTTATTTTTTTTTATTTTTTTATTTTTTTTGTATTTTTTGAACGATTTTATAATTTTTTTTGTTTTTTTTGTGGGGGGGGAAACAACAAAAAACAGGCGTTGAAAAGGGCTCAACAGGAGCAAAAAAAAATTACTGGGGGCGGTTAGGGCAATCATGGTGTTCATACGCCAGGTTCAGTGCATTGATGCTCATGTTGCCACAAGCTATTAATGCACGACAGTGCATACATAAGTGAATCATGTGCCCAAAATTTGGTTGGATATTTGGCACAGTTTCCCGTGCCTCCTCTGGTGATAAAGAAACCGATGTTGTTGGTCTCGCCACAGGAGTTGGTCGAGGATTGTCCATCATATCCCTTAATTCCGCCCGGCTGTGATTTAGGGGATGTTTCCTCGTCATGTGCCTATGCATGGTATGATTACCATAGCTGTATTTTTTGTCCGTCCCTCTGGACAATTGTTCCTTGCATATGAGGCATGTTGCGTACCTGGCATTGACCTTTTTTTGGCCACGAGGGATGGAAAAAAACTGCCAGATGAAACTGGGTTTCTTTCTTGAAACCCGGGGCAACTCTTCCAGGAATTGTGGTTGTTCTCCCTCCTCATCCATCTCTTCATCTTCCTCCTCAGTGTTGGTAACCACCTGGGGAGGTGGTCCTCTCTTCCCATGAGGAGGTGGAGGTGGTGGTGGGGGTGCACCAGCTGAAGCAATCAGTGAAGCCATTTTCATACAATCAAAATAGGTCTTCCAAGAAGCAAAATAGGTCTTCCTCTCACAATAATGAAAGTCAGAGTGAGGAAAGAAGGAGTGGTTTTCATCATTTGGAAAAAACAATACTTCTCAACCAATGAAAAGTGTTATTTTTAGGTCACATGACCTAGCCTTCCATAATTATGAAACTAAAAGTGAAATGAACCAATGAAAAGTTTTATTAACAAGTCACATGACCTCTCACGCTCATGTTACGCGCTGCGGAACGCTCCCCGGTTAGCTTCCGGGTCGCTCCCCTTCACGCCGCGGTCCGCGCCCCGGGACACTTCCGGGTGCGCTAACGCGATACGTCACAAGACGCATTTCGCGGCAACGCGATACGTCGCGCTTTCGCGCCGGGGATCGCTTCCGGGGAGTTGCGTTTCGCGCCTCTGTCCGCGCCCCGGGGCACTTCCGGGTGCGCTAACGCAGTACGTCATAAGACGCATTACGCGGCAACGCGATACCGTCACTATGTTGATTTGTTACCGGTTCGCGGACCGGATCGCGGAATCGAATTGAGCTAACGGGAAGCTTCCCTGTTAGCGGACCGGGAGCGAAACAAAAAAAATATTTAAAAAATTTTATTAATAAACATATAAAATATATTTTTGGATTTAAAGAAGAATACATTTTACAGCTGTAGATATTAGCTTTTAAAAAACCAATGAAATTCACTGAAAAAACCATAGGTTATAGACCATATATAGTTAGGAATTAGCATTTACAAAACCTTGAAAATTCACTGAAAAAACCATAGGTTATAGACCATATATAGTTAGGAATTAGCATTTAAAAAACCTTATTTTACTCACACAAAACCATTGAAATTCCATATATAGTTAGTTGTACTAACTATATATCGCGCACCCGCAATCCACTGCTGATCATGTCACATATTACATCATTCATGACATGGTCAGTGACATCACTGATGACATCACTGATGACATCTCAAATGACATCACTGATGACATCACTGATGACATCTCAAATGACATCACTGATGACATCACTGATGACATCTCATTTGACATTACTGATGACATCACTGATGACATCATTCATGTGATAATACGATGAAGCTCTTCAGACTCTAATATAACCTTAGATACAGTAAGTGTAAACAGACACTCACAGACTGTCACTCATCCATAGAGTTACACACACACCTAGTCAGTCATGCAAAGAATCAATCACACATCCATTTTCTCAACTATACAGTTATACACACCTTACTTATTCAAACATATACTAACACATATTTACTCTCTTATACAATCCCTGATACAAGTTCACAATGATCCATACAGCCACTCACACATTCACTGGCTCTTATGCACAGTTATTTATATATGTCAACTCTCACATGTACTGTGTTTTACATATGTACTTACTTTTACATGTAGCACTGAGATATCCATTCACTCAGCAATACACTCATGCACACAGTCAACCGCCCATACAGCTGTTTCCACATGCACTTTTGAACCCATACATCTAGTGAATCAACTGCTCACACATCTATGCACAGAGTCATACACCTCCCAGCCACCCATACACACTCTCAGTCTCCCATACAAATACGTAGGCAACCAATCAATAACGCATATAGTTAATCATATAGCTAATGATCAACACATGCAGCAGTTTATAGAACAACAGACATAATGATGCACAAATTGAGACAGTTTAGTCACTAACCCATGCACTCAGTGAGACACATTTAACCACTCACTCATACAGTCAGTCATGCACCTACTAAATCCTTCATCCAGACATTTATACATCCACTCATTCTTAAATATGTAAGACATATTTTAACTTTACAGAATTATACAGTCACTGGATGACGTCATCAGTGATGTCATCAGTGATGTCATTTGAGATGTCATCAGTGATGTCATCAGTGATGTCACTGACCATGTCATGAATGATGTAATATGTGACATGATCAGCAGTGGATTGCGGGTGCGCGATATATAGTTAGTACAACTAACTATATATGGAATTTCAATGGTTTTGTGTGAGTAAAATAAGGTTTTTTAAATGCTAATTCCTAACTATATATGGTCTATAACCTATGGTTTTTTCAGTGAATATATATATATATACACACACACATATATATATATATATATAAATATACATCAAAGAGAAGCGTATGAATATGTATATATGTATATATGTATGTATATATATACATATATATACATACATTACCTACTGGCGGTCGCCAGTAGGTATATATAGTTAGGATTTTTTCTCTATGGGTTTTTTGAAAATTCTATGTCTAATAACTTTGGCGTTTGTGGACGGAATTGGCTGAAATTTCAGGAAAATGGCAAATTTTGTTTCTGAGCAGCCCTTGAAAATTTGGGGGGGGTTCGTCCAGTGGGGGCTGAGAAAAAAGGGGGGTCCCAAAACGTGTTTTTAACATTGAGTTTTCCATAGGGCGGTTGGCCTCACTTTTAGCCCGAACGGCTGAATGGATTTGCACGAAACTTGGCAAAATTGTAGGGACTGGTAGCCCGATGTGCCTTTTGTAGGTCTCAATATATGTGCTCCAGTGGATTTTGAGAAATTAACGTTTAAAAAAAGATATATATCTGTAACAGCGGACCGGGCAGCGCTCTGGTTCGCGGACTTTTCGCGCAACGGAGCTTTGTGAAGCGAAGCTGATTGGTTCTCCGGCGTCTGTCAACATTCCAAACAGTCCGTAGCGGCCGCCATCTTGTCTCTCGGTAGGATCGAGAGACAAGAGGAGGCCGAAGCGAAGGGGCAAATGACCATAAGGGGGCATAGTACATTGTCGCTCACCCCCTAGGTTTGATGTGGAGGTTTTAAAAGGGCCCCGCGGGGCAAAAAAAAATTACAATAATAATAATCGAACAGCTGAATGGATTTGCACGAAACTTGGCAAAATTGTAGGGACTGGTAGCCCGATGTGCCTTTGCTAGATCTCAATATATGTGCTCCAGTGGATTTTGAGAAATTAACGTTCAAAAAAAGGTATATATCTGTAACAGCGCACCGCTTCGCGTACTTTTCGCGTTACGGAGCTTTGCGAAGCGAAGCTGATTGGCTCTCCGGTGTCTGTAAACATTCCAAACAGTCCGTAGCGGCCGCCATCTTGTCTCTCGGTAGGATCGAACAGCTGAATGGATTTGCACGAAACTTGGCAAAATTGTAGGGACTGGTAGCCCGATGTGCCTTTGCTAGGTCTCAATATATGTGCTTCAGTGCATTTTGAGAAATTAACGTTCAGAAACAAGATATATATCTGTAACAGCGCTCCGCTTCGCGGAGATAAAATTATATGTGTATTACCTAGCTGTTGCTAACACCAGTTAGCGACGGCTAGTAGAAGATAGCGACCATCTTGGGCCCCACTTTGCATGTGAGTGATATTTATCACTAATGACATGCAAAGTGGGCATGCCAAGATGTTAGCGACTGGAAACAGTCGCTAACATCGCTATCTCCTATTATCAACTTTTGGAAATATTCGAGATAAGGGCGAATATCTCTAAAAGCTACCACCTGCCCTGAGCAGTTCTTAGCCATGTTATCCAATGGGAGGTGGATAACATGGCTAAGAGCATTAGCTCGGTAATGCATGAATATCGCTGAGTTTTCAGCGATATTAATGCATTGCGGTCGTTTTTTATCGTATTTCCGATAAACCTTGATAATAGCAAGGTTTATCTGCGATAATTTCTGACGGTAAAAAAATCGTTGCTAAGCATCGTTAGGGATAAATATCGCTTAACTTTGGTAATATGCCCCAACGTCTGTTAACGTTCGATTCGAAGGAAATCAGGAAGTGTTGAAAAACATTGTCTGCGCCATCTTGTCTTTTTTCAAATGCCACACTTTTGTCGTGCACGGCAGCCATTTTAGATGCCTTGACCAGACCCACTCTGTGCACGCTGTCGATCCTTAGCATGGCTCCCCACCCTCGCAAACATCTCCCCCAGGCAGTGGTCACCCCCGCTCTCTGTCTTATGCATGGGTAATAAACCTCCCCCATCTGCGCTGCTGTTCCCTGAGAATCACACCCTGTGCCCGCCCGACACCTCCCTTTCGCCCTATTCACTACCACACCCTCTGACACTCCTTTTCCTCTGTGTCCGATTGTCCAGGCTGGTCCTAGGGTATCAGCTAGCCCTGCAGATGTAGTTTATGGCCACAGCTGTAAAGAATCACCCCTCTTCAAAGGAGTTATAGTAGATCAAGGCCCACACTCGATGAGATTCGTCACAGCAGAAGCGTTGCTATTATCTGAAAACCATCCTGTATTGTGATTGGGGAGGGGACCGAGCCTGAAGCGGAAGATTCCAGGGATGACTGTTTGTACATCAAAGTTTTTACAATTATGTGTCACATTAAAAATATATAGCACTCCGACAAAGTAGTAAGATTATAAAACTTTAATAATTTATAAATATATACAAGAAAACAAAAATAGTAATAACATATAAACATTTTTAGGGAAAAACAACGAAGTAGCGGTCGGCTGTGCGAATAGTCCCAACGCAGCACAACGTCCAGATTTCCGGCGTGGGGCGTCGCGGGGGGTGGGTCATCAGTAGCAAACTGTTGTGCGAATAGTTCCAAGGCAGCAGAACGCGTTGAAATCTAGATGACACGAAAGTGATGTCTAGTAAGTTGCCACCCAGCAAATAACGGCATGGGGCGTCGCGGGGGGTGGGTCATCAGTAGCAAACTGTTGCGCGAATAGTTCCAAGGCAGCAGAACGATGGCACCAAGGTGATGTCCAGTAAGTTGCCGCACTGGTTTTGGTATCCTACAATGCTGCTCCGAATAACGGCGTGGAGCGCCCCGGGGGAGGCGGCGTGAACGGGCCTCTCCAGGTGGAGTGTCATCTGTTGTAGTGGGGCGCCCCTTTACCGTTTCAGTTGCCATTCCGTCCGTTTTTGGTCCACTGTGTCAAAAGCCGCAATTCAGCTGAGTTGCGCCCACTCTTGCGGTGCAGCGATAGGCGGCTGTCACAGGACTCTCAAAATGGCGGCAGGCTCTTTCCTTTTTGGGCCTGGTCCACTGAAATGGCCCTGGGACACCTTGGAAATCGGACGCTTGTCTGCTAGGTCTTGGACCTCATTCTCGAAAGCGTCCCCTCCGCCTTGAGAATTCATCAAAAGTTTTGGGGGCTCCGACTCCTGCAGGCTTCTGGTGGGGAGCGGCTGCCATGATTGCTCGCGGAATGACCACGACTGAGCTACGAGATGGTGGTGCTTTCATGCTGACGCCAGCTTCAGTCTGAAACATCCAGAAACAAGGTGGGGCTTTCATCGTTTGGGGAAAAAAAAAAGTTTTCATCCTATGAAAAGTGTTGTTTTTAGGTCACATGATCAAGCCTTCCATCATTAGGAAACCAAAAGTAAAATGAACCAATGAAAAGTTTTATAAACAAGTCACATGACCTGTTATGCGGCATAGGGTGTAAAATTAGGAGAAAATACGTTGGCACGTGAGGCGGCGTCAGTAGCGGACCGATGTGCGAATAGGCCGAAGGCAACACAACGCGCCAAGATCTGGATGGCACCGAGGTGGTGTCCAGCAAGTTGCAGCACTGGTGTGGCCATCCTACAATGCTGAAAGTCGGCGTGGGGCGCCCCGTTGGCCTGTGAGTTTGCGTCAGTAGCGGACCGATGTGCGAATAGGCCGAAGGCAGCACAACGCGCCAAGATCCGGATGGCACCGAGGTGGTGTCTAGTAAGTTGTCGCACTGGTGTGGCCATCCAACAATGCTGAAAGTCGGCGTGGGGCGCCCCGTTGGCCTGTGAGTTTGCGTCAGTAGCGGACCGATGTGCGAATAGGCCGAAGGCAGCACAACGCGCCAAGATCCGGATGGCACCGAGGTGGTGTCTAGTAAGTTGCCGCACTGGTGTGGCCATCCTACAATGCTGAAAGTCGGCGTGGGGCGCCCCGTTGGCCTGTGAGTTTGCGTCAGTAGCGGACCGATGTGCGAATAGGTCGAAGGCAGCACAACGCGCCAAGATCCGGATGGCACCGAGGTGGTGTCTAGTAAGTTGTCGCACTTCTGTGGCCATCCTACAATGTTGAAAGTCGGCGTGGGGCGCCCCGTTGGCCTGTGAGATGGCGTCAGTAGCGGACCGATGTGCGAATGGGGCCAAAGGCAGCGCAACAATATTTTCTGATTTGAAGACACCACAAGGCGCTGAGATGCCAAGATCCGGATGGCACCGAGGTGGTGTCTAGCAAGTTGTGGCACTGGTGTGGCCATCGTACAATGGTAAAAGTCGGCGTGGGGCGCCCTGTTGGCCTGTGAGATGGTGTCAGTAGCGGACTGATGTGTGAATGGGGCCAAAGGCAGCGCAACAATATTTTCTACTATATTTTCGGAGTAGAAGACACCACAAGGCGCTGAGATGCCAAGATCCGGATGGCACCGAGGTGATGTGTAAGTTGCGGACGGATGTGCGAATGGGGCCAAAGGCAGCTCAACAATATTTTCTGAAGAGAATACACCACAAGGCGCTGAGATGCCAAGATCCGGATGGCACCGAGGTGATGTCTAAGTTGCGGACCGATGTGCG
Organism: Lissotriton helveticus; assembly: GCF_964261635.1. NCBI lineage: Eukaryota > Metazoa > Chordata > Amphibia > Caudata > Salamandridae > Lissotriton > Lissotriton helveticus. Next base: position 1,693,130,913 of record NC_136068.1, on the reverse strand, counting down.
AATGGGGCCAAAGGTAGCGTAACAAGATTTTCTGTATGGAAGATACCACTAGGCGTTGAGATGCCAAGATTCGGATGGCACCGAGGTGATGTCTAGGAAGTTGTGCCACTGGTGTGGCCATCGTACAATGGTAAAAGTCGGCGTGGGGCGCCCTATTGGCCTGTGAGATGGTGTCAGTAGCGGACTGATGTGCGAATGGGGCCAAAGGCAGCGCAACAATATTTTCTGACTGACACCACAAGGCGCTGAGATGCCAAGATCCGGATGGCATCGAGGTGATGTCTAAGTTGCGGACTGATGTGCGAATGGGGCCAAAGGCAGCGTAACAATATTTTCTGTATGGAAGATACCACTAGGCGTTGAGATGCCAAGATTCGGATGGCACCGAGGTGATGTCTAGCAAGTTGGTGTGGTCATCCTACAATGCTGAAACTCGGCGTGGGTCACCCCATTAGCCTGTGAGATGGCGTCAGTAGCGGACCGATGTGCGAATAGGCCGAAGGCAGCACAACGCGCCAAGATCCGGATGTCACCGTGGTGGTTTCATAGTTGAGAGGCACTTCATCTGCAGTGGGGCGCCGAGATCCGGATGGCACCGAGGTGATGTCTAGCAAGTTGCTGTACTTGTGTGGTCATCCTACAATGCTGAAACTCGGCGTGGGTCGCCCCATTAGCCTGTGAGATAGCTGTTCTTTGGATTTGGGCCTGGTCCACTAAAATGGCCCTGGGACACCTAAGAACTCGAACGCTCGATTTTTTTTTCCTTTCCTGTACATGCAAAAAAAGGTAAATGCCCGGTATGTTACACGCTTCATCTGCCACGATGAACTCTCCAGAGGAACCGAAAAAATATATAGTTGTGGTAACTATACCATGCATCGTCATATGGAGAGGTGGCACCAATTAATTATAGTGCTGCATAAAAGAGAGATTTGGAGGAGAACCCCTGACCTGCTAGTACATTCATCAAAGAAGTGGCACTGAGAGCTTCAGAGGCAAGGGAAACGGTCCCAAATATTTAGAAGAACTTTGGAAAGATTAAAATGACATGTTTAGATTGTGGTAAATTAATTTCATGTGGGCAGATGAGTGTTACTCTAATAAATACAGCATATGAACATCATCATAGTCGATGGTTGGTAGAGACATTTTGACTATATCCTGGACCTGCCCGTCCTCGCCCAAAATGGCGCCGGAATAAATGGGACTCGTAACTCCTTGTTGTGTACTGGTTGCAGAACCTTGAAATCACGAGATACGTATGCAGTTTTGAAGCACATGGCGGGCGGGGACGAGAATTGATTGAATATTTCGACATCCCTATTGATATTAAGTTCTGATGTGTTATTGATTACTGTACTGTTGAAAATTCAAATTAACGTCACCCATGGTACTTGCCCGCAAATGTATATCTAGATAATTTTATTGTAACTGGCCCTGTCGTATTTTAATTATAAAATGTACGTCCACCGATTCCGTAACTGTTAGACACCTTAGTTTTTGCAACCTAATGGCCCGCCCGTTACGTTCCTCTACAGTGTAAATGTCTATTCATCATATACGATTACAGTTTGCTCCGTGGCAGGCCCACGTGGTTATAGGCTCGTATTTGTATAATGAAATTTTCACAATAAAGGTTTTTAAAAGAAAACATGGTAGTAGTGTATACATTGGTAAAGTTTTTAATAATAGTCACTGTTTTAGAATCATTAAAAGGCAAGTGAAATAAAGCAGACCAATTACATGAAGGGTAAAAGGTATAATACGAAGGAACGCAGTAAAGATAAATGGTCAAGGGCTGTTGTGTTTTCTATTACTGCAACATAAAGTGATCGATAAGAATCTCATATTCAGGCGTATCGGCGACTAAGACAGCAGGTCGACCCTCTTTTGCTCAACGGCTCCGTCATGGGACGAAGAAACGCTCTTTTTCTCGAAAAAAGAATATATTTTACTTGCAGGACAGTTGTAAAATTTCCGGGAAAGTACATTAGCCTGGAACATTATAACATATATTTAAGAGAAAATAATGTTCGGAAGTAATTAAAAGCGTAATTTTTAGGTGATATGACCAAGGCTTTCATCATTAGAATAAGAAAAGTAAAATGAACCAATGAAAAGTTTTATTAACAAGTCACATGACTTGTTATGCTTACGTTACGCGCTGCGCGCCCCGGATGACTTCCGGATGCGCTAACGCGGCGCGTCATATGACGCATTACGCGACAACGCAGGTCCAGAATATAGTCAAAATGTCTCCACCAACCAGCGGTCGAAACACAACCCCTTTCAGCAGGCTAAATAGTTCTGTTAAATGACAACAGAAAGGACAGGCAACAAGAACCATCAGTCAAAGAGGGGAGGGCTAGTTCTTCTCTACCGGGTTACATTGGGGCGCTACCGGAACTGATCGAATTGGTAGTCTACAGTGTTTCTGGATGTTTCAGACCGAAGCTGGGGTTAGCATGAGAGCAGCACCATTTCGTAGCTCCGTTGTGGCCATTCCGCAACCAATCATGGCAGCCGCTCTTTATCGTTATTTTGGGTGGGGTGGGTGGCGGAGCCGAGCTGTTTTGCAGCCATCATTGTGTGGAGTTCAGTTCATCTCACTAGTTTTGTATTTGTCATGAGGGGTTGTTCCTAATGTTTCTATTTTAGCGAGGTCAAAAAGAGATCCCATTAGTGGCCTACTGATTTTGCTCGATTCCTTTTCTTTTTTTTTACACGATTTTTCGTTATCTGCAAAGACTAAACAGAGTATTGCGACTCTGTGTTTGTTTGTAAATAGAGAATGAACCAAAGAGAACTAATTCTAAAACAGTAAATACTTGGATAACAATCAATCAAATGGAGAGAGAAGCAGGCACGACGGATTACAACGGGGGCAAAGGCCTGCGTTAACTACCTTTCACTATCTGCAAAGAGAGAGTACTCCTAATAGAAATGAGGGGGGGGGGGCACCATTCAAAGCAGATCAGTGTGCATAAACACGAAAATGTTTTCACTTACCACGTACTTGACATTCGACAGCTTATGATATTTGCTATTAAAAAACCATTGAAATTCACTGAAAAAACCATAGGTTATAGACCATATATAGTTAGGAATTAGCATTTACAAAACCTTGAAAATTCACTGAAAAAACCATAGGTTATACACCATATATAGTTAGGAATTAGCATTTAAAAAACCTTATTTTACTCACACAAAACCATTGAAATTCCATATATAGTTAGTTGCACTAACTATATATCGCGCACCCGCAATCCACTGCTGATCATGTCACATATTACATCATTCATGACATGGTCAGTGACATCACTGATGACATCACTGATGACATCTCAAATGACATCACTGATGAGATCACTGATGACATCTCATTTGACATCAATGACCACATCACTGATGATATCATTCATGTGACAATACAATGCATCTCCTCACGTTTTAATATAACCTCTGTTTCACCCAGTGTTAAATACAGAGTATAATTTTTGAAACCATTGACACACCAATACTAGTTACTACATACGTACTCACTGATTCCTACGTCTACACACACATTCACTCATTCACCCATACAATCATTCATACATACAATCACTCATCTTTACAACACTATCATATGCACTCATACACCTATACAGACACTTACACTCTGCCACTCATCCATGGAGTTACTCACACACCTAGTCAGTCCTGTAAAGAATCAATCACACTTCCATTTTCTTGTCTATACAGTTAAACATAGAGCACCTTACATTTTCAAACATATACTAACACATACTTACTTTCTTATACAATCATTGATACAAGTACACATTGATCTGCACAGAGTCACACACCTCCCAGCCAGCCACACACACACTCAGTCTCCTATACAAATACTTGGACAATCAATCAATAACCCATATAGTTAATCATATGGCTACTGATCAACACATGCAGCAGTTTACAGAACAACAGACATAATGATGCACAAATTAAGACAGTTTACTCACTAACCCATGCACTCAGTGAGACACATTTAATCACTCACTCATACATTCAGTCATGCACCTACTAAATCCTTCGCCCAGACACTTATACATCTACTCATTCTTCAATATGTAAAACATATTTAAACTTTACAGAAACACACAGTCACTGGATGATGTCATCAGTGATCTCATCAGTGATGTCATTTGAGATGTCATCAGTGATGTCATCAGTGATGTCATTTGAGATGTCATCAGTGATGTCATTTGAGATGTCATCAGTGATGTCATCAGTGATGTCACTGACCATGTCATGAATGATGTAATATGTGACATGATCAGCAGTGGATTGCGGGTGCGCGATATATAGTTAGTGCAACTTACTATATATGGAATTTCAATGGTTTTGTGTGAGTAAAATAAGGTTTTTTAAATGCTAATTCCTAACTATATATGGTGTATAACCTATGGTTTTTTCAGTGAATATATATATATATATATATATATATATATATATATATATATATATATATATATATATATATTCACTGAAAAAATCATAGGTTAGAGACCATATATAGTTAGGAATTAGCATTTAAAAAACCTTGAAAATTCACTGAAAAATCCATAGGTTATAGACCATATATAGTTAGGGCTTAGTATTTAAAAAACCTTATTTTACTCACACAAAACCATTGAAATTCCATATATAGTTAGTTGCACTAACTATATATCGCGCACCCGCAATCCACTGCTGATGATGTCACATATTACATCATTCATGACATGGTCAGTGACATCACTGATGACATCACTGATGACATCTCAAATGACATCACTGATGACATCACTGATGACAACATCCAGTGTCTGTATGTTTCTGTAAACTTTAAATATGTCTTACATATTGAAGAATGAGTGGATGAATAAGTGTCTGGATGAAGGATTTAGTAGGTGCATGACTGACTGCATGAGTGAGTGATTAAATGTGTCTCACTGAGTGCATGGGTTAGTGACTAAACTGTCTTAATTTGTGCATCAATATTTCTATTGTTCTGTAAACTGCTGCATGTGTTGATCAGTAGCTATATGAGTAACTATATGGGTTATTGATTGGTTGCCCAATTATTTGTATGGGAGACTGAGTGTGTGTGTGGCTGGCTGGGAGGTGTGTGACTCTGTGCAGATCAATGTGTACTTGTATCAATGATTGTATAAGAGAGTAAGTATGTGTTAGTATATGTTTGAAAATGTTATGTGCTCTATGTTTAACTGTATAGATTAGAAAATGGAAGTGTGATTGATTCTTTACAGGACTGACTAGGTGTGTAAGTAACTCCATGGGTGAGTGGCAGAGTGTGATTGTCTGTATAGGTGTATGAGTGCATATGATAGTGTTGTAAAGATGAGTCATTGTATGTATGAATGATTGTATGGGTGAATGAGTGAATGTGTGTGTAGAAGTAGGAATCAGTGAGTGCGTATGTAGTAACTAGTATTGGTGTGTCAATGGTTTGGTCTCATTTGAGATGTCATCAGTGATGTCATCAGTGATGTCACTGACCATGTCATGAATGATGTAATATGTGACATCATCAGCAGTGGATTGCGGGTGCGCGATATATAGTTAGTGCAACTAACTATATATGGAATTTCAATGGTTTTGTGTGAGTAAAATAAGGTTTTTTAAATGCTAAGCCCTAACTATATATGGTCTATAACCTATGGTTTTTTCAGTGAATTTTCAAGGTTTTTTAAATGCTAATTCCTAACTATATATGGTCTCTAACCTATGGTTTTTTCAGTGAATTTCAATGGTTTTTTAATAGCAAATATCATAAGCTGTCGAATGTCAAGTACGTGGTAAGTAAAAACATTTTCGTGTTTATGCACACTGATCTGCTTTGAATGCTGCCCCCCCTCCCCCTCATTTCTATTAGGAGTACTCTCTCTTTGCAGATAGTGAAGGGTAGTTAACGCAGGCCTTTGCCCCCGTTGTAATCCGTCGTGCCTGCTTCTCTCTCCATTTGATTGATTGTTATCCAAGCATTTACTGTTTTACAATTGGTTCTCTTTGGTTCATTCTCTATTTACAAACAAGCACAGAGTCGCAATACTCTGTTAAGTCTTTGCAGATAGCGAAAAATCGTGTAAAAAAACAAAAGGAATCGAGCAAAATCAGTAGGCCACTAATGGGATCTCTTTTTGACCTCGCTAAAATAGAAACATTAGGAACAACCCCTCATGACAAACACGAAACTATTGAGATGAACTGAACTCCACACCATGATGGCTGCAATACAGCTCGGCTCCGCCACCCACCCCGCCCAAAATAACGATAAACTCTATGCAAATATTACAAATATATACAACACACCAGCAAAGTAACAGGGTAAAACATTTTATTAAACAACTATTTACATAACTATTTTATACTTTTTGTTGCCCGATCCGGCTAGCTCAATCGATCGAGCATGAAACTCATGCACTCTGATGGTTCAAAGTTTTGAGGAGTGCTTGTAACACTGTCTGAAGCCTATTTGCACTTGCTTCAGCTTCACTATTGTCAAAGTAAAGTGGGGACTGTTTGAGGACGTGACTGCATTTGTGAACAATGTAATGCGGTGCCACCCTGAACCGCTTGACGGAGGCCCCCGAGGGACGGTGTGATGGCGCGGACTCGGAGGGGGCGCTTGGCTCCGGCTCCCTCCCCAAGTCGTGTTCTCCTGGTGTAGCCTGAGATCGCCCCCGACATAGGTGGCCGGCTCCCGGGATCAAGCGGAACTTTTTGCCTTTTGGTAACTCTTCCATTCTTGAACTTGTCCCACAATCCGTTTCACCTAAAGACACGCTGTAGTGGGGCGCCCCTTTACCATTTCAGTTGCCATTCCGCCCGCTTTTGCTACACTGTGCCTCTTCCGCTATTCAGCTGTTTACCGCCCGCTCTTTCGACTACAGCGTCTCGCTCACCATGTAGTTGAGTTGCTCCCGCTCTTGCGGTGCAGCGATAGCCGGCTGCCACAGTACTCTCAAAATGGCGGCCGGCTCTTCAGATTTGGGCGTGGTCCACTAAAATTGCCCTGCGACACCTTGGAACTCGGACGCTTGTCTGCTAGAGATTGGGCTCCATTCTCGAAAGCGTCCCCTCAGCCTTGAAGATTCAACAAAAGTCTTGGGGGCCCCCGACTCCCGCAGGCTTCTGGTGGAGAGCGGCTAGCATTATTGCTCGTCGAATGGCCACGACGGAGCTACGAAATGGTGGTGCTCTCATGCTAACGCCAGCTTCAGTCTGAAACATCCAGAAACACTGTAGACTACCAATTCAATCAGTTCCGGTAGCGCCCCAACGTGACCCGGTAGAGAAGAACTAGCCCTCCCCTCTTTCACTGATGGTTCTTGTTGCCTGTCCCTTCTGTTGTCATTTAACAGAACTATTTAGCCTGCTGAAAGGGGTTGTGTTCCGACCGCTGGTTGGTGGAGACATTTTGACTATATTCTAGACCTGCGTTGTCGCGTAATGCGTCATATGACGCGCCGCGTTAGCGCATCCGGAAGTGATCTGGGGCGCGACGCGCAGTGCGTAACGTAAGCATAACAGGTCATATGACTTGTTAATAAAACTTTTCATTGGTTCATTTTACTTTTCTTATTCTAATGATGCTTTCGAACATAATTTTTTCTTAAATATATGTTATAATGTTCCAGGCTAATGTACTTTCCCGGAAAATTTACAACTGTCCTGCAAGTAAAATATATTCCTTTTTCGAGAAAAAGGGCGTTTCTTCGTCCCATGACGGAGCCGTTGAGCAAAAGAGGGTCGGCCTGCTGTCTTAGTCGCCGATACGCCTGAATATCAGATTCTTATCGATCACTTTATGTTGCAGGAGTAGAAAACACAACAGCCCTTGACCATTTATCTTTACTGCGTTCCTGCGTATTATACCTTTTACCCTTCATGTAATTGGACTGCTTTGTTTCACTTGCCTTTTACTGATTCGAAAACAGTGACTATTATTAAAAACTTTACCAATGTATATACTACTACCATGTTTTCTTTTAAAAACCTTTATTGTGAAAATGTCATTATACAAATACGGGCCTATAACCACGTGGGCCGGCCACGGAGCAAACTGTAATCGTATATGATGAGTAGACATTTACACTGTAGAGGAACGTAACGGGCGGGCCATTAGGTTGCAAGAACTAAAGTGTCTAGCAGTTGCGGAATCGGTGGACGTACATTTTATAATTAAAATACGACAGGGCCACTTACAATAAAATTATCTAGATATACATTTGCGGGCAAGTACCATGGGTGACGTTAATTCGAACTTTCAATAGTACAGTAATCAATAACACATCAGAACTTAATATCAATAGGGATATCGAAATATTCAATCTGTTCTCGTCCCCGCCCGCCATGTGCTTCAAAACTGCATACGTATCTCGTGATATTAAGGTTGTGCAACCAGTACACAACAAGGAGTTACGAGTCCCATTTATTCCGGCGCCATTTTGGGCGAGGACGGGCAGGTCCAGGATATAGTCAAAATGTCTCTACCAACCATCGACTATGATGATGTTCATATGCTGTATTTATTAGAGTAACACTCATCTGTCCACATGAAATTAATTTGCCACAATCTAAACATGTCATTTTAATCTTTCCAAAGTTCTTCTAAATATTTGGGACCGTTTCCCTTGCCTCTGATGCTGTCAGTGCCACTTCTTTGATGAATGTACTGGCAGGTCGGGGGTTCTCCTCCAAATCTCTCTTTTATGCAGCACTATAATTAATCGGTGCCACCTCTCCATATGACGATGCATGGTATAGTTACCATAACTATATTTTTTTTCGGTTCCTCTGGAGAGTACATCGTGGCAGATGAAGCGTGTAACGTACCGGGCATTTACCTTTTTTTGCATGTAGAGGAAAGGAAAAAAAATTCGAGCGTCCGAGTTCTAAGGTGTCCCAGGGCCATTTTAGTGGACCAGGTCCAAATCCAAAGAACAGGCCGCCATTTTGAGAGTCCTCTTGCAGCCGCCTGTCGCTGTAGCATCAAGAGCGGCCGAAACTCAGCTGAATGGCAACTGAAACGGTAAAGGGGCGCCCCACTACAGCAGACGAGCCTCCACCTAGGAAGGCCCGTTCACGCCGCCTCCCCCCCCCCTTCGGGCACCCCACGCCGTTATTCGGAGCAGGATTGTAGGATGGCCACACCAGTACGGCAACTTGCTAGACACCACCTCGGTGCCTACCGAATCTCAGCGCCTTGTGGTGTCTTCTATTCAGAAAACATTGTTGTGCTGCCTTCGACCTATTCGCCGCAAGTGCGCACGCAACTCAGCTGCATAGCTTGCTAGACACCACCTCGGTGCTAACCGAATCTCAGCGCCTTGTGGTGTCTTCTATTCCAAAAATATTGTTGCGCTGCCTTTGGCCCCATTCGCACATCGGTCCGCTACTGACGCCATCTCACAGGCCAACGGGGCGCCCCACGCCGACTTTCAGCATTGTAGGATGGCCACACCAGTGCGACAACTTACTAGACACCACCTCGGTGCCATCCGGATCTTGGCATCTCAGCGCCTTGTGGTGCCTTCTATTCAGAAAATATTGTTGCGCTGCCTTTGGCCCCATTCGCACATCGGTCCGCTACTGCCGCCATCTCACAGGCCAACGGGGCGCCCCACCCGACTTTCAGCATTGTAGGATAGCCACACCAGTGCAACTTACTAGACACCACCTCGGTGCCATCCGGATCTTGGCATCTCAGCGCCTTGTGGTGTCTTCTATTCAGAAAATATTGTTGCGCTGCCTTTGGCCCCATTCGCACATCGGTCCGCTACTGCCGCCATCTCACAGGCACACGGGGCGCCCCACGCCGACTTTCAGCATTGTAGGATGGCCACACCAGTGCAACTTACTAGACACCACCTCGGTGCCATCCGGATCTTGGCATCTCAGCGCCTTGTGGTGTCTTCTATTCAGAAAATATTGTTGCGCTGCCTTTGGCCCCATTCGCACATCGGTCCGCTACTGCCGCCATCTCACAGGCCAACGGGGTGCCCCACGCCGACTTTCAGCATTGTAGGATGGCCACACCAGTGCGACAACTTGCTGGACACCACCTCGGTGCCATCCGGATCTTGGCATCTCAGCGCCTTGTGGTGTCTTCTATTCAGAAAATATTGTTGCGCTGCCTTTGGCCCCATTCGCACATCGGTCCGCTACTGCCGCCATCTCACAGGCCAACGGGGCGCCCCACGCCGACTTTCAGCATTGTAGGATGGCCACACCAGTGCGACAACTTGCTGGACACCACCTCGGTGCCATCCGGATCTTGGCGCGTTGTGCTGCCTTCGGCCTATTCGCACATCGGTCCGCTACTGACGCCGCCTCACGTGCCAACGGATTTTCTACGCTTTTTATACCCTATGCCGCATAACAGGTCATGTGACTTGTTTATAAAACTTTTCATTGGTTCATTTTACTTTTGGTTTCCTAATGATGGAAGGCTTGATCATATGACCTAAAAATAACACTTTTCATTGGATGAAAACTATTTTTTTTTCCCAAACGATGAAAGCCCCACCTTGTTTCTGGATGTTTCAGACTGAAGCTGGCGTCAGCATGAAAGCACCACCATCTCGTGGCTCCGTCGTGGTCATTCCGCGAGCAATCATGGCAGCCGCTCCCCACCGGAAGCCTACAGGAGTCAGGGGCCCCCAAGACTTTTGTAGAATCCTCAAGGCGGAGGGGACGCTTTCGAGAATGGGGTCCAAGACCTAGCAGACAAGCGTCCGATTTCCAAGGTGTCCCAGGGCCATTTCAGTGGACCAGGCCCAAAAAGGAAAGAGCCTGCCGCCATTTTGAGAGTCCTGTGACAGCCGCCTATCGCTGCACCGCAAGAGTGGGCGCAACTCAGCTGAATTGCGGATTTTGACACAGTGGACCAAAAGCGGACGGAATGGCAACTGAAACGGTAAAGGGGCGCCCCACTACAGCAGACGAGGCTCCACCTGGGGAGGCCCGTTCACGCCGCCTCCCCCCCCCCCCCGGGGCGCCCCACGCCATTATTCGGAAGGCGGCAACTCAGCTGAATTGCGGATTTTGACACAGTGGACCAAAAGCGGACGGAATGGCAACTGAAACGGTAAAGGGGCGCCCCACTACAGCAGACGAGGCTCCACCTGGGGAGGCCCGTTCACGCCGCCTCCCCCCCCCCCCGGGGCGCCCCACGCCGTTATTCGGAGGGCGGCAACTTACTGGACATCACCTTGGTGCCATCGTTCTGCTGCCTTGGAACTATTCGCACAACAGACCGCTACTGATGACCCACCCCCCGCGACGCCCCACGCCGGATACCGAAATCAGTGCGGCACCCAGGCAACATCACCTGGGTGCCGTCCAGAAATCTGGACGTTGCGCTGCCTTGGGACTATTCGCACAACCGACCGCTACTTCCTTCTTTTTCCCTAAAAATGTTTAAATGTTTTTACTGTTTTTGTTTTGTTGTATATATTTATAAGTTATTAAAGTTTTATAATCCTACTACTTTGTTGGAGTGCTATATATTTTTAATGTGACACATAATTGTAAAAACTTTGATGTACAAAGAGTCATCCCTGGAATCTTCCGCTTCAGGCTCGGTCCCCTCCCCAATCACAATACAGGATGGTTTTCAGATAGTAGGAACGCGTGTGGTGTGATGGATCTCATCGGGTGTGGGCCTTGATCTACTATAACTCCTTTGAAGAAGGGTAATTCTTTACAGCTGGGGCCATAAACTACATCTGCAGGGCTAGCTGATAGCCTGGGACCGGCCTGGACAATCGGACACAGAGGAAGAGGAGTGTCAGAGGGTGCGGTAGTGAATAGGGCGAAAGGGAGGTGTCGGGCGGGCACAGGGTGTGATTCTCAGGGAAGAGCAGCGCAGATGGGGGGAGGTTTATTGCCCATGCATAAGACAGAGAGCGGGGGTGACCAGTGCCTGGGGGAGATGCTTGCGAGGGTGGGGAGCCATGCTAAGGATCGACAGCGTGCAGAGAGTGGGTCTGGTCAAGTCATCTAAAATGGCTGCCGTGCACGACAAAAGTGTGGCATTTGAAAAAAGGCAAGATGGCGCAGACAATGTTTTTCAACACTTCCTGATTTCCTTCGAATCGAACGTTAACAGACGTTGGGGCATATTACCAAAGTTAAGCGATATTTATCCCTAACGATGCTTAGCAACGAATTTTTTACCGCTAAGCATCGTCAGAAATTATCGCAGATAAACCTTGCTATTATCAAGGTTTATCGCAAATGCGATAAAAAACGGCCGCAATGCATTAATATCGCTGAAAAGTCTGCGATATTCATGCATTACCGAGCTAATGCTCTTAGCCATGTTATCCACCTCCCATTGGATAACATGGCTAAGAACTGCTCAGGGCAGGTGTTACTTTTTGGAGATATTCGCGCTTAGCGCGAATATCTCCAAAAGTTGGTAATAGGTTGGTAATAGGAGATAGCGATGTTAGCGACTGTTTCCAGTCGCTAACATCTTGGCATGCCCACTTTGCATGTCATTAGTGATAAATATCACTGACATGCAAAGTGGGGCCCAAGATGGTCGCTATCTCCTACTAGCGGTCGCTAACTGGTGTTAGCGACAGCTAGGTCATACGGAGATAATTTTATCTCCGCTTTCTTGGTTTTTTCAGTGAATTTTCAAGGTTTTGTAAATGCTAATTCCTAACTATATATGGTCTATAACCTATGGTTTTTTCAGTGAATTTTCAAGGTTTTGTAAATGCTAATTCCTAACTATATATGGTCTATAACCTATGGTTTTTTCAGTGAATTTTCAAGGTTTTGTAAATGCTAATTCCTAACTATATATGGTCTATAACCTATTGTTTTTTCAGTGAATTTCATTAGTTTTTTAAAAGCTAATATCTATAGCTGTAAAATGTATTCTTCTTTAAATCCAAAAATATATTTTATATGTTTATTAATAATTTTTTTTTAAATATTTTTTTTGTTTCGCTCCCGGTTCGCGAACCGGGAAGCTTTCCGTTAGCTCAATTTGATGCCGCGACCCGGTCCGCGAACCGGTAAACGTTCCGTTAGCGCAACTGCCGCGTTAGAAATCAACATCGTGACGCGTTGCGGAAGCGCGACGTATCACGTTGTCGCGTAATGCGTCTTATGACGCGCTGCGTTAGCGCACCCGGAAGTGCTCCGGTACACGAACCGAGGCGCGAAGCGCAGCGACCCGGAAGCGATCCGGGGCGCGTTCCGCAGCGCGTAACATAAGCGTGAGAGGTCATGTGACTTGTTAATAAAACTTTTCATTGGTTCATTTAACTTTTGGTTTCATAATCATGTAAGGCTAGGTCAGGTGACCTAAAAATAACACTTTTCATTGGTTTAGAACTATTGTTTTTCCCAAATGATGAAAACCCCTCCTTCTTTCCTCACTCTGACTTTCATCATTGTGAGAGGAAGACCTTTATTCATAGTAGAGCAATGGCTTCAGTACTTGCTTCAGCTGGTGCACCCCCACCACCACCTCAACCTCCTCATGGGAAGAGAGGACCACCTCCCCAGGTCATCACCAACACAGAGGAGGAAGAGGAAGAAATAGAGGAAGAGGAGAGAGAAGGACCACTTTTCTTGGAAGAGGTGCCCCGGGTTTCCCATAGGAAAGCCAGTTTCATTTGGCAGTTTTTTTCAATCCCTCCAGGCCAGAAGAAAGTGAATGCGAGGTATGTCACCTGCCTCATTTGCAAAGAAAAATTATCAAGAGGGACTGATAAAAAGTATAGCTATGGGAACTATACCATGCATAGGCACATGAACAGGTGGCATCCACTCAATTACAGCCGGGCGGAAATACGAGACATGGAACAAAACCCAACAGCAACTCCTGTGGCCAGGTCAACATCGTTAATATCATTAACAGCAGCAGAGGCACGGGAAACCGTACCAAACATCCAGGATAATTTTGGGCATATGAAATTTACTTGTCTGCACTGCGGTGCATTGATATCATGTGGCAACATGAGTATTAATTCCATCAACCTGGCTTATAACAATCATAATTGCCCTAACCGCCCCACACAGTAATTTTTTTTTTGCTCCTGTTGAGCCCTTTTCAATGCCTGTTTTTTGTTGTCCCCCCCCCAAAAAAACCAAAAAATATATAAAATTGTTCAAAAAATACAAAAAAAACAAAAAATGTTCAAAAAATAAAAAAATATATAAAACAACAAAAACATAAAAAAAAAGTTCTTTTCAGAACTACCTCCCCTTTCAAAAAAAATTGCTAGAATGTTTAGCACTCTAGCAAGCTCTATTTCTTTTAGTTCGCTTCCCAGTTCGCTTCCCGGTTCGCGAACCGGGAGCGAACCAAAAAAAAAAAAAAAAAAGAAGAGTAAGTATAAGGAAAGTAAACAGAGAGTGATGTTAAAAGAAAGACAGCTATAGGGAGTAAACCAGAGATACTGTTTAATAGATCTATTTACCGAAGAAAAGACGGAAGAGGGTATAATTGTGGAAAACAAAATAGATAAGGAAGTGAAAGAAAAAAAAGAGAGTAGAACAATAACAAAGAAGAGTTTCTTGGAGAATGTGAGTGAATGTTCAAAATAAGATTAAAACATGGGGAATAACAGAGAGAAAAAATAGAAAACAGAAAACAAAAAATAACAGAAAAAGATTAATTGAAACAGCAAAGAAATGTAAATAACATAGAGCCATATCATCAACATAGGCAATAAAAGTTTTGCAGCTTTTATCGGCAGAAATATGTCACCAAAGCCGCTTTTGCGTCAGAAAACTGCCGCTAAAACCACTTTTGCACCAGTTTTCTGCCAATAAAAACAGCAATAATTGTATTGGCTGTGTTCATAATATGCCCCTTAGTGTGCTTCAACTACACAGAGAAAGCATGTTATGTTATGTTATTTTATTTTTATATAGCGCTCAGATGCCGCAGCCAAGAGGCGTCCCGGCGCTTTCCAGAGATGGTGAACACAACACAACAGAGGTAAAAAGAAACAGAGGGAATTAGACTGAGGGAAATAGGAAGGTTTTTAATGCCTTCCTAAAAAGAAGCAGATCAGGAATATCACGAAGGGTGATAGGTAAAGAGTTCCAGAGAGCCGCCGCCAATACTGAAAAAGAGCGACCGCCCATTCTAGCTCTTTTAAAGCGGGGCACAATGGCAAGATTTGAGCCTGAGGATCGGAGGGTTCTGGACGGGGCATAGTGTTGAATAGCCTGTGACAGAATAGGAGGAGAAGCAAATTTAAAATTTTTAAAAGTTAAGCACAATGCTTTAAACTTAATTCTTTGCCCTACAGGCAGCCAGTGTAGATCTCGAATAGTACGGCGGGCGGAGACAAACTTCGGAAGACCGACAAGCATCCTGGCCGCCGCATTTTGTACCCTCTGAAGGCGAGCCAGTTCTGCTTGATTCAAACCCAAAAACAGAGAGCTGGCATAGTCCAGTCTGGTAAGGACCAGAGCTTGGACTATGATCTGCCTGGTGTTCGCATCGAAAAACTTAAAAATTGGTCGAAGACAATGCAGAGCACCAAAACAAGTACCAGCTACACGTTTTGTGTGAGCAGAAAAGGAGAGTTTGTCATCCAACCACACTCCGAGGTTTCTGGCTTCAGCAACAGGGATGGGAACAGGGCCCAGTTCAGACGGCCACCATTGATCACCCCAAAGTCCACCTTCCCTACCAAAGATGATAACCTCGGTCTTAGAGGCATTGAGTTGCAATCTATTGTTCGCCATCCAGCCCGCCACCGCTTTGAGGGCGGACTGAAAGGTAGGGGCATCCATAGTGGGGTCACCATTAAGTGCCACCGCCAGCTGTGTATCATCGGCGTATGACACCATGGTGAGACCAAAACTATGGGCTACCTCCGCCAGAGGCTGAACATATAAATTAAAAAGGGTAGGACTAAGGGCCGATCCCTGCGGAACACCCTGATGGACAGAGCGAGAGGCCGAGACAAACGGAGGTGTAGATACTCTGAATGTTCGATCCGAAAGAAAGGATCGAAACCACTCAAGTGCCATCTCTCCAACTCCAGCCACCATGAGACGGTGCAAAAGGATCTGATGGGAAACCGTATCAAAGGCGGCACTTAAATCCAATAGGATCAGTGCCGCCGTCTGACCCTGGTCCAGCATCTTCCTAATGTGTTCCACCACAGCCAGAAGTGCAGTCTCGGTGCTGTGGCCCGCACGGAACCCATTCTGGGAGTTATCCAGAATATTAGATTCCTGCAGGTGGGAAGATAGAATCTGATTGGCATGAGACTCTGCCAATTTAGCTAGCCAGGGGAGAAGGGAAATTGGCCGGTAGTGTTCGGATTTAGTGGGGTCAAGGGCAGGCTTTTTAAGAATAGGGATAACAGTAGCCTGCTTCCAGGCCCTGGGAACCGTACCGGTGGTAAATGACAGATCCAGCAAACTATGCATTGCGGGATAGCAACACTGGGCAAATTCCCGGAATTGGGAAGGTCTCATGGGGTCGTCCGGGGAGCCAGATTTAACCTTTATCGTTAAGGCTTTAAACTCCTCCAATGTGGGGCTAGGAATAGAAAGCAGTGGTTTAGAAACAACGGAGGCAGAAGTATTTTCCATGCAAGGGGCTTGAGAGAAAGACCTATAAATAGCTTCTATCTTTTCCACGAAGAACGCGGCCAGATCCTCACAATGGGCCGCCGAGGCTTCGAGCATTATGAACAAGTAGTGAAAAAGTGATCAGTCAAAGACACTAA
Source organism: Lissotriton helveticus (assembly GCF_964261635.1). Taxonomy (NCBI): domain Eukaryota; kingdom Metazoa; phylum Chordata; class Amphibia; order Caudata; family Salamandridae; genus Lissotriton; species Lissotriton helveticus. The sequence continues at coordinate 1,693,114,141 of NC_136068.1, read as the reverse complement.
GAGTAATAGAGACGGAGTGAGTGAACAAGAGTGAGGAACTATGAGAAGAGAGGGACTGAGAAAAAGAGTGGAAGGAGTTGAGTAAGTACGTAAAAGAGAAAGGAATGAGGAAAGTAGCAAAGGCAGGAAACTGAGGGTTAAAGAAATAAAGCTGTGGAACTAATAGTAGGTGAATGTGATAGAAATGTAACGAAAAGAAAACAAAACATTTACCTTATAATTGTCGTTAAATTACTCACTTTTTGTTTTTATACTTTCAATCTGTGAAAGAGAGAACAGACATTTGAAAAATATTAAAACATGTATTTAAAAATTACAAAAGACAAGGGAAAAGATTGAAGGACAAACAGTTTTTCAACAACTTTGACACTGACAGAAGCTTCTGCTTCTCCAGGCCCCCTACACAGTCCTAAAGATATACATTTTAAACTAACAGTATCTTGATGCAGATGAAGTGAGGCCTATCTTAAAACATGGTGCATCTTTTGCACTGCTGTTGTCTCAGAAAAGTGTCGCAAGACACTAACATTTTAAATGATTGCTTCAGGATGCCAATAAGATGTGTCCTATCCAGAGGTTTGTTTGAGGTGAGACCTACTCAGGGTTCCAAATGAAATTTCGAGTTGTTTGAAGAGAACAGAGGACATAATACATGTGGAGGCCTACCAACGAAGTGATTAATGTCCACTGCACTCTTGAACAAATGTCAGACCTCCTCTGTCTCCAGGAACAGGCCTAAACCTCATCTACACAATGTGGTGTGTAATGTTAGGAAACACAGGTAATATAATTGAAAAACATGCAAATTTTTTTGCTCATTCCACAATCATATGACCTGTGTTTCCTTTGCTTAGGTATCTCATTGTGGAAATGTAGTCTATCATATGAAAGACTACGTAGAATATGAGCACTGTATGCAAGAACTTTGACACTTACAGAAGCCTCTCCTTCTCCATGCCTCCTACACAGTTCTAAATGTACATCATAAATGGAAACAGTACAGAATTAATTATACATGTTAAATGGTTTATTTTTGCTGTTCTCAGAATGTATCAAATTTCACTAAAAACAGTGACTTGAAGGTATTCATCATATAACAGCGGGGAACACAATCAAAATGATTGTGTTTAAAAAACCCATACAACATAACAAATCAGAATTCAGAACTCCTTAAAGTTAACTTACTTTCTATGACGTCAAAGGATGTCCTATGAACAGCTTACACTCTGTTGTGCTGTTATTACTTTCAGCCCGCCACTTTCTGAAAGAAAACCTCCATCGTTTTGAAAAACATGTTACATACAATAAATGACTTCTTGCTCTCTACCACAAGTTTCCACAAGGCCAAATCTTGTCAGAGCCATTTATAACTCTTGGATTTCTTGTAAGCCAATCCCGTCATTTGACATTTCCGCAACTTTCAGAATTAAAATGTTGAAGATCATTTTCACAATCCTGGACTAGTAATATCTTCCCCTTCTTCCTCAGTCATGATCTACATTTCCTATGACACTGATACTGCTTACTATGAAGCAGACTTACACTACCTCTATGACTACTACAATTATTTAATTCTCTACATCACTTTTAATCACAAAGCAATGTAAAACAGTAGACAGCATTGCAGACTTACATTTCCTCTACTCTATGTTTTGATTGGCTGCTTCAATTAGCTTATAAAAAGAAATAGTTTTTCTGAACTCATTCAAAGTGCACTTATTTCTCCATGACGTCCAGTCTTATGGTTAGAAGTTATGTCTCTGAACTACACTTATCCTCAAGGCCAAATCGTGTAGGAGCCATTAGAACTTCTTGAAATTCCTCAGAGCACATCCCGAGATTCTTTCCCTAAAATTTTGGTTTTAAAAACACCAGGTAAGAGTTTTTAAGGTCATACGGCAATTTTTTTGGGAAAATTAAAACAGAATCATTGCAGAATGACCAGCCATTTCTAGACTTTAAATAAGCTGTGTAATGTCCTGATGTTATTGAAGGACCGTCATGATATATAATTGCTGCAGTTACAAAAGTCCTTCCTGATATTGACAACTGCGAAGCCACAAAATTTTTAATTAAAGTTGTCAATTTTGTTCCATCAGGCCTACATCGTTGGAACATTAAAATGACATACTGGCCATATGTTCGTATAAATAATGTGGACATCATTTCAGATTTACATTGGCTACACTCCATGTTGTGATCAGCTGCTTTTACTAGCTTATTAAAGGAGACTGATTTACTGTCTGGCAAAGTTAAATATATAAATCTTTCTGAGTCTACACTAGTAGTACTTGATACCATACAGTTCTCGCAGTCATGCTGTCATTGATAAGAAAGCCCAAACAGCTGATCTACATCTACACCTTCAGCATGCAATACATCAAGCATATACATTAAAAACTCCTGACAATCTTGCTGAATATTTTGAGAGAATTGTGTTTGGCCTGAACATCTGTCTAACAGATTTCGAATTTCAGACACACTTTCTATGTTTGTTCTATCAGTGCTACATTTTTCTAAGACAGAATTTAACAAACTGCAAAATCTTTGATCAGAATTGACCACAATCTCTTCTTTTACATTTTCTAGAGAAAACAAAACATTAACCACTACATTAGCATAGCAGTTGACACCAGAACTGTTTTCAAATTGAAAACCAACAACATCTTCAACAGAATCCTTTTTGTTTCTGCTTATAATTTCAGGTTCATCGACTTTTCGTCTTTTTGCTACAACCTCCCCAGTATTGGTCACATTTCTTCGTTTCCGGCCTACCACACGTTTCTCAAACAAAGGATATTGAGGCAAATGTGGCGCATACTCTCTTCTTAACCTATTGTATTCCTTAACACAATCTAGATCCGCACAAATGCTTGTGACATCACACTCAATCAAGTACAATCCCGATAAAGTTCTAACTCGTGACAATGCCACATATGCCATACCCTCCTTGAACACAGAACTGCCAATATTCACCAATGCACTGTCTACACTTAAACCTTGCGATTTATGGATTGTCACCGCAGATGCTAAGCAAACAGGAAACTGCTTACGGCGAACATATAAGTCTTTTACAAGCAAAAATCTAGCAGAACAACGACCAATTAGCTGTACTTCCTCAATGCCATCAAATTTAATTTTTAAAAATTCAATTCCATCTCTATTTCTGTATTTTACAAAATCAACAACATTACCCATTGATCCATTTACCAGACCTCTTTCAACATGTAAATTCCTTCTTAAAATTATACGGCAGTTCAAGCACACATTCAGAGTCTTTTCAAAACCTGCAGTTTTAGATATACTCTTCTCTAATGAATCCAATTTTGTTTTCAGATTCTCAGACAAAATAATTGTTGATCCCATATGCTCTACTCTGTCAATAGCTTCCAGTTTCACAATCTCTTGCTTTTCTAAATGCAACATTTTGTTGTTGAATTTGGCACAATCTGCAAGAGTTGGCATCAAACATATTCCAGATTTCTTCTCAGTAATTGTCTGAAAAATATTCTCAGGCACAACATCTTGTTCTGGATATAAATTTGACAGTAATCGTGCATGTAAAGCTTCTTTCCCATGCTCGGTCACTTTTCCAAATCTAACATCTTGTAGAATAGTCTTGTAAACTTCATCCTTCGCCTGACGCATATTTTCATGCAGTTCAGCATAATTGAAGTTTAACCATATATTGACGTTGCCAATGCTGCCTAGGCACTTCCTGGTATCTTCATGCGTGAGCATTTTGAACACAGGTTGCCCTTTCACTGGTGTCAGCTGCAGAAGATCTCCGAAAACAATGATGTGTTTGCCACCAAATAACACATCATACTCTGTTTTGAGAACTTCTTGCATTCTCAAATGCACAAAGGCAAGCATGACATTGGAAACCATGCTTACTTCGTCAATGATAAGAAGTTTCATTTTCCTCAAGATTCTTGAAACTTCAAAACAAGCATCTCCAGATAGCTTGTGATATTGTAATTTGTTGTCATGCTCCACTGGCAGCATCAGTAAACGATGTAAAGTAATCCCTTTAATGTTATGTGCTGCCAGTCCAGTTGGAGCGGTGACAACACAAGACAGCGATGACTCTGTCCTTTCCTGCAAATAACATGAAATTGCTTTAATAAGGAAACTTTTTCCAGTTCCCGCTTCTCCACTCACGTACAGTCGGACAGGCTTCAACGACGTACATGAGCACTCTTTCTTGTCATGACTTAATCCATGATCAATTTGCATGGTAACTTCGTCATATATTTTCCTCTGCTCAACGTTGAGTTGTCTTTCAAACTCTTCTAAGTTAACCGCATCCTTCTGAGCATGTGCCATGGCTCTTTCCACTTCATTCATAGCAATGGCAGCTTCATTTTCGATAACAGGTCCTCCTAGTGGATCCTGACTCAATGAAGCAGAACTCTGACTGTCCTGAGAACTGTCTCTGGCAATCTCGGCTGCAATCATTGCTTCCTGCTCAATTTCCGCATTCAACATTTCTACATATTTGGGAAAAGCAGGACATTCTATGGTCTCCTTGGCGGCATTGAAAGAGTCTTCGTAACAGAGAAAATCTCCAAGCAGTTCCTCTTCTGCACGCCAAGGCTTGAAAAGTTGCAAAAGTGCTAAATAGAAAAACTCCTTTTTTTCAGGAGATTCGCCACTCAATTTTCGATGGTTTACCAAGTGGCATTTTCTTTGCTTGACCAGACATCCCTCACTTCCTATTACAGCATACACTCCTTTCTCAGTATCTTCTTTGATGTTCCTCTTGAATATGTAATTTTGAAGAACCTCATATAAACAAACATTCTCGAGGTGAATGCTTCGATTTGGATAATATGTATCCAACATGTTGGTCTTCAAAATGTCGGTACTGTTTGGCTCCTTTTCCGCCAAATACTCAATTTCCCGCACAGGTTTGAGAACTCGATTACGCGTTGCAGCAAGACCAAGACTCGCCCAAACGATACTCCTGGACTTGGCATAGAGACTTGCTGAAGACAACCGGTCAGAACATTCGTACGCTCCAATTTCTCGATGTGACAACATCTTCAGACTGAAACTGTACAACTTCTTGCTGAGGCTCTTTTCATGGGAAATGTCCTCCCACATATCCTTCAATTCTGTCTTCTCTTTTTTGGTGATGTAAGACGTCACATACCGAGCCACAGCCATACAGTTATCAGCCACAAACTGTATATCCATGTTAGCATTCCACATGGACAAAATCACCGGGTTGTAGTCGTTGATGTACTTGGACTCTTCGTTCCTCTTCAAATTGTATGTGTTTTTAGGTGATTTCTTCATCACATTATGTCGCAGCGAAGACATCAAACTGTTTACTCTTCCTTTAGAAATCACCGGTCGTGGAAAGCCGAAACGACATTTGGTGTAGAACTTGTCCTTGTTTCGGAATTTACGACGACAGTACTTTCCACATCGATGGCTTTGGAAACGCAGAACTTTTTCTCTTAGGCTTTTCTTCTCCTTTGCGTTTGGAACAGCACACGTAGAATACTGTTGTATAAAACTCATCACTGAGTCTTCTGGATCCGTTCCAAATTTAGGTGCATCCTTGATCCACAGCAACATATGTATATGAGGAGCACCTCTTGCTTGGTACTCGTTTCTCCAGAAGAAATCCAACACCTCTCCAAGAGGTGGATTCTTCTTATTCATGATGAAAGACATCATAGCTTCAAATCTATGATTGAAGTACCTACATACATTGACTGGATCCAAAGAGCACAGTTCTCCGGGTGTCTTGAATTCGATGTTTTCTACGTTAGCATTTGCCTCTCGTAGAAATTCAAGTAAGTCTTCCCAGCCATACTCGGCACAGCTCAGAGTGAGGAACCATGTGGGAGTTCCTAAGTTCCTCAGCATACATTTTAAATCACCATGACGACGGTACCAGTACTCATTAGTACCACGCTGACACGCCATGAGATTAATCAGGTGAGAATCCAAAATACTGTCTTGGACATTGACTTTATCAATAAAGTCACTTGCCGAGATGTTTTGCATGTGTATACCACTTTTCAAGATGTGGTTCACTGCATATGACAGTCCAGACAGATCGCTTTCAAACAGGAGATGAAACAAATAAGGAATGCATTGTCGAAACCTAGCATCTCCTGCATACAATCGCAAAGTCCGGTATTCAGAAGCAGGAATTTGATGAGGTCGCTCATCATATCTTCCTCCCTGACCTGTTGGAAAAAGCTGTGGGAAACACCGAGCTTCCAAACTTTCCTCCCAAACACTAATGGGACTCCCTTTGGCTTGTTTCATTTGAAACAACTCAATAGCATTCCCCATGACTTCCTTGGAATGCAAAGGATGAACACTATAATGTTCATATATTTCTTCACTAGTAGAGGGTTCTACTTTCTCAATTTGACCAGCACACAAATCGCTATCCTCTTCATCACTTACTTCCTCTTCTGCAACATATACATTCTTATAGTATTTATTATTTTTTTTCAAATACAATGTTGCCTTTTTAACTTTCCTAACATCCACTAAATCTTGCCATATTTTCTTATTCTTTGTCGGAACCCCATTAACTAAGATAACCAGAGGTTCCTCTTCCACTTTTTCTACTCCAATTGTGTTAATGTTTTTCTTCAAATCTAGAGGCAAATAAACAACTCTTCCCTTTAATCCTCTCTGTAAATCTGATGGAGGCAATTTCCCTGTCTTTGGCTCCATTCTTACAATAGCCTGAAAGGGATGGATACTTTGAATCAAAATAGATTCATAAGTATTTAAATCCTTCAATTCAGAAGGAATCTCAACCAATTCCAGATTATTATGAACTGCTCTAGCAGGCATCTGGTTTTGATTTAATTTGCAACAACAATAAGTACACACACGTTGATCCAATCCCAAATCAAAACAATTTTCTACCATCAAGTATGTTGTGAAAACCTTCCATTCACTATTATTTTCCCTTTCACTTTTTGCATATAAATCCACTAACTTAGTCTGATTCTTATAATAAGTGCGTCGACAACACACACAAGTGAAATTTGGCCTCTCACTTGATTTGACCTGAAACGTCGCAATTTCCCTCTGGAAATTATCTGTACTGGAAACCTGTACACTATCTTCCACATTACCCGCTTCTTCTTGGTCAATTTCAACATTCTCCTCTTTACTTCCAAAGTAACAAAACTCAATTTCTTCACATATATTCTTCACATCTATTTCAGAACCATGCAAAAGAGCAGCGCATAATTGTTTAAGCATAATTGCTGGACTCTTAGCATAATACAACATTCTAACTAATTTCCTCACTTTATTATGATGCACTGCTAGCATTCTGAAATGATGAAAAACACTCTGGCATACTCTCCTGGAAAGACAAGCCAGTGAATGACCATGCAAACCTGTCACTTCTCTCACTCTGCAAGGATCTAATTCTTGCAACAACCTCATTTTCTGCTTCAAACTTTTCTTATTAAATGACCGTACAAAATCACAAAGCAAATTGATGGAATCCTGTCGCACACTGCAAATACTACTACACTTCCAGGTGTACACAGGACCCTTAGCACGTCTTCCTAAAACCTCATTACCTAACACCTCTTCTGCCTCTGTTGTCACAAGTTTTTCTTTTTCAACTGGACAACCATCTTTCACTTCATAAGCACGACCACTGGTGTCAACTGCATGCACCAAATCATTATCCTGAAAATAACTCTCCTCATTAAAAAATGCCTCACAGCTTGAACTATGCATCCATTCTCCAGAAAAAACTTCACAAAAATTACTACGATTAACTATTCTCTTCCATCTACTATTTCTTTTGAAATCATAAATTGCCTTGTTTAGCTTCCTAATTCTATTGATTATCAAAATAAATAACTTACGTTTAATTTCAAATGCCTGATCAATAACTTTCTCAACTTTTTTTTTCTCTTATAAAAAAGCACTTTCTGTTGACCTTTCTTAATATTTTTTAACAAATTGCCAATTATCCTGTTGCGGAACATTCGTTTACGAATGTCCCTAAACTGTTGTTTCCTTCTACTATCATGCACAGAGTTATCTCTTGCTCTAGCAGTAACATTTTTGATTGGCCTTTCCTTTCCGTTTGAATTGCTTCTCTTTTTCTGGACTGAAACATTTTCTGTAGTAATATTTTTTTTACTACAAATATTTCTTATGAATGTTTTTGTACTCTTACCCGGTGCTTTCTTGGTGACTTTACAAATCTTTTTGTTAGAGGACTGCTGCTTTTTTTCATTCACCTGCTGTCTTTGACGTTTTGCAGCCTTTCTCAGTCTTTCTTTCGTTGGCATGGTGAAATGTTGAAATGATCTGCAGTTGAATCTGTGGTAAAATATATTAAAAAATGTTATTAACCACTATTACCCAACAGTACATCAATAACAGTAATCAAAAACTTAAAACACTACTTGACATTTTTACATAGAAGATTTTTTAGTGCTTGGCAAATTTAGAATACAAAAATAGCAGAAAAGAAATGGAATTTATATTCATGTTACCTGTGCTATTTTATATGTGAATCTGATCTAATTTTATGAGCATATTTTAATATTTTATTGAAGACAATACACATAACCTGTTTTTGAAGGTGTCTTTATTTTTAAATTAAACGGTTTACATTTTTACTTTTTATTTATTATAAATTTTAAAAATAAATGTTTATAGTTCCATAGGCTCAAGCAGGTCAGCTTCCCACCCTATGTCATATAATTCGGACAAATCTGCATCCTCATCACGTTCTTCTTCATCCTCAGGATTTAAATCATCCAAGGGATCAACATCCACTGATGTTTCAATTACGAGTTCAATGATGAGGTCAAAATCAACTGATTGCTGATTGTCGCTCATGTTGATGTTGTCTTTATCTTTAAAGAAAGATAACAACAATGAGATGTTGCAGAGTAAGAGACAAATCTCAGAGATTATAATAGTAAAATTGTTTAACAAGAGTAACATTTTGCAGCTATTATTTAGCCATGTCCAGCGATGCTGAGCAGGTGAAGCCTATGTCTAATTTTTCAGTGAACAGGACTCATCTCTTCTTAACCTTGGATATGCCTCACCGAATCTGTGTCCCCTGCACATACTTAAATGTAAAGGGGCAGATTTATGTTAAATGGCACATCCCCAGGCATGCACCAGTTAACGTGCACCACTGCTCTGCCACCCATGGTGTGCCGCATTTACAATCAGATAGGAAAAAGCTGCGTCAAAACCCTGCGCCTGCTTTAAGCAGGCATAGGTCTTGACGCAACATTGTGGAGATGGGGCACCCCTGAGCCTTGCTGGAGCTGCATCGCACTTGCGATACAACTCCAGCAATGCGCCACCTTTACGGCACAGATGCGTCACGCATCTGTGCCATTTTTGCCCCATGCTGCGGCGCATTGTAAATGCAGCACACCATGGGTGGCGGAACAGCGGCGCAGGATGACTGGCACATCCCTGGTGATGCGCCAGTCATCATAAATCTATCCCTAAGCTTCTTATCTTGTTACAGATGAACCGCCATATGTATCATCAAACTATTTTGCATTTCCTAAATAGCGAATTTTAAGGGATAAATAGCGATTCTTTACCATTCCTAATTTGCGATGAGCAAATTGCTAATTGCAAATTACCCATTCATTTCCATGGGCCAGGAGGCCCATAGGAATGAAGGTGCAATTTGCGATTAGCAATTAGCTCATCACAAATTAGGAATTTTTCCAAAGGTGCAGGGGTGTCTCAAGAACACCCTGCTGCACCCCTGAAAAAGAAATTTGGGGGCATATGGCGCACATACATGCCCTAAGGGCATATATGGGCGTCATATGGCATCTTTTGTTTTTTGGAAAAAAAGCTTTTTGAAAAGAATTCGCAAATTACCACCAACTAGAAGTTGGTGGTAGTTTGCAAATCCTTAATGGCATTTTCTGCATATTTTTTGTTTGATACATTGCATTTAAGGAATCGCAAAATTTGCAAATCCTTCAGTGCAATCGCAAAATAAGGAATAGCAAATTTTGCTATTCCTTATTTTGCATCAAACTTGTTTGATACATACCATTTGTCTAATTAGCATTCGCAAAGGCCGAAATTCGCAGAATTTTGACCTTTGCGAATGGTAATTAGCTTGATACATATGGCCCCAAGTGAGGCCTGTCTTGCAACATGGTGCATCTTTTGCATCACTGCTGCATCTGTTTCATGTGGCACGTTTTTTTTACACCATGACACATCTGCCTAAATGAATCAATTTGTAATTTTGTCGCCTCATAGCAAATCTTTTGCACCACCGCTGCATCACAAAAGTGACGCACAGTGGCGCAAAAGAGGCATACACCTATCATAAATCTGTCCCTAGCATTTTAAATGATTAATTCAGGATGACGATAAGGTGTGGCCTATCCAGAGGTTTGTTTAAGGTGAGGCCTACTCAGGATTGCAGATTAAAGTTACGCTTGATGAAGAATACAGAGGAGATAATACATGTAAAGGCCTACCAATGAAGTAAGTAATGTCCACTTCATTGCGCCAGTCATCATAAATGTATCCCTAAGCTTCTTATCTTGTTACAGATGAACCGCCATATGTATCATCAAACTATTTTGCATTTCCTAAATAGCGAATTTTAAGGAATAAATAGCGATTCTTTACCATTCCTAATTTGCAATGAGCAAATTGCTAATTGCAAATTACCCATTCATTTCCATGGGCCAGGAGGCCCATAGGAATGAAGGTGCAATTTGCGATTAGCAATTAGCTCATCGCAAATTAGGAATTTTTCCAAGGGTGCAGGGGTGTCTCAAGAACACCCTGCTGCACCCCTCAAAAAGAAATTTGGGGGCATATGGCGCACATACATGCCCTAAGGGCATGTATGGGCGTCATATGGCACCTTTTGTTTTTTGGAAAAAAAGCTTTTTGAAAAGAATTCGCAAATTAACACCAACTAGAAGTTGGTGGTAATTTGCAAATCCTTAATGGCATTTTTTGAATATTTTTTGTTTGATACATTGCATTAAAAGAATCGCAAAATTTGCAAATCCTTCAGTGCAATCGCAAAATATTTTGCATCAAACTTGTTTGATACATACCATTTGTCTAATTAGCATTCGCAAAGGCTGAAATTCGCAGAATTTAGGCCTTTGCGAATGCTAATTAGCTTGATACATATAGCCCCAAGTGAGGCCTGTCTTGCAACATGGTGCATCTTTTGCATCACTGCTGCATCGGTTTCATGTGGCACGGTTTTTTTACACCATGACACATCTGCCTAAATGCATCAATTTGTAATTTTGTCGCCTCATAGCAAATCTTTTGCACCGCCGCTGCATCAGAAAAGTGACGCACAGTGGCGCAAAAGAGGCATACACCTATCATAAATCTGTCCCTAGCATTTTAAATGATTAATTCAGGATGACGATAAGGTGTGGCCTATCCAGAGGTTTGTTTAAGGTGAGGCCTACTCAGGATTTCAGATCAAAGTTACACTTGATGAACAATACAGAGGAGATAATACATGTAAAGGCCTACCAATGAAGTAAGTTATGTCCACTTCATTGTGCCAGTCATCATAAATCTATCCCTATGCTTCTTATCTTGTTAGAGATGAACTGCCATATGTATCATCAAACTTTTTTGCATTTCCTAAATAGCGAATTTTAAGGAATAAATAGCGATTCTTTACCATTCCTAATTTGCAATGAGCAAATTGCTAATTGCAAATTACTCATTCATTTCCATGGGCCAGGAGGCCCATAGGAATGAAGGTGCAATTTGCGATTAGCAATTAGCTCATCGCAAATTAGGAATTTTTCCAAGGGTGCATGGGTGTCTCAAGAACACCCTGCTGCACCCCCTGAAAAAGAAATTTGGGGGCATATGGCGCACATACATGCCCTAAGGGCATGTATGGGCGTCATATGGCACCTTTTGTTTTTTGGAAAAAAAGCTTTTTGAAAAGAATTCGCAAATTACCACCAACTAGAAGTTGGTGGTAATTTGCAAATCCTTAATGGCATTTTTTGCATATTTTTTGTTTGATACATTGCATTTAAGAAATCACAAAATTTGCAAATCCTTCAGTGCAATCGCAAAATAAAGAATAGCAAATTTTGCTATTCCTTATTTTGCATCAAACTTTCTTGATACATACCATTTGTCTAATTAGCATTCGCAAAGGCCAAAATTCACAGAACTTCGACCTTTGCAAATGCTAATTAGCTTCATACATATGGCCCCAAGTGAGGCCTGTCTTGCAACATGGTGCATCTTTTGCATCACTGCTGCATCAGTTTCATGTGACACGGTGTTTTTTACACCATGACACATCTGCCTAAATGCATCAATTTGTAATTTTGTCGCCTCATAGCAAATCTTTTGCACCGCCGCTGCATCACAAAAGTGACGCACAGTGGCGCAAAAGAGGCATACACCTATCATAAATCTGTCCCTAGCATTTTAAATGATTAATTCAGGATGACGATAAGGTGTGCCCTATCCAGAGGTTTGTTTAAGGTGAGGCCTACTCAGGATTGCAGATGAAAGTTACGCTTGACGAAGAATACAGAGGAGATAATACATGTAAAGCTCTACCAATGAAGTAAGTGATGTCCACTTCATTGCGCCAGTCATCATAAATGTATCCCTAAGCTTCTTATCTTGTTAGAGATGAACCGCCATATGTATCATCAAACTATTTTGCATTTCCAAAATAGCACATTTTAAGGAATAAATAGCGATTCTTTACCATTCCTAATTTGCGATGAGCAAATTGCTAATTGCAAATTACTCATTCATTTCCATGGGCCAGGAGGCCCATAGGAATGAAGGTGCAATTTGCGATTAGCAATTAGCTCATCGCAAATTAGGAATTTTTCCAAGGGTGCATGGGTGTCTCAAGAACACCCTGCTGCACCCCCTGAAAAAGAAATTTGGGGGCATATGGCGCACATACATGCCCTAAGGGCATGTATGGGCGTCATATGGCACCTTTTGTTTTTTGGAAAAAAAGCTTTTTGAAAAGAATTCGCAAATTACCACCAACTAGAAGTTGGTGGTAATTTGCAAATCCTTAATGGCATTTTTTGCATATTTTTTGTTTGATACATTGCATCTAAGAAATCACAAAATTTGCAAATCCTTCAGTGCAATCGCAAAATAAAGAATAGCAAATTTTGCTATTCCTTATTTTGCATCAAACTTTCTTGATACATACCATTTGTCTAATTAGCATTCGCAAAGGCCAAAATTCACAGAACTTCGACCTTTGCAAATGCTAATTAGCTTCATACATATGGCCCCAAGTGAGGCCTGTCTTGCAACATGGTGCATCTTTTGCATCACTGCTGCATCAGTTTCATGTGACACGGTGTTTTTTACACCATGACACATCTGCCTAAATGCATCAATTTGTAATTTTGTCGCCTCATAGCAAATCTTTTGCACCGCCGCTGCATCACAAAAGTGACGCACAGTGGCGCAAAAGAGGCATACACCTATCATAAATCTGTCCCTAGCATTTTAAATGATTAATTCAGGATGACGATAAGGTGTGCCCTATCCAGAGGTTTGTTTAAGGTGAGGCCTACTCAGGATTGCAGATGAAAGTTACGCTTGACGAAGAATACAGAGGAGATAATACATGTAAAGCTCTACCAATGAAGTAAGTGATGTCCACTTCATTGCGCCAGTCATCATAAATGTATCCCTAAGCTTCTTATCTTGTTAGAGATGAACCGCCATATGTATCATCAAACTATTTTGCATTTCCAAAATAGCAAATTTTAAGGAATAAATAGCGATTCTTTACCATTCCTAATTTGCGATGAGCAAATTGCTAATTGCAAATTACCCATTCATTTCCATGGGCCAGGAGGCCCATAGGAATGAAGGTGCAATTTGCGATTAGCAATTAGCTCATCGCAAATTAGGAATTTTTCCAAAAGTGCAGGGGTGTCTCAATAACACCCTGCTGCACCCCTGAAAAAGAAATTTGGGGGCATATGGCGCACATAAATTTTAACAACATTCCTTTACGTCAAAAACGATTTTCAAGTCTTGGTCGATTAGGATGGCGGACGGAAACGTGTACCGTCCGCCGCGGAAGGTGGCAAGCTACTCCGGACCTGTCCGCGGAAAATCCGCAACAGCAATTAGGATAAAACATACAAAAAACGCCGACCGCGGCGTACGGAGCACTCCAATCCCCGTCCGCGGCGGTCGGAGTACACCTGAGTCCGCGGCAGGCGGACGGAACAGTAAAAACACCGACCGCCGCGTACGCACATGACCGCGAATACATCCACCACCCCCGCTATACCTGCGCAATGTCCGTGTCCGCAATTAGGATAACTCCGCAAGTACCCCGGTAGTCACCGCCATCCACGTCCGCAGCGGAACCAATGCACCGAGAATCCGTGCACCACAGCGGAACGACAACACAAACAACATCCCTACTGTCAAACCAATGCCATACATTGGCACGGAAGTTTATCACCAAACACACGAAAAAAAACGCCCACCCACCGAAAATATCCAAACCAATCACAACACACAATGATCCACCGCCAAGCACCACACAATCCACACCTGCCAACACTCCCACCTAGCACCTGACTGCCAATAACCATTCAGACACGGTCTAGACACACACCATAAAAGAACTCCCACCCACTCCACAACTCCTCTGCATCACAGCATAGCTGCTAGCAGGACACACCACTGAACTGAGCCCAAAGAGAAATAGCATTCACACAACCCACACCCAAACACACCCACCACACAAACACCCACCACACCATTCTTACACACCACACACCTGCACCACCCCATCCACGCAAACCCACACCCCGAGCACCACACACCATGGCACCAAAAAAAAACCCCAAATTCACTGACACCGAGTTGAAGGTTATGGTCGATGAGATCATCCGTGTGGAACCCCACTTATTCGGGGCCCTAGTGCAGCAGACCAGCATAGCCAGGAGAAACAGCATGTGGGACCGGATAGTCACCAGGGTGAATGCCTCCGGGAGCGTCCCGAGGACGAAGCAGGACATCCAGAGGCGGTGGCACGATCTAAAGACCCGAGTCAAAGCCATACGAGCCAAGAACTATCTCCGGGCTAATCATACAGGCGGTGGAACCCCTCCGGAGCCCTTACCCTACACCGAGTGGGAGGAGAAGGTGATGACCATCATCCACCCTGAGAGCCTTGATGGACTTCCTGAGGGAGAAGAGGCTGGTAAGTACAAACCAAGCACCACGAGCACTACTACATGGTGTGCCTCACACAACTGTGAAGACACATCTCCCAGAGCCCAACCCATGCATGCAGTCCACATACTCACCAACGTCGAAATCACTCCAACAGGCCCCCATGTCCATAGGGATGGCGGTGGCGGTGGGTGGTGGTGGGTGTGAGGGGATGGAACTACAACTCCCAACAGGCCCCCATGTCCATAGGGATGGCGGTGGCGGTGGTGGTGGGTGGTGGTGGGTGTGAGGGGATGGAACTACAACTCCCAACAGGCCCCCATGTCCATAGGGATGGCGGTGGCGGTGGTGGTGGGTGTGAGGGGATGGAACCACAACTCCCAACAGGCCCCCATGTCCATAGGGATGGCGGTGGTGGTGGGTGTGAGGGGATGGAACCACAACTCCCAACAGGCCCCCATGTCCATAGGGATGGCGGTGGCGGTGGGTGGTGGTGGGTGTGAGGGGATGGAACTACAACTCCCAACAGGCCCCCATGTCCATAGGGATGGCGGTGGCGGTGGTGGTGGGTGTGAGGGGATGGAACCACAACTCCCAACAGGCCCCCATGTCCATAGGGATGGCGGTGGTGGTGGGTGTGAGGGGATGGAACCACAACTCCCAACAGGCCCCCATGTCCATAGGGATGGCGGTGGCGGTGGTGGTGGGTGGTGGTGGGTGTGAGGGGATGGAACTACAACTCCCAACAGGCCCCCATGTCCATAGGGATGGCGGTGGCGGTGGTGGTGGGTGGTGGTGGGTGTGAGGGGATGGAACTACAACTCCCAACAGGCCCCCATGTCCATAGGGATGGCGGTGGCGGTGGTGGTGGGTGGTGGTGGGTGTGAGGGGATGGAACTACAACTCCCAACAGGCCCCCATGTCCATAGGGATGGCGGTGGTGGTGGGTGGGGTGAGTACCAGTGCAGACAGAATCGGCCAAAAAAGTGAAAACAACCTGTCAAGTCCACATTACTCATCATCACATTTTGGTTTTGCAGGTCATCCTCATCTGACAGCTGGAAGCAACACCCGCCCTCCAGACTCGCCAATCACAGACGTCTCAGGGGACGATTGGCCAGCCACCTCCGGGGCAGAGGATGATCCCGGCACAAGCAGCCAGCCAGGGCCATCTGGCTCCCAGGTCACCCCTGCACCAACAACTACGGCCTCTGCCATTGTGACAACACCGGCCACTGTGACCTGCACAGCCACCACCAGCACCACCTCCACCACCACCACCACTGCTACCACCACTCCTGCCACCCTGCCCAACCCAACGGCCAACGCCGTGCCAGCGCCATCCCAGCCACGCAGGGAGAGTGTGAGGCAAGGCAGAGATGCAAGGCCAGATCCGGCAGGCAGGAGCATACGTCAAAGAACACGGGAGGATACCAACACACCCAATCCAGTGCAACAGTCATTGGAGGCACTGGGCAGGGTGGAGGTGAGCTACCAACGTGGTCAGGCACAGGCAGACCGGGCCCACCAGGACTTTGTAGATAACACTGCAATGTTGGGGGCCATTGAGAGGCGGCTTGGCCAACTAGTGGACATCTTCACCAGGACAATCAGGCCACAAACACCGCCACCGCCACCGCCACCGCCACCGCCACCGCCACCGCCACCGCCACCGCCACCTGCGGCGGATGTGGTACCCGATGCCCCTGCGCAACCAGATGACACCGTACCGGCAGTAAGACGGAGGGGCCGACCGAGGCTGGAAGTGGGCGACAGCAGTGTGGAAGCACCTGCCACACGCTCCAAGAGGAACAGAAAATGACTGTCCCAGTACCTGCGCATGCCATTCACCCTGCCAACTATCCGGTCCCACCTGCCACAGGCCTGCTGTACTAGGCAGACACCACCCTATGTGGTGTCCGCACGGACATTTCATCTGCCATAACCTTCAACTCTCACTCCCCCACCCCTTCACTCATTTGTAAATATGCACCTACACCCATGCACATTTTGTAAATAAAAGCCACTTACTCACTCAATCATGTGTTGTCTCCATGTTTATTCACATGAATGCATCAGAAACAGATGTTACTAGGTACAGGTATCCAACTGGTACAGAATCATGGCGCTGCGGGAGTGACCTAGGGAAAATAGAAACCGCAAAGACACGTCAGGAAACAAGATCACACACATCAGAACACACTGCAGTGCAACATTTAACTACCCACACGCATCACAACAGTAATGGATGAGACGACACACATCATGGAGACGTGCATTGGCCACAATTTAGCACACACACACACATGCATGCATCACATAGCAGAACACAGAGATGAAGCACACCACTATGCCACAACACCAGCACACATTCACAGGGCATACCCAAGCAGCACAAGAGGAGCACACTCACAATCAAGGGAAGTAGCGATCAATGATCTGGCGCCTCTGGTCCACACCTTCCTCCTCACCACTATCCTCATCAGTTGACATGGCTGGGTCGGGAGGGCGAGGAACTTGCAGTTCATCAGGGTCCAAGAGCAGTTCAATGTTATAGCGCACAGCCAGGTTGTGAAGCATGCAGCACGCTATCACGATCTTGCATACTTTGCCTGGTGAGTAAGGCAGGGCCCCTCCAGTCTTATCCAGGCACCGAAACCTTGACTTGAGCAGGCCAAATGTCCGTTCTACCACTCGACGTGTCCTACCATGGGCATCATTGTATCTCATTTCTCCTGGTGTAGTGGGATTGCGTAAGGGACTGAGCAGCCAAGGCCTGTTTGGGTAAGCCGAGTCGCCTGTGTTGGTGGAAGAGAGAGAGAGAGAAACATCACAACCTGCATTGTGGGGCACACCATGCCACACAGATATCACTCCTGTCACCACAGCATACTCACCAACAAGCCACGCTTGTGCTGGACGAAGATTAGCCATCAGTTGGGGGACCATGCTGCTCCGCATGATGTGGGCGTCATGTGCAGAGCCAGGGAATCTTGCACACACATGTGAGATGATGTTGTCGGCCTGGCACACCACCTGCACGTTCAGGGAATGGAAGTGTTTCCGATTCCTATACACCTGCTCACGTGCCCGTGGTGCAATGATCGCGATATGCGTGCCATCAATGGAACCCACAACGTGTGGTATACGACCCAGGGCATAGAAGCCAGCTTTGACCGCTGGCAAGTCCGCCGCCTGAGGGAAATGTATATAGTCATGCTTGTACAGCATCATGGCTGTCAGTACATCCCGGAGTACCGTGCTGAACATGGCCTGTGACATTCCCCCGGCATCTCCAACTGTGTACTGGAATGTGCCTGTTGCGAAGAAATGGAGTGCCGCCATCACCTTTTGCGTGGGTGTCATGGAACCTGGATAGGTTCTTCGCGGCTGCAGATGAGGAGACAATAGGGTCACAAGTTGCAACAATCGACGGCGATCCAGCCTGAATTTCCGGATCACCTCCTCGTCCACCATATCCTCCAGCACAGTGTATGGGCGAAGGACATTTGGAGCCCTCCTGTGTGGGAGTAGATGGAATGGAAGTCAATTAACATACAACGCACGTGTGTGCACCTCAATCACATGTCAACGCCCTCTACCAACATGTAGTATCCAGTGTATGCTTGTCATATGTGTGACTCCTCTGATTGTCAGGACAACATGGACCGACGTAGCTACAATGTGCATCCACTAGCAACATGATGTTTAGCAACATGTGCAATGCACAGTGTCTCACCTCAACATCACTGCCAACCAGACATGTGACATGACCCACATGTGTAGGCCCAACATCACATGCACACATGCAAGTACATGCACACATACTAAATTAAACACCCCCCCACCCCCCCATATCATGATGCCCCAATGGCAACACCAGGAATGGTGGGCATACGGACATCACATGCATGGGGACACAATAGGCAACACACATGTACAGTACACAACAGAACCCCCACCATAGTCATCATCTGACACATACCACTCACTCACAACTGATTCACAGGTGCCCATTCATACGGGATCTACTGTGTACATGTGAGGTACGACTGAATTGTGTAGGGTACTACCCGATGTGGACATGCACACGTGATGGACACTTGTGGCTCACCGATGGCCATGGTATGGACACACATGGGATGGAGCATGACATGTGTAGCCACGCAATCACGCACACAACCGTGAGCAGGCAGCTGCAGACAATGGTACAAGGTGCATCATCGGCTAAGATGCTAACATTGATCACGCCATGGCGGTGCACTGCATCCGCTGTTTACGTCTGGGCATACGCGGGCCGCCTTCGACATTCACACTGTCTGCACGTGCACAGACCGTCACGCCCACACACCGGCAAGTGCATGTGTAAGGTTCCGGGACGGATGGTCGATTTGCAACAATGTTGTATCACTGGCGCCTCCATGGCGGTGCACGTACACAGCGGGGGAGGTGCAGGCCTATACACCCTGTAGATGTACTCAATGGACATGCCAGTTCATGACCCCCCTTACAGTCACCTTGCATCATCCACCGTACACCGGCCGGAGCGGCCGGCCCATGAACAACCGCCGTGCCAGGCCCTGCCCAGGACCGCCGTGCCGGCCATGGCAACAACCGCCATTGCACGGACCGCCAGGGAACGGCGGTAGTGGAAGGGCCGTGCAATGGCGGTTGTTGCCATGGCCGGCACGGCGGTCCTGGGCAGGGCCTGGCACGGCGGTAGTGGAAGGGCCGTGCAATGGCGGATGTTGCCATGGCCGGCACGGCGGTCCTGGGCAGGGCCTGGCACGGCGGTAGTGGAAGGGCCGTGCAATGGCGGTTGTTGCCATGGCCGGCACGGCGGTCCTGGGCAGGGCCTGGCACGGCGGTAGTGGAAGGGCCGTGCAATGGCGGTTGTTGCCATGGCCGGCACGGCGGTCCTGGGCAGGGCCTGGCACGGCGGTAGTGGAAGGGCCGTGCAATGGCGGTTGTTGCCATGGCCGGCACGGCGGTCCTGGGCAGGGCCTGGCACGGCGGTTGTTCATGGGCCGGCCGCTCCGGCCGGTGTACGGTGGATGATGCAAGGTGACTGTAAGGGGGGTCATGAACTGGCATGTCCATTGAGTACATCTACAGGGTGTATAGGCCTGCACCTCCCCCGCTGTGTACGTGCACCGCCATGGAGGCGCCAGTGATACAACATTGTTGCAACTGAAGCTTCCTTCCGTGAGGCTTGCACGTGCGGTTGCCGATGTGTGCCCGTGACGGTCCCTGCACATGCAGCCAATGGGAAGAGGGACGCTGGCCGCATACGGCCAATCGCAAGTAGAGGAAGCTGTGCACCGCAACAACAGGGCCAGTCATTGGGCCATTTCACGATCACGCTTCCAGGGCTGACCAATTGCTGGCGACGTATGCCACTGACACGTGCTGAGGGCCCTATATATGTGTGTTGGCCAAAATGAAACTTTCTACCCTGGGGACCATTGCTGCCTGTGACCATCACCTCGACCTGCTGCTGCTGCTGAGCTGACCACCGACTGCTGCCTGTGACCATCACCTCGACCTGCTGCTGCTGCTGAGCTGACCACCGACTGCTGCTCTAGTGCCATACTCCGTGATCTTGCCATGTCGTCAGGCAAAGAGATCCGGTCTCGACCCTTCACCGCCGCGGAGCTTGATGTCCTCGTGGACGGTGTACTCCGCAACTATGGACGCCTCTACGGCGCACCGGGACGGGTGGTAAGTGCAGTGTGGGACATGTTGGTGTGCATGAGGGGGCCGAATGATCAGGCCTATTTCTATCTTAGCTGTGTAGTGTGGGCTAGACATATGTTCCTGATTGTGCATGGCTGCTGACAGTAACGTCTTGCCCCTATGTGTGTGACAGGCCACCTGTCCACTGACTTACACCCTTTTGTCTCCCATCATGGTAGGTCAAGCTGCACCTTCGCAAGGACCTGTGGAGGAGCATAGCAAGGGAAGTACGGGCATTGGGGGTGTGCAACAGACGACATACACACTGCCACAAACGCTGGGACGACATTTCCAGGCTGAGCAAGAATGTAGCGGAAGTAACACTGGGCCTGATTCCAAGGACGCCCCGTCTGGCCCGACGCTCCATGACCCCTCTCATGCAACGTATCATTGCAGTGACGCATCCTGAACTGGCCGAACGTCTGAGTGCCGATCGACAGCAAACTAGCGGTGAGCATACTGTCTGTGTAGGAAACCTGTGAGTGCTATGCATGTATTGGTGCACAGACACACTATTGAGTTCCGTGTTGCGTATGTATGCCTGTGATGCCTTTTTGGTCCCATTGGGCGGTACTCATTTGACATCCAGGTCCGCCATGTTGACACGCCACTTGCTTAGTAGTTGAGTGTAAAAGCACATCCCCTAGTGGTCCATGGCCCCATGGCAGAAAATGTGAGGATGACTGGTAGGGGTGGGCCATGTGCAGGATGAGGGCTCCTAAACCTTTGTCTGCTATGTGATTTGGCTATCCTGTTCCTTCTGTACGTGAGTGTGCCCATGACTCACACATCTTTTCTGTGCATTTCAGCTTTGACAGAGGACACTCAGCCACAGACGGTGGAGAGTAGCCGAGGAAATGAGTCCGGCTCAGACTTCGCACACACGCAGACTGACACGGAGGAGGCCAGCGCCGGAGAGGGGGACAGGACCGTCCCTGAGGACTCGCATGTGGAGACGCCATCGTCCTCCTCGTCGGACACTCTGGGTGAGCCTGCACTGTTGTCACAGACTGGGAGTGGGCACTCACCACCTTCTGTCGTAAGACAGCACACAGGGCCCACACTTCCGCCAACTGCACCATGTACTGTTCGTGGCCGGAGGAGTAGGGGGAGCAGAGTGGCGTTCGGTGCAGGCACCGCTGCCCCTGCCACGGTGAGCCAAAATGCACTGTGTGCTGAGGCCGTTGATCTGCTCAGACAGCTGTGTGTGGGGCAGACCAATATGACAAATGCTTTCCAGGACCATGATAGGAAGTTGGGGCAGGTGGTGGCATTCATGGAAGGGATGCATGGCGATCTTGCAGGTCTACACAGGACAGTGCAGTCATTGGCAAGCAGTGTGTCGTCTGCAATAGTACAGTCGAACGAACAGGGTGCTACTTGTGTTTCACCATCTACACCGCTGGATGTCTCAGGGGGTAGTGATTATTCTGAGCAGGACTCAAATACAGCTTATTGCACTAGAAGCAGCGTCAGACAGCACGTCAGGGCACGCAGGGCACAGACCCCATCCCCTAGATCAGCTAAATCTGTTCACGTAGACGACGTCAGATGCACTGGAGTACACACACAGGATCCACAAGTGTTGTTGGGGGACATGCCTTCCGGAGCTACACAGCCATTCAACACGAAAGGTACTCCCAAGGCAAGGGATAGTCACATGTCCATGGACTGTTCCTTGGACAAGGCCAGTCAGAAGACAAA
Organism: Lissotriton helveticus; assembly: GCF_964261635.1. Taxonomy (NCBI): domain Eukaryota; kingdom Metazoa; phylum Chordata; class Amphibia; order Caudata; family Salamandridae; genus Lissotriton; species Lissotriton helveticus. The sequence goes on along the minus strand of NC_136068.1, from coordinate 1,693,091,485 downwards.
GGCACCTACTAAGAGCAGGGAGACTCCCAAGAGCAGGCCCACAGCAGAGGTAAGGGACTCTCCCAAGGACAGTGAGAAGACTAAGGCACCTACTAAGAGCAGGGAGACTCCCAAGAGCAGGCCCACAGCAGAGGTAAGGGACACTCCCAAGGACAGTGAGAAGACTAAGGCACCTACTAAGAGCAGGGAGACTCCCAAGAGCAGGCCCACAGCAGAGGTAAGGGACTCTCCCAAGGACAGTGAGAAGACTAAGGCACCTACTAAGAGCAGGGAGACTCCCAAGAGCAGGCCCACAGCAGAGGTAAGGGACTCTCCCAAGGACAGTGAGAAGACTAAGGCACCTACTAAGAGCAGGGAGACTCCCAAGAGCAGGCCCACAGCAGAGGTAAGGGACTCTCCCAAGGACAGTGAGAAGACTAAGGCACCTACTAAGAGCAGGGAGACTCCCAAGAGCAGGCCCACAGCAGAGGTAAGGGACTCTCCCAAGGACAGTGAGAAGACTAAGGCACCTACTAAGAGCAGGGAGACTCCCAAGAGCAGGCCCACAGCAGAGGTAAGGGACTCTCCCAAGGACAGGGACACACACAGACAGCAGGTGTCTGCTGGAGACAGGTGCACCACAGACGACAAGTCTGCTGGCAGGAACAGGGCGGCGAGCAGGGCACAGGCTACATCCAGAGACAACACTCCACCTAAGGATAAGGCACATCCTACGGACAAGGCATCTGGCATGGACAATGGCGCTATCAAGGACAGGCATACTTCACCCCTGGCTGCACTGAGGCTGATGTTTTCTACTAAACGTAACACTGATGTCTCCGCGGCGGAGTCCCCCCATACCTCCACTCCCATCCAGGCCAGTCAGAAGCAGAGGAGGGTGTCCCCTGTTGTTGCATCCCCCATTACACATCATTCCGAGTCCAGGCGGCAGGCACAGAGCAAACGACAAGCAGGCTCCAGCACGTCCCCCGAAACCAGATCCCCCGCAGCAGTTGCGCCACCTATGCTGGGTGGTGATTCTTTGGAGTCCCCACCACTTGGCAGTCCTGTCCTGTCCAGGGTGCACTCACACCACCCTAAGAAACGCAGACACACACCATTGACACCTGCCAACCCCGATTTGGCTCTAGGTGAGCTATCCCCAGCTCCCAGGCCCACCCTGCCTCCTGGCCCATACAGCCCTGTGGCTCATCATTTCAGTTGTCCCAGTGGCGCTGGTGCAGTTGACTCTCGTGTATCAGATGGTGGCACAGTGTCAGTTGTGCCCTCTCCTGTTGCAGATCCTGGCAGGGTATGTGGGTCTATGGCTCACGTGTCAGTTAGGAGATCTGTGGCTGTGTTGCACACTCCTGTTTCTGGTGCTGGCAGTCTGTCTGGGTCAGTGGCTCACGTGTCAGTGACTACATCTGTGGCTGTGTCTCACACTCCTGTTGCTGGTGCTGCCAGTGTGTCTGGGTCCGTGGCCCATGTGTGTGTCACTCGGGCTGTGGCTGTGTCTCACACTCCTGTTGCTGGTGCTGCCAGTGTGTCTGGGTCCGTGGCCCATGTGTGTGTCACTCGGGCTGTGGCTGTGTCTCACACTCCTGTTGCTGGTGCTGCCAGTGTGTCTGGGTCCGTGGCCCATGTGTGTGTCACTCGGGCTGTGGCTGTATCTCACACTCCTGTTGCTGGTGCTGCCAGTGTGTCTGGGTCCGTGGCCCATGTGTGTGTCACTCGGGCTGTGTCTGTGTCTCACACTCCTGTTGCTGGTGCTGCCAGTGTGTCCGAGGCAGGTAGTTCACGCAGTCCCCCTGATTCTGTGATGTGAGGTGCTGTACACTTCACTCAAATGTTAGTTCACATGGTGTGTCCATTGAGAACTGCGTGGCACTCTTGTGGTCCCTGTGACGGTTTGGTAGGGACACGTAGTTGTGCTGCCTCTGATGTACCTGTTCTGTACTGCACATTGCCCTGTTGATGCTCTGATACTGCATTCTGCCCTCTCGTTTACTGCCTCTGATGTACCTGTTCTGTACTGCACATTGCCCTGTTGATGCTCTGATACTGCATTCTGCCCTCTCGTTTACTGCCTCTGATGTACCTGTTCTGTACTGCACATTGCCCTGTTGATGCTCTGATACTGCATTCTGCCCTCTCGTTTACTGCCTCTGATGTACCTGTTCTGTACTGCACATTGCCCTGTTGATGCTCTGATACTGCATTCTGCCCCTCTCATGTGCTGCCAATGATGGACCTGTTCTGTGCAATGGACTGTTGATGCACTTAGCCCCTCTCATGTGCTGCCTCTGATGGACCTGTTCAGTGCAATGGACTGTTGATGCACTTAGCCCCTCTCATGTGTGCCTCTGATGGACCTGTTCTGTGCAATGGACTGTTGATGCACTTAGCCCCTCTCATGTGCTGCCTGTGATGGACCTGTTCTGTGCAATGGACTGTTGATGCACTTAGCCCCTCTCATGTGCTGCCTGTGATGGACCTGTTCTGTGCAATGGACTGTTGATGCACTTAGCCCCTCTCATGTGCTGCCTGTGATGGACCTGTTCTGTGCAATGGACTGTTGATGCACTTAGCCCCTCTCATGTGCTGCCTGTGATGGACCTGTTCTGTGCAATGGACTGTTGATGCACTTAGCCCCTCTCATGTGCTGCCTGTGATGGACCTGTTCTGTGCAATGGACTGTTGATGCACTTAGCCCCTCTCATGTGCTGCCTCTGGACCTGTTCTGTGCAATGGACTGTTGATGCACTTAGCCCCTCTCATGTGCTGCCTGTGATGGACCTGTTCTGTGCAATGGACTGTTGATGCACTTAGCCCCTCTCATGTGCTGCCAATGATGTACCTGCTCTGTACAGCACAATGCCCTGTTGATGCTCTGATACTGCATTCTGCCCTCTCATGTGCTGCCAATGATGTACCTGCTCTGTACAGCACAATGCCCTGTTGATGCTCTGATACTGCATTCTGCCCTCTCGTTGACTGCCAATGATGTACCTGCTCTGTACTGCACAATGCCCTGTTGATGCTCTGATACTGTATTCTGCCCTCTCGTTGACTGCCTCTGATGTAGCTGCTCTGTACTGCACAATGCCCTGTTGATGCTCTGATACTGCATTCTGCCCTCTCGTTGACTGCCTCTGATGTAGCTGCTCTGTACTGCACAATGCCCTGTTGATGCTCTGATACTGCATTCTGCCCTCTCGTTGACTGCCTCTGATGTAGCTGCTCTGTACTGCACAATGCCCTGTTGATGCTCTGATACTGCATTCTGCCCTCTCGTTTACTGCCTCTGATGTACCTGTTCTGTACTGCACAATGCCCTGTTGATGCTCTGATACTGCATTCTGCCCTCTCGTTGACTGCCAATGATGTACCTGCTCTGTACTGCACAATGCCCTGTTGATGCTCTGATACTGTATTCTGCCCTCTCGTTGACTGCCTCTGATGTAGCTGCTCTGTACTGCACAATGCCCTGTTGATGCTCTGATACTGCATTCTGCCCTCTCGTTGACTGCCAATGATGTAGCTGCTGTGGTGCCCACTTTGCCCATGCTCACGCATACACTGTGATTTTACCCCTATTTTGTACAATAAAGGTTGTCTATCAGGTCTCGTGGTCTGTCGTTGTCATTCCTGCTTGCGTACTACAAATGTGTATTTGTATATGCTTCTCATCAGTGGTTTCGGTAACATGACACTCCCCCTCCCTACGTCACGTCCCTTACTGGTATTCCCCTGCAGACAGCCAATGGTTTGTGCCTTACCTGCGTCGTCGTCCGTGGTGGGCCATGACTAGGACGTGGTGGATCGCGAAGAGCATCGGGAAAGCGTGTAGCGCTGGGTCCATGGTGTTGGTCAGCTTGCGGTGGGTATCTCTGCTATGTCACCTGTCTTCGCAGTGGGGATTCCGCCGTGTTCAGACAGGTTGTTTTTCCGCTGCGGTTTTATGTGTATTTTCCGCCATCTTGATTTGGAGGACGGTCTTCGACGTCAGTCCGTACGGCGTGGCCTCCGGATGTGTTCCGTCCGCCACGCTCTCGTGTGTAGTTCGGCGGCGGAGCGTGCTTTCCCGTCGCGGACGGGAATTTGACACGTTTTCCTATCCTGATATGGCGGACGGAGTATCCGCGGCAGGCGGACACGGAAAAGGCTTTTTCCGCCTACTACAGGGCCGCGGTGGCTCTTCCGTCCGCCATCCTAATGAGCCCAATTTGAAAACACTGCACCCGGGGGGAAATGACTTAAAATGTCCTTAAGACACATGAAAGTGTTTTTTTAAAGCCTTTGCAAGTTTTTGGGTCACTTTTAACATGGCTATGTAACTCAAACAGTCAAAATCTAAATTTACCATGCACAGGTGGGACCATATTTACAAGGAATGTGCCCCACGGGGAAAGGTCTTTTAATGTAATATGGGAAAAATGACATCAGAGACACTGAAATGCCTTATAAAGAAGCATACACCATTATATCCTTGTCATAAATTTACAAACCATTCCTTTTCCCCAAAAACGATTTTCAAATCATAATTTGAAAACACTACACATAGGGAAATGACTTAAAATGTCCTTAAGACACATGAAAGCATTTTTTGATTGCCTTTCCAGCATGGTTGGGTCACTTTTAACATAGCTATGTAACACAAACATTCAAAATCTAAATTTGCCATGCACAGGTGGGAGCATATTTACAAGGAATGTGCCCCACGGGGAAAGGTCTTTTAATGTAATATGGGAAAAATGGCATCAGAGACACTGAAATGCCTTATAAAGAAGCATACACCATTATATCCTTGTCATAAATTTACAAACCATTCCTTTTCCCCAAAAACGATTTTCAAATCATAATTTGAAAACACTGCACATAGGGAAATGACTTAAAATGTCCTTAAGACACATAAAAGCGTTTTTTGATTGCCTTTGCAGCATGGTTGGGTCACTTTTAACATAGCTATGTAACACAAACATTCAAAATCTAAATTTGCCATGCACAGGTGGGAGCATATTTACAAGCAATTTGCTCCACAGAGAAAGGTCTTACATTAAAATGGGAAAAATAACATCAGAGACACTCAATTGCCTTATAATGAAGCATACACCATTATGTCCTTGTCATAAATATTATAACCATTCATTTTCCTCAAAAACGATTTTCAAATCATAATTTGAAAAGACTCCACAGCTCCTATGCACAATAACACCCTGTCAGTACTAATACTTCACATTTTCTCCAATTACATTTTCTCAAAGAAACAAACTCTATTTGTAAAACACTTGAGACAAAGCAACATTTGAAGAACACAACTTTCTTCATAATTTTCTCCTTAAAGCACACTATTCTCTATCTAAATTAAAGAAATCTTTTCTCACCTTAGCAAATACTTTGAGTTTCAAAACAGTCTCAGAAACACACCAATTTGTCTTCAGCAGAGCAAAAGGTATGCACTCCTGAGTCTGCAGCTATCAAAAGCACAGAAATGCTCTAATTCTTCACACATATCTCTCATGTCACCCAATCAAAACTCTTCCCTCACTTTTTTTCAAATGAAAACCCTTCCCCCCTCTGCCATTTCATGCCTTTTCTGCATGGCAACCACCTCTTGGAAGACCTCTGGTGTTTGCAAGTTCACACAACAATGTTGCAATTGAACTCTGAACTCTCAGTGCACCTCATATCCAGTGCATTCTTTCATTTAATGATTTTTTCTTGACCACTCAAAATACATCTTTCAAACAACTCATCCATGCACCCTAACTTTCTGTTTTCAGCAATCAAAATCCACCAATCACTGTTACTGCTTCATTAACACAGAAACTCCACAGTTTTTTTCATTTTAAACTCTTATTTTTTCAACTGCCATTTCATTGCCACACTTCATCTGACTGCAGGAGAACCTTCTCTCACCATGTTTTCTGTCTGGATTGTTGGACATAGTTACATCTATTGGGCTCAGAGGTATGCTGAGAACAGGAATTTACCTAACCTCAATTTACAAGATGTGGAAATTAAGTGGTTTGGCCACAGAGGATTAAAATGTCACCAATTGATACCATTGGTGAAAACCTTTATGCATTTGCCAAAACCTGACCTGTTAATTGTGCACTGTGGAGGTAATGATTTGGGCACTTTGACTGGGGTAGGTCTGGAAATGCTTTTAAAGGACACCTTTGAGCAATTGATGGCACTTTTTCCTCAGACTGCCTTGGTATATTCAAATATATGCCAAAGACAGAAATGGAGGTGGTCAAACCAATTTTGTCCACAAATTGAGAAGTCGAGGAAGCATGTAAACAAATCTGTTTCAGCTTACATGAGAGACCATGGAATGGGCTCCCTGTACAACAATAACTTGCGTTACTACATGCAAGATATCTACAGAGGAGATGGAGTTCACTTCTCAGATGAGGGCAACAGAATTTTCATTCTGAATTTAAGACTGTGCATTGATACCTACTTATAAGTACCTAAATGTACCATAAACCCAAAAGCTCTTCTCAGAGCTACCCTACATCTGATCACTCACAATTATTATTTTACTCTAACATTTTTCACAAATTTTCAACAAAGTACGCTCCCTGGGGCGCTACCCGGTACGCGAACCGGGAGCTAACCTCGCTAAATTTAAAAAAAAAAAAAAAATTTCCGCACATATGGGCCTCCTCAGCCACCCTCAGAAAACCTAGGGGGTCAAGATAAGTCTACCGTGCCCCCTTCTACCCATTCTGAACATTATTTGCCCTCCATCTTGTATCTTAATTCGACCGAAACACAAAATGGTGGACTCCCGTAACGCTTAAGGTTCGCGAACCGGGGCGCTCGCCAGTTGGCGTACCGGGTCGCTCCCTGGGAAGCGCACCATCAAAAAAGGTGGGAAAGTAGTTTACAGAAAAGCGACTGGAGACAATTTCACCAAATATAGATTAGCTCATACTACATACCAATGCCTACCATTTTCACAAATTTGATTGAAATTCCATTTAACCATTTAGCCTGTAGACCTCTCTAAATACCCTGAGGTAAATTACTTCACAAAACACATCTGAAGTGTTGGAATTCACAACCAATTAAAATATTACTTTCATTTTCTACTTTTTTTACCTGACATTTGATTGGTTATCTACCTGAATATATATAAAGGAAGAGAGAGAAACACAGCCATTTTGACTACTACTTCCTGAACTACATTGCAAGATCATTTTCACTCACAACTTAAACTTCTTTTTAGAAGGTGAGATATTATTTTATAAATTTGAAAACATTTTCAGATAGTTATATACTATCCCTCTGTAAGAGTTAGACATTGAGAAAGGCTTCTTTATTATAATTATGGATTGATTTAGGTTTCTGTGGTATAATTATGAATTTACTTAGGCTTCTTCACAGGCACTTTTTAATAGTACTACTTCACGCCTGAAACCATACAGTGCCCATAGATTACTTCTCTGTTATAAACTCACAAGTACCTGTCTGAACTTAAACCCAACAGTGCCCTATCTCTACTGATATATTTATTTTTTATGCAAATTACAGCAATAAAATGGAAGGTGAGCAGAATGTTTCCTTCGAAATTGTTCTGGAGAACAACACAGAAAAAGATATTGAGGACAATGATGACTCAGATTTCATGGATGAATCACGGGACCATGAATTAGTTCAATGTGTAGAATCTGTGGATCATTTACTTCATTATGATGACGGTCAAATGTGGGAACTTATGTTCACTCAACAAGAGGACATATCGGACAGTCAAATGCTAGACGTTCTATTAAATTTTGAAAAACAATCCGAAAAATAAAATTGTATGTAATATTAAAAAATTGTTTGAGTCTTTAATCATTTTTATATGTAATTCATAAACTAGTTAAATGTTAGAAATGTTATTAAATTTTCAAACACAATCACAATAATAAATAATTGCTTAAAAAATAAAAAAAATTAAAAAGTAATCAACAAAACCAACAATCAATTAACATACAGTATTTGAAAAGTCTATCATTCTTTTTTCCTTATAGTACGCTGCCCAGAACGCTTCCCGGTTCGCGAACCGGGCGCTACCCACGCAAAAAAAACAAAAAATTTTTTATTTATTTTTGCCCTGCGGGGCCCTTTTAAAGCCTCCACATTAAACCTAGGGGGTCAGGGAGGATCTACTATGCCCCCTTATGGTCATTTCCCCCTTTGTTTTGGCCTCCTCTTGTCTCTCAATCCTACCGAGAGACAAGATTGCGGCCGCTCCGGACTGTTTAGAATGTTGACAGACACCGGAGAGCCAATCAGCTTCGCTACGCGAAGTTCCGTTACGCGTAAAGTACGCGAACCGGAGCGCTGCCCGGTCCGCTGTTACAGATATATATCTTTTTTTGAACGTTAATTTCTCAAAATCCACTGGAGCACATATATTGATACCTAGCAAAGGCACATCGGGCTACCAGTCCCTACAATTTTGCCAAGTTTCGTGGAAATCCATTCAGCCGTTCGGGCTAAAAGTGAGGCCAACCGCCCTATGGAAATTAACACGGGAAAAACGTGTTTTGGGACCCCCCTTTTTTCTCGGCCCCCCCTTGATGAACCCCCCCCAAATTTCCAGGGGCTGCTCAGAAACAAAATGTTCCATTTTCCAGAAAATTTCAGCCAATTCCGTCCACAAACGCCAAAGTTATTAGACATAGAATTTTCAAAAATCCCATAGGGAAAAAATCCTAACTATATATACCTACTGGCGACCGCCAGTAGGTAATATATATATATATATATTCCCAGTCTCTGTTTCACTGGTCTATCACACCACCACAGATATCCGGACCACCACGCAGCAGATAGTATTTAGTAGGTAGGTTTATTATCTTCCATAGGTCTTATTTCGGCATATATAGAACTTGCAGTTTATTACACAACGCGTTTCAGCTTTACAGCCTTGCTCACGTGAGCAAGGCTGTAAAGCTGAAACGCGTTGTGTAATAAACTGCAAGTTCTATATTTGGGTTCCTTTGCCTCACTGACCGAGAGCGCAAGATAGTTTTCGCTTCTCTTTGATGGATTAATTCACCGGACTGCTTCGCCGGTATCTGCGCCAACTTTCTTGGGTCCCAGCACTCCGGAAGAAGCGCTGTTTCTTTGTGGATATATATATATATATATATATATATATATATATATATATATATATATATATGTATGTATGTATGTATATATATATATATATATATATATATATATATATATATATATTTGCCACACGTTTGTTCGCAAAACAGGACACAGGTAAGGGCGGTCAAGGCGCTGGGGGCGAACACCTCCATTGAACATAAACACACTCCTTCTTTACCAGATGGAAAGAAGCACGCCGACCAGGCATCAAGATTCAAGGTACCGGTTTATTCAGGCAAAGTGGCGGCACTGTATGCAAATGTCTAATCCACTCGTTTGGGCTTTGGTCTGCCAGGTAAGTACTTCATGAAAAGGATCACAGGCACAATGTCCAGACGCGTTTCGAGAACTCCTCGTTCTCTTTCTCAATGGCATTAGTGCTGACTAGAGTTCGTGTTCCCACCCAATCACTTTAAAGGTCCTGCCCCGAAGTGGGCGTGGTGCATTGCATCTTGGGACCTGTAGTGCAGGGTCAGTCACACTCACCGTTAGTCCGTCGAACTCTAGCACAATGTCTTTATTTCAACACCCAGTGGTTTACACGTTAAGTCTTATCTTGCAGCATGTCGACCAATGTCCTGAAATTTGCATCCATTTCACGCTTGTTCCCTTATGGAAAAACGCTCGTCTGCCTTCAGCCAAATGTGAGCCGGTGCCTTTGAATTGATGCTGAAGGTGTCGCACGCTTGTGCTCCACCTTCCCTCGCCCACAACTTGCACTGGGGCGCAGTAAGATTTGGGAAAGACTCCGTGCTCACTGGAAAACTCCGTGCCGCTTACCAGGCAAGTGCAGGCGGGTCCTGTTTTTAAAGAAATTTGCCACACGTTTGTTCGCAAAACAGGACACAGGTAAGGGCGGTCAAGGCGCTGGGGGCGAACACCTCCATTGAACATAAACACACTCCTTCTTTACCAGATGGAAAGAAGCACGCCGACCAGGCATCAAGATTCAAGGTACCGGTTTATTCAGGCAAAGTGGCGGCACTGTATGCAAATGTCTAATCCACTCGTTTGGGCTTTGGTCTGCCAGGTAAGTACTTCATGAAAAGGATCACAGGCACAATGTCCAGACGCATTTCGAGAACTCCTCGTTCTCTTTCTCAATGCCATTAGTGCTGACTAGAGTTCGTGTTCCCACCCAATCACTTTAAAGGTCCTGCCCCGAAGTGGGCGTGGCGCATTGCATCTTGGGACCTGTAGTGCAGGGTCAGTCACACTCACCGTTAGTCCGTCGAACTCTAGCACAATGTCTTTATTTCAACACCCAGTGGTTTACACGTTAAGTCTTATCTTGCAGCACCACCTTCCCTCGCCCACAACTTGCACTGGGGCGCAGTAAGATTTGGGAAAGACTCCGTGCTCGCTGGAAAACTCCGTGCCGCTTACCAGGCGTTTCGAGAACTCCTCGTTCTCTTTCTCAATGCCATTGGGAAAGAGAATGAGAAGTTCTCGAAACGCGTCTGGACATTGTGCCTGTGATCCTTTTCATGAAGTACTTACCTGGCAGACCAAAGCCCAAACGAGTGGATTAGACATTTGCATACAGTGCCGCCACTTTGCCTGAATAAACCGGTACCTTGAATCTTGATGCCTGGTCGGCGTGCTTCTTTCCATCTGGTAAAGAAGGAGTGTTTTCTATGTTCAATGGAGGTGTTCGCCCCCAGCGCCTTGACCGCCCCTACCTGTGTCCTGTTTTGCGAACAAACGTGTGGCAAATTTCTTTAAAAACAGGACCCGCCTGCACTTGCCTGGTAAGCGGCACGGAGTTTTCCAGCGAGCATGGAGTCTTTCCCAAATCTTACTGCGCCCCAGTGCAAGTTGTGGGCGAGGGAAGGTGGAGCACAAGCGTGCGACACGTTCAGCATCAATTCAAAGGCACCGGCTCACATTTGGCTGAAGGCAGACGAGCGTTTTTCCATAAGGGAACAAGCGTGAAATGGATGCAAATTTCAGGACATTGGTCGACATGCTGCAAGATAAGACTTAACGTGTAAACCACTGGGTGTTGAAATAAAGACATTGTGCTAGAGTTCGACGGACTAACGGTGAGTGTGACTGACCCTGCACTACAGGTCCCAAGATGCAATGCGCCACGCCCACTTCGGGGCAGGACCTTTAAAGTGATTGGGTGGGAACACGAACTCTAGTCAGCACTAATGCCATTGAGAAAGAGAACGAGGAGTTCTCGAAATGCGTCTGGACATTGTGCCTGTGATCCTTTTCATGAAGTACTTACCTGGCAGACCAAAGCCCAAACGAGTGGATTAGACATTTGCATACAGTGCCGCCACTTTGCCTGAATAAACCGGTACCTTGAATCTTGATGCCTGGTCGGCGTGCTTCTTTCCATCTGGTAAAGAAGGAGTGTGTTTATATATATGTATATATATATATATATATATATATATATATATATATATATATATATATATATATATATATATCACCTACTGGCAGTCGCCAGTAGGTATATATAGTTAGGATTTTTTTCCTATGGGATTTTTGAAAATTCTATGTCAAATAACTTTGGCGTTTGTGGACGGAATTGGCTGAAATTTTCAGGAAAATGGCACCTTCTGTTTCTGAGCAGCCCCTGAAAATTGGGGGGGGGTTCGTCCGGGGGGGGGTCGAGAAAAAAGGGGGGTCCCAAAACGTGTTTTTAACATTGAGTTTTCCATAGGGCGGTTGGCCTCACTTTTAGCCCGAACGGCTGAATGGATTTGCACGAAACTTGGCAAAATTGTAGGGACTGGTAGCCCGATGTGCCTTTTGTAGGTCTCAATATATGTGCTACAGTGGATTTTGAGAAATTAACTTTTAAAAAAAGATATATATCTGTAACAGCGGACCGGGCAGCGCTCCAGTACGCGTACTTTTCGCGCAACGGAGCTTTGTGAAGAGAAGCTGATTGGTTCTCCGGCGTCTGTAAACATTCCAAACAGTCCGTAGCGGCCGCCATCTTGTCTCTCGGTAGGACCGAGAGACAAGAGGAGGCCAAAGCGAAGGGGCAAATGACCATAAGGGGGCATAGTAGATCCTCGCTGACCCCCTAGGTTTGATGTGGAGGTTTTAAAAGGGCCCCGCGGGGCAAAAAATAAAAATAATAATAATAATCGAACGGCTGAATGGATTTGCACGAAACTTGGTAAAATATTAGGGACTGGTAGCCCGATGTGCCTTTGCTAGGTCTCAATATATGTGCTCCAGTGGATTTTGAGAAATTAACGTTCAAAAAAAGATATATATCTGTAACAGCGCTCCGCTTCGCGTACTTTTCGCGTTACGGAGCTTTGCGAAGCTGATTGGTTCTCCGGCGTCTGTCAATATTCCAAACAGTCCGTAGCGGCCGCCATCTTGTCTCTCGGTAGGATTGAGAGACAAGAGGAGGCCAAAGCGAAGGGGGAAATGACCATAAGGGGGCATAGTAGATCCTTCCTGACCTCTTAGGTTTGATGTACCATTTTGCCAAGTTTGGTGTAATTCCGTTCAGCCATTCAGGCTGTAGACGTATGTAAATGTCCTATGGAAAATTGCATGGGGAAAACACATTTGAAAGTGTTGAAATTTAGAACCAATTAAAATGTTACTTTGGTTTTGTATTTGTGTGTGATGAAAGTTAATTGGTTATGTATATATGTCAAATGAGAGGAAACCACAGCCATTTTGTGATACTACTGTCTGAGGTACATTTGTGAGGAATTTTTGGTGGTGAATTTCTGGTGTTTGATTTACACAGTACTAACACTTCTCCTACTTTTAAAAAGGTGAGTTGTTAATTTGTAAGGGGAACTACGTTGTACACTTGAAGATAATTTGAAAAATGTTTTCTGTTATTTATTTGCAGTCCTTCTGTTATACTAAATACTTGATAAAGTTAGTTTTATATTATGTATTACTAAAAACGATAAATGAAAGTGATTATTTTTTTCTGCAATTTACAGCAAGCAATTTCAAAATAAAATGGCTCACAATGAAGAGACCGTGGCAATTTCTTTTGAATTGTCCACTACATTGATTGAAATTGAGAGCACCAATAATGAAATATTGTCAAAAGGAGGAGATGACTTGTATGATTCCATTAGATTGATTGAAATGGACAGCACCAATAATGAAATATTGTCACAAGGAGGAGATGACTTGAATGATTACACTACATTGATTGAAATTGAGAGCACCAATAATGAAATATTGTCACGAGGAGATGACTTGAATGATTCCACTACATTGATTGAAATTGACAGCACCAATAATGAAATATTGTCACAAGGAGGAGATGACTTGAATGATTCCACTACATTGATTGAAATTGACAGCACCAATAATGAAATATTGTCACAAGGAGGAGATGACTTGAATGATTTTTTTGATCAATCTGTTGATGGCGAATTTATCGAATGTTTGGAGACCATAGAGTTACAAGAATCATCATTGCAGACTTTTCATGAGGAAATTGCTGATGAGGACATGTTACTAGTTCTTTCAAATTTAGAAAATTCTGAAGAATAAATTTATATTTAGAAATCAAAAATTGTTTGAGACATTATTCATTGTTATTTTGAATTTATGAGGTTGTAGCGAAGTGATTGTAGTATAAAATGAGACTTATAGTATAGAGTGCAACATTTTTATGTTACATGGTAAGTTTACTCATATTTACTTCCCTTCTGCCACTATATTATCTCCAATGTGTATTTGACATCTCTTCTTCATCTCCGGCCTCCTTTCTCTCACTGTGTGTCTCCGATGCATCTTATCGCTGCTATTTTGTGTAATTACAGAAGAGAGTAAAATAAAATAGTTCGGAACGTGAAAAGGGGGCAAAGTAGAGTACCCCTCACCCCCTAGGCCTTTTCAGGCGGTCCCAAAAGGATCAGTTTCTGCTTTCCTGAGAGATTATGGTATGAGTTCCATATACCACAATAATTTGCATTACAACATGCAAGATATCTATCTCCTATTACCAACTTTTGGAGATATTCGCGCTAAGCGCGAATATCTCCAAAAAGTAACACCTGCCCTGAGCAGTTCTTAGCCATGTTATCCAATGGGAGGTGGATAACATGGCTAAGAGCATTAGCTCGGTAATGCATGAATATCGCTGACTTTTTAGCGATATTCATGCATTGCGGCCGTTTATTATCGCATTTGCGATAAACCTTGATAATAGCAAGGTTTATCTTCGATAATTTCTGACGATGCTTAGCGGTAAAAAATTCGTTGGTAAGCATCGTTAGCGATAAATATCGCTTAACTTTGGTAATATGCACCAACGTCTGTTAACGTTCGATTCGAAGGAAATGAGGAAGTGTTGAAAAACATTGTCTGCGCCATCTTGCCTTTTTTGAAATGCCACACTTTTGTCGTGCACGGCAGCCATTTTAGATGCCTTGACCAGACCCACTCTCTGCACGCTGTCGATTCGTAGCATGGCTCCCCACCCTCGCAAGCATCTTCCCCAGGCACTGGTCACCCCCGCTCTCTGTCTTATGCATCGGCAATAAACCTCCCCCGATCTGCGCTGCTCTTCCCTGAGAATCACACTCTGTGCCCGCCCGACACCTCCCTTTCGCCCTATTCACTACCGCACCCTCTGACACTCCTCTTCCTCTGTGTCCGATTGTCCAGGCTATCACCTAGCCCTGCAGATGTAGTTGATGGCCCCAGCTGTAAAGAATCACCCCTCTTCAAAGGAGTTATAGTAGATCAAGGCCCACACCCGATGAGATCCGTCACACCACACGTGTTCCTACTATCTGAAAACCATCCTGTATTGTGATTGGGAAGGGGACCGAGCCTGAAGCGGAAGATTCCAGGAATGACTCTTTGTACATCAAAATTTTTACAATTATGTGTCACATTAAAAATATATAGCACTCCAACAAAGTAGTAGGAATATAAAACTTTAATAACATATAAATATATACAACAAAACAAAAACAGTAAAAACATTTAAACAACGAAGAGACCGTGGCAATTTCTTTTGAATTCCTGATGAGGACATGTTACTAGTTCTTTCAAATTATGAAAATTCAGAAGATGTTGCCTGGGGGTGGGTCGTCAGTAGCAGTCTGTTGTGCGAATAGTTCCAAGGCAGCAGAACGCGCTGAAATCTAGATGGCACGAAAGTGATGTCTAGTAAGTTGCCGCCCAGCAAATAACGGCGTGGGGTGCCGCGGGGGTGAGTGAGTCCAGTAGGCACCACAGCTATTCTTACCGGCATTGCAGAATTACTGCTGGGGACAATGCCTGTGCTGTAGCAGGGTCACAGCAGAAACAAAAAGGATTCTGTTGAAGATGTTGTTGGTTTTCAATTTGAAAACAGTTCTGGTATCAACTGCTATGCTAATGTAGTGGTTAATGTTTTGTTTTCTCTAGAAAATGTAAAAGAGGGGGAGGCAGTCCAAAGTTCCGTTAAAAGGGCAAAGGAAAGGATCGGTGGTTTGAACTATCAGTCAAAAAGGGGAGGGGGTGCAACAATTTTTCCTACCGGGTCACACTGTGCTTTCACCGGAACTGAGGTCTGCAGGATTCTAGTAATTCAAAGTGAGGCTGGCGCCAGCATGGGAGCGCCGACGTCCCGCGGATACAGTTTCGTCACTCCACGGGCGATCACGGCAGTCATTCCCCATCGGGGGTGTCTGCGGGGGTCGGGGACTCCCGCGGCTCCTCTAGAATCTTCAAGGTCGTGGAGCACTACGGTGGTGGAGTCAACCAGTGACCGGGCCATTTCTTTATGCTGGGCCCGCTCTTGCCAGGTCGACCGCCATTTTGAGAGTTCGGTAGCTACTGGCGATCGCGGGGTCAAATGAGCGGACGGGCTCCACCCTGCCGGGCGAGACGTTGCAGCATGGCCGCAGTGGAAGAACCCTTTTCCGGGCGCCTGGAGCGCTGAGGGTGCAGCTGGGAAGCCTCCACCTGGGGAGGCGGGAGAGGCCTGTTCGCACCGTCTCTCCCTCCCAGTGCACCCCACGGCGTCTCGCTTGAGATTTGTTATGGCCGGACCAGGCGATGAGGACGAGGGGGGGGGTCGGAGGCATGTGCAAGACATCCCCCCCCAGTGTTGTCGCAGCCATTATTCAAGAAAGAAGAAGTGTCCCGTCCGTCTTCGGGCCGGGCTTCCGGTGGATGTCGGCCGGACGCCCCTGGCTCTGGCCCCATGAACGGGTTCCTTGGTTTATCGGCTGCAGCCGGATCCCGTCGGCCTCGGCCCCCCGACCGTTGGTGGCCGGACCGGAAGAGCATGTGGCGGGACTACCTGAAACTGTCAAGGGCCACCGCGGCCGGACTGGGAGAGAGAGGGGAGGGTCGAGGAGATATTCCCCCCCCTGCAACTCTTCAGCGTTGTAAAGGCAATCCCCTGGCCGGGTCGCGCTGGCCTCGGCCTCTCCTCCGGCTACACCCTACGTTAGGATCTCCTGGCCGAGGCGTGGCAGCAGGACCCGCCTTATATGGGCTTCTCCCGGCTGGGCGTAGACGCAACCCTGCCCCACCTTGGAAGTTTCCAGAGTGGGGGCGGATGTTCTACTGACTTGCATTTTCCCTAGTCTATCGATTTTTTGGGCGTGGCAGGCGGTGGGACAGCGAGGGGTGATTTGGTTTCTCTTACTGTTTTTCTGGTCTCTCACCACTGGCATATTTTAACGTTTTCTTGTTTCTAGGACATTAATAGGTTTTATCATTACGTTATGTTATCGTTTCTTTGTTCGTTGTTTAATAAAAGTTCATGTACATCAGTGGCCTACTGATTTTCGTTTTCCTATTCTTTTCTTTCCAGGTTGTTTCATGCTAAAGTTTCTGTTAACAGGATACAGTGATCACTTCGTTATTATTGCATATGTCCTTTTCACTAGGGGTGCTCTCTGGTCGGGCCAGATGACGTATCTCTAGTAAATGGTCCGGGTGAAACAGGTGCATCAATCAGTGGGGAGTAGATAGGCATGACAGATTACAACGGGGGAGAAAGGTCCGCATTACGTACCCTTTCACTATTTGCAAAGATTTTCCTACGTATATTTGCAAACAGGGAATACCTCCAAAAAGAACCAATTCCCAAACAGTCAATGTTTGGGGAAACAATCAATCAATGAGGAACGAAATAGGCACGACGTGTTAAAGGTTTGCGTTACCTACTCTTCACTATCTGCAAAGGGAGAGAGAATATTCCTATTCTTCCTCGTTTGCAGGCAGAGAAGATTCTTAAGAGAACCAACTTCGAACAATTCAATGCTCGATTCAAACAATCAACAAGGGGTACTGTGAACACAAATGAACGCCGCTTATGTACATACACATTGGTATTATCAACAGGTTGTTCCTAATGTTTCTATTTTAGGGAGGTCAAAAAGAGATCCCATTAGTGGCCTACTGATTTTGCTCGATTCCTTTTGTTTTTTTACACGATTTTTCGCTATCTGCAAAGACTAAACAGAGTATTGCGACTCTGTGCTTGTTTGTAAATAGAGAATGAACCAAAGAGAACAATCAATCAAATGGAGAGAGAAGCAGGCACGACGGATTACAACGGGGGCAAAGGCCTGCGTTAACTACCCTTCACTATCTGCAAAGAGAGAGTACTCCTAATAGAAATGAGGGGTGGGGGGCAGCATTCAAAGCAGATCAGTGTGCATAAACACGAAAATGTTTTTACTTACCACGTACTTGACATTCGACAGCTTATGATATTTGCTATTAAAAAACCATTGAAATTCACTGAAAAAACCATAGGTTATAGACCATATATAGTTAGGAATTAGCATTTAAAAAACCTTATTTTATTCACACAAAACCATTGAAATTCCATATATAGTTAGTTGCACTAACTATATATCGTGCACCCGCAATCCACTGCTGATCATGTCACATATTACATCATTCATGACATGGTCAGTGACATCACTGATGACATCACTGATGACATCTCAAATGACATCACTGATGACATCACTGATGACATCTCATTTGACATCATTCTTGTGCTAATACGATAAACCTCTTCAGACTCTAATATAACCTTAGATACACTCAGTGTATACAGACACTCACACACTGCCACTCATCCATGGAGTTACTCACACACCCAGTCAGTCATTGAAAGAAACAATCTCACCTCCATTTCTTCAACTATACAGTTAAACACACCTTACTTATTGAAACATATACTAACACATATTTACTCTCTTATACAATCCCTGATACAAGTTCACAATGATCGATACAACCACTCACTCATTCAGTGGCTCTCATGCACAGTTATTTATATATGCCAACTCTCACATGTACTGTGTTTTACATATGTACTTACTATGACATGTAGCATTGAGATATCCATTCACTCATCAATACACTCATGCACACAGTCAACTGCCCATGTAGCTGTTTCCACATGCAGTTTTGAACTCATACACCTAGTGAATAAACTGCTCACACATCTATGCATAGAGTCACACACCTTCCAGCCACCCCCACACAAACTCAATCTCCCATAGAAATACTTGGGCAACCAATTAATAACACATATAGCCTCTCGTATAGCTAATGATCAACACATGCAGCAGTTTACATCACAACAGACATAATGATGCACAAATTAAGACAGTTTAGTCACTAAACCATGCATTCAGTGAGACACATTTAATCACTCACTCATACAGTCAGTCACGCACCTACTAAATCCTTCATCCAGACACTTATACATCCACTCATTCTTCAATATGTAAGACATATTTTAACTTTACAGAAACATACAGTCACTGGCTGTTGTCATCAGTGATGTCATCAGTGATGTCATTTGAGATGTCATCAGTGATGTCATCAGTGATGTCACTGACCATGTCATGAATGATGTAATATGTGACATGATCAGCAGTGGATTGCGGGTGCGCGATATATAGTTAGTGCAACTAACTATATATGGAATTTCAATGGTTTTGTGTGAGTAAAATAAGGTTTTTTAAATGCTAATTCCTAACTATATATGGTCTATAACCTATGGTTTTTTCAGTGAACATATATATATATATATATATATATATATATATATAGGGATGGGTATTGTTTGAGTATTGGATTGTGTGGGTGTTTTTAGGGTTAAGGGGTTGGTATGGGTATAGGGTGGTAAGGGTATTTTAGGGTTTAAGGGTACGTAAGGGTATAGAATAGTAGGGAATATTTTAGGGTTTAGGAGTGGGTAGGGGTATAGGGTGGTAAGAGTGACTGCAGACTAGTGCTAATGTGAATGTGCTTCTCCCCTAAACATGGTAACATTGGTGTATACACAATTGACATATTTAGTTTACTCATAAGTCCCTTCTAAAGTGGTATACCATACACCCAGGACCTTTAAACTAAATGAGGGGCACTTGATATGATTTTGTGTTTATGATATTGATCCCTCCCCATTTATTAGGCATACTGGACCAAACCCCTTTGTGTCTCTCTATACTAGTGGGCCTGCAGCACTGATTGTACCACCCACTCAAGTAGCCTTTCAAACCTGTCTTAGGCCTGCCATTTAAGGGCCTCTGTGTGCAGTTTACTGCCACTTCGACTTGCCATTTAAAACTACTTGCCAAGCCTTAAACTCTCTTTTTATTACACATTAGTCACCCCTAAGGTAGACCTAGGTAGCCCATAGGTCAGGATGCTTTGTAAGTAAAAGGTAGGACATATACTGTTACGTTTTGCCTGTCCTGGTAGTAACACACACCCGTGTTTGTTTTTCACTACTGAGAGGCCTACCCCTCTCTTAGGTTAACATTGGGAATTCCTTAATACATTTTTAAGTTGCATTTCCTGATTCGTAATTTGTTCACTGGGACCTGCGTGGGTCCTGTAGCCGGCCTGCACTCCATCGTAGTGAGCACAAATTATTGACTTTATTCCGGTCCAGGCTGACCAGATAACCCCCACAGGTGCTTATTGTTTCTAAGCGCTAGAACTCCTTTTAATCTTTAAAAACTGATAACTCTGCTTCTATATTTTGGATTTTTGTCTTGTTGATCTTGATTTATTTATAAAGTGATTGTTAATTTTTCTAAACCTGTGTAGAGTCTTTTTCTGGTGTTTTCATTGCCTTACTTTATGTGTGTGTGTGTGTGTGTTTGTGCGTGTGTGTGGGTGTGTGTGTGTGTGATTTGCACAAATACTTCACACATTACCTCTTTAGATAAACCTGACTGCTCTGTGCCAAGCTATCAGTGGATGAGCACTGGTTATCTTTTCATGTGTATCTAACTTATCCTGAGTAGCGTGGTAGTTCCTACTTGGCCAGGGTGCATACCTCTGCCAACTAAAGACCCCATTTCTAACAGTTGTGTTTTGACCTTATTACTGTTTTGATACTGCATAAATACTTTACACATTGCCTTTAAGTTAAGCCTGTCTGCTCTTTGCCATAACTATCAGAGGGTTGAGCTCAGGTTTATTTAACTTTACTGATTCACCCTGACAAGTGTTCCTATTATTATTTGAGGTGGGTACTCACTCCCCTAAACTAATACCCCAATGTCCTACACATCCCAAACCAAAACAAGGTAAGACGGGATTCATGATGAGCATTAAAAACAAAATTAAGATATGATTCGATATAATGAGCATTTTTTTAAAAGATTATAAATATTACTGCTGGTTTGAATAATTCAAGAACCTCCCTAGTTGCACTTCTGTGTGGCAAAAATGCTAATTTGATCTAGAACAGATCATCTTTTGAGCGTGAAGAAGAATTGGTAAATAGTTCTGGTTCACCCAAATCATAATAAGTAGATTTGACATACATCAACCATGGTATGTGTTGTAGCTTCAAGCTGTTCAAGTGACTTAGAATGTCAAAATTGAAGGTTGTATTTCAATATCCGTGGTTCCTAGAAGTCAGTTGAAACCAGCTGGCCTCCAGGAAGAAAGTGAAAATCCGATCTCATAATAAAGTTGTCTTAAACAGAATTTTGTGATTCTATATAAGGCCAGATGCTGGGAACAGGCTTAGATAGTGCCATTACATCCACTTTGCAAAACCATAGTCTTCTAGAAGATCTGCTTATGTCTCTCTACTGACACAACCTTCAACAGTGAGTATGTCCATGAGACAATGTCTTCATTTCAGTATTGCCCTTCTGCCAGTTATCTTTACTGAAAGAAACAACACGTCGAAAACAGACTTCAATCAAGTGTTCCCGATGATTCAATCATATACAAAGGGGGACAGATGCCATTGCTGCTCTCTGAGAGGGCTCCTGTTGTTACACACATACTCCAACAATTACACAAATTACACCAGAATTGTTTTGATTTCACTCAGGCGTACCAATACCATAGTGCCCAGGAGTCCACCATACTGTGACCAGGGAGAGACAGATCCAACAATACAACCATGGGGTATCTACAGAGAATGAGTCAAGTGATGATTTTTTTAAAGGACCAGTCATAGTCTTGCTCTCTGATGGATGATTGAAAGAAGGGAATGCCCATGGCACCTTGAAGACTTATTGGAAGGATCTGTCCTTTCTCCAGCCACTGCCCCTTCATTATGCTAGTTTTTGACTCCCCACCTCTTTATAATAGATTCCAGCTAGCCTCTTTCCACCACTAGAGCCTTCAGCGTGATTCCCATTCACATGTCCTAGAGCACTAGAGTATGTATCATCTCTCGGATGGGACATGTTCATAGACCCAGTGTCCAGGTTATCCTAAAACATTTCCAGGTCTTCTGGTTCATAGAATTCTTTATTTCTGCTATCTAACATGAACCACCTGGTCATGGGTACCCACAGTCCATATCTGATATCTCACTTCTGAAGTTGTGGGCTCAGACCAGGACCCTGTTCCTCTAAATAGTTTTATCATGAGAGGAATGCTGTAAAATAAAGATGTTCTAGTTTTTTGGACAAGCGCCAAGTGTTGCATTTTGCAGCTATAATGATGACTCTGAGGTATCGCCCTTTTTGCAGGATCATCTCAATTTTTTGCTTCCTCTTTTTGCGAGATTTATTACTGGTTTACTGCCTCCGATTCCTGGGGTGCTGACATCTAGGGCCCAGTGTATGTGCTCTCCCTCTTAAAGTATATGTGCATACCTGATTGGCATGTGTAACTTAACTATAAGTCCCTAGTATACAGTGCAGTACACTGGATGTTAAATGTCACTAGTGGACTGCAGCACTAATTGTGCCACCACTACAGTGACAAAGTGAAATCATGACTCTAGGCCAGCCACTGCAGCCAAGCATGGCAGAATTAAAATTCCAAAATAAGTCCTTTGCCAGGTCTAAAGCTTCCATTTTAATACCTATACTCATCCCTAAGGTAGACCCTAAGTGCCCATACTGATGGGTGTATGGTATTTGGTATATACTGTTGAAAATCAAACTGTCCATTAGAAAAGTACTGGGTTACATTATAGCCCCTTACAATGTTCAACTAACGTTTGGGAGTAGCTAGACCCAGGACTGAAGGGCTCAAATTAATAGGAATCCAATCTGATGGTAAAAATGAACTTTAAATCACTATTTTTAAAGTGCCATTTTTAGAATGTTAGCATTTTCCTGCCTAAAGCCTCTAGTAGCACTTTGTGAGATATTCCCAAACTGTCACCTAGCAGTCTGCTAGGAGCAGTGGTGTAACATTAGACCCCGCAGCCCCTGTGGTGTGGAGGGGCTACTGAGCTCCAAGGTTCTCCCTCAGGCACTCTGCATGGGCCTCTGGCCTGAGAGCTCCTGACAGTGGGGCCTCCATATACTTTGCAGTGGGACCCCCTCAAGCTTAGTTACACCACTGGCTGGGAGGTGTTAATTGCTCTCAGGAAATGGAACATACGGGTCTTCACCTGACAGGATAGCAGGGGGCGGGTGGGGGTGGACACCAACTGTACATGCTTCAAAGGGTCAATCCCTGCCACAGACAGATTTAATTCTCACCTAGGCTGCCTCTGTCATTATCTAAGTAGCCAGATTGGCACCAAGGCCATTGGAGGGAAAATCTGCCCCAGAACGTATTTCTCAGTGGGAATTTCTCATTTCCGTAGCCAACCTCAGGGGTGTGTCAATAGCTCTGAACTTCAATTTGGGCAGGCATAGACTGTGGGGTTGTTTAGTGCCAATCCCCATGGAAAAAATGCCACAGTTGGTAGAGCTGCCCCAGGCAACTTTTTTCTTATTGGCTAGGGACTCACCACCACCCACAAGCTGGTGTCAGGTATAAAAGTGGCACCCCTGGAGCCTTCCTCAGAACACTGCTCGACCTGTGGAAATCAGAAGAAGGGTTCAAACAGCTGAACTAAAGAACTGAAACTCAGAAGAAGGACTGAGCCTGCTGTTTTATCTGTGGAGAGATACCTCAAAGCTGTACCTGCTCCCATTTGGACTCTGGACAAAAGTATGGACTCCAAGAGCTAGTTAACTTTCTTCCTGTTAAGCTCCAGGAATACAACAGCTTCAAAAAACCTGCAACAAAGGAGGGCCCAGCGGACCAGTTTCAAATGGATTTGCCCTGGACCTGCGGGTGGCTTCTGAGGAATTGAGTCCTAACCCACCAAGGGGTGCCCAAAAAGTCCTGAATCCTTGGCTGGTGCTACAGTGTACTCGTCCCACCTCAAGAGTGCAAAAGTGGACTCCTAGATGCTCTTTCTGAACTTTTTCCTAAATGTAAATGTAAATGTAAATGTATTTCGATTTATATAGCGCACTAATCACCCAGGGGTCTCAAGGCGCTTGCTTAGGGAACCCGTCCTGGTATTCCCCTGTGAGATACCCCGGCAGGGTATTCACAAGGTGAAAGCCAGGCATCCCGCAGCGAGGGGCCGTAGTGGAGATTAAGCAAGCTATTGCCCAGAGTCGCAGAGTGTGACCCCGTGAGTCGAGTAGGCACCGGAGCGAGAATTGTCGAGTCCGTGGAATTTTTGAGCCCGAGACCCGCCGAGGCGGGGAATCGAACCCTGGTCCACGGCTGATCTCAGCTTCCGGGTCTGCCGCCTCTAACCACTAAGCCACGCTTCTCCACAGGAACCAAAGGCTTCCACGGAACGGCGGTCACACCACAGCCACCATTGTCACAACACTGGTCAGATTCAATTTGCTGGTTAGCCCAGCTGAAAGCAGTTCTACTTCCAGAAAGTTTCTAGATTCTAACATGGAGGATTTAATCAGGGTCAACACCAAAAAGCACCCTGCTGTCATCCATCCTAAATCAGATTTAGATGGTAACCGGCCCAGCTAGCAAGAAAATTACTTCAGAAAAAAGATACAACCTTGATTACAAGTATGAATGGTATTTATCACACAGGATAAATAACTATGCTGCTGACGTTATTTATTGCGTGCAATTAATACCACCTATTATGAGTTGTTGGGAAATAACATGCGGATTTTCATGTTTGATGCACCAAAATGACACGGTAAATACTGTATAGTTTACCCCTGTTCAATTTTGCCAGATATAAAAACGTTTGAGTTATTTAACACATCTGATAAATAGAAGATGTGTTGAATAACTAACAACTCATAATTCTAACCACCTCATAATCAGGGCCTATGTTAGACGGTAAACTTTCTACTGGGACGAATCAGGTCCCTGCAGCCGACCAATGCTCTATCGTCATGTGCCTTAACTTTTAACTTTGACCCGGTCTAGTGAGATGAGATGAGTGCTTTGCTCCTTCTGGTGCTAGAAAACTCTAACGGCCACATGCATCAACCTATTTAGGAAGTGCAAACGGTGCGAATCGGTAAATTCGGCCGTTTGCGAATCCTAAATAAGTTTTTGGGATGCATCATACATTTATGTGAAATTCGCTATTTTTAGGGATTTCCAAAAATGCGATTGCTTTTAAGGATTCGCAAATTTGCGATTCCTTAAAAGCAATGCATGATTGTTTTTCAAATTGCGAATTAGCAATTAGAGGGTGCAAATTACCACGAGGTTGAACCTCGTGGTAATTTGTGAAAAGTTATGAAAATGCTCAAAAATGCATTTTTTAAACTTTCATGTTACAGACACACATGTCCTTAGGACATGTGTGTGTGAAACATGCACTTTAAAATACATTTCAGGGGCGCAGGGGGGGGGGGCTTTGGACCCCCCTCTGCACCCTTGGAATGCATTAACAAATTGCGAATCGCATTTTCAAATTCGTAATTTGTAAATGCCTTCCCATTGACTCCTATGAGCCTTTTGGCCCATAGGAATCAATGGGATTTGCGAAATCGCAATTAGGAATTCGCATAATATTTGCGATTCGGTAAAAATTGCGATTTTTACGGAATCGCAAATATTATGCGAATAAAATCATGCATCCCATTTTGCTATTCCTTATTTGCGATTCCCTAAAATTCGCAAATAAGGAATCGCAAAACCTTACAATGATGCATGTGGCCGTAAAACTCTTATCTTCATTTCCATCTGATTTATGTTGTTTTGGTGTCTCTTTGTTTATAAAAATGTATCCTATTTTTATAAATTGGAGTGGGAGTTCCATTCTGGTTTGCATCGACTTATTAATTGTTTTGGTACTGATGAATGCTTTACATTTGTTTCCTTTTAGTTAAGTCTGACTGCTCGGTGCCACAGTTACCCTGGACGGAGCTAATATTTAAGTTAAATAACATAAATAGACCTAATTCAGAACAGTGACATTATAACTTGGTGGGCCCTCACCACTACCCCAATTAATAGTCCACATTGTCACAATGTCAAGCCACAATAGGCCTTGGAGACCCTAATTTCGATATGCACCTCAAGCACACTCTATGGGTTCACTTAAATTCTAAGGTAGGAGTAAAAGTTATATCCAGTAGTGCGGGGAGAAAGTTGCCCAAGAAAACCACAATATTGTTGCCCTCAGCATTTTTTGAATCCCCTGAAATTCTATACTTGTCTTACCTTCTGTTCTCAAAGACCACATATTTCTTGTGAAGCAGCCATGATTACTGGCCCCAATCTGGCATCCTATTTGAATATACCTCTTTTTACCACATTTTCTTTTCCCGCAGGGAATTACAACGCGGTTGTTACAACGACCGGGTTGTAACCAAGTGTACTATTACCCCGCAATTCGTAACAACGACTTGCGGAGGGGGTGCTGGATGTTGGAATAGTAAAATTTACTAATCCAACTCCAGTCTGTGTGGACAGTAGAGAAGGTGTTGGAAATCCAACACCTTCTGCCCCCTCCGCAAGTCGTTGTTCCGACTTGCGGAGTAATGGTATGCCTGGTTACAACGCAGTCGTTGTATCTGCTACGTTGTAATTGCCTGCGGGGAAAACATTTTGTGGTAAACGTTGTTTACCCCCTATTCATCTGATCATGTTGGTCCTTGGCTTCCGGCAGGTGATGTTCGTTTGAATCCAGTCTGGTCTGAAAAGCTGAGATATCAGCACGGTTGGTTTTGATCTCAGTGTCAGTGTCTGCTGTGCTCCCTTGGACAGCTGTCATGGTTACTTTGATTGTGAATCCTGTAGGATTGACTCCATATCAGTTATGGTGGTTGTATCTGTATCCCCTTGGATTAGATTAGATTATATTCTCAATCTACCAAAAGCTATTACTGCCACCCTATCACCACCGGATGTATGACGTTTCAACGCATGCTTTTACAACGCATGCCATTACGACGCAGGTTTTACAACGCAAGTCGTTACAACGACTTGCGTTGGGGGCGCTGGATAGTGAGTAGTTTAATTTACTATTCCAACTCCAGTCCCCGTGGATAGTAGGGAAGGTGTTGGATAGTAATTAAACTATTCCCTATCCTAGAGCGCCCCCCCAGCGCAATGCGTTGTAATAACTTGCGTTGTAAAAGTTGAGTCGTAATGGTAGTGCGTTGTAAAAGTTGCGTTGTAAAGGATGTTCCCCCTCACCACCACTACTACCACCGGGCAGTATCACCACTGACATTACTACCACCACTAACAAAAGACAAGAGGTCTGGCTTCAAAGAACATACATATGCAAATACAAACATGAGGAAAACTATTTCATGTGTCAGCTCATTGATGGCAGGCCTATTCACATTGTCATTGCTTGCTGCATTAGTGCGTAAGTAGAGATGGGCACAGATTGGGCAATCATTCAATTTATGCTTGAAGATACCATCGCCTACAAATGCAACAAAAAAAAAAGGTGCAAATAACAATCTCAAATCAGCCCAAAACGCCATGTGCGCAGGGCACTCGCCATATTTTGTGCACGTTTAAATAGGCAGCCAAAACCGGGAGGACAGCCACCCCAAATGTCATTTACACATCAGATTTTTTGACTGCCAAATTTGCAAAGAGGCGAAAGAATAGATGCAGGTGGGACGGACTGCAAAACTGTTCACATGCTCATTCCCACATGCCCTGTTTCTTTAGGAGGGAACTGGTCTGACACCATGTGGACAATGTCCGGTCTCAGTCTGCTCTTTGTCCTGATGCTTTTTATTTTGCATAGTATTAAAATTCATAACAAGAGGGTAGGCCAGTCAATGCCCACCCTCTACTCAGATGCTGAATTGAGCAGGACCCTGTATCCTCCAGTTATGCAAAGGAGGCCACCAGCATGCAGACAAGCCAATGGGTGCAAGCGGTTTAGAAACACAGGGGCCCTGCAAGCCACCATAATAAGGAGTTCCAGGACTGGCCAATGCACCTCAAGGACCAGCAGAGAGGGGAAACAGTAGTCTTTCTTGATTTGTGTACAGGATTCTCTTTGACGCTGGTCTTCAAATTGTTCCATATGTATGTGTGCACAAAATGAAAAGCTGATATGATATGATATGATATAAAGGCTTTTATAACGCGCTCTATTACTAAGAAAGTATCCTTAAATCTCAACCTCGCCATGATTGGTAGGGAAAGCTCTAAAACACACTTATGCTTCAAGGTCTCCCGAATTGTTCATCAATGTTTTTTCAGTGAGTGTTTGCCTATGCCACCTCCCAGGCGCAGGTGCGTGGTTGAGAATTGGGCCAAGCAGATTTGTGGCAAGGAGCCAGGAATGGCCCTGGCCCCTGATCTTTTCAGATGTGCTTGAAAGGAAGCTCTAAATAGGAACCGTGGTAGGTCTGTGGTCGGATGAAGTCTGCCGTAATTTCCTTCCTTTTGGTATCTCATTCTAAGCCGAGGCACGTCAACGGTCTGCTGCCTGATCGCGCATCTGCAAGCGCAGCACACGAAGCCACACCCAGCCAGACGGGGCTACAGCCCAGCTGAGCTCAGTGCAACTGAGTGCTCCACCGCTGAAGGAAGGTCCTTCAAGAGTCCTCCTCCCGTCGCCCATGCGTGGTTCTGCTGGCCTCCAGGTAACATCTCACCTTCCTTTCTCATGATTCATTTGTCGAGAGTAAGATTATTCTGCAGTTCTTGCTACTGATGTCTAAGCGCTGTCCACTTCCTTGGGGTGACACAGATCTCAAGCCTTCCACTAGGGAACGTAAGGAGAAGAGTGAAGGGCTGGTTTGTTCACGATCACACAAGGCTTTCTCTACTGGGTCGGGGTGCAGTGACCTGCAAGGTTTGGCAAAAACTGACAGAGTTAGCAAACAGAGTTGTTAAAAAAGCTCTCTCTATTTTCAAAACTAACTCCAAATCTTTAGACTAGTGAGATATTACATTCAGGGCAGAAAATAGCAGTGCAGCCCTGATGTCATTAGAAGCTCTTATGAGTCCTAGATAGGCGTCTTTCAATTTATGCAAATCCCTACAAAATGCAAACATTCGAAAACATTGGAAACGCCGTGCAGTAAAAAGCACACTACAAGCGACATTTCACACCAGATAAGCAAAATTTTTGAACTTTTTGTATATTCTCCCAGTGGGAGCTATATTTAATTTTTAATTAAAATGGTTCCCTACTCCAAGACAGACTGTTAAGTCACATAGTATGTGGTACTTTTTCGGGGACCAAACAAATGAGAGCATAGAAGATATGATATATAAGATATTTTCTCACTTACGCTGGTGGAGATGTAGAGTTAGAAATGGGATGTATACTACATATACACAGAGACAAGGGTATCTAGAGTCCAGCACTTATGAGACTCGTTAGAATTAATTGGTGCAACCCTCTGCAGCTGGAGCCTCATTCTGGCCATCCCAAGATAGACACCTTTAGGTCTCTTGTGGTCAGGTTGGACTACTTTGGGAATCTCTTACGATTCACTCTAAAACGACAATTGGGAATCGGTTACGCCTAATAAACCTCCTCCACTACTGCTTTTAAAGAGATGGTTTGCTTTGGAGGTTAAGGCGTTACTGCAGCTGTGTTCCTAATATGTCAATCAAACCAAGCATTGCACAGTCTTTGACACACAGAACTTCTTTTCTTTGTCTAAACTCCCATTAAGAACCCTTAAACTGAAACAAGTTCCTTTTTTTATAATGTTCTTTTATATTAGAATGAGTGTCAAGGCTGGACTGGCAGTGCGTGACAAATCGAAAGCCACACTATGGTCAGGGGTTTTTACTAAGTACAGATGTATAAGCTGTAGGTTGGGAGGAGGTGGGGTTTTTACTGCTTTGAAGGCCAAGTTTTCCTTGGGTTCTAAATTCTCCTCCTTTACCTATGAAATGCATAATCCCAGGTTTTCTTTCCAAGTTTTCGCTGACTATATGCCCTCGTAGGTCCGAGAAAGGGAAGGTGCTGTTACTAGGCAATGTCCAAAACAACAATAGTGCACTCTAAACAGCAACACTCCACTTTAGACATACCAACACAGCACAGTGCACTGTCTCATAACCAGATCGGAATAACAGACGACATACTCAGATGGATGGTATCCTTTTTCACGGGCGCACAAAGAGAACCCATTTCCCTCCCGTCATCTTACAACCCATGCACACCATCTGTGGCGTCCCTCAAGGCTTATCACTCAGTCCAACCCTCTCCAACATCTACATGACACTACTCGCAGACATCGTCAGAACCAACAACATCAACATCATCTCCTATGCTGACAATACTCAGCTCGTCCTCTCGCTCACAGCAGACCCCACCTTGACGAAGACCAACTTCCACAACTGTATGAAGAGCATTGCAGCCTGGATGAAGAACAACTGCCTTTAGCTCACCACAGACGAGTCTGAAGTTCTGATTTTCAGCAGACACATTGCCTTCTGGAATGACTCCTGGTATTCACCGGAACTCGGACCCACCCACGCTCTGAAAGACCACGCCTGCAATCTAGGCATCACCCTGGATTGCAAACTCTCTATGAAATGTCATGTCAACGCCATCTCCTCAGGCTGCTTCCACACTTTCCGCATGTTTCGCAAATTCTTTAAGTGACTCCCCATCAGCACCAGGAAAACCGTGACGCAAGCCCTCATCACCAGCCAGCTGGGCTATGGCAACTCACTCTATGCAGGCACCACCACCACACTCATGAAAAGACTCCAGATGATCCATAACGCAGCAGTCACACTGAACCTCAACCAACACTAAAGGACCCACATCCCCCAGCACTGGAAGGACCTCCACTGGCTCCACATCCAGAAAAAATGGCGGTTCAAAATTCTGACCCACGCCTAGAAAGTCCTCCATGACCAAGGACCCGCTTACATGAGCCACTGTCTGAATTTCCACCGACCTTCCAGGAACCTCTGTTCACTTTTCACAGATACCACGTATCTGCCACTCCGGGGGATGGTCCTTCTCCCACCTCGCCCCCAAGTCCTGGAACTCCCTTCACTTCTACCTCCTCACTTCACACTCGCTGACCCACTTCAGGAAGGGACTTGAGTTGAGGCTCTTCAACTTATACCCGCAGCACAGCGCCTGGATACCCTCTTTGGTGAATACCCACACTACATAAATGCTGCTTGATTGCTGCAGTCCCACTAAATAGCACAAACCCATCATCTTGTACTGCACCTGGAGAGCTCTATGCCATCAATCAAAACACTGCACCGAATCCTACAGACGGTAATCCAATAAATCTGCATTGTAGCCAGATTAATGCACATCACAGCACTGCATCCAATGACTGTCGCCAAATGCATTGCATCACAGGGTCACTAACCCACCAAAATGCTCTGCATACTCTGGACACTGATCCATACTTATTGTGTGGACAATAACCTACCACTCTGCACTGCATCCTACCAAACCGCACAGCATGATTGGAAACACTATACTACCTCACTGTCCTAAAGACTGCACACACATCACCACACTGCATCCTTGTGATATTACCCAAACAAATTGCCCTACAAACTAGGGACAACAACCTACCACACAGAACAGCAACTAATGGACGTTAACTCAGCACACAGAACAGCACCTTATGAACTCAAACTCAGCACACAGACCAGCACATACTGGCAACCACCTACCACACAGAACTGCACCTCATGGACACAAACAGCAACTTCTGGCAACCACTTCACCACACTGAACAGCACCTTATGGACACAAACACATCACACAGAACAGTACCTAATGGCAATCAATCCACCACACAGGACAGCACCTTATTGACACTGATTCACCACACAGAAGAGCATCTTATGGACACAAACTCATCACGCAGAACAGCACCTAATGGCAACTAACTCACCACGCAAAACAGCACCAAATGGGCACTAATTCATCACACAGAAAGATACCTCTTGGATACTAAACCAATGCACTATGCTATTCCCACTGAATTCTAAAACCACATGCGCATGATTCGGCAATGCATGTATTAAGTCACACCACGCTGTATCCTACCCCACTATCTAACCAGATTACACTGTAATGCATCCTGTTCTACGAACACCATCTTACCACACTCCCTTGTAATCAAGTACAGTGCCCCAGTACACTGCTCTGAAGCCCAGGGGCACTAACAACCAACATTGCACTGCAAACTTGTGGCACTAAACCACTCCACTCCATTGCATTATGAGGACGCAAAGCATCTTACTTTCCTGTGTCGGAGCGGCGGGGATCGGGGGCACCGCCCTGGTATGGTTGTCCTCCTTCCTGAGAGACCGCACCCAGGCGGTTCGCCTGGGTGATTTTACTGTGGACTTCCGGAAAGTCCAGTGCGGGGTTCCCCAAGGTTCTTCCCTTTCCCCCCTTTTGTTTAAACTCTACATCGCCCCTCTTATTTTTTCACTGCTGCAGATGGAGGTCTCCGTGTATAACTACGCGGATGACCTCCAACTTGTCTTTAATTTGTCTTCTTCCTCTTCCTCTGTTTCTAACTTTCAATCCACTATGATCCTTATCCGAGACTGGATGAGCCACAACCATCTGAAACTCAACCCAGACAAGACTGAGCTGGTGTTGATGGGTGGCTCATCCAGTCCCTGGTCTTCTTTGTTTTGGCCCCCTTCCTTAGGGTCCCCTCCTGTTCCCTCTACCTCAGTAAAAACGCTAGGCATCAAACTCAACTCCCAGCTCACCCTTCACTCCCAGGTTAGTTCTGTGGTGTCTTCCTCTTTTCTTTCACTGCGTACTATACGCAAGGTGTCCCGTTTCTTTTCTTTTGATGCCCTCAAATTGATCACTTTGGCAATGGTTATATCCCGCCTGGACTATGGTAACGCCCTATACGCCATCATACCTGCATATAGTTTAGGGCGATTACAGCAGATCCAGAACCAGGCGGCGCGTTTAGTGTTTAAATTGCCAAAGTTCCATCATGTCACTCCCCTCCTCAAAACCCTGCATTGGCTTCCTGTCCGTGAACGTGTGCAGTTTAAGCTTGCTTCCCTCACTTTTCAAGCTCGACTGGACACGGCACCGGCCTTTATCTCATCTGAGATTACACCCTATATTCCTATTAGGGAATTACGTTCTTCCACCAAATCCCTTCTTACAGTCCCCCGGTTTCGGAGGAAGAAATGGGGAGGATCGAAATTTGCGACTCTTGCCCCACTCCTTTGGAACTCCCTTCCCCCAGAACTCAGAGCTTCCCCTTCTTATCTGCAATTTAGGAAACAGCTAAAAACTTATCTGTTTACCAAAGCTTTTAATTAGTCTTTTTTAGTTTCAGTTCCCTTTATTTAGGTTTACTTCTCCCACCATGTTATTTGCCAGTTATAGCGCCATGAAACCGCCGGTGTCCGTGCGCTTAATAAATAATTTTAAATTCAAATTCAAACACACAACAGTTTATCCTAGGAGCACCACCACCACAACCTCTACAACATCATCGAAAATTTAACTCACTACACTGCATTGCTTTCAGTGGACACTAAGGCCTTGAGTAAAAGTTGGGCAATTGGGTGCGATCTGCACACCTGATGATTACCTAGAGTGCAGAATATAGTATTGACTGCGCACAATCTGCATATCATTTTGTGGTTTGTACCTTGAAATAAGGACAGCATGAAACTTGTAGAGGTTCTCCCCCCCTTTTGAAGTGTGAAAACGTGCAGGCTTTTACCAGGAGCAAACACCCACACGTCTTCTAGCAGCGCCTGAGTAAGTGTGAATTCAAATTCAAGTGCAGAGTGAGGAGCTAGCTGGCCATACTGCACCTCAGAGCGCTAACTCAGCAAGATGCATTTTAAGGACTCTTACAAATCTTACACATTCTAATATACCACACTGCAATGCACCCTAGAGGCATTTACCCATAATTCTGCATGTCATCCTAGGGACATTAAGCCACCATGCGGCATGGTACATATGTTAACCCAATCCACTATAGAGAGGGACAGGGAGCCGATAAAAGTTCCAGGACCGTTGCTCCCAAGAACAGATTTGTAGAACACAGGGGGGTAGCTGTTCCTAAAAGAGTGTTGTTATACAGGTGGATAATAAGTACTAGGAAGAGGATCTTCCTTATTAGGAAATAGTGCCCTCACACATGTAAAGGCGTCATGCTTCATCATTGGGCGATTGATCCTTGTGGGGCCCTGCGAGAGGGCTCTTTGGCAGAGATCTTTTTGAGGAACGCCGTGATGGTGAGTGCAGGTGTGTGGAACATTTGAAAAAGTGGAATTAAAATAGCACTGAGGTACCCTAAGGATCAATTTATTCCAGGGCCCCCTGGTAAGGTTAAAAACAGTATTTAAATTGTAAAATCCTAGTAATGAGGAGACACAATTTAGTGATATGTGCAAGTGATGTAGGTCGACATGTTTCATGCCTCAATCGTCCAGTAGGGATCCATGGCATTTCATCAGGGCAGGGAGGTTGTTTTGAGAAGAACAAAGTGTGTTTCTACCCTAACTCAGAGTTGGGAAATTAAGGACATTACAGTGTTAGGTATAGTGACCTATCCCTTCTCCTGCTCTCCCGGGCAAGCAGGTGAAGGGGTAGGTGGCTATACCTAACACCACATGGACGATATTTGACGCCACAGCATTGACTTGGGTGCCTGATCCGACCTAAGGGGAACAGTTTTCACAATAGTAGGGCTGGATGGTAAGACAACTGCATCAGGATTACCCTCTACTAGGTATATGTTATTTGTATCATACTCACGAGTGAACAGGGTGATAATCATTGGATACCTGCACCTAAATTTCCCAACCTTGACACACTTTTTTTTCTTGGACTCTGGAATAAGTTGCCCAATAGTGTACCTCTGTGGTATTTATAAACCCACATTTTCACGTGTTCCACACACCTGCACTCACTATCACTGCGTTCTACAAAAAGATCTCCGCCAAAGAGCCCTCTCGCGTTGCCTGTGGGGTATTGTGGCACCAACCCCATGAGGAGCAAACACCAGACGATGAAGCATGACACCTTCACAGGTGTGTGAGGGCACTATTACCTAATAAGAAGATCCTCTCCCTAGTACTGACTATCCACTCGTATACGAACACTCTTTCAGGAACAACTACCCCAACGTGTTCTACATATGTTATCCCACCACACAACAGTGTACCCTAGTAACACTTATCCACTGCATTGCATCCTATTGGCACCAGTACATAACTTCACATTGCATATTGTAGACACTAAGGGCCAGATATACCACTTAGTCACACAGCGCAGTGCAGCAGCCGCAAATGCTGTGCTGTTTAAAAAGTAAAGAGGAGGAGAGAGCCGTATTTACAGAAATATGGCACTCTTCTCCCCCTTCCCTAGCACAGGCGCCAAAAATAAGCTGCGGTGAGCCATGGAGACACCTTTGTGTCATAGTGCAAGTGTGTCTCCATGAGTCTAGGATAGGTTTTGTACTGGAAAGATACCCTTCCAGTCAGTGGCGGCTGCCACAAATAAAGGGTGGTGAGTTGGGAGGGGAAGCGCGGGAGGGGGAGGGAAAGGAATGCGCCGGAGGTGGGGGTCACTCAAGGGGGGTAGAAATAATAGATTTTCTTTTAAAACTTACCTTTAGCCACAGGCCACAGACCACAGGCCATCGGCCGCTTCCACTTTCACGTTCCCCGCCTTTCCTCTCCCTAGGTCCCAGCAGCCCCAGGGACAGAATCCCATCCAATCCCTGTGGTGCAGATCTGTGCGGGGATTGGTCTGAGCGGGCTTAAAAGACGCCCTGCTCAGACCAGGGAGTCTGTAGGTTTTTCTCCAATCTGCTGCTCGATGCAGCTGGGCCAGAAAAAACCTAAGTGCGCATGTGTGTTTTGGTCAGCCTGATAGGACTGGCCAAACACACATGAGCACATAGGGAATGGAGTGCACGTAGCACTCCTCCTCCCCCTCCCATGCCTAGGCCCCGACCCTCCCTATAGCGCTGGCTTATAGCCGGCAAAAGCAAAATAAAACGATGCAAAAAAACATCATTTTATTTTACATTTTCTGGCTCTGGGCCAGGCAGTGGGGCGACGCCCTTCCGCCATTGCGTAGGAGCCACTGTTGCTTCCAGTACAAAATACTATGCATGGACTGACTTTAACCCTTTTCCCTGTTTGTATGTGTGCTGTAAAGTACAGCACATGCTCAAAGTCGGAAACAGAAGGAGAAAGGAAAGCATTTCCCTGTCGTTGTGCCTACTTCAAAAGGGTGCAGTTTTCTGATGCTAAATACTGTTTACCTTATTTAGTAAATACGTATTAGCATCAGAAACCTTGCAGTGGTTGCATGGGAATGCACATGCTCCACCCATGATATGCTCCCTTGGCGCTAAGTAATGCAAAGCAGTGCTATGTGCAGCTTTGCATTACTTACACTTTATTTAACCACTTGCACGCTAGCGGTTTTCCCGCTGTGCGCTGGATTTTCAAAATCAACATGTTGAGTGACGAGTTCACCTTGTCATCCGCACAGGGTAGGTAAGGCTGATGACGAGCTGAGCTCGTCATCAGCATGGAAGGGGTTAAAGTAAATTAGAAAAAAAGGTTTTGTTCCAATTTGCTTCACTTTTATGATGCAAACACGATGTAAAATCTTAGCAAATCACCTAACTCTCCACACTGCGCAGCATACATCATATGCTATGCTGTAATACTGCACCCTAGGGAGGCTAACAAATCATACTGCACTAGGGTTAATAAGCCAACACTTAGGGGCTTATTTATGAGCTCTTGCGTCACTTTTGCCCCGCTGGTGCGTCACTTTTTGTGACGCACCAGCAAGTTAAAAAATGTGCCATGGTGCGTCATATTTACAAAGTGACGCATCTAGGTAGATGCGTCACTTTGTAAACCCCTGCGACACATTATACCTGCGCTATGTATAATTTATGCAAGGGGGGCGTATTGACGCAAGGAAGGGTCGTAGAAGTGACGCAGTGAAATCTATGAGATTTCACTGCGTCACTTTTAGGACACTGTTGCGTCAAAATCTTGCGCCTGCCTCACAGCAGGGATAAGACTGACGCTGGCCCTTTCATATGGGGATTGCCCCATGTGAAAGGACGCATTGCTGGAGTTGAGTCACTTTTGTGACACACTCCAGCAATGTGTCATTTTTCGCTTACAGATACGTCAGAAATACTGACGTATGTGTAACTCATTGCGCCATGATGCGTCATACATTAAATATGACGCATCAGGAATGTCGCAAGGAGTGCGCACTGAGAAGTGACGCATCGCTGCTTTCATGCAGCGGTGCGTCATTTCTCATAAATGAGGCCCTTAGAGATAAACAGACAACACTGTTAACATTATGTCAACATCCATCACTAGAGATTATCATATAACACCTCATCCTATGGAAATTACCTGGCTGTACTTAACCAGTGTTTACGAAACCAGGGTGATAACCTGCTGAGTACTGGCCTCCCATACCAATGTAAGGCATGCAATTTTACCTTAGGGGCACCGGGCGGGGGAACTTGGGGTAATGGCACGGCCCTCTGCTCTCAGCGGCTCACGTAAAGCAGGGAAAGAGCCTGTTTGATTAATTGTAGATCGCTCTGCAAACATGCAGATGGTATTTGGCTATCGTTGTCAGATAACACCTGGAATGTGATGTTCCTAACAGAAACGTGACCCTGGCTAATCTCCCCCACCCCCCCAGCGTCCAAATTATTTGTGCTAACAGGGACTGTGTTAAAAAAGGGGGTGGGGTTGCCATTATTTTGAAGAAATTGTGGGAGATCTCCACAACAGAATTGAGAAATATAGGCAATATGGAGGGCTTAAATTTCTATTTACAGATAGCTCCAACTCTCTCCTTCACGATTATATTGTTATACAGACCACCTGATTGTCCACATATTTTTACCCTAGAACTATGCAATCTCATTTCCCAGATATCTTTGCAATATGGCAACTTTACGGCCTTAGGAGATTGTAACCTTCATCTAGATGATGCAAGTTGCCTCCTGACCTCTCTGCTAACAATGTCACTCAATGGCGCCAACCTTAAGCAGCACATGAATGCCCCTACTCACAGAGCTTGTCATATTCTTGATCTAATTTTTTCAAACATTCCATCCCATCCATGGTATCAGAGGCCCCTCGGTGCATGGTCTGGACTGCCCACTTCCTGGTCCCTTTCTCATTCATTCTGGAGAAAATACAGGCAAGTTGAGTTAAACGTACTATGTTAAAAAGGAACTGGAAAAAGATAACAGCTGATAACCTAGGCTCAGCACTATTAGTTAGCGGGCCACACTTAACTAAAAATCCCAATGATGATTCAGCCACACATCTCTACTGCCTTAGATACTGTGGCACCTATGAGATCTGTTAGGACCCAGAGAGAGTGTCCTTCTGCCCCCTGGTTCTCGGCTGACCTCAGAATGGAAAAGAGTAGGTGTAAAAGGCTTGTGAGCCACTGGAGGAATTATAGATTATAGTCCGGCGGCCAAACTACTTTATAAGGAAGCCATGAAGAAGCTCCACAAACTTATGAGGGAGTCTAGAAGGGAATACTATGTTAAGCGTATCAAGAGTGTGGCGACTCTGGTAAGGAAATTTTCAGGAAAGTCAGATCCTTAACCAATCCTCCTGCGATGGAAGGACATATACGGCCTCCCCACACCCTGTGCATGAATTTATCTGACTTCTTTGAGGAAAAATACAGAAGGTTTATGCCTTGTTTATGGCAAGGGCTGAGTCGGTGGAGCCACAACCACCTGGAATCATAAATACCGATGACACCTTCTTGGCATTTCACCCTATTTCTCTCCAGGAATCACTGGCCGAAATCCTGAGATGCAAGTCTTGCTCCCCTGAGGATCCCTACCCCCCTAAGCTCTGGAGGTCATTGGCTCACATGATTTACCCGGTATTAAATCACATTTGGAATACCTCGCCATCCACCAGCATTTTCCCTGATATTTGTAAACATGCTCTTCTACTACCCCTATTAAAAAAAACAAATGCTGACCCTATGGATCTTAGCAACTATCGCCTGAACTCACTACTGCCAGCACCCACAAAAATTGCTGGAAAAACTGGTGCAACGGCAACTAATAGAGGCACATGACATCCTGCATGACACTCAGCCTAGTTTCCTGTCGGGATATAGCACCAAGACTGCACTGGTGAAGATGGAGGAATCTGTAAGAATGACTGCAGACGCAGGGGCTTCAGTGATGCTGGTCCTTCTAGATCTGTCTGCAGCATTCAACACGGTTGCGCAACCAGTCCTACTGAACAGACTCAAACAGTTGGGCTTGCAGGGGGTACTACTCTTCTGGTTCCAGTCCTACCTTAACGACAGCTCTCAGAGGGTCTTTCTCCAACCCTATAATCTGAACCTAAGCCACTGTGGTGCAGAGAGCCTCAGGGCTCTGCCTTGAGTCCATTGCTCTGTAACACCTATCTGGTGCCTCTTTTCGCTCTCATTGCATCTTGGGAAGTGAAGGCAGTCTCTTATGCAGACGTCACACAGCTAGTGTTCCTTCAAGGATCACACAGCTGGTTCTCTTGCTAGATTTAAGGGGTGTCTGAAAGACACCTCAAGCTGGATGAATAATAACAGTTTAAACTGCACAAGAAGGGGGTCTTGTTCTTCAGCCAGGCATCCCCACCCCACTGCAGGACTGTGGTGGCCAGCAGAAATGGGATCACCACCATTACCGGCAAACACAGCTAGGAAACAGGCCAGGGCATCAAATGGTATATTAAACTTTCTTTTTCGGCCCAAGACCGTCATATGTCATCCTCATGCTTTGGGAAGCTGAGAAGTTTAAGGACATTTTTGCACCTATTACCAGAGGAAAGTCGAAGGGTCAGTCCCTGCTACTGTGACATCTCGGCTGGACCACGCAAACAGTCTGTACCTGGGGCTGCCTTCTTACCTGATCAATAGATTACAGATGGTACAGAATGCGGCAGCGAGTTTAAAGTAGCTAAAAGGATAGAGTTCAAGTCGCTGACTCTGGCCTTTTGTGATTTGCATGGCAGCGGCCCTGGATATCTCAGGCATAGTCCCTGCATATATCAACCAAAAACACACTCTGAGATCGAACTACCAGCACCTGCTTTGTGTACCGCTATGCTAAGTCCTGAATGGGAGGTAGATGCTTCACAGTTGGGACAGCCAGACTGTGGAACTCTCTGCCCTCCTATATACATGGGATCAAATCAGAACATGAATTCAGGAAGACCTTGAAGACCTGGATTTTCAGTCAAGGCTGGCGCTTCTGTTGGACCTTTTCCTCACCTGCATTGATCGGGGAGCACCGGGACACCTCTGCTTGATAAATGCTAATATTAATGTTATTATTATTATTATAATTACATTCAAAGGAATGCTGACCCATGACAATACCTTCATATGTACATACCCTGTCTCTGTTGACCAAATCTGTCCATTCGTCTTTGCTAATGCAAAACAGATGTGAATGTCCTACAAACAGAAATGAAGTAGATAGCACACCTTTGTAATAATGTAAATAGTGCTAAACAGCACCACTGTTACCAACACCTTTGCAAATCACACATTAAGAATGCAAATAACTAAAGCATCAGTATCAAAAACAACAATTAAAGTCTGTGGCCTCGATTCACAGAACTAACGTAAGACAAAATCCTAAACTTACTACCATTTTGGTATTCACAGAAGGCACTTAATCATTGTGGGATTCACAGATGGCACTTAGTCATTTCGGTATTCACAGAAGTTAGGAGTCCTAACTTTAGGACTCCTAAATGCCTTCTGTGAATACCGAAAGTCTTAAAGTTAGGATTCTTCTCAGTTTAGGAGTAGTAAAGTTAGGACTACTAACTTTAGGACTCCTAAACTGAGAAAAATC
Organism: Lissotriton helveticus; assembly: GCF_964261635.1. Classification (NCBI taxonomy): domain Eukaryota; kingdom Metazoa; phylum Chordata; class Amphibia; order Caudata; family Salamandridae; genus Lissotriton; species Lissotriton helveticus. Next base: position 1,693,050,821 of record NC_136068.1, on the reverse strand, counting down.
CTAACTTTAAGACTTTCAGTATTCACAGAAGGCATTTAGGATTCTTAAAGTGAGGAGCTCTAACTTTACTACTCCTATACTGAGAAAAATTCTAACTTTAAGACTTTCGGTATTCACAGAAGGCATTTAGAAGTCCTAAAGTTAGGACTCCTAACCTCTGTGAATACCGAAATGAGTAAATGTCTTCCGTGAATACCAAAATGAGTAAGTGTCATCTGTGAATACCAAAATGGTAGTAAGTTTAGGAATTTGTCTTAAGTTAGTTCTGTGAATCGGGCCCTAACTTTCCTTCAGACTAGCATATTGGGTTATACCAACTCTAATAATGTTGTGTAAGATCCAACTGAGTACAACACTTATAACTAATACTGCAAACTCATTCTGGGCTCCACAGAGTAGTATGTTAACCCTCGTCAGGGGTAGTAGGCGCTTATAACATCTACTATTCAATACATTTTCAATCTATGTTCTGCGGCCACAGAAAGAATTGACGATTAGATTTGTAGTGCACTGTAGTGTAAAGCCTTATCTCCCTAATATTACGAATCCCTTTATGAACACATGAGTTTTCGGATTTGAAAATGGCTGACAATGGTATCACTGTGCTCTTTCTCATCCCCAGGAGAATGCTGCTGCGTCACCTGCTGCCAGCAGCCTTGCTGGCCTACTCTGTGGTGGTGGAGAGAGTCAGTAAGTTCAGAAGGGTGCAAATCATCATTTATAATGTCATATGTTTTACCCATCTATGTAGAAAAACTGTTAATGATATAGAAAAACCATGCAGCCTTAAAATTAGAATTTTCAAAGTTTTGGACATGATTTAATAATTAACTGACTTAATAATTAACTGTAACTATAGTCACACCCTTGAAAAATGTACCTGTTTATGTGCTTTTACAGACAAGCAGTGGGGAAGGGTGCAGGGGCGTTACAAAGGCCCACGCAGCCCCCGCGGTGTGGTGGGGCCCCAGAGATCGAGGGGCCCCCTGCAGAGTACAGTACACTAATACTGTAAGTGTCCATCTATTACTGCAATTACTGAGGGCTGCTGAGGAGGCTAACCAAAGAATCATTCTCCTGATCTTGGTGTTTTAAAGTGATTTTCTCCGATAAAGAGACGCGGCGCGGCAGCCTGACGTCATGATCCCAGGTATTGTCTAATGAGACCACCAGGCAGGATTTTGCTTACAATTGCGCAGAGGAGGACGTCACATAGTGCTGCTGGGAAGCGGGAAGTTTGGAGGAAGGCGAGGCTCCGAGCTGGCAGGTTTGCGGGTGGCGCCGTAATAAAAAGAAAGCAAGAAAGAAACCTCTTTGGAAGAGATTCTACTCTGCAGCAGCTAAAGAAGCTCTGCTGCAGGGTAAACCGTGCAAAGAAGCTTGTTCTAAAACCAACGGTAAAACATAAATGCAGTAAGTTTCTTTTTTAAACATACATAGTTCCTCATTGCTACGCAGTGCATGCAGTTGGAAAGGCGGGATTTTCTTCTAGAATCTGCTTACCATTTTCCAGAATCCCGTCACAGGTCGACTGCACCTTTTTACCTGTCATAGAATGAATTAGGCAATCTATTCACCAATAGTCAATCAAATTTAATCAATTCCCCTTGTTTCCCCAAAGAACCACCAACTAAGGACTAACTTTAATAATGTATTACAAAGCCAAAAACAACTGAAGGTATAAACACCTCAGCAAAAGATTCAGTAGATAAACAGGCACTAATACAAACATAATCCTACGGAAGAGTCTTAGACGGCTTAGGAATAATACAAGAATCTATTCGAGAATCATCAGGCTAACCAGAATTGCTATAACCTGAGTTTTAGTATGCATTGAAAATATAAATTCAGGTTAATCTGTCCCTACACTAAACTAAGTGACATCCCTACTCAACAATAGCCCAACCTAATAAAGATGTCAGCCGTGGTGACTTCCAAAGAAGTTCACTCACTATCTCTCTTAGTCTAGAGAATCCTCAGTCATAGCTAAGCTCTTTGCCAATCCAACCGCTCTCTCTAGCTCCTCAGCCCATCTGCTCTGTCTCCACCCTCGGGGTGCTGTCCCTAATACAAAACCCCACAATGCGGGTGACACGCCTTCAGGTACACCCCTCTCGAAGGTGTTGGTTTTCAGAACTTTCCAGTATGGCATCTCTCCATCCTTGTCCGTTAAAACGTCCTTGGGTCCCAGACTCTTCGTCGCTTCAAGTTGTATCTTTAAATTCCTCGGCTACTCCTCCATGTCTGAGTCTAGCATCCTAACACTCATACACAATGGGCCCTTCTACTCTACGTCTACTTGGTCCGGCACCTGCAAAGAAATACATGTGAATCGGCTCACACATTCTTTAATGTTGCAATTACTTTTAGCTAAAGGCAGCCTTTACAAAAACATTTCTACGATTTTGAATGCTAAGCAAGACATTTTCGATCAGGCCTACACGATTTCCATGAACTGGGCCTCTGCACGTTTTATAGGCCCAACATCCTACATGAACAATCCCTTTCGTTCTTTAGGCCTCCAACTTTAAAGCAAACTACATTTTCTACTCCAAGCAAGTTTATCACGTTTAAAAGATACACTATGAATTTTAATAAAGCAGATCTAAATGCACAATGGTGATCTATTTAACACATCACTTATTAGCGAAAGGCTTCATCTCAAATGACATCTCTATGTTAAACGGCATCATTAATTTTCAAAACTCTTAACATTAATTCTGCATGTAGTTCTAATACCAAGTACCTTAGTTCTCAACCCTACATTGCATTTGAACACGATTAGTAAATCCTCTATATATGCGGGTGCTGACTACTTGTACATATGATGCACCCCTACAATTTTCACTTCAGTTTGGCGCTCTCTCAGTTCCCCCCTTTGATGACCTGTGTCATCACCACCATCACACCATCCCTCAGGGTAAGAACCGAGTTAAACGGATCCTGTCACCACTTTCCCTCGCTTGAGCATCTCCAACGCTCTCAAACTCCGATATTGACTGCCCTGCAGTCTCTCCATTCGTTGCTCTTGCACTCTCATCGATCTCGCCAATCTAGTTGACCTGTACCACTTGTACACTCTTACCAAACCCCACAACCCAATCACACATGCCACAACTATGATGAGGGGTTTCAGTACAAACCCAAGGAAACTCCTTCCCAGATTTGCAAACCAGTTTCCCACGTTTCCAAATCCCTTGCCAACTTTCTCCCACAAGTTCTCTGGCGTCAAATCTTCAATTTCATAATGAATTGCAGTAATGTTACTTATATATTTCTCAAGATCCTTAGAATTGTCTGGAATATACGTGCAACATTCCTGGACCTTCAAAAGTTTACAGACTCCTCCCTCTTTTGCAAGAAGGACGTCTAAAGCAAGACAGTTCTGTAAAACCATTGTCCTTATCGACAACATCTCACCCTCAACCAACACTAGTGACTTTGCTGTACTCATTGACAGTTCATCCACTACGGTTGCCAACCGCCGTATCTTCACATCGTTCAAAATGACTCCCAACATAGGTATCACTGCTCCAAACACATCTCCAACAATTGCTCCAGCACTTTCACCTCGCTTTACCCTCGTCTGACAGCCTCCCTCCAAGAGAGCAAAATCTTCAGTATGGTAAATCTTGGGAAAAATAATTGCTAGATAACACGTTCCATACCACTTCTCCGGCAACCTCACATACGCATTCCTTCCGCAGACAAAGTAAACAGTAGGAATCACCTGCACCACACTCTTCAAGAAATCTTTCGTGTAATACTCCAGTGTGAAAGTGTGTTCACATGTAGTATGACCCACATACACATTTTCATGATACGTCTGTGGCCTGTGAATGCACAGCTTCCCTTTCTGCACTTCATCTAGAGCTATCGGACCATAACTACCTCTTGATCTGTGCTGCTTCTCCTCTTCCGTCCAATCTACTTTACCTTGCCCTGAATCTCGCAACTGTTTCTGCTTCATGAACCTATCCTCTACTTGCTCAATGAACTTTTTCTCGGTCTCTGATAACAAACATGTCAAATTGTGTCGGTGTGCATATGGGGTGTCTAACTCTTGTGTTGGAATGAAGAAATATCCAAGTCTGTCCTCTGACTTATAATAATCGAACTTATTCAAGTGTTTATAAGCAGGGACTTCCGGTAGTACAGCATCATAATTCGAAAAGAAATACTCAAAATGGTTTCGCCCATAAAATATGCTAAGCAGCAAACTACAGGAAATTCCATATGTCAATGGAAGGTGATGGTATCTAATACCCTCATCTACTGAAGCCGGCAATTGCATACACACATAGCAGTCTTCCGCATCCATCGCATCAATGTATTCATACAACAACTTGGCATAAGCATTCTGTCCAAAGTTTCCTTTAGACAGATCTGCATGTAACCTACGACTCTCCTCTGCTAGCAAAGCCTTCCCTGCCCCTACCTTGACTTCTTTCTTGCTACAAGTTGTAGGTGTCGGTGTTCCCTCAACTTTCACTGCCTGCTCGTGTGGTGCAAAATAGGAAACTATAACTACAACAAAAAAAGGAGTATCACTCCTCCTAACAGGGTGCCTACAATGCACTTAGCTCTACGAGTCTGGTTTCCAGTCTCCATGGTTTCAGAACAATGTAGTTCGTTTTCAGCAACAACCCAAAGTCTCTTTCTTGGTTAATTGAGTCTCTCGAACCACACCCCTGAAAGCAGAAATCCCCGTTTCAGTTCTTCTTTTGCATCTACAACGGACAACCCTAACCCTTCTCCGTCCTCTGTGGAAAGTCCCTACATTTCTTCTTCTTCCACTTGGCTCTAGGTTAGTTCAACAGATATTTACAAAAGTCTTTAATAATCAATGATGATATTTGCTCCAACTGCACATAGCACATAATCCAAAAGTTCCATGCGAAGGACAACCGCTTCATAAGATGGTATTTCTGGACCAAATGTAGGAAAAATCAGTCTATCCAAGATTAAATCACGTATCTTGCTTAGGTAAGGGGGATTAGGAATTGTGAGTGTCAGTACGCCTTCAATCTCAAGTCCAGGTACCAACAGTATCACTTCCAATTTAACATTTGGGATCGTACTGGTCACTGCCACTGACCTCACCCTCCCTGATCTCAGTACACCGGGCATTTGTCAGAGGGTAGGTCCACTCGGGAGTGGCGTATCTTCGACAAGGTACTCTCACCCTCCTTGACCTTCTCCGACCTCTTTGCCCAGTTTCCTGTTCTCCCTCTTCCTGTTCGGACTCCTCAGACATAGGTGCAAGATCTCTTTCTGAAACCAGTCTCACGTTCAAACGCCTCCGCCTCTCAGGCCAATGAGCCTCTGCACTCCTCGCTCTTCTGCTTCTCGTTTGCACACGCTGTTCATCACCACTTTCAGCTTGTTCTGCGCTCAGATCACCTTCACAGCCACTTCCCCATTCAGAGGCAGACTCAGTGTCACTGTTGTCGTGATCTCCTTCAGCTCGATCGGAAGAGTTACCAACTTCTTCAGACACCCCCACAGCTTGACTTGTCCCCTCTTGTGGATCTTCTGCCTCGTCAGGATTTTCCTCTACGAGAGGAGCTGTTTCTTCCAAGGGTGCTGGAACTCGTCGGGTGTGAGAAGCATGGACCCAGTTTGGCAACCCCCCACACTTCACAGCAGTGTTCGTGACCAAAATAACTTGAAAAGGTCCTCTCCAGCGCACGTCCAGGCAGCTTTTTCTGACGTGCTTCCGCACCAGGACCCAGTCACCCGGGCACAGGTCGTGACAAAGGTCTCTAGAAGCCGGAATTCAGCAGCCTGCACCTGAAGGGACACAGAATGGATGACATCAGAAAGTCCCTTGCAGTAATCAAGGATCAGATCATCTGTGATATTTAGCAAGGCGGTTGTAGGAATAGATGGCAGTCTCATAGCCCTCCCCATCAGTACTTCGTGAGGTGAGAGTCCTGTCCTCCTGTCTGGTGTACTACGCATGCTCATTAGTACCAATGGCAAGGCATCGGGCCACTTCAGAGACGTGGATGAGCACACCTTCGCCATTCGGGCCTTGAGGGTTCCATTTATTTGCTCCACTATGCCAGAAGCCTCTGGTCGGTAACTACAATGCAGTCGCTGGTCAATGTTCAGTGCACAGCAGAGCATTTTCACAATTTCACTATTAAAATGTGTTCCTCTGTCCGATTCCAAAGAGGTCGGAACCCCGAATCGTGGCACCAGTTCCCTCAACAATAGCTTTGCTACTGTGAGTGTATCGCACCTACAAGTTGGGTATGCCTCAACCCACCTGGAAATCACACACACGATCACCAAAACATACCTGAGGCGATTACAACTCGACATCTCAATGAAATCCAGTTGCATCCTATAGAAAGGTCCACCGGACCTCCCAATGTGACTCAAAGTGACTGGTGTTCTTTTCCCAACGTTCATTTGTTGACATGTAACACACCTCTGACATACTGCTTCCGCAGCCGTCCTGAATTTCGGGTTGTACCAAGTTTGTCTGAACACACGCATCATCGCATCCCTTCCCAGATGTACAGGACCATGTATCGGTCGTGCCATTGGACTCACCAGTTCATTCGGCAACACCGCTCTCCCATCAGCCGAAACCCACAGATCCAACTCTCCTTTGACACAACCAGCCATTTCCCACACCCTTTTCTCATAGTCTGACGCCTGCTCCTGCATGCTCTTCAACTCTTCCCAGGTATCAGCCACCTCAAGCATCATGCTTAACTCGGTCCTTTCCTGCGCCCCTTCAACCGTTTGTTCAGTAAATGAGTATCCCTGCTCGGCACAATAACGTGCAACTTCATCAGCATAACGATTACCCATGGACACAAAATCAGTACCCTTGGTATGTGAAGTACACTTCACAACGTCTAGCTCTGCTGGACCCTGCAAAGCCTCCAGCAGTAATCTGATAAATTCTCCATTCCTGATAGGGGAACCCGATGATGTCATGTAACCCCTTTGAGACCACAATTGACCGAAGTCATGAACCACACCGAACCCATATTGGCTGTCAGTATATATGGTGATCCGAATCTTGTTGGCTGCCAAGCAGGCACGCGTCAACGCAATTATCTCAGCTACCTGCGCCGAGTGTACTCCTTCCAGGCAGGCCGCCTCGACTATTCCAGAAATAGTACAGACAGCAAACGCTGCTCTCAACTGACCCGTATTGTCCCTTACACATGAGCCATCAACAAAATAAATTTCATCAGGGTCTACCAGTGGCTCATCGACAATATCCGGCCTGGGTTTGGTGCACAGTTTAGTCACATCAAGACAATCATGGTCTTCCCAATCATCATCCAAGTCATTTGGTAATGGCATCAAGGTAGCAGGATTCAAGACCGAGCACCTCCGAAGGGTCACATTCTCCGCAGCAAGTATAACCTGCTCGTAGCGTGTGAGCCTATTATTCGTTAAGTGCCAATTCCACCGAGTGGGAAACATGTACCAACAGTGGATGACCCATCACAATGCTTTCACACCTTTCAATGCTGACACCTGTTGCGGCAACGGATTTAAGACATCCGGGCAACGCTGCGGCTAGTGGATCTAAGGTAGCCGAGAAGTAAGCAACTGGTCTACGGACTCCTCCATGATCTTGCACCAAGACTGCCAAAGCACACCCTTCCCTCTCACAACAGAACAGTGAAAATGATTTGGTGTAATCTGGCAATCCCAGAGCCGGAGCGCGAGACAAGTCCTCTCGCAACTCAAGAAAAGCCATCATACAGTCTTTGTCCCATGGTACCGGATCACTTACATCCTTGTGCGTCAGTTTCTGCAATGGTTTCGCCTTCAAGGAAAAGTTGGCAATCCACTGGCGACAGTAGCCAACCATACCCAGTAACATCCTAACCTCTCTCTGGGTCGAAGGCACCATCATTCTCATGATCGCCTCAATTCTGTCAGGCGACACCTTCCTCTTTCCTTTCTCTATCCTTTGACCCAGATACTGTACTTCAGACAAACAGTACTGTAACTTGTTGGGGGATACCTTGTGTCCATTCTCTGCCAAATGGTTCAACAAAGCAATGGTGTCAATCCTACAAGCATCTTCTGTGTCTGACGCAACAAGGAGGTCGTCTATATACTGTATGAGAACGGAGTTCTGCGGCAGTACCAAACTCTCAAGATTCCTTTTCAGCAACTGATTAAAGATCGATGGACTCTCTGTATACCCTTGAGGGATACGACACCATGTTAGGACGCGGTTCTCCAGTTTGAAAGCAAAAAGAAATTGACTCTCCTCATGCAATGGGATCGAGAAGAAAGCCTGACACAAGTCAATCACAGAAAACCATTCAGCTTGGAACAGTATTTGAAACAGTATCACTGATGGATTCGGAACCACTGGACAGCATGGAACAACTATGTTGTTCACCTTTCGCAAATCCTGCACAATCCTAAACTTCCCGCTAGGCTTCTGCAAACCCATGATCGGGGAGTTGCATGGACTGCCCATGACTTCCTTCAGAATTCCCTGTCTAATCATGGATTCGATTACAGGTTTTATTCCTGCAATAGTCTCCGGAGTCAACTTGTATTGGGGTGTTCTTGGGAACTCAGCATTCGGTCTTACTTGAATCTTAACTGGCTCTACTACTTTGATCAATCCGATCTCCTCTCCTGTAAAGTCCCACACTTCCGGTGAGACTGTATCCCTCAAATCCCAAGGGAGTTCCTCCACAGTTAAAGCAGGATACAACTCTATGCACACATGTGTATTTGCAACCTTGAAGGCAGCATCATCATCATTGGTCTGCAACTCCACTCCCTGGGGTTACAGTAAATGGTACAATTGAGTTTACACAGGAGATCTCTCCCTAACAGACACACAAGACTGGAATCACACACTACGAACTGATGGTTATCCCTGAAACTCCTGATCTTGACAGGGACTGGTTCAGTCAGAGGGTTCGTCATTCTTCTGTCCTGAAAGGGGCAAGTTGGGGACAACTGCAGACCGCACAGTAGAACGGGAAGCACCAGTATCGACCAAAAAGGTGGTGGGATGTCCATCTACATCAGCCTCTACGAATGGTCCCCTCTGATCTACCTCCAGCACTGCCCCGAGGGTACAGTCCTCCTCCCCACTCAGGCACCGTCCTGTCACTGGGTCAAAGTAATAGTACTCGTCCCCTTCCACAATGAAAGGCATCTGCTTGTAAACCTTGTTCCCTGCGGTAATCTTCGTCGGCTGGTGAACCGGAGCCCTAGGGGCTGAAGTCCCCCCTTTAGCCGTCTTGAACTTGGTTACCGTTACCTTCTGTGTCGGGGGCTTGAACCTCCTCTTCCTCTTCTTCCTGTACCTGGTTTTCTGGATTTTGGGGACACTCGCATCTCCAATGTCCGACCTCGTGACACTGATGACACTTGGTCGTCTTTTTCAGAGTCGCCAGGTCTATCCTTGGTCTTGGGCCTTCCTCGTTGTCCCTTTTCTGTCCCCCTGATTTTCTCACACAAAGTTCCATTGCCTGACTGACCCTGTCCTCCTGATTGCATCTGTACTAACATCAGTTTATCCTTAAGCTTCTTTGTCTTAGAGTCTATCTCGTGACTGCAATTCCTTGCGTACCTCAAGATCTCATCCAGAGGCTTGTTCTGCCAACAAATTAAATGTTGCTGTATCATGAGACAGATATCAGGTCTCAGGCCCAGAACAAACTTGGACACAAACTGTCCCATGTCCTTTGGATCCATCACATCGAATCCACTGTACTGTTTAAAAATCTGCAATAGTCGCTCATAATACTCATGGACTGTCTCCTTTGGTTCTTGCCTAGTCCGATCTATCTTCACCCAGTCAATGTCCTGTGGTGGTACCTTAGTCTTCAACCACGTGATCGCCTGCTCATACTTTATCATTACCCTGGGTTAGGGTCCATTCGTGGCAGCATCTCGTTCTGGCTCCACTGTGGGCCATTCAACACTGACCTTACATGCTATCCACAGATCCCCTGGAACCACAATGTCAAACAGTGTGTTCAAATCAATCCACAGTACCTTTGAGATCTTAACAAACCTCTCTACCTGTTTGTACCATTCCACTGGACTCTCGCGCAACTTCGGAAATGAGTTCGTAAAGGCAGCCAAATCTCCCCTACTCCAGGGTACATGTACATATCCCCCGTGAGCCACCTACCGCAAGGGGTACGCTTCTGCCTGCATCAAGCCTCCTCCCGGGGATGTCTCAATGGCGCTTCGCCTAACACTCTTTCTCTTTGACCACCTTTCCTCCCATTTGTCCAATTGGGACCAGGTTCGGATTCCCACCACCAGTTCCCTGATGTAGGTTTTTAATCCGATCACCCTCTTTTCTTCTAGATCTTGGTCTGAGTACTGCAACCTATGGCCACCCTATAATGCCTTTGTCTTTGTCAAATCCACAGCATACTTATTCGCTAATTCAGACAATTTCTCATGAGCTGTCCTGGCCCTTCGAGTAACATCTTTTGCCACAAACAACAGTTCATCTGGTTCATAAAGTTCGATTCTTTCTAGTGGTAAGGTGCCTTCCACTATTTCCTCCACTTCTGATTTAAGTCTCAACACATCAATCCTTCTTGCTTTTATCGCCGCCCTCAATGTATCTTGGGTAGAATTTCCATTAGAGTCCCTCCCGCCACAATCCTGGCTCACTCGTCTGTCTTCTTCAGGTGTGTTAAGGGGAACCCTTCTGTTTTCCCAACCTTCCCGGTCCCACTCCAGTCTATTATCGCTAGAGGTGTGGTGGGACGCCCCCCTACTTCCCACACTTCCGTGATCCCATTCCTGCCTGCTTTCGCTAGGCATGCAGTGAGACACCCCTCTATTCTCCTGGTTTCCATTCTCAAAATCATTCCTCGACCTGTTGCTCTGAGTATCCACGATCGTATCCCAAGTTCTCAAATCAGGTCTTAATTCCCTAAGTGACCTTGGCCGTGGCCCTCTCAAGTCCATCGGTCCTCTCAAACCCCCCGGCTCTCCAGAGGAGTCTGCTGATGCTGCCAAAGGGGTGCTCCTTTCTACAGGCCTTGGTAATTGGCTCCATCCGTCCGCCACATTACTCCTGTCTTCGCTGACAGTTCTCTCTCTCTCTGGTTGTGGTGGACCCTCGCCTTGTGTCTGTTCTGGATTGTACACTGATACTATGGGACCTATGGTAACAGGTACCGTAAGAGCGTCTGGCAGTCTCCGAGAATCGACACCTTCTTCTACCTGTACTTTCTGTACCGTAAATCTTCCCACTACTCTCGTCCTTGGTGAAGGTGGAGGTGCCCTTTCTCCCTCCACCGAGCCGAACCTGTCCCCTAAGGGGCTCAAGCCGTTCTCCATTGGAACGCCACCGTCCCCTACAGAGGCTTCCCGGCTCATTGCTGATGTTGGCGTTCCCTCCACCTCAGGATTATATGGAGGTGGTCTCTCCGACAACAGTCTCTCTATCAGGCTGTCGTCTGTCTCACTGTCCTCATCCTCAGTACTTCTCCTCTGCGCATCCCCTGCATTGACCAACAATGGGTAAAACCTGTCCCCTTCGATGGTCTGCACTCTCCACCTCTTGGCCATTGCATCCCATCCCGCATCTTGAACAGCCCTAACTGATCTTTTCACTCTTTTTTGTCTCCTGTCTCTGTTCTTTTCATGGGCTGCCCTGATCCACGCGTTTAGCGCTTCAAACTGTGTTGGTCTGGGCAAAAGTCGCAACGCAGCCATAATCGCTTTTAACTGATACAGCACCTCTAACCTAAATGTTCCATATCTAGGAAAGGTCAATTCCTCATTTCCGTCTGTCATCTTACACCAATTCTCAAGCCACAATATGGTATGCAACCCAACATTCGTTGCCATATAATGGGCTGGGGTATCCTCGGGTGGAGCCTCTTCTCCACCCCGAGGTTCTAACTTCTTATCACCTTTGAAACAATTTCGCAACACCTTGAAACATTTCATAATGAAAACCACAACATTTCTTTGTTTACAGCGCTTTTTACTTCCCGATGACAATCCACCAATCCCAGCGCGGCTTCTCACTAACCGCCCTATCCCAGCGCGGCTCCTTCGTCACTCGCCTCCGTTTCACCGTAGTTCCCCTCCTCTCTCCGCTCGTCTCCCGGTCACGCATGCGTCCCAATCATACACTGAAAATGATCACTTCCGACCAAGCAACCACTTCCTTGACTGTACGTCCACAGTCTAACTGTAATTGTCACCGAACTGGCAAATGTCTGTCCACGAACGACCGGACAATCGCCTCAACTGATAGGTTACAAACACTCTGCAACTTCCGACCAGCGTCCGTTACCCACGCACTCACACATTCGTTCCCCCTATCTCGGTCCTGCGGGCGATCAATGGTACCTCATGACCCCCTTATCCATGGTCGACAATTACAATGGGTGTTCGATACACCCGAACCACTTAAACTCCCCTTGAGCTTAAGATTTTCTCTGGTTGCGCGCGCTCACAACCTGATCTCCTTTCACACTATAGGCACTCAACTCCGCAAGACAACACAACACAACAATACAAACATAGCACCGCAATCTAACAACGCATGACCCTTTTCATACTCACTCTCTTTCGACCTGCTGCTTTCTGCCGCACCGTCACTCCCCGTCAGTTTCCATGGAACGCCATCCTTCGTACGCGACTCTCTGGACACTCGTCATTGGTTCTCTATGGGCCTCGGGGACATCTCAACCTACTCTAGATTACCCTCACTCCAGAAGGGAAACCATCCTACTCTGCTACCAACTGGGAAGACTGGATTTTCTTCTAGAATCTGCTTACCATTTTCCAGAATCCCGTCACAGGTCGACTGGACCTTTTTACCTGTCATAGAATGAATTAGGCAATCTATTCACCAATAGTCAATCAAATTTCATCAATTCCCCTTGTTTCCCCAAAGAACCACCAACTAAGGACTAAGTTTAAAAATGTATTACAAAGCCAAAAACAACTGAAGGTATAAACACCTCAGCAAAAGATTCAGTAGATAAACAGGCACTAATACATACATAATCCTACGGAAGAGTCTTAGACGGCTTAGGAATAATACAAGAATCAATTCGAGAATCATCAGGCTAACCAGAATTGCTATAACCTGAGTTTTAGTATGCATTGAAAATATAAATTCAGGTTAATCTGTCACTACACTAAACTAAGTGACATCCCTACTCAACAATAGCCCAACCTAATAAAGGTGTCAGCCGTGGTGACTTCCAAAGAAGTTCACTCACTATCTCTCTTAGTCTAGAGAATCCTCAGTCATAGCTAAGCTCTTTGCCAATCCAACCGCTCTCTCTAGCTCCTCAGCCCATCTGCTCTGTCTCCACCCTTGGGGTGCTGTCCCTAATACAAAACCCCACAATGCGGGCGACACGCCTTCAGGTACGCCCCTCTCGAAGGTGTTGATTTGTAGAATTTTCCAGTTTGGCATCTCTCCATCCTTGTCCGTTAAAACGTCCTTGGGTCCCAGACTCTTCGTCGCTTCAAGTTGTATTTTTAAATTCCTCGGCTACTCCTCCATGTCTGAGTCTAGCATCCTAACACTCATACACAATGGGCCCTTCTACTCTACGTCTACTTGGTCCGGCACCTGCAAAGAAATACATGTGAATCGGCTCACACATTCTTTAATGTTGCAATTACTTTTAGCTAAAGGCAGCCTTTACAAAAACATTTCTACGATTTTTAATGCTAAGCAAGACATTTTCGATCAGGCCTACACGATTTCCATGAACTGGGCCTCTGCACTTTTTATAGGCCCAACATCCTACATGAACAATCCCTTTCGTTCTTTAGGCCTCCAACTTTAAAGCAAACTACATTTTCTACTCCAAGCAAGTTTATCATGTTTAAAAGATACACTATGAATTTTAATAAAGCAGAACTAAATGCACAATGGTGATCTATTTAACACATCACTTATTAGCGAAAGGCTTCATCTCAAACGACATCTCTATGTTAAACAGCATCATTAATTTTCAAAACTCTTAACATTAATTCTGCATGTAGTTCTAATACCAAGTACCTTAGTTCTCAACCCTACATTGCATTTGAACACGATTAGTAAATCCTCTATATATGCGGGTGCTGACTACTTGTACATATGATGCACCCCTACAATTTTCACTTCAGTTTGGTGCTCTCTCACAGTTCTCTTATTGACTCATGCAAGTAAGTTATCTGTACAGGGGGTGGTGCGCAGGTTCCCGGGGCCGCTCACTTTACTGGAGTGGCATTTCAAAATAATACAGCCTGCCTGGCTGTAACCACTGTGTGTGTCTCACAGCCTCTCAGGCTTACCCAGCAATCATGCTGTCTAGACACTGTTGAAAGCGGCAGTCAGAGTCCCCGAGTCAGAGAGCTGATTCTAATTAATTTATGGCAAGCTGACTCTAATTAATTTATGGCATATAGTGGACTGAGGCAGCTGAGCTTTATGTTAGGGCCCCTCACATCCTGGTATAGAGTCCTGTGGTTCTGCAGTCTAAATGCAGTGCTCGCTCTTTTTGGTGTTAATTCTTAGCTCAGCCATATGACCTTATTTCTAGATGTCCGCTTTTTATTGTTTTCTAGTGGTGACATCTGAGACTGACATTAGTCGTTTAAGTCTTACTTTCCTGCTTACAGCATTCACTTATGAATAAGGTGGTCCCTGCAGTGGCAGCTTTACCAACTCCGTTCACCCCACTGCAAGTGATTAAACTTTTCCCATCACATTCATTTTTTGCATGACCTCGTCTTGGACAACAAACACCAGCTGGTGAAAGTGATTTGTTTTATTCTCCTTATTTTACCATGCTGCTTATCTTTTTTTGTGCCTATTTGGAAATGCTTCTGCCTTTTTAGGTCTCGGCCTGCGTAGGCTGTGCTTGCGCAGTCTCGCTGGCGAGATTTTATGTTTTCCAGAGTGGGGGCTTGAATCCGCCCCTCTTCTCCATTGGCTAGCTTCCTAAATGGAGGCCAGCCATTGGAGAAGAGGGGCGTCTGTCCATTTAAGCCCCGTCTTTTTCGGATTGAGGAGCGTGTTTTTTCATGTTCTTTCTCTCCTCTTCCCATTGTCTGGAATTTTACATTCCAGCCAGTGGGAAGAGGAGAGAAAGAAAAAAACGCCCTCCAGTCGGAAAAAGACTGGTGTTTCTCCAAGGCATTTCTGCTGGACCTCGGAGAAACATGGTGGTGTGGCGCGCTCCTCTCTTGTTTTCTCTTCTTCTTCCCTCTTCTAATTTCTCCTCTCCCTCTCCTTTCCAGCTCTCCTGTACCTCCTTTTCCTGTCCTTCTCACCCCGCCCCGTCCTCTTCCTCCTCCTTTCCTGGCCGCTCCCTTTTCCTTACTCTTACCCTCCACTGCCCACCTTTACTGCCCCCTTCCGCTGCCTGGTCCCTGTCTTCTTGCTCTACTTTTCCTTTAATGCATCCCTCTACTCTTCTCTTATTTTCTCCCTTCCCCGCCCCTCGTCCTCTCTGAGCTCTAGGCGCCCCCTCCCTCGCCCCCTCTCTGCCCTCCCCGCCCTCCCCGCCCCTCCTCCTCCTAGGTGTGGTGCTGTACTTTTCAGGGTGGGGTCAGCTCGGCACAGCTGTGAGTCAGGCGGGTGGGGCTGGCTCACTTCCCTCGCAGACCTCACTTCCCTCTCTCCTCCCCCTGCTCTCGGTCCTCCTTCCCTGCCTCTCTCGGGCTCTCCCTCCGCTCGGTGCCTCCTGTCTCCAGACAATGCTCCCCGGGACCCTCAGGTGAGCCTGGCCTCCGACCCCCTGCCAGCATCCCCCTGGAGGGGCTTCACTTCTGGCCACCGTGGGAGAGTGCCTTGTGGGATTGGAACTCGGGGTGGGTGTGTCGTGGGGGTCGCCGGTCTCTGTCACTGCTCTTCCATGTCTGGTGATTTTGAGGTGGTGGTAGTGATGGGTGGGGGAGGGGTCATGTGTTGTAGTGTCTGTTCTTTTCCCAGTGGGATTGGAGTGCGTGAAGTTGCCATTTTTGTTTGCTGTTCCCCGACTTGTGTGTGTGTGTAACTCTACAGGCCCGGGTGGAAACTCTGGCGGGGCCTGTGCAGTTGCAAATATGTCTTTTGGGCATGTTTGTGCAGCAAGCGTTGGCAGGGTGTCCTTTCCCAGCATGTGATTACTTGTGTACACAAGTCATGGATGTTTCACAAGTTAAGAGAGTTGTGTACAGTATCTGTGGCTTGCTGCTCTTCGGCAGTGGGGAGTGTGTGGCCAGGTTGGGTTTGCAGGGTACTGTGTGCGTGTGGTTGTAATGTTTGTAGGCTGTGGTGTGTGCGTGTGTCTGTAATGCTTGGGGGCTGTGGTGTGTGCGTGTGGCTGTAATGCTTTGAGGCTGTGGTGTGTGCGTGTGGATGCTTGAGGCTGTGGTGTGTGCGTGTGGATGCTTGGAGGCTGTGGTGTGTGCGTGTAGCTGTAATGCTTGGAGGCTGTGGTGTGTGCGTGTAGATGCTTGGAGGCTGTGGTGTATGCGTGGGGATGCTTGGAGGCTGTGGTGTGTGCGTGTGGCTGTATGCTTGGAGGCTGTGGTGTGTGCATGTGCTGTAATGCTTGGAGGCTGTGGTGTGTGCGTGTAGCTGTAATGCTTGGAGGCTGTGGTGTGTGCGTGTGGCTGTAATGCTTGTAGGCTGTGGTATGTGTGTGTGGCTGTATTGCTTGGGGGCTGTGGTGTGTGCATGTGGATGCTTGGAGGCTGTGGTGTGTGCATGTGGATGCTTGGAGACTGTGGTGTGCACGTGTGGTTGTAATGCTTGGAGGCTGTGGTGTGTGCGTGTGGCTGAAATGCTTGGAGGCTGTGGTGTGTGCGTGTGGATGCCTGGAGGCTGTGGTGAGCGTGTGTGATTGTAATGCTTGGAGGCTGTGGTGTGCGCGTGTGGCTGTAATGCTTGAGGGCTGTGGTGTGTGCATGTGGATGCTTGGAGGCTGTGGTGTGTGCGTGTGGCTGTAATGCTTAGAGGCTGTGGTGTGTGTGTGTGGCTGTAATGCTTGCACAAAGTAATGGTGTTTGCACAATTGCACGTGTTTGTGCTCCTCCATCGGCACCAAGTGAAACCCGCCTCTAGCTTGTGTTGGGTGGGATTGTTAAAGTGGATGTTCCGGAGAGGACGCGGCCCCTGGTGCCGGCTGACGGGTGTTGAGACGTGTGCGTGTGGGTGGGCCTCGGCTGTCCTCGTTTGCTCCTCAGTCTGAGGTGTGTGCTTGGAAGTGTTTGCATGGGAGCAGGACGTTGTGTCCCCAAACTAGTGCGAGTCATGGGGCGTTGCGTATCACACACTTTTTGCGTGTAAAGACATCATGGTGTTCACTGTTCGTGGGGAGACGTGCGTGTGTGCAGTCTGCTGGTGTCTCGTGCGCGTGTCATGATTGATTGTGGTTTGCACACCAGGCCTTGTTCCGCGCCGTGTGCTGGCCGGGGCACTATACAGCATTTCAATATCTGTGTAAAGCGTGCCCCATTTGCGGAAAAGCATGCAGCATGTTGTCTCCCTGAGCCCCCAGGATTCGGGACCCCCTCATGCCCCCCAGGGGAGAGTGCTGAGGAGCCGGATGAGCCGCAGCCGGCGCGCGAGCAGGCTCCTGAAGCCGGAGTTACAACCCGTGATGAAGACCGCGCGGCCCAGGGGGTCAATGGAGTGCTCCGTCCCGCGCCGGCCACCCAGCGCCAGCCAAGCCAGGGCGGGTACCGCCAGCACCAACGTGGCGCACAGCGGGCCCAGGCACCAGCAGAGGAGGAGCAGCACGAGCAGGAAGCAAGCTGGTATTTTTCGCTTTTCTTGCCTCTGTTCCCTGCTTGCGATCAATTTTCTTGCCTATGTTCCCTGCTTGTGATCGTTTTTTCTTGCCTCTGTTCCCTGCTTGTGCTCGATTTTCTTGCCTCTGTTCCCTGCTTGTGATCGTTTTTTCTTGCCTCTGTTTCCCCCCTTGTGATCGTTTTTTCTTGCCTCTGTTCCCTGCTTGTGATTGTTTTTTCTTGCCTCTGTTCCCTGGGGCGTTACTGGGCGGAGATGGGCGTGTGGCTGACCTAGACTGAGGGAAGCAACGGGTGAGCTCTGAGAGTTGGTGGGGGCCTCGAATAACCCATTTGTAAATAAGGAGACTCCCCGGGGTGGGGATGTGTGTGTGTGTGTGTGGCTCTGTGTGTGTTTGTGTGTGGTTCTGTCTGTGTGGGTGTGTGTGTGTCTGTGTGTGTGTGTGTGTGTGGCTCTGTCTGTGTGTGTGTGTGTGGCTCTGTCTGTGTGTGTGTGGCTCTGTGTGTGTGTGTTGCTCTGTCTGTGTGTGTGGCTCTGTGTGTGTGGCTCTGTGTGTGTGTGTGGCTCTGTGTGTGTGTGTGTCTCTGTGTGTGTGTGTGTGTCTCTGTGTGTGTGTGGCTCTGTGTGTGTGGCTCTCTGTGTGTGGCTCTCTGTGTGTGGGTGGGTGGGTGTGTGTGGTTCTGTGTGTGTGTGGGTGCGTGTGGCTCTGTGCGTGGCTCTGTGTGTGTGCAAATGCAATAGGTCTCGCATTTGCGAGAGATTATGCTATTGGCATTGTAGATGACAATGCCATTTATTTATATGTTTTAAAAACAAAAATAATGTCATGAGCAATGCCAATAGCTCTAACTTTAACAAAGACGAGACCATTGCATTGTAAATGCTTGTTATTCTTATTCTTATTTAGTCAACACAATATGCCATCCAAAATTCACAAGTGTGTTATATAATCAGCATTGTACATGAAAAGCAATTAAAAAGCAATAGAACAAAACAGTCTTCCTATCACTTTTATGAAATATATAATTAAAGAAGGCTCGATGTCAAGAACAGGAGTATGGGCACGGTCTTCAATGCTATGTCATGTGAAGAGATGCCCGCCCTCTTTCATAGTTGCCAAGGTTTCAGATTGCTATGTGTGATATTTTTATAATTTTCGTTGTAATTATGAGCCAGCCACCTCAGGCATTTGCAGCAGTTGCAAGATCTTCTTAGTTTCACGTAGCTCAAATGGGTCTAACTTCTGATATTTATACGTTTCCCTCATCTTCATTGCTTGATTTTCTGCTCGCAAGAAAGTGTCACTCATAGTTGTTGAAATGTAACTCATAATTACACTGACATTTTGATAATGTCACACATAGCACTCTGAAACCTTGGCAGCTATGTAAGGGAGCATGTCAGACACACAGAAATTGCAAATTGCTGAATTTTCTGACACAGATAAAAATCCCGCTGACCATAAGTAGCCACCCAGTGATAGATGCATTCTTGACACAGCCTCAGTGTTTGGTCTTAGGAAAAAATGAGTATCAATTTCCTAGCTATGTAAAATGCAAAGGTGAGGGAGCCCTTTGTATACTTAATTATAGAAACTCGTTCACAGATAAGTGGCTGTACATAATAATCATGAATGTTTGTAAGGGCCTGCTATGCTACTGTAGATTGCTGTGGTGCCAATTAGGTCTATGCAAAACTGTACTGCTAAAAGCAATACATACCATAAATAAATATTGCATCTAATTTCCATATTAGACTTTCTAATTCCACACCAATTAAATTGTGCGACTTACTGTAAAGATAAATAAGGAATGGTTTCCTTTCCTCACAGTACAACAGAAAAGCACCTTTCTCATAATTTGTAGTTTGTTTTGGCTTAGCTACTATTTTGCTAAGCAGTAATATGTTGTCTTTTAAAAAAACCTTGCTCGTAAGTGGTTCTCTGCAGTCTCTTACTCGGCTGCTCCATGGTTCATCACAACTGTAGGCATGCATTGTAATTAGCTTGCATTATGCGCCATAACAAGGGTGGGAGCGTTGCAGCTCTGTTTATGTGGAGTAAGTATAACAGTGATGACTTCTATTTTAGTGACAGCCCAGCAAAATGTATATCGCCTCACCCCTGAAAAATTATCCATAAAACGAAAATCCATGGGAATACCTTGGCTCACAGCGCCGACTATGATGATAATAACACTCCGTATGATAAGCACATTCTTAAAAAATCTTTTAGCTGGAGCAATTAGAGCATATCTGAAATCAATATGATGTAAAATCCACTTCCTCACAAGCCACATTGTTTATTCTCTATAGACCTCTTTCTGTTCAGGAAATAAGGCAAAGGTTTAATAGTTATTTATTTTCCTTAGTAGTTAGGTGTGTGCAACTAATTCTTCTGGTATAAGAAATCTTTCTCCTAGGCAGTCAAAATAGAGACCTCTTTTTCAATGTGCCATTGAGGCTCCCAATTCCAGCCAAGACCAGTATAAGAGGACCATTTAATGTAGCCACATAAAAATGAATAAGATTGCGGATTCCTGACCCAAAAAAACGGGATTGTTAAATAAAAAAAAGAATGAACATAACTTTCTGCCACAGGCAGTAGCCTGTTAGAAAGTTAGATAACTCGTATTACTTTTACGCAAACCAATGCCACTCACTGGTTGGATCAGGAGACACCATAGGAGTTATAAAGTCACCATGAAATAGACTTAAACTTGCTTACATATAGTGCCTAATTTGAGGCGGTGGTTGCTGGTGGAGTAGCAGCACTCATTTTTGGGGACCAGCACTTATTTTTCCTAATCAGACATTTACCTAGCCCAAGAGAGGGATAAACACATAAAGAAGAAAGAAAGAGGAAAAAAAGACAAAAAACGTCACAAAGGGACAAAGGAGGAACCTGCAAGAGTGAGATAAAATCGCAGGGAGTGTCTGGCATTAGATTACAGATACATGAGCAGAGCTTTGGCACTGGTGCTCATTCTCATTCTCCTACAAATTAAGTACTGCTCATCTATCTTGGCTTTCTCCTATCCCCACCAGTGCGACAGACCCATTCAAAAGACAGTGAAAGAAGACGAGAAACTGTGGAGCACTGCACAGCCAAATATCCATGTTAGCATTTTTCGAGGGATGTCTTGACTATATGAGGCATATTCTTGTAGAAAGGATGTTGGAAAGCCCATGCAGAAGCCTACACATATCTGTAATTTGATCAAATCTCAAAAAGTCAATAGATGCAACATTAGCTTCAGTGGAACATGCACTATTCTGCAGAAGAGAGGGGTTGTGTAGAAAGAAAGTTGCAGCGCTAAAGTCATGATGTGATAGTCCTGTTGAGGCTGTCAGGGTCAGACTGGAGTATAGGGCAATCAAGCAGTGTTTGATGGGCTGGTCTGGCAGTTCAGTATTTGGACCTGTTTTTGGGTGTTCGTGGGTCGGTTTTAAAGTCTGCTGGGCTGGTTTGACAGTTGATTTCCCTTGCAGTAAAGCACACATTGCCTCAGATAGCTCAAATCAATGCAGTCTTTCATACCTTACCAAACATATTATACAGCGGTTCTTTACAAGTTAAAAACCACAACTATTTGCGAATATGATCCACTTTTTTACTATCTTATTCACTATTGGGGCCACTTTTCTTTTGGTGCCCTGGCCAATCCTGTCCCCATGGGCATAACAAAGGCCCCCGCAGCGCGGGGAGGGGGCCGGAGCTCCTGGGGCCCCCAGCAGCGCACCGTGCACCAATACTGTAAGTGTCCATCTTTGGGAACTAGTTTTAAAGTTATGCTCATCCCTTTTCACTGCATTCTGTGCTTGCACTTCAGTATCAAAACAAATACAACGCCCTTCCAACCACGCACCCTACACATAGAGTAGCTTGCTACTAATGTAGGCAAGCGCTTCAGTGCTCCATATAGGGGTAGGAAGCCCTCTATAAATATAACAATACAAACATTTAAGACAGCTTCAGTTCCTCATCACTTGTCTTTTTAGCTCTGTCCCTTTAGCTCCTGCCTCCTTGCAGCCATACATTTAGATCATCCCTTCTTGCATCTATCCCTTTACCTCCTGCATTATTGGCTCTTAGTGTCCTCATCCAACTGTTGTGTGATTACCTCCTAATCCCATCCCTTGAACTATTTCCTCTTTTGTATCTTTCCCTTGAGTACTCGCCTTCTTGCATCCATTCCTTGATTTTACAAAACATGCTTGATTTCTGTATATTGCTGGATTGGTGATTGTTTTATTTTGCACTTTGAAAGTATTTGTACTTTTTCCTTTCCTTTCCTTTCCCAACTATAGTTGTATTGATTTTGTCATTACGTACTTGCTGATATGGTTTGTTTTTATGCTATATGCTATGTTATTTATGCTTTTGCTTTCTCTTGTCTGTAAAATGTGCTCCTTAAATCTAGCAATTAGCATTGTTTACACTACAGAAATGATAACTTCAAACTGACAAACATCTGCAACTATGTTCTGAAGCATCCAAGTAGTTTTCATAATTAGCCTCGTTTACCTGCCTGTTTTTGTCCTGCTTACTAGTAAAGACATGATGGTAGAAGTTAAAAGTGCTTCCTCGGTTCACCTTATAATCATGCACACCCTTGACAGTCGCAAGTGCGTGGCATGCAGATAATTCACTAGTTTCTCTCTCTTGGGGCTGGCAGGATACTGAGTTATATCTTGTGTACTCCTCATGTATATTGTCAGTCGAGTCTGTGAAATTGCAGGTTTGGGTTTGTCTTTCAAAGTTTCAAGTTATTGTCTATCAATGTAAATTCTAATACAGACCCTAAATAGTTCTTTGTTATTCAGCGATAGGCAGTTCCTAAGCAAATAGGGCCACTCCTTTCCATTGTTCTGATTGTTGTCTCAGTTAAATAATCTGCTCTTGATAATAATGTTACAAATGGTGTAGTTTATATATTAAGAGTGTTTCCCACTTTCTTATTAAAACTTTGAACGAGAGGCATTTCATTCAAATATTGGTGGTTTCAAATAAAAATAAACCAGATTTTTGGGTGGTGGGGAAAAGAGATTAGGTGGTGGGCTGGGCCGCTTGGAGGGGGCCCCCTCCATGTACTTTGCAGGAGAGCCCCCTCAAGTATCATTACGCCACTGGAAGGGTGGTGAGTAAGACAGAGAGTGGGGGTAGGTATTTAAGGGGGGAAACATCACACAGGGAGAGAGCAAGAAAACACATGCACTCTAATGGAGTTCTGAATGAAAAATAAAAAAGTAGTTCCCTAAATGTGACCAGTGGAAGTCTGCAAGTTAGCCAATCAAAAGTAGAGTAAAGAGGCTATGCTCCAGGGGAGGACCAACAGAAGAAGAGGAAGACAAGTGATCAAACGAGAAGCAAGCGAAAAAGAGTGACAATAAAGCCAATCAATACCAAGCAATCAGTGGGGTCTAGCCCCACTTTAACTTTTTTATTATGGTCCACAAGATGCTTTCATCTACAGACCGCTAAAACTGTTTGGTAGGCAAGGTCGATAAAAGGGAGGATTAACCATCCATGCATGACAAAATTCGCACAGCACTTTAAGAGAAAGCGGTTATAAGATTTGTTCAGATTGGTTCAGATTCAGATGCTAATACTATGGGAACAGTATGGAGACATTTTACAGAAAATTATGTTTTCAGAACCTACACCAAACATTTAAGAAGTTTTCTGTTGCATCTCGACCAGTATTAGAAAATTTGTTGATTTTTGGAAATACTGTTGGTGTATTCTTTTAAGAACTTGTATATAGGGCTAAACATGTTATCTGGTATCCTGTACAGGCTGTGGTATGCAAAAGCATCCTTGAAAATAATGGTCCTCAAGTCTTCCCTGAACAAGTAGTGGTTACGTTATTCTCTGATGGGTTGAATTATAGTAACTTGCTCAAGAAATTCAGAAAATACATATCCATCTCTAGGGATCATTATTGGAAGTCCAGTCTGTCATGACTACAAAATGTGCCTGGTTGATTCTGCATGCATGGGGATAACTACATTATAATCAGGCATTCCTAAAATTCGGAATGTTTTGATGGACAAGATTTACTATCCATACAGGATTGCTGTACATCAAATAAGATAATATTAAGAAGATTATTCATAGTTTTCTATGACATATTATTGTGTTTCTACATAGCAAGGGCCAGACTAAATGGGAGGCATAGGGCTAAAATGTAGTTACATTTGGGACAAGTGGTACAATATGAACACAAAGATCTATAAGGTCTTTGGTTTAGCCAGGTTCATTTAGTAAACGTCAAGGGCTTGATTTAGAGTTTGGTGGGAAAAGTACTCACTCACAAAGGCAACGGAGTACTCTGTCCGCAAAACCAAACTGAGGTATATCAGCAGATGAGACTTCACTGTATCTAGCACTGACTGAAACCTCTGACCGCCCGACAGAGTAAAGGCCATCAGAGGTTTGGCCATTTGACCACCCGCCTTATTTAGATTGAATGGTCAAATGGATAGTTTTCACTGTCCCTCACCACCTGTCGAAACCTGACTGCAAGGGGCAGTGAAAACTTGTAAATGACCCTCATACTGTGGGAGAAATCTCCTATGCTAAGTGGGGTCATTGTTTTTATTTCATATTTTCAGAATGAAAATTCTGCTATGGGATTTTGTTTGGGAAAATAAAAAAAGAAATGAAAGTTTGGCATTCAGCTCTGTCATTTACTGTGAAACTTTCAATGCATTGAAATCAACTGCAGTGACCGTGGTTCCTGGCAATGCAAGACACGTCCACTGGGCTGGAGGACAGTATTCTACCATGCTGATGGTGCATGCTCCATCCACCAATCTCTAAACGAGGCCCCAAGTCACAAATAATACCATATAGCTATGGCATTAGTATATATACATACCACAGTCTATGAAATAACATTACCAAAGGAACACTGGGCAGTAGTATGTGAAACCCATACATACCTTTATCAGCATTACAATAAATCACTCTCAGGCAGCACCATTGAAAGTAAACTCCTTTTTAAAAAATATTACTATGGGGAAAATGGGCAGTAGATCATCGACCACAGAGCATTAACCTTGGAACATAACACTATAGCACTCCAAACACAGCTAATTACCATAAGAACACTGCATTCTACACATGAAATCACTAACAGAAAACTTTAAACTACATTGCCTCAAATTCAAAGACTAAAGAATTTCAGAACATCAAACTCAGAGATTTATCATAGAAAAAGGAACTCGAAAGAACAGGTTATGGGGGGTGGGGCCTGAGGCGCAATGGAGAAGGACGCATAAACCTGAGCTGCCGGCTTGAGGTCCTGTGACCGGTATTCATCCTGCGCGAGGACAGACCTCTCGGATACTGGGGGCCTCCCGGGGCTGAGGCGATCACAGTGGGGTCCCTTCGAGGGGTTATTTGGACAGATTTCAGATGAGGAAGCTTGGGAGGGGCTTCTCCTAAAATAATGGCCACCGCCGCTCTTTGTTCCCTGTCTAGTGAGGCGTCCCGCATCAGAGAGCCAGGGGCTATCCCACGGGTTCCTCTGGGGAGCAGGGATGCTACTTGGAGGCTTCCTGAAGGCCATTGGGGCTGCAGCGGAGACCTGGCGAGGCCAGAGAGGGGGTAGTGGACAGTGCTCAGCAGCGGAGACCACCCCTGCTGTTAGGCCACAGAAATACGGAGAGATTTGGCGCTTCCATTGATAGGATCTTGAGTGTGAAGATGTTGACCCAGCTATGCCTCGGAGCTCTTGGGGGATATTTTTGAGGAGGGGAGCCACTGGGTGAGAGTTCTGTGATGACTAGCGGCCATTGGTGGTGGGGTGCTGAAGCCCCCTTTTCTGGATGTTTCTTGGGCCCATGCCCTTTTCCCTGCATTCTGGTCAGGGAGTCTTGGACATGAGATGGCTTCCATACAAAATTGTGAGACTATACTACAGTGGGAGTGAAACTGCTGCTTGGGAGTGTAACCCCAAGGCATGGGCATCAAAGATGGAAGTAGGTCTGGCTGAGTGGACTGGGGTGCACAAGACCCTGCGCCGGATGTACGACGTTACGACGCATGGTTTTACCACGCGTACCTTTACAACGCGTTTTTTGCAGGATGGCAAGATGGAGGTACATTGGGGGTCATGATATCGGAGGGGTCTTGCTCTCAACAGGACCCCTGAGATGCGTTTGCAAGACAAATTAGGTGCACAGTGAGCGCAGCACTGAGAAACATGTATCCTGGGATCACGCCTCCTGTTTCTGACTCTGACAAAGTCTGTATGTTCAGTGCGAAGGGCCCGCAACTGTGAAACTGGTACAGGAGGGGAGTTACCAGTGATAGTTTTCTAAAGGAACAAGGGACGCTCAAGGCAAAGATTCAGAGGGATCTAGACACAAGTGATAGACCTGCCTGGCGAAAGGAGTATTCAAACTCATACGGAAACAATATTGGCTGCCATTCGAGATGCTAAGGTTGCACTTCAGGCTCGGATTGAAGTAGTTACTGTGGGCCTTGGAATACTTCGTACAGATCATAGGAAGTTAGCAGACCGGGCGGCTGACTTGGCGTTTAATATTGCATCAACAAAATCCACGGTGGTGGATGTGCAGGCCAGGGTCCAGAAGGTGGAGCAGGAGGTGCAATTTCTCACAGGCAAACTGGATGATGCAGAGGGTAGGTACAGATACAATAATGTACATGTGATGGGTTTGCCGGAATAGATGAAAGGGCAGTGTACTGGGTCACATGTGGAACAGTGTTTGTTGAAGTTAGTGATGGAAGGAAAGGTCTTCATGCTTTTCGCAGTGGAAAGAGCACACTAGTTTCTTGGCAGGCCCTCACCTTTAGGTGATCAACCGAGTGTCATTGTGGTGAGACTGCTTAATTTTAGAGATGGAGATAGTATCTCCGGACAGCCGAAGCGTAATATTCCCGGACCCGTGGAGTGACAGGAGCATACTGCGGCTGTAGTGCGATGCCGGGACCAGCAGTGTCGCGAGCCAGAGCTCAGAGGTACCAGCCAACTGAGGGAGCTGAGGGTAATGGTACACCCAGCCCATGGCACCGGACTTCTGGTGGCAACACGACACAAGATCCCATTGTGACACAGGCCGTTTCTCTGAGGAGGTCATTGGCTGGGGACTAGGTAGCAGCCAGCAGAACCCCCTGGAAGGAGTGCACTGGCTAGCGAAGTGGTGGGCCATTGACCAGCATTGCACCGGGCCTCCGCCTTCGTAACTGGCCGCTGGGTAGCTAGGACCTCACCTGAAGAGTTGCCTGGCACAACAGTCTGTCTCCCCCAAACTCAGGTCCGAAATGCCGGGCGCACACACCGGGGTCCATTGGCCCATGCTGCATTGAACCACTGCCCTTGGGTCTGGGCTGGTGCCTGGAGTGCAGCCTGCTGTTCCCCCTGGTTAGGGTGCCCTGGTTGACGGGAGGTTGGGGGGTGCCCAGTGGTTTGTGTTACACCGGGCCTCCACCTACAGAGTCACCAAGCCGAGATCTGTCCCTCGTCAGAGCAAATCCCTGCCGGCATAGCCTGCATCCCTGGTGGCTGAGACCAGACTACCGGGCACAAAAGACGGGGTCCTCTAACCCGCCCCAAACTGGACTCTTATATCAGCAGCCAGCCATGCAGCGGCCTGGCCCACACAGAGGAACTGGGGCATGTTGGAGATAACTGGGGGTGAGGACCCCCTGCCTCTCAGGAAATGCGGGCCTGAGGGGAGACTGGTTGCCGATCCATAAGGGGAAGAGCCCTATACTTACCATACATACCGGGCGCTACCTGGCATGATGATCCACTGGCTGGAGTACTGTGATTGCCTTGAGGTGTGGTCAATGAGATGCCCAGGGCCTGTCTGGGTTAGGGAGAGGAGATCTGATGGACAGAGACGAGTTGGAACCTTTGGAGCACGGTGCAGTGCTTCTTACTGGTGTTAAACCAACCAACCCCCTTGGAAGGCACTGGACTTAGGATGACGGTAGTGGATCCCTGACCAAAGAGGACCTGCCTGCTTCAACTGGTGAGCATAGGAGGGGGCACATTGGGTGGTGCCTTGCACATTGGTGGGCCTTGTGATCCAGGGCCTTGCACTGCAGTGGGAGCTGCCCCCCATGCGATTTAGGTAGCCTGAATGGTCTTGTTTGTTCATTATTGTGTTTGATCACAGAATATATAACTAGTAAATGTGTTAAAGGTACCACAGCCAGGGTTGGCTAGGCAACTGTGCGTTCAGGCCAAGTGGAAACACTTGATATTCTTATTATTTTAGCCTGAATGGTCTACCATCACTCCTGAGTGGGACCCTCAGCTATGCCCTGCTTCACTTTTGGTGTGCAATATATACTGGTCAATGTGGAGATCCTTGCCCAGGCTTTCTGACTTGTCAAGCTCTGTGGACTTCACGTGGGGGGTTCCCTTGGGTTGTGATGCAGACGAGAGTGCCGCAGCTGCAGGAAGTGTGGAACTGCGGAGTTCTTGTGTTGCAAGGAATTGCGGGCTGGTGGCGATGGCTGTGTGCGGCTGCTGAGCAGTTATAGCTGGTGGATTCCTCTTCTTGTCTGTGGCCCTTGCCTGGTCCTCGTGGGTGGTCCCCTCCCAGACTATCTGTTGTCCTCCATTGTGGCGTGGGCCATGATCCTCCCCTCTCCATCTCTGCATGCTATACTAGATACTAAGACCTCACTGGAAGCAAAGATCAATGCAGTGTCCCTCGATGTGGGCCTCCTGCGGGTGGACCACCTCAAACTGTTTGAGAGAGTAGATGAATCAGAATCGACTATAGGGCAAACTGTCCCCTTTGGTATGCGAACTACAGTCCAGACTAGCGACAATGCAGGAGGAGGTGGTGGCTTTGTATCTCATGGCGGAGGATGTCGAGGGGAGCTCACGGCTGAACAATGTTCTCTTCATTGGCTTCCCAAAGAGGGTGGAGCTTCTCATGCCCGAGCTCTTCGTGGAAGAACGGCTGATGAACACTGTATTGAAGGATAGGGTACCTGCTCTGTTCTCTGTTGAGAGGGCTCATCGCATCCCAGGACGCCTGCCTCAAACTGGGGCACCATCCTGCCCTCTCATTGCCTGATTTCTCAATGTCCGGGACCGAGACCTCATCCTCCAGCTCTTTCGTACCAGCAGTGGCTCATCGCATCCCAGGACGCCTGCCTCAAACTGGGGCACCATCCTGCCCTCTCATTGCCTGATTTCTCAATGTCTGGGACCGAGACCTCATCCTCCAGCTCTTTCGTACCAGCAGTGGAACAGGTGCGAGCGGTGAAGGTGGCAGCTCATCACCATCATACGAACTCCTTTGCTGTCCTGCGAGACAAGCCATCTGAGGACTCTTGTTCAGACGCCTGTGTCTCTGAGTTTTCTTTGGCCTGCAGCACCAAGGCCCCCAAGGTCACACCGAGATCGGCTAATGACCTCCTTTGATTTGCAGCCATAGGGTGCTGACCACATTCTTCTTCTCACCATCTGCCCTGTAGGTTTCTGAGTGTCTTACCCTTTCTCTGTTTGTCGAGTCCTGGCGGTCCACACCTGCTTTCAACATACAAGTCCTTGGCTACCAACACTGTTGTCTCATTCCTATGCCACGTCCTACCACTGCTCCCATGAGGACTGTTGCTTATATTCTCTTGTCTTTGATCTGGGGACACATGAGCAGGCCCCTCTGTGAGTACCACCCAGGGAGGATTGTTGCCATATTGGCTAGTTGATGTTTATTTTTAGAAGTCTTACTCCGAGACTACCAATGCCGGTTTGAGGTCTTTCCGGACACTTTCCGGCAACATACCTGCAGCACAATGGGAGGGCCCACATCGCTTGGACACAGCCAGACAAATGGGGTTCACTTTTATCCATACTCCCGGAACAACTCAATGACAACGGCAACCATGCCCACACCAAAACCTGACCGCTCTGCGCCACAGCATCGCATTCTCACATGGAATGATTGGCCACTCCAGCCAAGCATTACCGCATTTATGCATATCTCAAACATCGACACACTCACATTGTTATGCTACAGGAGACACACCTCAGGGCATCCGAGCTCCAAAAGTATGCTCTAGATGAAGAGGGCAGACTTATGGGACCGCAATGTCGGCATATGTGAGGGGTGTTCTTGGATTGTGCCTGGGGCCCCATTTGCTCTATGAAAACAGTGGGTGGACACAAATGAGAGGTATGTCATATTGGAGGGGCACCTAGTTGGGACCCCCTACCCTTGGTGGCTTTGTATGTGCCCAACTCCAAACAAGCAGAGTTTCTGGATAGTCTGACCCCTGCACTCCTTCATAACCCACTCAGTGACTACAACTGTGTGCCCGATTTACAACGCAACCGTTCCGTCCCACCATTACATGCAGCAGTCAGTGCCTGCACCACATGACACTTTGACCAATGGCACACGTGTATGCACCTACATGACTCATGGCGAATGGGGCATCCAAATGACTGCAAATATTCTTTTTATTCCAAGGTGTATGATGTGCACACCAGGGTCAACCCCATTCTATATACGACTCCTATTGGCTCTCGGGTTGTCCGGCGAGATCTTTGTCAGATCACTACTCCCTGATGCAGACGCTGTTTTGGGTCCGGCAACGACCCCCTATCCCCACTTAAATGCTGCAAGTCGAGGCTCTTTCCGATCCTCTTTTCTGGGAGGATTTAACTCTCTGCCTTAATATTTACTTGACGAAGAACCAGGGCACGGCTTCGACATACGCCTGGGAATGGGATGCACATAAAGTTGTGGTCCATGGCCACTGCATGGCAGCCTTTTGGGGTATCCGTCGCACCTCACTGAGGACCTCGTTTCCCTTGAGCATGATCTCTGCCAGATGGAAATGCGAGTGGCCGGACGGGTTCACCTACATGGTTGAGACAGCTACGACATGTCATCACCACCATACACACGGCATTGCATGTGGCACCGCTGGCTCACACGACAGATGCGCATGCCAGATGGGAAGCAGTGCTGCAGCAACCATTGTCAGACATGTCCTGGTCCCAGGCTCTACAGCTGGTTAAGGGTGTGTACCAAAACCCCAGGTTTACACAGTCTAATTATGTACACCCAGCCTACCTATCCTCTCATTGTATCAAACGTATGTTCCCAACACTTGCCCCCATCTGCCCTTGCTGTGGACTGCAGGAAGCAGGAATTTATCATATGGAGTGGGATTGCCCGGTATTGGAACCAACATGGCACAAGGTGGTTACGACGGTGGCGGACTTGGCAGTACACGCCTTCCCTCCTACACCTTCCTCCTGTCTGTTCGGACTGAGCCCCCATAGAAAGGGAGACAAACACTTACATAGATTTATTGACCTTGCATTCATCCTGTTTAAACAACAAGTGGCCATGACCTTCGAGTCACCCGCACTGCCGGATCATCAACGATGGATCCGCGACCTCCTGACATGGACTTATGTGGTGGTTCATAACCTTTGGGTACTCCAGGGGCATGGGGCCATCGATTTGAAGGCAGTGAGTGATGAGAGACTTTCCTACTTAATGTGGAAGTCCACCCTGAACCCACACCCCATTGATACAGCGGACAGGCGACCACTAGGTCCCTGCATAAACTTACGACCATCCTCTCATGTATGTATGTATGTATGTATGCACTGCGCTATCACTCCCACCAATTAGCTGGAGATAGGCTACTCTACCCCCCTCCCTACTCACCGGAAGGCGTATACACACACCATACTTGTGTCTAGTGACTTAGAGGGTGCCTGTTTAGTGTGTCCTCCCACATCCCCTTCTTCAGGGCTGGACCTTTTACCACTTCCATATGATCTCAAGAGCATTATCTCTGCTATTCATATTGTTATTTTGTTTTGATTGGAATACTGGTGTTTATCATTGATACACATTGATAGCAGTCATAAAGGTCCCGACGATGATATAGTACGATATATGTCCTGTGCATGAGCCGCATGTTGTGGTGAATCTCTGCCTGCTGCACTGTTTGTAGAAGCTCTCTTTTCATTTGAATAAAATATAACAAACATGTTCTGAAAAAAAGAGAAATTTGGGAAAACTGGGCCTTCCATATGGTCCTTTTTACCTTGTGATACTTCAGATAATAGATCAGAGTAACCTATACTTTTTGGGCCATAGCTTCTGAGGCCTGGGAGAGGCTGGAGCAGCATGGACTTGAAATCTCCAAAGAGCATAAGCGGTACCAGTCGCAGGGCTGGCAACAATTTAGGGGGAGACGTTGCCCCAGAAGAAGGCAAGTGTCTCCTCAACAGCCATCAAGGCTGCTACTGCCAGGAGGAAATTTGTGGCAGAGCGTCAACAGTGGCAGCAGTGTGTTGCATCCTCCGGGTGGGGCACCCTTGAACAGGTTCTGATGGTTACTCAGTTCTCTCAACAGCAAAAACTGATGACGAGTCATTGCAAGTAGTAACCCTGATGACATCGGATATCGTTGCCTGAGTGGGTGCGCTACGAAGTTTCTCCTGGATTCAGCCTTGGCTTTCTGTATTGCACATGTGAAATGGAGTCTTATGGGATGCAATATCATGTTTCATGTTTGGTTGACGGGGGCACGCCCCATGTTTCCCTCTTCTTTCTTTTTTCTTAATCTCTTCATTGGGACTACTGGAAGTATAATCATTATGTGTTGATTTATTGTCTCAATTGAAAAGCTTGGGAAGGGGACCACATTGGGGAGGGGGCAGTTTAAAGCATTTCGCATGAGGAGGTTGGGAGTGTGGAGTGTGTGTGGGTTGGAGGGGTTAAATACCGGTGGCAACAGTTAACTCACATCTTGTGGGTTGAGTGCTGGACGTGGGCCCACAGATTGGGGCTGTGGCATGACTGACTTGGGGAATTTGCAGTTGGCCCTCAGGATTCTCTCCTGGAATGTTAAAGGGCTGGGTAGTAAATTGAAGAGAGGAACTGTACATATGTTTTTGATGAAACATAACCCAGATGCGAACCTTCTGCATTAAGGCTTCTCATGTGGTTCAAAAGGGGTGGGGGTTTTGGTATGCATTCTAGGTGATAGACATTTGGATTGATACATTGGGATGCCAAGTGGAGTTTGCTGTGAGTTTGAATGATGAAAAGTTGGTGGTGGCCTCCTGATACTTCCCCCAGGTTTGTGGTCTTAGGAATTGGAACAGATTGGGGAATAGTTGGTTAAGGTCTCAGAAACGCTTTTGATTGTGGGTGATGATCTTAATTCGACAGTACAGAGTAGTCTAGATAGAATGGTGGCTCCGGGTGGGCAAGGTATATGGATAATAGGTTGTCTACCATCATTGGGGCCACAAGCCTGGCTAACCTGTGGAGGGTGATGTATCCGGGAAAGAGACAGTTCTCATTTGCCTCTAATCATATCCAGTCCATGTCTACACTAGATTATATGTTAGCATCTCAGTGTCAAGGGTGTAGGTATAGGGATGTCTTTTATCTATTGAGCCGGATTTCTGATCATTTGCCTCTGTTGATTATGCTACAGGCACTAAGGTTGAGGATCAATTCAGAATGACGCCTAGACATCTGAGAACTCACACACTAGAACATGAGAAAATCTATTGCCCAATCCACAAATTTTTACTTCGATGAGAATAAGGGATCAGTTGATTCTTAAGTGATCCTCTGGGAGGCCTATAAAGCAGTAATTAGGGGGTCATGTCATGTTATGTTATGTTAATCAAAATGTATAAGGGCACGGGCACCCAATTGTTTCATGGCGCTGACAGTGAGGAAAATTGACGGCAGATAACCTATCCGGATGCTTGCTTAAATAGCCAGGTCTTCAAGGCTCTCCGGAACTCCATAAGGTTTGTACAACTCCTGATTGTCAAAGGGAGAGTGTTCCAAACCTTCGGGGCGAGATAAGCAAATCGACACCCTCCCTGTCGCTTCCGTTTGAAGGAGGGTAGGGTAAGCAGAGAAAGATGGGCTGAGCGAAGATTATGGGTAGGCTCATGCTTAACAATCATGCTGTTGATAAACATGGGGCTTTTCCCGTGCAGGGCCTTAAAAGCCAGACATCCTACTTTGAATGTCAACCGTTGGACAATGGGTAGCCAATGGAGGTCGGCCAGCGACGGTCTTGCCGATCTCCAGTTAGGATGTTTGAAAATGAGTCCGGCCGCTTGATTTTGGACAATCTGTAGGCCCTTTGACCGAAATATGGGTAATCCTAAATAGATGGAGTTGGAAAAATCCAGTCGGGATAAAACCAAAGCAAGCACCACCTGTATAAGTGCAGAATGGGTAAGCAAATGGGCAATTTGTTTTATTTTGCGCAATTGATGGAAGCTGGAAGAGATCACAGCTCCCACCTGTCCTTTAAGAGAGAGATCTGAGTTAATGGTGATCCTGAGGCTTTTCACCGAGGGAGAGGGAGAGGGAGGTGACCCCATTGTTGATGGCCAGAAGTGGAGGCCCCAGCTGGCCTCACTTTTGCCAGGGAGCACCAGCTCTGTCTTCCCTGGGTTAAGTTTTAGGTGGTTCAACTCCATCCACCGCTGGATGTGCAACATGGTAGCCTGGAATTCCGTGGCGGAGTCCGGGGAGTCCAATGAGAATATTAATTGCAGATCATCGGCATAATTAAAAATTGTGACCTTTCTGTTTTTTAAAGAGTGTAATAGGGGTTTAAGATAT
The DNA here is from genome assembly GCF_964261635.1 of Lissotriton helveticus. Classification (NCBI taxonomy): domain Eukaryota; kingdom Metazoa; phylum Chordata; class Amphibia; order Caudata; family Salamandridae; genus Lissotriton; species Lissotriton helveticus. The sequence continues at coordinate 1,693,016,449 of NC_136068.1, read as the reverse complement.
AAGTTAAACAGGAGTGGAGACAATGACGAGAATTGCGGGACACCGCAGGTAGTAACCAGTTTGGGTGCAGTAAAGTTCCCGAGCCTGACCGCCTGGGTACGGTCAGTCAGGAAAGAGTTTACCCAGCTGAGAGTAGAGCCCCGCAGGCCGGCCTGTTCGACACGGTGCAATAATAGCCCATACTACTGAGAAAAAGAAGGAACGATCTATGTCAGACCTAGAGATCTGTCTCTGTATCCAGGAAGTGAAATATGTTGTGGAACCTGATCGGGGCAAGGCTAGGCAACTATAAGACCCTTTTTCAGCAAGAAGCTAGAGCACACTTTAGATTGCAGCAGGGACTGTTGTATGAAGTGAGCTATAAGATGGGGAAACAGTTGGCATGGTTTTCCAGGAGAGATGATGGGCAAAATGGATACAGGAGTGCACACTCCGAAGGGGACACTGGTGCATACAGTGGGAGATATAGCCGGAGCATTTGCTTGATCACTTGGACGAATCTACACATCCAGGTGTGCAGTATCGGAATGTGAGTTCGAGGGGTTTGTATGTGATATTCTGACCCCAGTCGTCCTTTTAAGAAACAGTTTTCTTTATATAAACACAATCAAACACATGGTGGTCTGCTGACCCTGAGCTGCCACCGGCTCTGTAATTGTGAGAAATTGGGTAGTTGGTTGAATGAGGGTGACTCATGCTCAAGAAACAGCCACAATCCTTGTTAGGGTGAATCTTAAAAGTCACTAAATTAACCTGTTCCTGACCCTCTGATTGATTGGCACAAAAGCAGTCAGGCTTAAGTTAGAGGCAATGTGCAAAGTATTTATGCAACTCACAAACAGTAATAAAGTAAAAACACAACACAAGAAAAATCCCATACCAATTTAGAAATGTGAGTACGGTTTAATATGTTATTTGACAGCAAAATGACAAAAATGAAATCTTTAGACCCAGAGTTATACATTTTTAAAGTTTGAAGTAAAAACTAGTGCATAAAAGATCAAGGTAGAAAAGTATTGCCCACAATGATGGGGCGTGGGTCGGCTAGAAAGAGTGGATTGGGCTTGGTTGGCCGTTACCTTCATACTTTAAAGTTCAGTGGGGCAAGGTTGCATGCAGTGTCTAAATAGGGAGCATCATCATCAGTGAGCCGCTGGATGAAGTAGCAGGGTGAAGATGTCTTCGTTCGGCCATAATCACTTTTTTGGAAGTTGAAAATCTCCAAATTTGGTCGAAGCTGGAGGCTGTAGCCAACAAAACATCCAGAAGGCCGGATACCCCTTTGCTGAAGGACCATTGAACAGGATTTGCTGCTGCGGAGAAGAATGTAGTGGAAGCTGCAATGAAGTTAGGCCAACTGGAGATGCCATTTGGGCTGATATACAAACAGGTTGGTCCCAGTCTTCTCTCAGAAATGTTTTGGCCAAATTCTGCTCTGAGAACTAAGTCCCAAGTTTGGGATTTTTGGCTATCTGGGCACTTTTAGCACTATCACCAGTGGTCCAGGACTGGAGGGCACCATTTGGGGGTTAGTACTCACTCGGGCTGGGTTCAAGATGGTTGGAGCCTTTTCTGTCCCTGAGACTCTGATCTGGAGGCCAGTCAACTAGCTATTGTAGTCAGTCTGGTACTCCTGGGTGCAGCATGAGAAACAGGGCTCAAACAGCAATACATGCCTCTAAGGGTTCAAGGCAGGTTCCAGGTAGCAAAGCAGTCCTTTTAGGTGCAGCAAAACAATCTTGTTGAGTACACAAAAGGCCACAGCAGGAGGCAGTCCCCTGAGAGTCCTTCCACAGGTCCGGAAAGTGAACCGAAGAGTGGGTCTGAAGGTCCTATTTTTATCCCTGTTGTTTTCTTTGAAGTAGAAGTTTCTAGAGAATTTCCTTGAAGCTTCCCGCTTCTCCTGCCCTGGCTACAAACTGACTGCATGAATAATGCAGGGGTGACAAGTTCCTAGTGTGAAGGCAGAGCACAGCATATTCAGTTCAAGTGGGGCTGGACCCTATTCCGCCCCCCATCCTGCCAGTTGATTGTCCATCCAGGCACACCTAATCACTCTGTTGTGGGGTTGTTTGGGAGGAATAAACAAAGTCCAACTGCCACCCACAACCAATCATGTGACCCAAGAACAGGCTGCAGGCACCAAATAGTTAGGGCAGGAAAATGACAACTTTCTAAATGTGGCATTTTCAAAATTGTAACTTAAAAACCCACTTTACCTTTAAATAGGGTTTGAAGTTACAATTTCTCAGACACCAAACACAAAATGTTGGCCTGTACCCAATCAAACGCTAGTACCTATTAAATGTAATAACGCAACCCAATGTTATCCTATGGGAGATATAGGCCTCACAATAGTGAAAAATGAATTTAGGAAGTTTTCACAACCAGGACATCTGAAACTTAGAAGTACATGCCCAGCCTTTTCTTTACAAAGCACCATGCCCTATGGGCTAACTAGCGCTTACCATAGGGGTGCCTTGTATGTAATAAAAGGGGAGTTTAAGACTTGGCTAAGGGTTTATTTTGCCAAGTCGAATTGATAATTTCAAACTCCATTCATGCTGCAATGGCAGAACCGGAACATGTTTTAAGGGGTTACTTCGGTGAGTTATACAATATGTGCTGCAGACTAACTATTGCTGCACCAACTAGTGCTGCAGCAACAAATGATGGACAGACCAACTAGTAGCATTTCATTTACAGGCCTTGGGTATATGATATACCACTTTACTAGAGACATATAAGTAAATTAAATATGCCTGTCTGGTGTAAGACAATGTTACCATGATTTATGGAGTGAACACAAGCACTAGTCAACAAAAAGGAATTCAGCAAAAACAGTGGGGGAGAAGGCAAAAAGTGTGGGGGTGACCCCGCAGAGAAGGCCAATTACAACAGTGGCCAATTGCAGGGGGTTGCAAATTGCAAGATGCTTAATGAATATCAATTATGCAGGCCATTTTTCGTCCCCCTCTCCTATTCGATTTTTTGTGAACTGACCTTTTTGTACATAAATCGGTTCACAAAATAAGATTGCATTCACAAAAAGTCGGTGCACAATCTGCAACCTCTTTTCTTAATCTTTGTACCTGATGCCCAATGTATTTTACTTTATAACAATCGTCAATATTAGCATTTAGGATTCATTGCACTGAAAAATATTGCACACCGAACAGAATATTGGACAAGCCATTGGTTCAGCTCCTGCAATCGGAAAGCTGAGGCGTGAACATGGCCGAAGGCCCACATGGGAAGGGTGGATCCTTCACACTCTCTTGGAAAAATTAACTTAGTTGTGTAAGAAATAAAACATAGCTATTCTAGTATGTCCAGAGTAGAAGTTAAGGCACTCACGATTTCATTCCAAAACAAACCATTCTCCAATGGGTGGAAGGTGTACATTTTTCAGTACATAAATGGTTGCGTTATCAAGCATTCTTTCCTTATGTTTCAAGATATTTTGTTGCTCTGTCATAATATACATACCACCTTATAAGAGTAGGGTAGGCTCTAAATATTGGTCAGCATCTTAGGAAGTACCCACGCCTGTGCTTAGTTTGTGCCAGTGGCATTTTTGAGGATTGGCACTTACTTTTCATCATCAGACTTTGACCCAGAGAAAGAGAGAAAGGCGGGAAGAGAGAAAGTAAGAAGAAGAGAAAGAGAGCAAAAGAGTGACAACGGGAGAAACGAGGGATTAAAATCTATAAAACACAGAAGTGCAGGGTGGGGAAAGGCACAGGAGGTAGAATGAGGACTATGCAGCCTTGGGATTCAGCAGCCCAGGCTTTCGATAGCTGTGAAATATTTTGAACACCTACCTTTTTTTTGTTTCACATTTAGCACTGCACTCAGTGCCCACAAATCTCAGTGTGTGACATACTTGAGGATTTCAATGCATCTTTGATGTGGTGCTACAGTACTGCACGTTTGACTTCTGCTTGGCCTCGGGAGAGTATAATGACATTTGAATTATCATAATTGTAACCTTGTTGGCCACAGCTATGCACCAATATCATCATCTAGTCAGCATGCACAAAAAATGATGTGGCTATCAGGGTCAGATTGGTAAAGTGGGCACTCAGGCAATGGACGAGAAGCAGGTATCGAACTTGACCCTGTGGGCTGCTTTTTTGGCCAGCGTGATTGGTCGATTTATGTTGTGTCTGTGCTGTTAAGAAGTTGCCAGTGGCCCAGTGGGAACCTAAGCATCCTTTCAGGGGCAGATGGGCCTTTATTACCTCCCTTTTACCAACGGGGCAGAGGTGCCATTCTCGGCCTCTCGCTGGGCTGACACATTAATGTTTGTGGCACATTAATGTTTGCAGATTGAGCAGGGGCGGATGGGAACTTATATTCAGGTGGATGCCTCTTTTAGAGACCTCCCCCTCCTTCTTTTCATAATACTTAAAACTCTGAAGCAGTATTTTGCAAAAAAGGCGAAATCTGCAAATGTGGGCCCCTTTTTTAATCCCAATCCAACCCTGGTGGCTATGTATATCCAGGCACTAATTGCAACTACCAAGGATGACAGTCAAAGCACTGGTTATAAACACCCTGTTGGCCAAAGTACACTTACAATAAGAGGCTGCAGGGCCCTGCATCCCGGTGCAGAATGCCAGAGAACAGTTGCAGGAGAGTGACTCTCATAGTGGGTGGCGGTGAGATAGGGTTAGATATTCTATAAAGTGATTTGCAAAAAGTGGTTGCAAATTGCACACTGTTTGTGGATTGCGAACTGACCTATGTACTATTACGGTGGTTTACAAACTCAGTATTGGAAACGGTCTGTAGTGGTCTAAACATAGTAGGACTTGCTGCTCAGCCAGAGTGGAATGAGTGGAATGTTGGTGAGTGGTTAGAATGCTGTGTTTGAGTGTGTGAGCGTGAGCTTCAGTTGTGATCGGGCTGAGCAGCAAGCGGCTGCTCCTGGTGGGGTCTCACCTGAATACTTACCATCTATCTTAATAAAGAGATCTACATCCTCTACACCTCGTCTTCTTCCAATTCATCATATTTCCTAACATAACATTTGGCGACGATCCGGAAGAACCTGTCTGTGCTGCTACCTTAAAGGATGGTTGAACGGAAAACAGAATTAATTACGGTAAAGCTCCTTCACGAAACGTATGGGGTCTCACCTGAATACTTACCATCTATCTTAATAAAGAGATCTACAACCTCTACACCTCGTCTTCTTCCAATTCATCATATTTCCTAACATAACACGGTCATAATTCTACCTACCTCATTACTATTCATGTGGTAAGTCGCAAATTGCAACTCATTGTAATTGGATGCCATCACAAGGATGGTGACATGGGGATCATCATGCCTGCGATTGCATTTAAGTAAAGTATTTTTTGATGCAATGCCATTGCCTAAAAGAAATGGGCTGTGTTGTACAAAATAATTACTTTTGAAATAAAGTTTATTTAGGAGTTAATGACCACTGTCCACTTCCAAACAAACTTATTTTTACATACACAGAGGGGGTTAGGTGTCACAAGGGGGCCTCTCTTGCGAATGGGTTACCACCTCCATTGAGAATTCGATAATCTACCAATTATGTGCATCCGAAATTGTAGTCAGAAGTCACTGATACATAGCATTCTGAATCTCAATTTGGAAGGGACCTCCTTAGCGAACCCCTTCTAAATTGCAATTTGGCACGCATTGCTAAACCTATTTTGTGATTCGGTAAGCGCTTACCCATTAGCAAAATAGGTTTAACGCATACTAAAAAGACATTTAGCGACTGCAAACTAATCACAAGGTATCCAACATCTTTAACTACGTCTTCTGGCCCATTATCTTTATTTTCACTGGCTGGAACAAGAGTACCAAACAGGAGTGCTCGCTACCAACAGACTTCAGCAAACATGCCTTGGACACTTTATCATTCACTCATTGCAGAAAGACATAGCAGACGCTTGATCACCCACCTAAAGACGTGAAAGAGCATGCAATCCTGAGGGTTAATGTAAGGATTTGCATTGAGGGACTCCTTCAAGTACTGTGGTGTCTGCCCTCTCATTCATCCATGGTCCTCCTGTTATAGCAATCCATTCCATGTTGGTTTGGGGCGGGGTGTATGTGTGTGAATGTACACTTGTTAACAGGTGATGCAACCACATATTTCATTGTGCTGAGCTCCTTTAAGTAGCATCATGTGCTGCACCGATGCCACTAGGTCACTTGAGTCATAGTCTGCCCCTTGATGGTGCCGAATCTGTAGCCGATACTCAGTACAGACCCAAATGAACCAGATGTTACCTATATTTAAAATGTGTATAAGTATTGAGGGGCTTATTTACAAGCCCCTTGCACCACCTTTGCATCACTTTTCTTGACACAACGGCAGCGCTTCATTTGCCCCATATTTACATGGATGCAGATCCATCACTTTTTTTAAGGTTCCGTCAGTTTATACTTGTGCCAAGTTAGATTTTAATTTAAACAAGGTAGGCATTCCATCAGAAATGCCTATCGTGAAATTGGTGCAGTGGTAGTTAACACTTTTCTGCTGCGCTGTCAATGCGTCACAAGCCCTACGCCTGCTAAACCCAGGCATAGGGATGACTCCCTTTGCCTGCTAAACCCAGGTGTAGGGATGATGCATTGGCGTGCCTAAGGGTCCACACCAGCTGTAGCAACTTGATTGCAATATGCACTCAAGTCTCGAGGTATGTGGGCCACAGAAGGTAGGTATGTGCACGTATTGTCACAATGCGTGACATTACGTGATGATGTCACACAACTTGTATGCGTCACATCCAGGACCAACACGTTTGAGCACAAGGTAGTTTTTGTCACCTTTTCACGCTCTAACACATTGGTCCCCATTCCATAGGCAATGTGCCTGTCAAAACCGACGCATCACCTCTGTATTGTGACGGATTGCTGGAGTTCCGTTGGTTTTCCTACCAACTCCAGCAATGCGCCATAAAACCCTGCCCATGGGGCAAGGGTTTTCTGCTGCCGGCACAAATAAACTGACGCATCGCTGCTTTAATGCAGTGATGCGTCAGTTTCTTATAAATTAGGTCCTGAGGGCCCGATTCACAGAACTAACTTAAGACAATATCCTAAACTTACTACTTTTGGTATTCACAGAAGTTAGGATTTTGTCTTAAGTTTGTCTTAAGACAGACTTAGGACAGACTTAAGTTAGGATTTTGTCTTAAGTTTGTCTTAAGACAAACTTGAGACAAAATCCTAACTTCTGTGAATACCAAAAGTAGTAAGTTTAGGATTTTGTCTTAAGTTAGTTCTGTGAATTGGGCCCTGAGTGTTTCACTGGGTGCGCTTAACACGCAAATCAGTGTGAGGTGAGGTCTTGGGTGGGTAGTGTCAGTGCATGTGATACTACTGTCTGATGGTAGTTGTGATAGTGGAGACTTGAAATAGTGCTGAGAACTGTATTCTAGCTCTGGGTAGTGCACTTTCACATATATATTTGTTATTGAGGCATGTGCATAAGAATATGGCGCATGCTCTGATATCGTTTCTGTGAAGAGGGCATCATTACAAAGGTCTTGTTGTGTGGGAGAGTATGAGTATGTGAAAAGGTATGCCTAGTTTTGTGCCATCAGTAGCACCCTCAGAGCAGCACGTCCACAATAAAAAAATACTACTGTTCAAACCCTTCTTAAAATACTTGGAGAATCATAAGATAACATTTTCCATGACTAGTGTTGGAATACTAAATAGACCTCCTGTAACATTTTGGTGAAAGTTGCAGTTATCCACAAATAATTCAGCAATGGACCTAGCCTAGTAGGGAAACAACATTTACATTGTGGATTTTACACCGCGTGCAAACACAACGCGGTCGTTAGAATGTCGAAGTGCCATTACTACGCAAGTTGTTACAACGACTGCGCTAGATGGCGCTCTAGACTAAGGAATAGTGTGATTTACTATTCCAACACTTTCCCTAGTGTTGTACACACTGGCGTTGGAATAGTAAATCATACTATTCTTAAGTCAAGCGTGCCATCTAGTGCAAGTCGTTGTAACGACCTGTAATGGCAGTGCGTTGTGACAACACGGTCGTTGTAACGACCGCGTTGTGAATGCATCGCAGAGTAAAATCCGCGATGTAAGGAGTCATATTCAGCATAGTAAATTGGACTTTCTGAAGACCACAAAACCCCCTGCTGCCCAGAGAGTGCAGATGCTGTCAGTGATGGACTTTCCTGTATAAGGTTGACCAGCGTGATGCCACAGATTCTGAGTGTGCTGATGCACCCCTCTGTGAACTCATATAACAACCCCCTGTTAATGAACACAACATCCTGTTAACAAAGACAACGTCCTATTAACCGAGACAACTTCCTGTTAACTGAGACAACTTCCTGTTAACTAAGACAACATCCTGCTAATTGAGACAACGTCCTATTCACTGAGACAACGTCCTATTAACCAACACAATGTCCTATTAACTGAGTCAACTTCCTGTTAACTGAGACACCATCCTGTTAACTGAGACAACATCCTGCTAATTGAGACAACGTCCTATTAACTGAGACAACGTCCTATTAACCAACATAATGTCCTATTAACTGAGACAACTTCCTGTTAACTGAGACACCATCCTGTTAACTGAGACAACTTCCTGCTAACTGAAAACTTCCTGCTAACTGAGACAACGTTTTATTAATTGATACAACGTCCTGTTAACTGAGACAAGGTCCTGTTAACTGAGACAACTTCCTGCTAACTAAGACAACGCTATGATAACTGAGACAACTTCCTGCTAACTGAGACAATGCCCTGTTAACTGAGACAACGACCTGTTAACTGAGACAACGTTCTGTTAACTGATACAACGTCCAATTAACTGAGAGAACGTCCTATTAACTGAGACAACTTCCTGCTAAGACAACGCCTTGTTAACTGAGATAATGCCCTGTTAACTGAGATTACGTTCTGCTAACTGAGACAACGCCCTGTTAACTGAAACAATTTCCTGTTAACTAAGACACCATCCTGCTAACTGAGACATAGTCCTATTAACTGAGAGAACGTCCTATTAACTGAGACAACGACCTGTTAACTGAGGCAACATCCTGTTAACTGAGAAAACTTCCTGCTAACTTACAACTTCCTGCTAACTGAGACAATGTTCTATTAATTGATACAATGTCCTGTTAACTAAGACAACATCCTGTTAACTGAGACACCTTCCTGCTAACTAAGACAATGATCTGTTAACTAAGACAACTTCCTACTGAGACAACGCCCTGTTAACTGAGACACCGCCCTGTTAACTGAGACAACTTCCTGCTAACTGAGACAACGTTCTATCAACTGATACAACGTTCTATTAACTGAGATAACGTTCTGTTGACTGAGACAACATCCTGACACGGTCAAACATTCCATCTTGATCAACCGTCTCAGAATGAGCTGGGTGTAGGGCGCTGCACTGAACTGGATTACCTCCTTCCTCAGTAATCGCCAATTCCAAGTCTTTGAGGGAGATGTAGTTTCATCTACTCAGTTGCTGGAATGTGGGGTTCCACAGGGTTCGGCATTGAGCCCAGCGCTCTTCAATGTTTATATGAAGCCGTTGGCAGCCGTAGTACATCCATTCGGCATTAAGATCGTCAGCTACGCAGACGATACCCAACTAGTGTTATCGCTGGGCCAAGACGTGGGCTCGTCTGATGAGCTGACACCCTGCCTTGAAGCATTGGCCGGATGGATGAAGGACTCCTACCTCCGTCTTAACGGAGAAAAAACTGAAATCATGTTGTTAGGCAAAGCCGCCCCTGCTTCCATCATGCCCCCATGGCCCACATGTCTGGGTCCAGCTCCGCTACCCAAACCGCACATAAAGAGTCTGGGAGTGTGGCTTGATGACAAATTGACCTTCAATCACCAAGCCACAATACTTTCATCAACATGCTATAGCCTGTTAAGGATGATACGAGAAATTCTCCCTCTCCTCCCTTTTGTAGCATGAAGGATTATGATTCAGGCTCTAATCCTTTCCCGGCTAGATTATGGGAACTCCCTATACTTGGGAGCTCCACTGTCCACCATTAACAAATTACAGGTGGTACAAAACAGTGCAGCCAGACTACTCCTCCAGGTCCCCAGGAGACAATCGGCCAAACAAGCCCTCCGTCAGCTACATTGGCTACCAATGAATGCCAGAATTCAATTTAAAACACTATGCATAGCCTATAAAGCCATCTGGAAAACAGGCCCTAACATTCTTCACCCCTTAATACCACTCTACCTACCATCTAGGTCGCTTTGATCCAGCAACCAATTCTTGGCCTCTACCAGAAAGATAAAGAAAGCAAGATGGGGGGGCCGCTCTTTCTCACATTCAGCGGCTAAATTGTGGAACGCCCTTCCGCAGTCTTTAAGAGAGATACGTAGCCTGACTGCCTTCCGTAAACACCTGAAGACACATCTTTTCAACTAGTAGTCTTCACTGAATTGACACTTTTGGTTCTGAAGCGCTACGAGGCCTCCGGGTAGTTAGGCGCTATATAAATATTCTTTCAATTCAATTCAATTAACTGAGACATTGTCTAGTTAGGGGACACGGTGCCTTGTTGATAGCAGGACTGTGCATCCTGAAGTTATAAGCTGTAAAGCTGCTCCTTGTTAACAGTCAATAGCGTAGCCTTCGTGGCCATGGGCTAATGCACAATAGAAAGGATATATATCAGTGGCGTTGCCCAGTATATGAATGCATTTCAGCACTTGGGCATGGCAAGAGGAGCAAGACGGATGGCATCTCGTAGCTGTGCAGGACATGGCTGATGTGCAGTTTGGGACCAGCATATTCAGCAGCACATACAATTAACATAATATACAACATTTGGCCTGCACTGCCTATGAGAAAGACAATTTAGCCATTAATAGCGGGAGATTTACTATAGATCACTGTAGTACTCCCTGTTCTTTAAGTGCAATTACTCAATATCTTTGCCCCTAACCTTTGGAGGTATCAACTATACATGGATGCCTGGATGGACCTAAGTGCCGGTGTTGGACTTGGCCCTTCTGGCGGGTTCACCCCAAGACTTTTTGCTTTTTAATCGTAACATTGTATTAGTGGTTCTTGGTTTCTGGGCACTTTCACTGTGTCCCAGTGGAAAGTGCGTGCGCACTTTGTGTGTGTGTGGAGAGATAGGCCTGCCCTCCCATAGGAATGCATGGGGAATGTATGTGTCCATGTTAGTTCCTGATGCGTGGGGAGTGCAGGCTCGAGTTTGGTATGTGTGAACTCGTGAGATTGAATGCTGCACGATGATATATGCGGAGTGTATGTGTCTAGTGGGGAAGTGCCACTTCTAGACGTGGGTATGCATGTGCAGTGAGTATGCTGGCGCGTGATTGGCTGGAGCTGGCTGGTGAGCCTGGCTCCAGGATGTCTGGGTGGGTCCGCCCGGTGGTGAGTGTTGAGATTAGCATGCTGATGTGAGGGAGGGGCTGGACTTTTCCCACACAATGCTGGCTCCGCCCCCCTGTGGTGCGACTGATGACCCTAGCCTGCCTGATGAATGGAAAGGGTGGCTGGGGAAAACAAAGTACTCCAAAACCAGCTGCAATTGGTTTCTCCCCCACCCTGTACTTTTAGACAAAGGAATTCAGTGTATAAAAAGGGGCTGTGTCTCCTTACAAAATGTTCTTGTTCCTGTGTGCAACTTGAAACTACCAGGGGCGTGCTGCTGCTTGGGCCCGGGGGAAGGCTTGCCTCCCTGGGCCCTGCCCAGCCCCTGGACGCTTGGAGGACTTTCCTTTGTTAGGAGCTGCTTGCTCCATCTTTTTGAGATCCAGTTTTGACCACGACGAACCTCTGCCTGACTAGAAGGACCAAGAGAAGCTGAAGGATGGAAACCAGTCTGTATCCTGTTAGACTGGCCTGCAGTGGTGCCTTGCTGAGAACGGAGAGGAAAGGACCGGAAAGGACTTTGTAGACTTGTGCCTGAAACGATCTCCAAGGGCTTGATCGAGAGCTTGCCCCCTGAACGGAACCCCAGGACCACTGGTTTCTATCTGCTTGTGCCCGTCTGCTGTTGGGCCTTAGTTCTTATTCCCTCGCCAGAGTTGTGATTCGGGTGCCTTCGCCCCCTCCCAGGTCGTGACAGCTCGGAGCCTGGTCGCCCCGCCGTAAAGAGCCCCGCTCATCCGTGAGTCGCTCTCCGCTTCAGTGCCGGGCCGCCTGCTCTCCTGTCACCTCGCCGCTAACGGAGCGCGATTGTGTACCTCTCATCTCTCCAGCCGGAATCTGCACGGAGAACATTTCCATAGCCTCGGACGGTCCGTACGTGGCAACGTACCCGACTGTCTCGCTTTGTCCTCCTGCATACCAAGGCTCATGCCGCACCTCAAGAAAGGCCTCCCCGTACAGTGGTACCGGAAGCCTGGTGTTGCACCCGTCTGCCCGAGAACGTGACGCCCCTCACAGATCCACGAGTACGACCCGGCGTGCTAAGAAGTAGTACGCCCCGCAGGCCTGAACGGCGCCTCGCCCCATGAGGTGCATCGATCCCGGATCGCGCAACCCTCCACAGTCTAGCTCCCCCGCCTCGCTCCTCGAGGGGGACAGAGCCGGAGAGATCCTCTGGAGAACCGTCGGCCTCGTTCGGGGTCAGCCCTCACCAGCCGCGCCTGAAACGCCTCGGACTTCCACAGTAAGGTACACTTGAACTCCGTCCCGAGTTCATATCGGATCCAGGGTCCGCAACGTTCTTATTTCCCTGTCTTCGTATCTTGCCGAACAACGAACATTGAGAGACTAAGTTTGCCTATTGTAATCTGGTGGCCCCCATTCGCTAAACGTTATTGTTGGTCTTGTGATAATTCTGCTCGAATATATCTTTTATATAAAGTATACGTATTTTTGATACAACCATTTGACTGGTGTCCATTTGTGGTGAGTCAGTGGATTTACTGTGTGTGATCATAAATGCTTAACTTACTATCGTCCTGAAGATTAGCCTTGTCTGCTTGCGCCACGTTGCCTAGAGGGTGAGCAGGGGTTATTCAAAGGAGCAGTCCCCTTGCCCTGACGATTGGGTCTCAGGGTCCCTGCTTGTCACAAGTACCTACCTGTGCCAACCAGAGACCTTAGGGTTCCAACATTGGTACCAGCGGTGAGGATTTCGGATTTGCCTTTATTATTTATATACAGTAAATTACTGATCACCACGTAGTGAGAGCAGACCAAATAACGAAACCACAGATTACGTCTTGCCGAGAGTATTGTCTCTCAGTTATCCTAAATGTCATTTCTGTAGAAATGTGTGTTTTGTGCACTTTGAGTTAGGTGTCCCTAGCTCGGGAGGGTAGATCATCCACCTAAGTGCAGTGTGTTTTCTGGATTCCCCAGGAAGGGTGGGATCCAGTGGTGGCAGCATGAGTGTGTCCAGTGCATGTGTTCCCCATTCCCGGAGTGATGGTACCTGTGTCACGTGTGGTCAGGTTGAGAGATCAGGGGTGGTAGAAACTGCCTTACCAGTCTGGGGGGTGCGTGTGTGGATGAATGGTGTGAGTTCTCTTTGGGGAGCTTGCTGAATAGTTGTGTGCTCTTGGTTTGCTCAGATACCTAAGTGCTGTGTGTTGAACTTTTCCCAAGAACGTCTGCAGAAGTGGAGCCTGCTTTTTGATTTCTGTGGTCTGTTTAGAGACAGATTTTTGGAGTTGGTAAGGTTCTGGGAGGAGAGAGGCATAGGGGATGGAGTGATTCCAAAAGGAGTGGCTGAGGTGTCTTCCAGCCCAGTGTGGTGGAAGAGGTTCAGTGTAGCCCAGCTAGGTCTCGGTGTAGGGGCTCACGTCCTGTCTCAAGAGGAGAAGGAGTGGGTGGGACTGCGTGTCTCCAGGTGCCCGAAACCCAGTGTCAGGGCCTGGAATGTTTCTGAAGGTCGGGGGCCTAGGCTGTACCCATAGGTCCTTTGAGGAAGATCTCCCAGAGTGTTTGAAGAATGTGGAACATCAGTGAACAGGGTTTCAGTAGTTCTGTTGTCTGGCAGTACCGCTCCAGTTGGGAATGTGTGGAATTCTGGAAGGGGGTCAGAGGGAGTCTGACCCCTGTGCATCCGGTGAATTTGTATCCCAGGTGGTGTAGAACCGGAGGGTGTCCCTGCAGTGCGGGCCCGCGTCCGTGTTCTATCGCCCAAAGCAGGGAAGACCATCACAGTGGTGAATGGTCTGCCCCGCGTTTTGGATGGAAGGGGGTTGTGTTGGACTTGGCCCTTCTGGCGGGTTCACCCCGGAACTTTTTGCTTTTTAATCGTAACATTGTATTAGTGGTTCTTGGTTTCTGCACACTTTCACTGTGTCCCAGTGGAAAGTGCGTGCGCACTTTGTGTGTGTGTGGCGAGATAGGCCTGCCCTCCCATAGGAATGCATGGGGAATGTATGTGTCCATGTTAGTTCCTGATGCGTGGGGAGTGCAGGCTCGAGTTTGGTATGTGTGAACTCGTGAGATTGAATGCTGCGCGGTGATGTATGTGGCGTGTATGTGTCTAGTGGGGAAGTGCCACTTCTAGACGTGGGTATGCATGTGCAGTGAGTATGCTGGCGCGTGATTGGCTGGAGCTGGCTGGTGAGCCTGGCTCCAGGATGCCTGGGTGGGTCCGCCCGGTGGTGAGTGTTGAGATTAGCATGCTGATGTGAGGGAGGGACTGGACTTTTCCCACACAATGCTGGCTCCGCCCCCCTGTGGTGCGACTGATGACCCTAGCCTGCCTGATGAATGGAAAGGGTGGCTGGGGAAAACAAAGTACTCCAAAACCAGCTGCAACTGGTTTATCCCCCATCCTGTACTTTTAGACAAAGGAATTCAGTGTATAAAAAGGGGCTGTGTCTCCTTACAAAATGTTCTTGTTCCTGTGTGCAACTTGAAACTACCAGGGGCGTGCTGCTGCTTGGGCCCGGGGGAAGGCTTGCCTCCCTGGGCCCTGCCCAGCCCCTGGATGCTTGGAGGACTTTCCTTTGTTAGGAGCTGCTTGCTCCATCTTTTTGAGATCCAGTTTTGACCACGACGAACCTCTGCCTGACTAGAAGGACCAAGAGAAGCTGAAGGATGGAAACCAGTCTGTATCCTGTTAGACTGGCCTGCAGTGGTGCCTTGCTGAGAACGGAGAGGAAAGGACCGGAAAGGACTTTGTAGACTTGTGCCTGAAACGATCTCCAAGGGCTTGATCGAGAGCTTGCCCCCTGAACGGAACACCAGGACCACTGGGTTCTATCTGCTTGTGCCCGTCTGCTGTTGGTCCTTAGTTCTTATTCCCTCGCCAGAGTTTTGATTCAGGTGCCTTCGCCCCCTCCCAGGTCGTGACAGCTCGGAGCCTGGTCGCCCCACCGTAGAGAGCCCCGCTCATCCCTGAGTCGCTCTCCGCTTCAGTGCCGGGCCGCCTGCTCTCCTGTCACCTCGCCGCTAACGGAGCGCGATTGTGTACCTCTCATCTCTCCAGCCGGAATCTGCACGGAGAACATTTCCATAGCCTCAGACGGTCCGTACGTGGCAACGTACCCGACTGTCTCGCTTTGTCCTCCTGCATACCAAGGCTCGTGCCGCACCTCAAGAAAGGCCTCCCCATACAGTGGTACCGGAAGCCTGGTTTTGCACCCGTCTGCCCGAGAACGTGATGCCCCTCACAGATCCACGAGTACGACCCGGTGTGCTAAGAAGTAGTATGCCCCGCAGGCCTGAACGGCGCCTCGCCCCGTGAGCTGCATCGATCCCGGATTGCCGCAACCCTCCACAGTCTAGCTCCCCCGCCTCGCTCCTCGAGGGGGACCGAGCCGGAGAGATCCTCTGGAGAACCGTCGGCCTCGTTCGGGGTCAGCCCTCACCAGCCGCGCCTGAAACGCCTCGGACTTCCACAGCAAGGTACACTTGAACTCCGTCCCGAGTTCATATCGGATCCAGGGTCCGCAACGTTCTTATTTCCCTGTCTTCGTACCTTGCCGAACAACGAACATTGAGAGACTAAGTTTGCCTATTGTAATCTGGTGGCCCCCATTCGCTAAACGTTATTGTTGGTCTTGTGATAATTCTGCTCGAATATATCTTTTATATAAAGTATGCGTATTTTTGATACAACCATTTGACTGGTGTCCATTTGTGGTGGGTCAGTGGGTTTACTGTGTGTGATCATAAATGCTTAACTTACTATCGCCCTGAAGATTAGCCTTGTCTGCTCGCGCCACGTTGCCTAGAGGGTGAGCAGGGGTTATTCAAAGGAGTAGTTCCCTTGCCCTGACGATTGGGTCTCAGGGTCCCTGCTTGTCACAAGTACCTACCTGTGCCAACCAGAGACCTTCGGGTTCCAACAGCCGGCTAGCTGTAAAATGTGCAAAAAAACATTCTCCATGATAGAATTTCCAATAAAAAAGCTAGCTTTGCCTGTAATTTCCCATGAAACCAGCAATCGAGATACAAAAAATGGTGCACATTAAAAAAAGATTTTGTGGTGTGTACCTTTGATTGTAAAAGCAATTCAAGTAAAAAAAACTGATCTGCACCATTTTGCTACCTACGTATTAGAAAATGGACTGAACTGTCTTGTCAGCAGTGCAAACATATTACACCCTGATTTCACTTTATTTTTGCTATATTTACTTTATAAGAAGTGGAAGAAATACATTTTCTTAACTTTTGGAACATGAAAGCTGGCTATGTCTGAGGGTGGATAATTTTGGTCCATCATATGTAACAAGCAAAAATAACTCAAAATCCAATTGTTCCAATTTACTTTAAAAATGTTTATGAACTTGGGATATTTTGTTCATATTTCTATAAAACATATAAAATTATTTAAAATGTTTAAAAAACGTTATATATGTGTTTTGCATTGGAACCACAACCCATTCTCTCATTTGTGACCTTATAGCAAAGCCCTTGTAAAAATTGTAATTGACCAATATTTCTTTGCACCCCAATTAACAAAATAGTGCAAAATGTGTTTGCACGAGTTCAGTGTTTCTGTGATAAAGTCCCAGACTACCAATAGAAATATATCACTGTGTACTTAAACATCTATAAAGTCAAAGACAAATCTGATATTTTTATTAGCACGTTTTCAAATTGTTTAAAGAGTTGTAAAGGGCGGTGTTGCCAATTAACATCTACAAAAAATGTGCAGCTTTAAAATGTACAAGTGCCCATTAAAGGTAACAGAGTAATTGAAGAGTTTACAAAAGTTGGTCACCCTTCTTTCAACTGATGTTGAAACTGGTAAACAGCTCTACTACATGGAAGCCTGCAATCGTGAAATTGATATATAAGAAGGGTGATGACAGCATGTCCGCCAAGAATAGACTTATAAATGCAACAGTTACAGACCTTATTTAAAAGGTGTTTGTGGAGCCTTGCTATACCAATTAGAAGATTGGATTATGGAAAATATAATTTTTCTGATTGAACAGGGAGGTTTCAGGGTAGGTCACTCCACCTTGGACCACTACTTTAGCTTGTTGATAATAAGGTGGAAGCTAATAAAACAGAATGGAAGATGATGTTCTTTTTTTGTTGACTTTCACACACTTTTTGACACTGTTGATCGAGGGACTTTCTAGTAAAAATTAAAGAACGGGTGTTACCTGGACTACTGTAACTCTCACAGTTGCTAGATACAAACAACTGGACACAAGTCGATATTGAACCCATCGCTGTCTCTCTAATAAGATAAAGATAAAGAATGGTCTTAGAAAGGGTTTTCTATTAACCCCAGAACATTTGGACTGTATTTAGCAGGCCTTCCATCCGTAGTCAAGTATTTTCTTTACCATTTCCCAAAAGATGGGTGGGATTTGCATACTATTATAGTCTATTATATGCAGACAACCTTGTCATTTTGGATTATAATGAAATGGGTCTTCAAGGGAATTAGAGTTGCGTTCTCTTTATTGTAAACTTAATCACCTAATGATCAATGTCGAGAAAACTAACATTAACAATTTTGAAAAAAATCACAGTAGTTAAGAAATGAAAATATAGAAGAGGTAAATACGTGCAGAGAACTTAGGACTCCTGCTTTCGAGAAATGTAAATTGGAGTCTACACCTGGAGTCACTAAATTCCAGATGTTCTCTCACATTGGATGGCTTGTCAAAATTGAATACGGAATATGGTAGGCAAACATATGCCCCTCTAATAGGGCGTATACAGGCAAGATTGTGAGCTACTATCCCCCAATTTCCCAAAAAGAAGGAATCCATTCAAAGCAATTACTTAAAGAGACTATGGGGCAGATTTACAAGAAGGTGCTGCAGCGTGGCACCGCAAGCCCTTTCGCTGCGCCACGCTGCGGCACTTTCAGAGCACAAGAATGCAACATATTTACAATTATATGTAGCATTCCTCTGCTTTCCCCTGCGCTGGCGCACAAACAGCTGCCATGAGCTGGCACATCCAGTCTTGCACCATGGTGCAAGGATGCCTGCGTCATGGGGAGATTGTTTTTTGCAGGAATGGGCACAAAAACAACCACTTCAGGCATTTTCCTCTTTCAATGCATGCTGTAGAATGCAGCACGCATTGAAAGAGGAGAAAAATTAGGGGTAATAAAAAAAATTCTCGCTGCGCCTCGCTACGCCACATACTGACGCATTTCCAGGTTTATGAATCCTCGTCAATCTGGAAATGTGTCTGGTTCCATTATTGTTGTGTGGGAACGCCCACAGCAACACCCTTACATAGATCAATTAAGTGATTTTCAACTAAGATTGGAGGTGTTAAAATTTCGAATAGGTTGCAACCCAATGCTTTCAAAAACAAAATTAGGTTTAAGAACGAAAAATTATGATGGGTATTGCATTTTTCCATTCAGTACTAAATGAACATCTGCCCATTTAGCATTGGATTGCCCAGTGCACTTAAGTACTCATAATAATTTTTTGGGGCTCCATGTTCTTTAAAGGGCACAACGTTGACACAAACGTAAGCTCTAAAGCTACTAATAGGTTTTAATTTTTTTAGATGTAGCAATAGGTCTCGGACATTTTTCACATGTTCAGTATGTATTTTAATTATTATATTTAAATGGAATTTTAATATATTTATATAAAAGTTTGATGTTGACGTTTGTCTTAATAAAGCTTCTGTTGATCTGAAAAAAGATTTGGTTTTTTAATTACAAGTGTCTGAAAATATTTTAGCATTTTGAACTGTTGTAACTATAAAGATTGAAAGAAATCTATTACTAAATATTTACTCAAATTAATATTTATTTGAAACCACTCCAATCTGTGTAATTGCGTAACTACTTTTTAAAAGTACATACTTCTTTCTCTCTCAAAACGTATTTGAAGTAAACATCTGCTTAAAAGCTTCATCAGGAAATATTTGTGCTAAGTTAATCGTTTATTCAAAAGAATGATGTTTTGGTAGAATTCCAGCAGGAAGTAAAACCCCTTTCCACATGCTACATGTCTGTTCTATGACATATATCACATTTTGTAAAACAGCTATCATATAGCACTCAGCTCTCCGTAACATCAGGCAGAGGGCATTTTCAGAAATGCTAATTATTGCAATACAAGCCTCGGTATCACCCACAACAACTCTTTTAGGGTGTGGCCGAATGCTAGACTGAGTGTACATGAGAATTACACTTTTGCAGTGAAGTTCGGGTTGTGCAGACATTATTCAGTGTTGCAATGGCAGCCTTTCGATGGGTTTTGGCATACACATTTGTGTATAGGCCTATTGGGACAACCTGATTTGTTTTGCTATTAAATATAAGGGATACTCAGTCCTCATGTATGTTTTCTATGTTCTCATGTGTTCTCCAGGTTGGGTATCCCTATTTGTTGCTCTCTAGGGTTGTTTCTGCTGATCCAGGAGCACACACAAGCACTGCAGAAGCATGCCAAAATCATTCACTGTGTGGATTTTGTTGCTATTAGTAATGTTCAATTCATTTCCAGTGTCAGTGACCAGATAATAGTTTATCCAAGGTTAAGGATATCAGTGTGGCATTATTTACACGCTAAAATACGTTTGCAGACCTTACTTATGTATCCCCATAATGTTACATTGTTCACGTGCACACCAGTCCTGCCCATTAACACTGCTCAACTCTTTACGCTTAGCAAAACCTCATTATGAGCATTGATGTTGAAGTAAATAACATTTCCCTTTGTTAGGGATCAATAAAGTTTGTCTGAGCAGTTATTCAGTTTTCACGTATCATAACTTAGCCTAGACCTTTATCTCACCTGTGTGACATAATACACATAATATAATAAAATATAATAAAATATAATATAAGTAACCATTTTTCATGTGGTGTTTAATATAGGTTTGCAGTCAACATCACTCCCTGATACGAAGACTTCCGCCCCAGAAGATGACATTACTGGTGAGTACACAGAAAGGGATATTTCATTAATCAATGAGAGTTCACCCTCAGATACCCCAGTCTCTGTCTTCTTAGTATTAATTTCTGACAGTTCACTCTCAGAAAGCCCACCCTCTTTATGCTGTGTCTTAATCTATGAAAGTTCATTCTCAGAGACTGCAGCCTCTTTATTTTGTGTATTAATCTGAGAGTTCACTCTCAGAGTGCCCACACTCTTTATTCTTTGTGTTAATCTCTGAGACCTCAGAGACCACGGCCTCTTTATTCTGTGAATTAATCTCTGAGGGTTCATTCTCAGAGAGCCCACCCTTTTTATTCTGTGTATTAATCTATGAGAGTTCATTCTCAGAGACCCCCGCCTCTTTATTCTGTGCATTAATCAGAGAGTTCACTCTCAGAGAGCCCCACCCTCTCTTTTTCTTTGTATTAATCAATGAGAGTTCACCCTCAGATACCCCAGTCTCTGTAGTCTTAATATTATTCTCTGAGAGTTCACTCTCAGAAAGCCCACACTCTTTATTCTGTGTCCTAATCTATGAGAGTTCATTCTCAGAGACCCCAGCTTCGTTATTCTGTGTATTAATCTCTGAGAGTTCACTCTCAGAGTGCCCACCCACTTTATTCTGTGTATTAATCAATGAGGGTTCACTCTCAGAGACCCTGGCCTCTTTATTCTGTGTATTAATCTGAGACTTCGCTCTCAGAGAGCCCACCCTCTTTATTTTGTGTATTAAACTCGGAGAGTTCACCCTCGGAGACCACAGCCTCTTCAATCTGTGTATTAATCTCTGAGAGTTTACTCTTAGAGAGCCCACCCTCTTTATTCTGTGTACAAATCTCTGACAGTTCACTCTCAGAGCGCCCACCCTCTTTATTCTGTGTGTTAATCTCTGAGAGTTCACCCTCAGAGACCCCAGCCTCTTTATTCTGTGTGTTAATCTCTGAGAGTTCACCCTCAGAGACCCCAGCCTCTTTATTCTGGGCATTAATCTCTGAGAGTTCACTCTCCAAGAGCACAGCCTCTTCATTCTTTGTAACAATCTCTAAGAGTTCACACTCAGAAAGCTCACCCTCTTCATTCTGTGTATTAAGCAATGAAAGTTCACACTCAGAGACCCCTGCGCTCCTTGCTCTGGTTTGTTGTTCAAAGCATGTATTACGCAAAGTTAGTAGACTCTAAGAGACCTCTCCCCTTCTTCATTCTGAGACCCCGGTCATCTTCACTCTGACACCCCTGTCATCTTCACTCCGAGACTCCGGTCATCTTCATTTTGAGACCCCTGTCACCTTCATTCTGAGACCCCTGTCATCCTCATTCTAAAAGCCCTGTCATCTTCTCTCTGAGACCTTTGCCATCTTCATTCTGAGACCCCTGTCATCTTCACTCTGAGACCCCAGTCATCTTCATTCTGAGACCCCTGTCAGCTTCATTCTGAGACCCCTGTCAGCTTCATTCTGAGACACCTGTATCTTCACTCTGAGACCCCTGTCATCTTCATTCTGAGGCACCTATCATCTTCATTCTGAGACCCCTGTCATCTTCAAAATTTCAGGAAGATTCCTCAACCGGCGCCAAAGTTATTCCCAATAGAATGTTGCGAGTAGCCAGTAGGTATATATAGTTAGGATTGTTTTCCATAGGGAAATCGCAACATTCTATTGGGAATTACTTTGGCGCCGGTTGAGGAATCTTCCTGAAATTTTCATTAACTTTGCCTCGCGGCGCTCCGGTCCTTCCCTGAAAGTTTGGGGGGGATCCGTCAAGCGGGGGCAGAGATAAAAGGGGGGTCCCAAAACGTGTTTTCCCCATGTTAATTTCCATAGGGCGGTTGGACTCACTTTTAGCCCGAACGGCTGAATAGTTTTCCACCAAACTTGGCAAAATTGTAGGGACTGGTAGCCCGATGTGCCTTTCCTCTGTCTCAAGATATATGCTCCAGTGGTTTTTACGAAAATTAACTTTGAAAAAATATATATTGGGCTACATTGGGCTATATATATGTTAGAGCCCAAATGTAGCCCAATGTAGCCCAATGTAGCCCAATGTAGCCCAAAGATGGCCACCAGAGACAAAGAAAAAACAAATGTAGCCCACATATAAGTCAGATGTAGCCCAACTATAGCCCAATGACAGAATGTCCCAGAGTGTTCTAAAGAACAACTAGAGCGCTAACAGTCTTCCTTATGACAAAAGTATGGCACACCTAAATTCACTGAAAAAAACATAGGTTTCAGGCCTTATATAGCTAGGAATTAGGCACAAGAAAGCAGAAAAACAAACGTGTAGAACACAAAAAGGGGGCAGGGTAGAAACACCCTGACCCCTTAGGGCTGCTCAGGTGGTCCCACTAGGATATTAATATATTTAAACGTTATCCGCTAATAGAATTAGCATTTAAAAAACCTTTGAAATTCACTGAAAAAACCATAGGTTTCAGGCCTTCTATAGTTAGGAATTAGCATTTAAAAAACCTTTGCAATTCACAGAAAAAACCACAGGTTTCAGGCCTTATATAGTTAGGAATTAGCATTTAAAAAACCTTGCGAATTCACTGAAAAAACCATAGGTTTCAGGCCTTATATAGTTAGGAATTAGCATTTAAAAAACCTTTGAAATTCACTGAAAAAACCATAGGTTTCAGGCCTTATATAGTGAGGAATTAGCATTTAAAAAAACCTTTGAAATTCACTGAAAAAACCATAGGTTTCAGGAGTTATATAGTTAGGAATTAGCTTTTAAAAAACCTTTGAAATTCACTTAAAAAACTATAAGTTTTAGTGGTGTTATAGTTAGCTGGACATTTACTCATACAAAACCATTGAAATTGCTCCTATATAGTTAGTTGTACTAACTATATTTCGCGCACCCGCAATCCACTGCTGATGATGTCACATATTAGATCATTCATTACATGGTCAGTGACATCACTGATGACATCTCAAATGACATCACTGATGACATCACTGATGACATCATCCACGTGACAATCACATACACCTTTTCATACACTATTACAATTTTTCATCACTCTTTGTAAAATACAGAGTATCATATTTAAATCCATTGTCACAGCAATACAAGTATCTAAAAATCCACTCAGTGATTCATAGATGTATACACACATCTAATCACTTACCTATGGATTCACTCATACATGCTGTCAATGAACAATAGAACACTATCAAAAATACTTATACATCTATATCGACATTAAACAACAGCACGCATCCTATTCACATATGAAGTCATCCTACTCCCTTATGCAAACAATGGATCATACTTACATATTTACTTAGCAAAACACTTATACAAACACCACTTCTTCTATTCATTTAGATAGTAAGTCATACTTAGTGAATTATAAAATCATTATTACAAGTATACAGTTATCCATACAGTCACTCACACAATCATTGTGTCTTATGTATACTTATTTATATACAACAACTGACACATACACTGCCTTTTATTTTTCTAGTTTGTTGGACATGTACCATTGAGAAATATATTTGCTCATCGCCACACCCATAAAGAGATTCACTCACCCAAACAACTGTTAGAACATGTAGTTTTAACTTCATATATCTACTGAATCAACTATTCACACATCTTTGGACAGTCACACAACCCCCCACCGAACCACACACACTTTCACACTCCCATACAAATACTCAGTTAACTAATCAATAACTAATATAGACTTTCACATAGCTAGTAACCAACTGTAGAATCAGTTTACACAACAACTGACAAAGTGATACAGATATTCACACAGTTTAGTCACTATCCACTATATTTAGTGAGACATTATAAATTGGTCAAGTAAACAGCCAATTACACTGCTACTAAATCCTCCATCCAAATATTTATTTATATATATCCACTTATTCTTCAAAGCAAACCACATTCACTGGATGATGTCATCAGTGATGTCATCAGTGATGTCATCAGTGATGTCATTTGAGATGTCATCAGTGATGTCACTGACCATGTCATGAATGATCTAATATGTGACATCATCAGCAGTGGATTGGGGGTGCGCGAAATATAGTTAGTACAACTAACTATATAGGAGCAATTTCAATGGTTTTGTATGAGTAAAATGTCGAGCTAACTATAACACCACTAAAACTTATAGTTTTTTGAGAGAATTTCAAAGGTTTTTTAAAAGCTAATTCCTAACTATATAACTCCTGAAACCTATGTTTTTTTCAGTGAATTTCAAAGGTTTTTTTAAATGCTAATTCCTAACTATATAAGGCCTGAAACCTATGGTTTTTTCAGTGAATATATATATATATATATATGTATTTATATATATATATATATATATATATATATATATATATATATCCGTTTCACTTCCTCCAACGAAACCGGGACACGTTAACTGCGGTGCAAAACAGGGTCAGAGGGTTTCCTGCCAAAATACTTTGTTTCACAAAAACGCTTGAAAAAGCGAATAATGCACTCTTTTTCCAGTTTTAAATACCATTACTTCAGACCAAAAGATCGTATTTCAAATTCTTCATATTTATTCCAGCATAACAACAGTGCATGGAACCAACCCAACGCGTTTCACCGACCACTCGGCTTGATCACGGGTGAATTGTGTTCCTCAAAAACATATTTTAAATAAAGTTACACATACCACTTCCTGGTGATAACATAAACAAAGGACTATGGTTCGTCTCATCACGGAGGCAGCCATATTGGAACAGTGTCTTGCTAGCAAAATGCCCAGCAATTCTTACACTCATATCTCTCTTACAGAGGAAGTAATAAACATGTCATGCCTATACAGGTTGCTTATATTCTCAAATGCTCTTACATCTCAATCATGATTTAAATTGATTTGTTCCCCAGTGGGAGTTTTCAACAATATTATTATGAACATAAACGAAGGGCTATAATACATCTCAATTGGAACAACCCTACTGGGGTAGTGTCCTGTTGATACAGGTTCTTAAACTTATATCTCCAATGTCGAAAGGAAATAATAAACATGTACCCATATAGGTTACTCAAATTGTCAATCAACTGTCCTTCTCAAACAAAAGTAGACACGTTTAGGTCGGAGCGTCCCAAGCAGGTAAAAGTCAAAATAAACCCCAAGTGGGGTAAATATAAATCATATCCATGTATGTGGCCCATTAATACATTCCATCTTGTTCAATCAATCTTCCTCATTTGGAAAAAAATCTGTATGGAAAGAAACAAATTCTTCAATTTTCAGTTCACTGTAAATCCCTGATGACTCGAATCCAAACAGTGCAACACAAACATAAAATGTAAAAAAATGATAAACATAAAATGTGAATTAAAACCATGAGGAGCATGGACAGGAGACTGCATCACAAATATATACAATTCAAGTTTTAATCACAGTTATACTGGTTTACTCGCCCAAGTGCCATTTCAATTCCTCCTCAGAGTTCAGCCCCCCAGGTACACGAGTATCTAGGTCCAGAATGTATTTGCTCTCTAACTGTCGTAGCCTACGTATTTTGTCACCCCCTCTTTTCATGGAGGGTATTTTGTCAATCACAAAAAATTTGAGCAAATTGCGATTGCTACGATGTAATTCTTCGAAGTGCCTGGCTACAGGTGAATTCTGATCTTTATTTTCAATTGCCCGCATATGCTCCAAAATACGTTTCTTCGCAGGAAACATTGTACTTCCCACGTATTTTTTGGAGCATGGGCACACAAGAATATACACCACATATTCGGATAGACAAGTAAGATGTTGTTTGATGGGTTTTTCTCTACCTTCAATTGGATAATATACTGTCTTAACATTCTGGCTAAACTTACACGCCTTGCATGTCATGCACGTGAAGAACCCTTGTATGTCAGATGTTTTACCATGTTTGGTAGTTATTTCATTCTTACTCAATTTGTCTTTCAACGAATCTGCTTTCCGGTATGTAATGCTCGGATTGCAGCCAACCACACTCGTTAACGTAGGTTCAGTTTTTAAAACATTCCAGTGTGTTTTTTACGCTGCTCTGTACCTGCCAAGATTTGGCATGGTAGGTGGAGATATATCTAACCACTTCCTGTGCCTCGTTCTTACTTTGCTCCTTGGGGTGTAACAGTGTGTCATGACTTAAGGCAGTTGCCTTCCGAAGGCGCTTCTTCAATTACTTGCGGAGGATATCCACGTTCTTTGAAGCGTTCCTTCATACATTCACCCTCCAAGAAAAAGTCCTCATCCTTGCTGCAATTCCTCCGGGCCCGGAGGAATTCGCCAAACGGGATACTGCGTATCAAAGATCTGGGGTGGCTGCTTACTGCATGAAGCAGTGTATTACCCGCCGTGCTCTTGCGGAATAGCTTTGTCACCAGTTTATTACCAGCCACTTCCACTTTGAGATCTAGAAACTCCATGTATTGGCTGTTGATTTTGCCTTCCAGACCCAAATTCAAATCATTCTGGTTTAGATCTTGGATAAAACTCTCTGCCAGTGTTAGAGGACCATCCCAGATAATGAACAGGTCATCTATGTATCGCAGCCAGGTTTTCACATGGCTGCGATACAATGCATGGGTTTCGGCCACTTGCTGCTCCCAGCTTGCCATAAACAAATTGGCAAAACTGGGAGCAAAACAAGTTCCCATCGCTGTCCCTTGGCGTTGTCTATAATAGACCTCAATAAAGATGAAGAAATTGTTCTGGAGACAGAACAGCATCATGTCCAAAATCATTGTGGTATGATCTTTAAAGGAGATGGAACGTTTTTTTAGAAATTGACAACAAGCATCTATACCATCTTTATGTCGAATTGAGGTGTTCAGACTACAAACATCAAGTGAGATTAGTAAAAAACTGTCCTGCCATACAACATTCTTGATTTTATTGATAAAGTCCCTACTGTCCTTGAGATATGATGGTATAGCTTCCACAAAAGGACGAAGAAAAAAATCAATATATTTTGACGTGTTCTCCAACAGAGAACCCATAGAGGAGACTATTGGTCTCCCTGGTGGTCTTTCGGCGTTCTTGTGGAGCTTAGGTAGTAGGTAGAGTACTGCCACTTTAGGATTTCGATTGAGTAAGAAGGAATATTCGCACCATTCTATCAAGCCTTTTTGTTGCCAATCCTTCAACATCATAAAATAAGTAGTGTTTGTTTTTTCAACCACCTGGCTTGAAGAGACCTCATAGCAATCTGTGCAGTTCAATTGTCGCATCCCCTCCTCAATATACTTATTTACATCCATCACAACAACATTACCTCCTTTATCCGATTGACGGATAACAATGGAGGTATCACTCTCAATCAAAATCCTAAAGTGGCAGTACTCTACCTACTACCTAAGCTCAAAGACATAAAGATGGTATAGATACTTGTTGTCAATTTCTAAAAAAACGTTCCATCTCCTTTAAAGATCATACCACAATGATTTTGGACATGATGCTGTTCTGTCTCCAGAACAATTTCTTCATCTTTAATGAGGTCTATTATAGACAACGTCAAGGGACAGCGATGGGAACTTGTTTTGCTCCCAGTTTTGCCAATTTGTTTATGGCAAGCTGGGAGCAGCAAGTGGCCGAAACCCATGCATTGTATCGCAGCCATGTGAAAACCTGGCTGCGATACATAGATGACCTGTTCATTATCTGGGATGGTCCTCTAACACTGGCAGAGAGTTTTATCCAAGATCTAAACCAGAATGATTTGAATTTGGGTCTGGAAGGCAAAATCAACAGCCAATACATGGAGTTTCTAGATCTCAAAGTGGAAGTGGCTGGTAATAAACTGGTGACAAAGCTATTCCGCAAGAGCACGGCGGGTAATACACTGCTTCATGCAGTAAGCAGCCACCCCAGATCTTTGATACGCAGTATCCTGTTTGGCGAATTCCTCCGGGCCCGGAGGAATTGCAGCAAGGATGAGGACTTTTTCTTGGAGGGTGAATGTATGAAGGAACGCTTCAAAGAACGTGGATATCATCCGCAAGTAATTGAAGAAGCCCTTCGGAAGGCAACTGCCTTAAGTCATGACACACTGTTACACCCCAAGGAGCAAAGTAAGAACGAGGCACAGGAAGTGGTTAGATATATCTCCACCTACCATGCCAAATCTTGGCAGGTACAGAGCAGCCTAAAAAAACACTGGAATGTTTTAAAAACTGAACCTACGTTAACGAGTGTGGTTGGCTGCAATCCGAGCATCACATACCGGAAAGCAGATTCGTTGAAAGACAAATTGAGTAAGAATGAAATAACTACCAAACATGGTAAAACATCTGACATACAAGGGTTCTTCACGTGCATGACATGCAAGGCGTGTAAGTTTAGCCAGAATGTTAAGACAGTATATTATCCAATTGAAGGTAGAGAAAAACCCATCAAACAACATATTACTTGTCTATCCGAATATGTGGTGTATATTCTTGTGTGCCCATGCTCCAAAAAATACGTGGGAAGTACAATGTTTCCTGTGAAGAAA
Source organism: Lissotriton helveticus (assembly GCF_964261635.1). Taxonomy (NCBI): domain Eukaryota; kingdom Metazoa; phylum Chordata; class Amphibia; order Caudata; family Salamandridae; genus Lissotriton; species Lissotriton helveticus. Next base: position 1,692,987,644 of record NC_136068.1, on the reverse strand, counting down.
CGTATTTTGGAGCATATGCGGGCAATTGAAAATAAAGATCAGAATTCACCTGTAGCCAGGCACTTCGAAAAATTACATCGTAGCAATCGCAATTTGCTCAAATTTTTTATGATTGGCAAAATACCCTCCATGAAAAGAGGGGGTGACAAAATACGTAGGCTACGACAGTTAGAGAGCAAATACATTCTGGACCTAGATACTCGTATACCTGGGGGGCTGAACTCTGAGGAGGAATTGAAATGGCACTTGGGCGAGTAAACCAGTATAACTGTGATTAAAACTTGAATTGTATATATTTGTGATGCAGTCTCCTGTCCATGCTACTCATGGTTTTAATTCACATTTTATGTTTATCATTTTTTTACATTTTATGTTTGTGTTGCACTGTTTGGATTCGAGTCATCAGGGATTTACAGTGAACTGAAAATTGAAGAATTTGTTTCTTTCCATACAGGTTTTTTTCCAACTGAGGAAGATTGAATGAACAAGATGGAATGTATTAATGGGCCACATACATGGATATGATTTATATTTACCCCACTTGGGGTTTATTTTGACTTTTACCTGCTTGGGACGCTCCGACCTAAGCGTGTCTACTTTTGTTTGAGAAGGACAGTTGATTGACAATTTGAGTAACCTATATGGGTACATGTTTATTATTTCCTTTCGACATTGGAGATATAAGTTTAAGAACCTGTATCAACAGGACACTACCCCAGTAGGGTTGTTCCAATTGAGATGTATTATAGCCCTTCGTTTATGTTCATAATAATATTGTTGAAAACTCCCACTGGGGAACAAATCAATTTAAATCATGATTGAGATGTAAGAGCATTTGAGAATATAAGCAACCTGTATAGGCATGAAATGTTTATTACTTTCTCTGTAAGAGAGATATGAGTGTAAGAATTGCTGGGCATTTTGCTAGCAAGACACTGTTCCAATATGGCTGCCTCCTTGATGAGACGAACCATAGTCCTTTGTTTATGTTATCACCAGGAAGTGGTATGTGTAACTTTATTTAAAATATGTTTTTGAGGAACACAATTCACCCGTGATAAAGCCGAGTGGTCGGTGAAACGCGTTGGGTTGGTTCCATGCACTGTTGTTATGCTGGAATAAATATGAAGAATTTGAAATACGATCTTTTGGTCTGAAGTAATGGTATTTAAAACTGGAAAAAGAGTGCATTATTCGCTTTTTCAAGCGTTTTTGTGAAACGAAATATATATATATATATATATATATATATATATATATTACCTACTGGCGGTCGCCAGTAGGTAGTTATAGTTAGGACCTATTTT